>NC_090858.1:1812500-2503750 GCF_024217435.2 Syngnathus scovelli
CTATATGTCACATTCTTTCACACCTTTATATTGAGCTTAGCTTCTCTGATTAGCCTCGTGAGAAAGACGAGAGCTTAATAAGCACACTCGAGACAAAATAATTCACTTCCTCTCACTTTTTTTTTTCACATCCACCAACCAATATTGTTAAACATTTCAGACTTGTTTAATGAAATACATATTCAATGTTCACACATTTCAAAAGTGGACTCAGTAAGGTACCAGGGTGTACACCTAAATTAAACAAATGGGCTGGACAAAAAATAGAAATGCTCTATACAACAAAGGTCACCTCCATCTGCCTCTAACGTAAATGCCATTGAGTTATGCTATCGTATCCCGGGGAGCAGGCCTAGCGGACAGAGCTAGCAAGAGACTTACGCGAATGGCTAAAGAAGCTAGCTCTCTCTCCTGGGCTGCCAAATGGACTACATAGAGGAAGTGGCGGACAGAAGGATGTTAGCCGAGCTGACATCCATCACGGCCAACACTTGCCATCCCCTGGCTTACTTGTCGGCTCCCTGAGCAGCTCCTTGAGTGCCAGACTTTTGACACCCTAGGTGCAGGAGGGAGCGCCTCGGACGGTCATTTGGGCTCACAGCAATAAGACCGAAAAAAGCACTTTCACTTCTCTCTACAATTGAAAACAATCTGCAATAGCTTGTTCTATGAGACTGTTCTTTTGCTAGCCAGCTTCACATAAATCCATCTAAATCCACCTGATTCTGGATTTTTTATTGGTGCCTTGAGGTTATGTTTGCCTCGGGCCATGTGGACTTTGTGACCTGCCGGCTTCACTTCTCAGACTACTACTTCTCTCTTCCTGCTTTTTTACCACACTTCTAATTCACCTGCATTGTTATGAGCTGCTACTGGATCTGTTAGCCTTACCATGTTTGGAAATCCCGTACCCTGTTTTGAATTTGAAACCCTAACTCAGGCTCCAGATGCAAATTTTAAAGACTTACCAAGAGCTAATTTCTAATCATAACATAATAAATTGACCCAGACTTGAAAGCCTTTACAAAATATGCTAATGAGACAATATATACATGCTAATGACTTGTACAGGGAATGTACAGGCCTTATAGGAAGTATTGTTTGGATTCTTTTGTACAAAATCTTGTTTGGGCTGGAGGACTTTTGAACTGACGTCCTCTATCCCAATTGTGAAGGTCCCTTATCAGCGAGGACACGGGCAGTTAATCACTTTAATTAATCTGACAGGCTTTTATCAAACACATAATAAGCGACGACCAACTAAGGGGAGGAGAGGAAGCAAACCACGACAGGTTTATGAATTCATCATCATCGGCCGACGCGGAGGAAGGAGGAGGAAATGAAAAGGAGGACAAAGGGAGGAGAGTAGACAGATGTTGTGACAATGGACGGCGACTTTGCGGATAATCCTCAATTATTCTGCCTGATTTCACAAGCAGAGGGTGTCCACGGGAGCTCATTACGTGCTTCTAAATCTGCAGGGTACACTTCTTTTTTGGAACAATATATGCGTCATTTCACCAGCATTCTTAAATTATATTCATTCATGTGGGAAAAAATTGATTTCAATATATGGAAATGAAGGCAGACGATATTACCAAATAGAATCCAAAAATCAGGGTGATTAGACAGGTTGTGGTCCTTTCTGGAGTAGTTTGTAGTTTTATCCAAAGGTGCTTATTGTGCACCAAAGGCAGCACTTAGTAATCAGATGCTACTAATCTTTAATGCAAAAATGAATGATGAGCCAATTATCCATCACGGAAGCGTGTCATTACGGCGAATTAATGAACCAGCCGCACTGTCATTAGATAGGAAAGCATCTTAAAACGGGTCAGGAAAGGCGTGGACGCACTCGGACCGCAGTCGCTGTCCGTAAAAGCATTTCGCCTCCAAATGATATGTATCTGATATTTTAGCCCAATTAAGAAAATGTCAGGAATTGAAAGATGGTCGAGGAAGCGGAGGGAAGACAAAGAGGAGGAGGAAGAAGACAAAAAGAATGACGAGGACGCCGAGATTGAAGGGGCAGGGTGCAGTGATTAGACTGTGATGGCCTCTGAGCGCCGGCACACGCGTGTGTGTACGCGCTCGACTCGGTCTTTGAATTAATGAGAATCTCAGATGAGAGCGGGTCATCATGACCTGCATGCAAATGAAATGCCTGACTCACTCGCACACGAAACACATTCACTTACTGGTGGGAATGAAAGGTGTGGCTGATCGCACATCGAAATAGTTAACATCATAATAATCAAAATGGACTACTGCCTGTAGCTTCTTTCTTTTTTGTGTGTCTCCTCATGAGAGACACGCCTACCAAATTTCCCGTTGCTAAGTAAAACTGGCTCCAGGGGCTTGAATTTTAAATATATATTCCAAACCCAAATGGTAACTTTGGGAATGATGAGGTACGGAAACATAACCGAGGGGGCCGTTCAGAGTGGGAAATGTTCTCCATCCCGCACGCCATTCTCTGGCTGTTGACGTTCTTATCCACGTATCCATTATGCATGACCAATTTACACCAGCGAGCCAACCAGCAAGCGGGAGTGTGAAATAAAGCGAGGGAAAATGGATAGTCTCTATCTGCATTAGCAAGGATAAGCAGGACGGGGGGCACGTCGACACATCTGTGTATCAATCCATTATGGATGACCCACTTAAACAACAGGAGGGAGCAAATATTGCCACTCTCTTGCCCGCAGGCGTCTCCATCCTGGAGAGTCAATAACGTCAGTGTGTTGCCGAGGAGGAAGTCCAGGATGAAGTGGGACGAGTGTCGGAATGTAGTGCAGAGGAAAACTGGCCATCTCGGCTGGACTCAATAGAATCAAAAGCAACCACAGTAGAGTGTTCATTCATAGCACCTTGGCTAATTTTCTTTCATTTTAGTACTACAGGTTCCAGAAATGACACATTTTTCCTTTGATATTTCTTCAAAAGAAATTCAAAAAGTGTTGATGCCTAATTTTAAATGGAAACTTCTACTATCAGCCGTCTAATAATCTCACATGGTGTGTTTGCAGAAAAGCCAGCCATTAGCAAATTTAATTCAAACATTTCAACAACGTCAATCTGCTTTGAAAATGTCAGTGGCAACATAACCAGTCAGAACTAATTTACCACGTTGAAGGACCATTGATAAATGATGATGCTTAATTGCTTACATGGGAGGTAGCGCTCTGAGGCGATCCCCAGAGTGCCACAGCTATCCAGAATACCATCAACGATTTTTATGTGATTTGAATCGTTTCGGATTTACCTACTTAAATTGAATTTGATATTAAGACTTTTTTTTTTTTAACACTCTTGTTTTGAGTGATATAGACAAAGTGTACTTAAAGAAATGAAAAAAAATCTATAAAATAAACAAACGCGTAAGGATAATACATATACACTAAATTAGAGTAATTCAGAGTTCATCCTTTAAGTCACTGCACATTAATTATCAATATTGCGCACGTAACGAAACCATAACATTGTGCATAACTACATGTAAATTCGACGATTATCCCTTTGAAATCCCACTTCTATTGCCAGTCAAGTGCGCCATAATTAGTGATGCGTCTTTGTAGAGCTAAAGGCGCGTGAGACCATAAGCTTACGTGAAATACATAAAAAATAGACTCCTATAGAATATATTTCTCCTTTTAGTATCCTACTTTTATCACTATGAATTCTTTCAGCCATATATGAGTGCATGTGAACACACACAATTGCTCCGTTTCAACCATGTTGCTCTTATTTATTTATTTATTTATTTATTTATTTATTTATTTATTTATTTATTTATTATTGTATGTACCTTCTTGTTTTTACTTTTTGTATTGTTTACTTGAATGTTTTGTTTGTCCGTGGACCAATATATATAATATTTAATAGGTCGTGTCACCGTGGGATAGTGGGAAATGCAATTTTGATCTCTTTGTATGTCTTGACATGTGAAGAAATTTACAATAAAGCAGACTTTGACACACACGCACACACACGGAAAATAAATGCTTTTGGTATCCAACTTCTATCACTAATCACTATCTCAACTGCACAATCTAACCTCAGCACTAATCCTGTTAGCTATGCATGTACGTAAAAAACACCAACTGTCAAACAACCATATTATTTTATGGAGAAATCATTCCATGACATTGGATTCCGAGCATCGTGTATAGTCATCTTTTGGTACCTCGTTTCGATCGGCAATAAACTACAACATAATATCGCTGCGACCCTAATAGAGTCGTGGCTATGCATGTGCTGCTGGAGCTTGCTTCAACTAATAAAGTCATTTCACGGCGAGGACCACTTGACCAGCACTGACAGAGTTCTTCAGTTATGCCAACGCTCGACACACTCGATCAAAAAGTCGCCTGTGAAATGAAAGGTGTTTCCCTCCCACGCATTGGCTATTGTGAGGCAGGCCAAACATTTTTTGAAAAGTGTGCGTATGAGGGCACTTGTACCTGTGGAGTCATTTTATATTTGCATATGCGCCATTTTTTTCCCAGAATGTGTGTGGGAGGAAGGCCCAGACTGTAAAACAGTAGGTCACTTTAAAATGGAATGGTGTGTGTGTGGCCTTAAAGTGTTGAAACTGATGAATCACAACAGGCAGATGGAGTCCCACTGGTAGTGAAGATGATCCACTTTATTCTGACATTTTGATAGTAGGAAACAACAATTGTAATTAAAAAGGCTAAAAATGTGGACATCTATTCTGATGCAACCAATGTACCTTTAAGTTGCCATCCACCCACCTGACACCTGAATGTGAATAACCATGGCTACCGATCCGTAAAGTGGATGTAAAGTAAATACAATTTAGACTGGATTAGAACAGCCATCCCTGAAAATGCAAGGGTGGGCAATGGACTGAGAATTTACAGTAGCAGGTTTTATTTTATATATTAGTGCCTTGTAAAATATACTGTACATTTTAGTGAACAAAGTAAACAAAATTAAATAATCAATTAATCTCATAAAATAATTGCTTAATTGGTTGAATATTAGTGGAATAAAAATAGATATATCATTTATTTCCATTATTTTTATATATTTTGTATTCAATTATTTTAATATGCACACTGCAAATACAGTATCACATAATTATTATAACTACATTTACTTTAAGTAGTGCACCAATTTAGTTGATGATGAAACTATTTTAAAATCATTTTCGAATGATATTGCCCCGGGGTCTATTTTTAAGACTCCAACGTGTGCCCATCAAGCTCAAAACTTTTAGTTACAGCTTATGCACATAGCAGCAGTGATTCATTCAACACGTCCGGCCTGGTGCTGAATGCTAGTCGGTGACTACGTAGGTGCAAAAAAAGAAGCCCCATCACAGGTGGTACAATAACACCCGCTTTGTTTTGTTTGCTGTGCTGAAAATCATTAAAATTTCACTCGCCTCACCCCCCCACCTGCTCTCTGTCCTCGTCCCCCACTCCTCTTCCTCTCCTACTGTTCTCGACATTGCTTTATTGTTTGACGCCTCCTCTTTCCCCAATGCTTCATCCACTTCATCCATGTTAAAGAGAACATGAATAAAGCATGCCATTATCACACACACATACACACACACTGTGTGTGAACACCTTCCAAGATGCAACGGAGCGGGGACAGTCGAGAGTAAACAAACCTCTCATCTTTATCAAATGAGATAAAAATGTGGAGCGCATGTACGCCGACCCTCCTAATAGCAACGGTGACCTTCAGAGTAGAAGAAGAGGCTCTAGATAAGCGCTTTGTGTTTTTTTTTCTTTACATGTTAACACGGCGTGTCGTCTTATCGCTGGCGTGTGTACTGTGGAAGTGTGTCAAGGTGACGGTCATCAGGGGACACAACTGACTGGACCTGAAGGCATTTAAAATGTCAGTTTCTGCGTGCGTTCCGAGGATGGTGAGCTAGGCATGCCAGGTCAGAATTATATGTACTTGTAATACGTAACCAGAAAGAAGAGCGAGAGAGAATAGTGTCCCTTTAGCGATGGTTAGCTAATATGACCTTTTCTGAGACTGCCCCCCCCCCCAACATGGCCGCCACCCACTGTATGGCCATGCAATGCCATTGATGGAAATGCCCCCACCCCCTGCCAACATGGCCGCCACTGGCATATGTTACCCTATTTGAATCTTACGCTATATTTGTGACAACAAACAACCAAATATATGAATGAATACAGATTCAATTGATCGATTCACGTTAGCAAAACTCGGCTTAACGATCTCACCGGAAACTCGGGTAATTTGGTCCATTGACTCTATCACAGCTTTATCAGATATCCCAGTTGAAACGTACCTGGAAATAGACATTAAATCGTAATTGAGAGCTCGCACCTGCAGTGTAAATCCAGCTTAGAACATTTGAGTCTAGTCATCAATTCCTATCCACCAATATCCGTGAAGTTTGCTGGAAAGTGCTGAAACAAACCGTCGTACACGCCGTGTAATCGCGTTTATAAGCCGTCCCAAATCCTAAAGTACATTTTGGATATGAATGCAAGCGCTGCGACAAAACGGAGCCTCTGTGCACAGATCACAGGGAGCTGCTGTATATCAGAGGTAGGCAGCCTGGCGGCAAAACGGCATTAAAAGGTGGCCCTCAGTCAACAGCCTAATGCCGAATATTTATGCAGACATAATGAAGAGGCGCCATTTAACTCCAGCCAGGATTATCCACGTGTGTTGGTGTGGGTGTATGCCGCTGTGTACATGACACGAGGCAGCAGTTACTTATAGCATGGCCTAAGGTGTACATTAGCACGTCATTAGCAGGCAGGCCGCATTCCGAACACCAACCACCTACCCAACACCAAATGGCTGCTTTTTCTTTTCCTATCCTTTGCTCCCTTGCTTGTCCTTGCCTGGCTTCTTCCCTCTCCTTTACACAAATTGAGAAAACTTTATTTATTCCCGCAGGGTAATTAAAAGAGCAGTGAGCGGCACAGTCGTTGACAAAAGTTTAGGGTCATAGGAAAAGAAATAAATAAGGGTTTAAAATGTGGGGTGGCGCAAGCAGAGTCAAACAGCAACACCAAAAGGGCTTGTTTCGATGACATGCGGGGATAGACTTGGCTACTAGCCATTGCAAAAGTCCATCAAATCATTTTATGACTCAACAGAAAGTACACTCGAGACAAAAGTTATCATCTTATAAAAATTCATGTGAAGCGAAGAGCCAACTTTCGCATCCTGGCTTGTTAAGAGGAGCTTATTGTCTAAAGGAGACATTAAACAGTGCTGGCAAATAAATAAACATAAAAACAAATATTCCGAGCTACTGAAAATCTGAGCAACAAATCACTGCTAGTTGGCCTTGATGAAAGAAGATACTTTTTTTTTTCCACTTAAAATATGATAAAATAAAATATAAGAAAGGGACCAAACTCATCACCCGACAAAAAAGTATCTGAAAAATGTTATTCTATTTCCGCATATCAATGAATCGAGTAGTTGAGGATTAAAAACAACAATCATAAAACACAAAAAAAGAAATTGGTTTGACCCAAAATAAATAAATAAAACATTTGGAATAGGTCCCCGAGCGAGCCGTTTTCCCCCCTCCAGTCCATTGTCAGTGATGGCAAAACAACAAATCCCAGACCAAATGAACATTTTGTCATCCAGTGTCTCAGACAAGAAACATTTCAGCTTCCCGGTGGATTCTCTACTTGAGTGGCTCACTTTTCTATTCTGACAGCTCCGTCTATATCTGTGAAAAATTCCGCATGACGACAAAAAAATAAAAAATAATTCAACCTTCAGTCTTGACTGGAAGCAACCAGAATGCCTCTTTGCTTTAGTTCCCCCGAGAATCTCTTGGAAAGTAAACTGCATTTAAGTGCACCAGCATTGGGAATGACCGGCTTGCGACTTCAATACCCTGGCGTCATTTTCATTTTCACCGCTTTATGGATTTCGTCTCACTACCCAGTAAACAGTGAAATTGGGAGTAATATTATTGTTGAAATTGGATTTTGCGACAGCAATGGAAATTGGATTTCATTTAATTCTTTGCATTTTTTTTTATCAGAGGTAAACCATTGATAATTATCTATAAACAACAGTTAAAGTCCAAATGTGGCTTCTTCTACACTTACATTTCTGCTCTATTTATTCTCACGATCTGAGAAACTGTGTACAAAGAGTATATATATATTTTTTTACAGTTTAGTCCATTGTCCACTGCTTCCATTTTCTCGCTTTCACCGCTTGGCAAAGACATTTAATTCCTCCCGTCTGGCTTCTTTTACAAAACCACATATTTATTTATTTTTTTCCCAACAAACAGCAGGACGCAAGTGTTCATTCGTCTTGAGTGCATCATTACTTCACCGCCTCTCCATTTACATTGTCACACGGCGTCCGTCCTCCGCTCTGACGTTTTGTAGGAAGTGAGGATGCATTTGCCCTTTTTTTTTTCTTCAGTGAATGGAAAGTAAAGGATCATTACACAGCTGTTTAAAAACACAACGCCATGTAATTTTTTGCTATGCAAACTCACAGTTGATGGTTATTTACAATGTATATTGTGTGCTTTTGTGTATGTGTGTCTGGCTGTGTGTTGTTTTTTGTATAATATTTTGTAATTTGTCCTTTGTCATTGGTATGAATGGTTAAAATTATAATCACTAATTGATGAAAATCACAATTTTAATTGGTTGTTGGTTTGAATGGGGATTTGAAAAATGTCATAGGTTTGGTTTGTCAATGGTCTTTTTTTTTTTTTCTTCTATTTTGCCTGCAGGCAAGCACATTCGTTTAAGTGCACACTGACAGCAACGTGTCCAAAGTTATCCGGGTAACGTATTTGTTTCATGCCGCGGAATCTTTGCAGAGTTATTCCGACTGCCGGCCTGTCTCCTCCCCGACTGAGTCAATCAATCTGCCTGTGTCTTTCCGCTAACGAGCGTGAGGAGAATGTCAAAAGCGGCAATAAAAGAGTAAAAAACAGTTGCCGTTTCGCCCCACTTCTCTGCAATAAAGGTTCATCTCTTCAATGTAACGTCAGCGTTAAATATTCACCAAGAGTTCAGAAAGTGGCAAAGTCAATTTTAATTAGGGCTTCATGATACTAGAAGCTAGGCTACCTACTGCTAGCACTACATATCTCCTGTTTTCAATGATGAAACTGCGTTAATGAAATTTTACTCTAACAAAGTTGCATGAAGAAAACCATTTATTTGCCTTCATGAATGAGACCATAGCGTCACACTTAGCTAGCAAGGACTAGCTAACTAGCAACTACTTAGCATTAGCATGCAATTGAGTCTTTAAAGTGAGCAAGAAAAAAGTAATTTGTGTAAACTTTTCATGTATAAGGGAGACGAAAAAAAGCCGTTAGCTTGGGAATATATAGAGATACTTGGGGTTGGGAGGCGTGTGTTATTTTTATTTGTGGAAGAAAAGTGTAAACTTTGCCCCTGGGCAGCTTTAGGGCATTGCGGATTCAAGTATCAACCTTGTAGGGGGACGGGGTGGGGGGTGATAATATTTCAATTAAAAATATGTCTGCTCCCATTCTCAGCAAAAGGTGGAAACGAACGTTTTTGGTGTGGGGTTAAAGCCTCATTACAGAAAAAAAAATCGTTGAAAACAGTTAAGTGTTAATCAAACATTTTAACGTGATATTTTCTCGCTAAACATGATTCCACAGGCGGCTCAGCACGCAGGTTGCGTTGCGAGGAGGAGAAAGCATTTTGCCTCACAACTCATCGTGTTTGCTGATTCAATGTTTCAGCAAAGTGCTGTCATAAGCCATTTATTAAAAGTTTACTCATCGCCCGCCCTTGGAGAACGAGCGAGGAAGCGGGAGAAAGCGTACGCTGGAGAGAGCGAGCGGCTGGGCGGCGTCCACCGGCTGTTTTTCACAGAGAAAACACTTCAGAAGTTGACCTTTATCGCGGTATCATTAGCTGTTACACTCCAGCCGTTTTCTTTACGGCGCCTTTCGGATGTTGGCCTCTCTGCTTCTCCAACCCCACACTTTTCATTTTTGGTCGATGCAACTCTGCTCGATTCGATATTCATTTTTCGGTCAGGTGAGCTGGAAGGGCCATAAGTGGAATTGGATGGATGGATGGATGGATGGATGGATGGATGGATGGATGGATGGATGGATGGATGGATGGATGGATGGATGGATGGATGGATGGATGGATGGATGGATGGATGGATGGATGGATGGATGGATGGATGGATGGATGGATGGATGGATGGATGGATGGATGGATGGATGGATGGATGGATGGATGGATGGATGGATGGATGGAGTACAATAATATGTATATATTTTCAGATGCTAAAGGCATAGTTTGCTATATGCTAAGAATAAGAAGGTCAGGAGAGTTTGGCTGTGAAGGCACGTGTACGTAATTAACGTTTCCTAACAGTCTTGAAATGGAATGTGATGGTCTTTAGGCGTGTCAGACGTTTGTTAATTGGCCTCCTGATAACTCATCATGAGCATTTCATGCTTTTTAATGTGGCTGACTGGCAGCAACATGAACACACACACTGTCGAATGTTTACGCTCAAAATCAGCGTTAGAGTTTCGAATGAAACTTTTCTAATGTTCAAGTTGATGGCACATGTTGATTCAGGACTCAAGCTTTTCCATCGCTCAAAGTGAGCCACGACGCAACAACAACAAAGCGACAGCCATTCATATCCCAGCATGCACCAGTCACACTGTCGACCCCCAATGGCGCAAAGCACAACCTCCTCCTTCCTTTTATGGCAGCCTGCTGGGAAATATGTGACAAAAAACGCATTCATCACGTCTGGGAAATAATTTACGACGCAATCGCCAACACATAAACGCTGTCACGATGCACAAATGCACGACCATTTAAAGCACACACAATGAAGCTGCTTCCTGGGGAAGGGGCGGAGCTAGTAATGTACACACACACACATTAAGTAATGAAAAATCCACATTTGTTCATTACTCGATTTTTTATACCAACTGATTAAAAATGAAAATAGAATGGAGTGTTTGTTTTGTTTTCACTAGGATGTGTTCACACACGCACGCATGCACACACACACACTCCGTGTTTCCCTGAGAGGTTTTTGATTAACCTAAGAAAGGCATGAAGTCAAACAATGTGAACATTAAATAAATTCGAGGAAGGTAGACAATGAGCACAGCACAGTTGGCGTTTCAAATTTTGCTTTGACTCATGGATGGATGTTTGAGTTGCAATCGATGGTTAGGGTTTCAAATTAGGGTTTGGATATTAAAAATGGACGAGGTTTCCAATTTGGGTGTCAAGCAAGGGCTAATGTTTCAAATATTGATTGATTTGTGGATTTCAAAGTAGGATTTCAAGACTGGGTCAGGGGTCCAAATTAGGGATTCAAACCAGGGATTGTGTTTTAAATTACACTTTGGTTTATGGCAAAGGTCAAATTGGATTTTCACGATAAGATTTTTTTTTTTTTTTTTTAAAGAGTTCCACAGCCAGGATTCCAAATTACATTATTGACACTGGAATTATATTTAAAATTTTACCCACCAATAGAGACCAAGATTTTGCACCATGACCATCTACCTAATTATGTTACCAAGTTATTTAAGCCAAACAAGGGCCTCAGTGGTTAACATGACATACAACAGACTTCAAAGTTACTCAGTACACTCTTGATGCTTTTTATTTTCAGTCCCCCACGGACCAAACCTGATCTCGTGGCCAGAACACTTTGGAGCCACACCGGTAGACGGGTCCTGATAAAGACAAATGACTCCACTCGGCACACAAAAGGGTGGTCTGAGAAGCACGGGAAGAAGTTCTGTTTGCGCCTCTCCGATTTCCTCCTCTTTGAAATACAGTAACAGCGAACACACACACATGCGCTGACGTGGCCTGATTAAAGTTGGCCTACTCAGCGTGATCAGTGTGTACCTTAAAAACTTTCCGTCTGCATATGTTGGCAGTTGGATGAGAAACTTAAGAAAATACTGCTGAACCTCAGAAGTAGAACGTAATCAGTTCCAGGATGTCGATTGTTCAGATTTCATGAATTTTTCTGTGCAAATGTTTTATTTTTAAACGCTCAACTCGCTGTGGTAATAAATAAATGAATAAATAAATAGCCTCGTGCAAATTTGCACAATTTTCTGGCTCCCTGTGTCCTCCCAGCAGTCACTGTAAAGGTAAGTGATGTTTAAAAGAAAATAAATACCGCTGGCAGCAGATTGGTGCCGATGTTATTTAACACCGCGTCAATAAATGATCAATGAAACGTCGTCTTTGGAGGCGCCAAGTGTCGAGTCGAGCCGGAGCGATTTTTTTAGAGGGAGGTAAGGAATGCCGACGGATTCGAGGAGGGAATTTAATGCTGATGGCCAGCTGTGTGGACGCTGTTTATTTAGGAGGAGATTGTGACTGGAAGTCAGACAGGAGGGGAGGGGGGGGGCTTTTTGGAGGTACTGTCGGGCCTTGAGGGATGCGAGGGACTCGATGGATTAGGGGGAAAGTGATCCTGGATATAAAGAATGGCAGAGAAAGGGAAGGCGGCGAAGAAAAAACAGGAAAGGGAATAATTAAAGGCCCGAGTGAGATCGGTGAATGATGCTCTTTGTTTGGAGCGCGCTCGACCGAAAGCTAAAAATATCGCTAACGCCGTTGGGAAAGGGAAATTCTTTGCTTGGACACGTGTGTGATTATGTGTCTGTTATCATTCCATTTGTGCGTATCGCGTTTCTTCACGGTAAAGATTGGGGATTAACCTCGGAGGTCAGCCACGCACACCACACACACACACACACACTGTATATCAGCACATACTTTAGTCTTGTCTGATATCAGAAAAGGGCAATCAACAATTGAGCTCTTCTTGAGCTCACCATGTCCGAGCGCTCTGACATTTCTGCCCAAGGAGCAAAAAAAAAAGGAGGTGAAACAAATAAATTGCGGCGCATGAAGTCGAGCTAAAGAGCGCCGGGCCGACCGAGCAGATAAAAGGTTCCAGTGAAATATGAGCAGAGGACGACACGATAATGGCTCGGTACGCTTGTTAAGCTTTCGGAAACGTACGAATCAGCTCTGCGGGAGATTTAATAATGGACGTATGTATTGTTACGACGATGCCTTCACTGAAGCTGTCTTTAAAATATCACCAAGCCAAGTTGAATCCTCCTGAGGGCCTACCTACACGTCGACAACACATCAGGAATTAATGTTCCAAATGTCCTACTGGACAGGAGAGCTTGGTAAGAAACATGATTTACGTTCCAGTCTCTCGTCGCTAACATCACACTGAGCGCGCTCTGAATTCTTTGTAAAAGTCGACTATTAATCAAAGCTGTGACAAGAATACAGCTAAGCTCATTCGTTACATTTTTGCGAGCTTGCTGTCCCTGTTAGTAGCTTCAAAGCCACGTCCTCTCTGGTAATGAAACCGTAGAGGGGTCTTTTCATATTCCATAAGCCCTGAACCGGGAAAGAATGGGATTATGTTTGCCGTCTTCCGAGAGCCATGGAACAAGGCAGTGCGCGGAAATTGTTTTACGGTGGCGTGAATGGTCAGAGGCAGACAAATGACATAAGTTAGGAGGGGAAACGAAGGCACGTCAGAGAGGAAAATGGATGAGAAATGAAGAAACGTGGTGACCTAAATAAAAGAACCACTCATTCAAATTGAATCAGTTCCACCGGCCGATGATCTTCTGTCCTTCTCGTGATCTCGGTACGTCCGCGGTCTTATTCTGCCTCTTTGTCCGACTTTCCCTTTCTCCCGATTCTCCCTTTTTAACACGCGGACAAACACAAACAGTCGTAAATGTCACTTTTCCTCTCTGCCGTTCTCTGGAGGTTTCGCTCACTCTGTTTGGAAACAATGAACGGACTCATTGGGAGTGTGAGACGAGATTGTAGCTGTCGGAGGAAGCGTGGGGATGCTGGATGATGGCCTTCTCTTTAGGGGAATGCTCGGAGAAAAACAGGGCCGGATCAAAAGCTGCACAAAATACTTGCAAGACAAACTGGGATTTGTAAACAACGTTCAAAAAATATCCGAAAATGACGGTGTGAAATGGAAGTAGTCTAATACATTCTTGACGGTTAGCCTAAACGGTTACGGTATGTCTAAGGCGGAGGGGTGAGTGTTTTTGAAAGTAGCAAATGGTGATTTCTCGTCAGGGTTCGTTTTAGGTCGCAAACATTCGCCAGACCATTATGGATATTAGTGATCATTGAACGAACCTTGACAAAAGAAAACGTCATCCCCTCCTGTTGCCGATGTTCGCCACTCAGTTGGATGCAGAGTTTAAGCTAACTTGGAACTAGCCCAGAATACACCCTAAGATTTAAAGTGATACCCTGGAACATGCAGGTACCTGTAAGGCCTAACTTAGAAATATACAGTATAGTGCAGATCTGTCCAGATTAGAATTTACTTTAGTGGGATAACTGTCAGGAATGAGTTGAGCCAGGGCGACCAAATGCAGCTTGAACCAGGATTTATTGCAGGGAAAAGGAGTTGGAAGGGAGGCAGGTGGGGAACGAACGACACAGACGGGAGGAAGACTCACGGCCAGCAAAACAGACAGACTGACCGACATGAAGTCCCCTTGGACAAGATTAAAATTCTGACCGTGAGCCTTCAGACAGACCGAGGGAAAACCAGATGACACGAACAGGAACACTGGGCACGAACAGGAATGGACACAACAGTAGACACCGACAGGGAGAAACACACGGGCAGGGCTTAAATACACAGGGTAACAAGAGGAAGCAGGTGACAGACATTACGGTAACGAAAGGGGTGTGGCTGAGCGAAGTGGCACGGGCGTGACAGTACCCCCCCCACAAGGGACGGCTCCCGACGTTCCAAAAAAGAAAAAAAACCCAAGACTGTCCAACATGGGCCGGGAGGAAATGGGGAGGTGGCCGCACGTCACACACCGCCGAAGGCCGACTGGGTGACGGCCGCTGGATCCACGCCGCCGGAACTGGTGGCGGCCGCAGCATCCGCGCCGTCGGTACTGGATCGGGGGGCGGCCGTGTGTCATGCGCCGTTGAAGCCGACTGGGTGACGGCCGCTGGATCTGCGCCGCCGGAACTGGTGGCGGCCACAGCATCCGCGCCGTCGGGACTGGATCGGGGGGCGGCCGTGCGTCATGCACCGTTGAAGGCCGACGGTGACAGCCGCTGGATCCGCGCCGCCGGAACAAGTGGCGGCCGCTGGATTCGCGCCGTCGGATCTGTTTTTGGGGGGGGGCAACCGTGCATCTTGCGTCGCTTGAACTCATCTCCTTGGCGACCATCCAGCAGTTGCGGGAGCCGGCAAAGGGTTGGTCCAAGCGCTGGTCGCTGTGATGGTCGGTGTCTTCTGTCAGGAATGAGTTGAGCCAGGGCGACCAAATGCAGCTTGAACCAGGATTTATTGCAGGGAAAAGGAGTTGGAAGGGAGGCAGGTGGGGAACGAACGACACAGACGGGAGGAAGACTCACGGCCAGCAAAACAGACAGACTGACCGACATGAAGTCCCCTTGGACAAGATTAAAATTCTGACCGTGAGCCTTCAGACAGACCGAGGGAAAACCAGATGACACGAACAGGAACACTGGGCACGAACAGGAATGGACACAACAGTAGACACCGACAGGGAGAAACACACGGGCAGGGCTTAAATACACAGGGTAACAAGAGGAAGCAGGTGACAGACATTACGGTAACGAAAGGGGTGTGGCTGAGCGAAGTGGCACGGGCGTGACAATAACCCTCAACAAATATGCATCATAACCCAGAGGTACAATTTAGTAGGCTAAACTTAATATAATTTTCTCAAGGTATAGACAGAGTAGCCCAGAATTTAGCCAAAGGTAAGACTTTGATAATAATCATTGTTTGCATACATTCAATCATAAAATCAATCTCCTCTCCAACCGACAGTATGTGACAATATCCATGATAGATCTCTGGGATAAACCGCAAGATTATATCTTTAACCCGCATTGATTAACAAATCTCAGCACCGGCGCAGGAAATCAAAGGCAAAATGTCAAAGCTTTACAGAAGGGCGAGGGCTCTTGAACACAGCGTTTGAGATTTCTACTGTATGGGGTGTGAATTTAAATGCTCGGGCATCAGTAAAAGTCAGACGAGTGCAGCGAGATGCTCAAAGGGATTTTTGAAGCCTCTTTCAAGGCTCCATCAGGGCGTCAATCATTGCGGTGAAATCAGCGACATGAGCCAAGGATGGTGCAATCTCTTCATTTTGTTTGACTTTGGTGCTTTTAACGCCTCTCAAACAAATGCCATGTTTCATTGACTACATTTGATGTATAAGGGATGACACTTTTTGAGTAGGAGCTTTTGGAATGTGTTGTTGAACATTATATATATTGACTTGCTGCTGAAGTAGTCCTCGGTGGCTACGTCTTGGAAGGTTTTTTCTTATAGGAGGAAATTAATACATCTTGTAAAAATTTTCGGGGTGATTTTTTTTCACTATTTGCGGCAGAGCTCAATCGTTCTTCCGGCGAATTTCGCAGAGCAACGCTGTTGACAGCATTGAAGGAACAAGGAGGAATATAGAATAAAGTCAATGGTCATAAAGTGGACTTATGGGGGTATCAAAGGACAGGTCGATATGTCAACTTGGAGACCGTTAACAATAAAAAAGTCATCTTTCGACAGATCTGATATTGCGTCTTGAGAGGTTTCAGACACCTCCATTAGATGTCACTGTGTGTGCGTGTGCGATCCATCAAAGCATCCATTGTCCAGCCCGACAGATAGAAAATCAATAAAGGCTGCTTCTATATTTACCATCCAACGTTTTCTACAGTGAGAACACGTGCGTCACGTGATCACGTCGACTCGCATAGCTTCCACAGAAATCCATCAGTGGGCGCACATTAAACGAATGAGAGACATGATTAAACCGCAATAGCAACACAAAAGGTAATGTCGGGAGTACCGATAATGAGACAGTGAATTGCAATTGTCCGCGGGGCGTGTATTATCATTTTAATATGATTGTGTTGCCTGCCTCATAAATGTGCTGAATCGATACTCGTGACCGACAGGCTTTTTTTTTTTTTTTCCCACCCACACCCTGACTGAAAAAGACAATGAATAATATCAAAAGGACACGCAGTTGAGTGCAGGGAAATTCGATATATAATACATATTACTTTTATGTATGATTCATTGTAGGATGACAAGAACATTTATGATTTTGATGTGATATTTTGGGGCAGGAAAAAAGCCTTTTTTTTTAAATGATAGCACCATAATATTCTACTTTATAAAAACATACAGTGATGACAATTAAATACAATGTGACTAATATTTTTTGCTTCAATTTAATGGCTACTCTGTCGCTATTTCTGGTTTGCACCTTGGCCACCTGGGGGCAGTATAATACAAACTTGACCACACAAAGAAGTGTTTCGCAACTAAACGGGATATTGTCATTTTGCCCTTGTTTTTCTCAGAGGATAAAAAAAAAAAACAGGCATTTGATTGTTCTATTGGCTTTCTACGTGTTTTGCTCCACCGTTTTTGTTCAAATCTCCATCTTCGTGTAGTATGTCAGCATTAGACTCAAAAGATTTTATTCCGGTAAAGCGCCGCGATTCTTTTGAAAGCATGTCTTTTGTTCAGTTCATCGAATTAGCCAAGATATAGCTCTTGTATGTAAATGTTTTTCTTGCAAGTCAAGGCAATAATTGGGCAAATTGTACAATTTTTCATCCTCCAGTCTTTTTTTCCATATCGTGCACTTTAGATTGGTTCTCCCTCATCAGCTGGCACAGGTGACATCAGTCCGCGACCCCCGCAGCGATTCATTTACAAAAATGCCTTTAAGCAGGTCATTAAGCACATCCACAGTTTAACCTCACTTTCAATTTCCACCTCTCTCTCTCACACACACACACACGCATCTAATGAGAGATTCACCCTCCTGCTGTTCATCCTGCTAATGAAATCCTCATTTTTGTTGGACAGAGATTCCTGCTTTTACTTTAATATTAATGCGTGAAGAACACAAAATGCTTAGTCGTGATTTATTAGCAAGCACGATATAATGATTATCTTCTTTGTTCGGTGATGACATGGATGATTCTCTTCATAGGTCATGTACTCCTGCGTGCCAAAAAAAAATCCTCTTGAATCATTCAAAAGCATTAAGAAAAAAAAAAGATGGAGGTTGTTGGCTGTGATGTGTTTTTGAAGTTGTTGCTGGTGGTGATAGTGTGCGCGGGCGGGGTTACCGGAGGTTAATTGTTTTTCGTTTCCATATTTGGTTTGCAGTTTGGTGCAAGAATTGTGGTGATAATAATTGCATTAGCTCTCAATTATGCGTCTGCTAATTGGGTTTGATGCGTACGACGTCAAACCAAGTGGCCTCAACAGGTTTTCCCGAAGTATTTTGTATGATTTTAAGAAAAGCCTGCTTGGATTTGTTGCATTTGAAAGCAGAGGCCCAATCAGCTGCGTCATCCGCATAATGCTATCATTCATCACCTTCTTTGGGCGCTGTCCCCAAAAGACTTATGTGATTAAAGCTCCACTTAAGAGACTTGCTCGAAATCTGTGGACTCCTAATAATAAATCGACCTGTGCCTAACCTCCCGCCGCTCTAAAGAGTCATCGGAGGAGGAGTCGGCTCTTGGTAACTTTCAGCCCACGTGTCTTTGGGGCCTCTTTGGCTGGCCCAAGGTTCTTTTCATTCAAACTTTTTTTTTTTTTTTTTGCTTCGACCTTCTGAGTTGCTGGCGATTTGACATTTGGTGAAGGTGCTTTAAGATCAGATTTAATTTTCGTATATTGTTTGAAATTAAGATCATTTCAAATTAGGGCTTCAAGACATGGTTAGGGTTTAGTATTGGGGTTTAAAATGAGGGTTCCAAAGCAGGGTTAAGGTTGGAAGGTCTCAAAATTACAGTTAAATTCTCAAATTTGGGGTCGGATTTCAAATTAGGGTTGGGATTTTGTATTGGTTGAATTTCAAATTTAGTTTTGAAGCCATGGTCTCCTTTAAGGTTTCAAATTAGGGTTTCAAGCCAATGTTAGGGTTAGATGTTCCAATTTTGAAATGGTAACCCACGTTAAAGTTTCAGGTCACAGCCAAGTGCCACGTAGGCCGACTCAGCACCCACGTACGTTTCTCCATAACCATCAATGATGAGGACGCGACGGTTGCAGACAGCGCTGACAGGTACATTCCAAACTCCACTTCACAACCCACCTGGCAAAGCTGCTAGTTAAAAGCTTTCCGACGGCACGTGAGCCGGATCCCGTTTCACTTTAAAGAGCCTGCGGGAAGCGGAGCCGTTTGCCCTCGGCGGGAAAACACGGCGCGTTTATTCCGGGAAGTCGATCCGAGAATGAGGTGATGATGGGCAGAGGTGATGGATGAGGGCAGGAAAACAAAAAAGCTTCTATGCTGAATTAGTTTATCCGCTTATGCGTGCTTGTTGCATGTGTCTGACCTTCTGGATGATTCTGGATGCGAGTTAGCAGCAGGGAACTAAGGGCAAGCGTGCGGTGCTTCGAGAACGACTTGGAATTGCAGGCGAGATTTCCAAAAGTATACTTTCAACAACCTACAACTAAAAATTCACTCGTCGGCAGAATATTTGTGCAATAATTGCTCAGTTTGGAATTTAAAATGTCTCCACTGTACTCTGCTAACTTTGTTTGACGTTTTCACGCAGCTCATTTGTTGTTGTGTCCTGGTTTGCTTCATGTTGGCTTTGACAAACATCTCGCGCGTGATTAATGCATGAGCCTAGGGCTTTTTTATTAAAGACCTCTTCACCAGAAAAGATCCATTTCATTTAGTCCTGGGACGCAAGTGTTGTCGCAAAGCCTCGGCGGACGCTTTCTTAATCTGGCGCGTGATGAATGAACGGCGCGAGAAAGAGAGAGAGAGCACTTCGGGTGCACCAACACGCCGTCTAAACAAATTAGACAGACGTATGAATAAATAGCGGCTGCTTAAAAAAAAGAGAAAGAGAGAGAGAGAGAGAGAGAGAGAGAGAGAGAGAGAGAGAGAGAGAGAGAGAGAGAGAGAGAGAGAGAGACAGAGAGACAGAGAGAGAGAGAGAGAGAGAGAGAGAGAGAGAGAGAGAGAGAGAGAGAGAGAGAGAGAGAGAGAGAGAGAGAGCATGCTTTTTAATGGAGCTTCCAGGAAGCAAAGTGAAGTAATGCGACACAAATGTTTTCTCTTCCCGTCACTTGCTGATGAGAAATAAATGAATGAGATTAAGCGCTGAAAGCCGCCGGACGACCACAGTGCGCGCGTGTGTGTGTGTGTGTGTGTGTGTGTGTGTGTGTGTGTCCAAGTGCACAGTGTAAACAGACACTGTGATGTAGTGATACACACAGCACTCATTCAATGTGAGCTGCTTTTAAAGTGACTCCAGACCCATGCTTGTAAATTGCAGCTTCCAAGTGCCTGATTGCGATTGAGTGCTGATATCGGTTTGATTTTTTATTTTTTTTTTCCTTTCTGTACTTTCTATTAACAAAGCACCTATTTGTCGCAGGGAGCATCCGTTTCGTGATGTGCTTTAATGGGGACTCTTTCCATTTCAATCAACGCTCCACATTGGTCCAATGAGGAATTTGGAATTGTATCTCACCTTTTGATAGCCTTCCAACCCTAACTCTAAAACCATAACTCTAATGCTAACAATAATCCTTTAATCCTAACCCTTAAACACACCATCCTTCCAACTAACGCTAACCCTTAGCCGCTAACTCCTTAGCCAGTAATTTACCTGAAAGCACCAAACTAGACCCTAATCTCTTAACACTCAATATCAAACCAAAAACCTTAAAGAGAGACTTTGCAACGTTAAAACTACTAGCTAGTTGCCAACAAAATAAAATAATTGCACTGAACTGCTTGTATTATTCTACCCTAAAACTTGATACTGTAATCCAAGTATGTCGGGACTTAATTTGATTACGCGGATTATTTCTATCCTTATATAAAGTACTTTATATTCCATTCCCACTCTACCCTACATTGAAATCATTATAAGAAGCATAAAACAAAAACGACTATTAAAGTTCTACAACTCACTGATAATTGGCAGCAGTGTCAAATGATTACAATAAAAAATAATAATAAGCATAACTATCAGCCGTAACTAAGCCCTCTTGTTTTGATAAGGAAACAGCTTGTCTTTTGATTGTAATTATTACACTAATGGCTTGCCTAAGGAAGGAATTAGCGACACACTATGACAAAAATGAGCACAATTGAAGACAAACTTTGCTGAGAGTATCTACAGTACTTGTATAAAGTGTTGACCCCGAGTGTGAGTATTCTTCTTCATTAGCTACTGTGTTTTGTCGCACGCGTACAAAAGAACATGTAGCGCTCACAGTTTTCCCCACGGAGGGACGCCAACATAAAAAGCGCAGAAATTGTCGTCAAAAGCGTCTGCCAGCCCCCCGCGGCCGACGAGAGTTTGCTTGGCCGCGCTTCGATGCAAATGCGAAAAAATCTTTGCCGTCTTTGAACGCGTACTGTTCACCTCCCATGAACGCCATCTCGTAAACACAAAATAAATTTGGCTTGTGTTGATCGGAATCTTTTTGCTTTTCATCCCCGCTTGGAATCATAACAAAAACAAAACACATTTGTGTGGCGTACAGTAGGTCACATTTGGCTAATGAATAGTTTTTAATTAAAGTGACCCTTTAATATGCTATTTTATTTGGTGACTTATTTTGAATACTAACGATTAAAATTTGGCAGGCTTCTCGGTGATGCGTAAAATTTACTAGAATTTTCTTTTCACTTAACATGGACTTTAATCATGTGACATTCAACTTTTTTTGTCCGTAGATTATCGAGTTGTTGCATTTATTTCTGTCGTACAAACGACACTCTAACTGACCTACGAGTTCACTCCAATCACGAGTATCGCTTGTGATTGAAAACTTTGATTGCGACAGTGAGTACGCAAATGTTTGAAATGTGTCCCTAACCCAGACGTAACCTCTCCCTTTTCCGCACACACACAAACACACCTCCGCTGCCTCATTTCCATGCACTTTTGTTTGTCACTAGCAGTCAATCTTGTTGTTGATCACAGATTTAATCCTTGGCGGCGTGCGCGCTCATTTCCATTTTGCTTTGTGCCTGCCGTCAAGACAAATATTTATCCATGGATTGTTTTGCTTCCCTTTTGTTTGACGACGCATCATCAGCATTGTGTTGTTGTGCGTCCGATTGTGTTGTTGTGTGTGTGTAATTATAGTTGGGGTCTACTGGGATCATGTTGAGTAGATTTTCAGAGATTAGGCGATTGGTGCACGTCTTGTTTGTGTCGCTGCAACTCGTCTTCATATTTATAATATGCCATTAAACACGATTGTGTGTGCGTCTGGGTGTCCTGATTAGAAAATCATTTTGTGATCATCATATCACTGTTTTTAATCATCTACCTTCATTATCAACTTCTCCTCCCATCATCATCTGGCAGTTATTAACCTCATCTTTTAATGCTCTCATCATCCACTTAGTCATCTCGCCATCAACTGCTCTTTTTTGCTCATCCTCTCATCCGTCGCTTTTCATCCTGTCATTGTGCAATCAATTCACGCGGGAATGAAGAACGCAAAGAAAAACAAGCATCATGTTTTCGCTCCTATCACCTGCATGAGAAATTACACACGTCACTCTCTACCCCCCCACCCCCCCCAAAAAAAAAAAAAAAATCCTCCACGCCACGCTTAACACATTTAGCCGCGGTTGACAACAACAATGATCAGAAGTCTCCTTGAGAAGGCCCGGTAAGAAGGTGAGCTGTCCCCTCCACTAAAACCACTCATTACTCAACTCACTCCTTGGATGAATGGCCACCGAGCGCCTGCCCCTCGAGTGCGCACGGACCCCCGTGCATGTGTCTGTTCGGGGATGTGTGTGCAAAAATGGAGAGAGAAAGAGACAAAGAGAAGTATCCCTCTCAAAGTGAGAACAGCAGCAACCTGGATGGAAAATGAAATGAACCTGAAGCGAACGCCTGCTGAATGTGTTTTGAAACGCCGGGCGTATTGATTGCACTGCGGGGAAAGAGTTCGGGCCCTGCAGACATTTGGTGTCCATTGAGCTTCTGCTAACAACGCGGAAGGAGATCTTTTCTCAAGACTTTTTGACCCTCAAAGGTTGCCATACTTTGGATCCATTTACTATGATGTGACATGTACTTAGCTCAGATGAGTCAACTGAATCTGTGACACGACATTTAATACAAAATAGGCAAAATTTGATTTGCCAGTAATACTACACGACTGCACTTGACTCAAATAATAAGCATCTTTCCAACTGTCACCAGGATGAATAACGGAGGTGTGAAAATGACACCGGGCTGCTCGTTAAGGACAAAGAGTGCCAATAACGATCCGTCCGCTTAATAACCACTGTACCTTCATAAGCACTACGTGATGAAAGAGTGAGAAGACAAAAGAGCCTAGAGGGAGGCCAGAAGAGTGGAGACGGATATTTTGGGACAACAGGAAGTGCTAACCCATTTAAGTAATGCTATAAGCAACATTTGGCCTTTTAGGATTTGAATGGTCCAATATTGCTTTCTTTAGCTTAAGTGCTAAATATAGCACAACACAAAACCCGCCCATGGCAAATCAATATTATCATTGGCCATTTTGACACTTGTCAATTGAAGTGACATCACAGCGAGTGACAATATGGCCGCCCACTGAGAAGGATAAAAACAGATGGCTAGCTAGCACACTCCCTTCTTGTTTTAATCATTCAATCGTATTCAATTGAGTGCTATGAAAAAAAAAAAGTTCATTTAATCTGACTTGATCTTATGCATTATTCATTGTGTGTGTGTCTGTGTGTGTGTGTGTGTGTGTGTGTGTGTGTGTAATGGGCTCAATAAGGAGCTTCATGATAGAGGACTTTAGCGCGGGTTAGTCGATACTTTGAGTCACAGAGGAAGATGAAGATTTACTCTCTGATTTAATGAAACGTGTCAGCGGATTAGCAGGAAGGGAAAGAGCTCTTCATCCTGTCGTCATTTTTTTTTTTTTAAGGGCATGTGGTGATTTAAGAAATGTGTCTGGCAAATGGTGAGATGACACATGAAATCAATGTCAATGGTGACGTTTGCATAAAGCTGCCGCCGGATCAATACTACGATGAAAGATTACGACTTGTTTGCAGAAGGAAAGGAAAGACCGATACTTTCTGTCAGGCACTTTATGCGTTTCTTTTTTAAAGCACTTTGATACAAGCTGGCGGAGAAAGGTGGGTTAGTACTCTGTGCAGTATGTGTAAAATGTATCTGTAATTTGGGTCAATGAAGACGGTACCAAACAAATCTTAAAAACGAGCCATGACGGGAAAAAAAAAAAAAAAATCACAGCAAAAACAACAAGTGTCCATTGTTAAAAAAAATACACAAGGGGGAAACCCTTGTGCAAAATAATAAAGTGTTGATTAACGTACAAACTACGCATACTGAGACGACAAAAATAAAAAAAATCACATTGCATGATGTATTTTTAAACCAAGAGCTCACTTGCATTGCCTCAGGCTTTTATGCTATCACAATAACTAATAATAACTCACCTAGCATTGCAAACACAAAAACATTCAAAGTGCTGAGCCAAACAACTGAAATTATATACATATATAAAAAAATACAAAATCATTACATTCGAGATTTTTTTTTCTTTTCTTTCCATTTTCTACTGTATACTAAATAATTGTGGGTGCTGTAGAAAATCAGGCATCTCGCAAATGCCCTGTAGCATGTATCATGTATCATGTCACATGCATAATCTAGCGTACAGCATGTGACATGTGGCATGCACAATTCCGCATTCATCATCTAGCAACCAGCACACCATCTCTCCGCATAATGAAGCACCAAACACATCCTATAGCATGTAACTCGTGTCACATGCCAGCTAACATCACGTACATATAGTAAATATAACATTGAAAGTAGAGCATGAATTAATTTGGCTAGCATATAACGAGTTTTCAATTATGTGTCATACAACAAGTAGCATATTTGATAAAGTGGGCGGGGCCTTATGAAATTTTGAAATAACATTGTCAACATGGGGGCAATACATTATTTACATTTGGTAGTGTTTCAGATTATGATCGAAGCAGCACATCTGAAGAGATCAACATATAAATTACATTTTTTGGGGGGGTGGGAAGGATGTCACGCATTTTTTTTTTTTTTAACCGTCACAAATAAATCCCTCAACGCTGAATTATGATGAAGTCACAACAAAGTGCTGAGCAAGTACGACTAGACGAAAAACAAATCCATTAAAATCCCTACCGAGAGAAAACAAATATGAAAAGGATACAAAAGGTGAAAATCGAACACTAAAATGGTCAATTCATAACAAACTAGAAAACTTCCCGTGTATTTTCTGTCGTTTTATGAGTCTGTGCGAGACGATTCGACATTTATATGACATTTAGGGCATATTTTCCAGACAAATATTTGATTGACAGCTCAAGGTGTTGATCATCTGACATGTGTGTTTGTGTGCATTGCGCTAAAGCAGATGACTTGTCACGTCTCTTCCACAGGAAGTGCATCTTCATTAGCAACCAATCAAAATCCAATTACAGACGCTATCCTGCACATTAGAGCCTCGGCTTTAAGATTATATGATGTGCGGGTTTTTTTTTTTTTTTTCTTTTACAATCATGGCAGGGTTTAATTAGCAGACAGGGGTGGGGTGAGGTTCTAACATCGAAAGTCCTGTACTATATTTAGCGAACCCCTAAGGCATTGGAAAATTAGCCAATGTTAAAACTATCCATTTTAATGCAGAATATGGTGACAGTGAAACTAAGCAGCCGGAGAAGAAATTTGATCCAAAGGGGACTATAAAGCATTTGAAACGTCACAAACATCAACCGGCTTGAGATAAGGTGTGGCGTATAAGATTTAAGGTCTCAAAGAGCTCCATCTACATGCGGACCCAATTGAAAAATGATGCATTTCAACTTTGGAACTTTTTAGTTTCACTTCACCATCCCAGCCAACTCATTTTCTATTCCACAAGCAGGTGAAATATGTCTTTGAGATGTGATTGAAGAAGCTTTAAAAGTCTTCCTCTTGAATATGACCCGCCTTATGAGGCTTCGCTTCGCTTTGCAGAGTTGAGCATGTTAACGGCTTTTTATGTACTCCCGCTGAGGTGTTTATGTTTTCTCGCAGTGATTCAGAGAAAGATCATTTTTGTTTGGTGTTCTGATAAAGTACTAAGCTATGTAAAATTTCAATGCAACAGTTGTCAGCTGTATATACATTATTTGTTTTGAAACGAACTGATACACACAAAAATATTGAGACGCCACTTAGGTAGCCCCAAAAACACAAAAATTCATTTTCAGTAGCCGAGCCGAAAGAAACGTCCCTTGAAAAAAAAGAGCCCCGAATTCCCTTCACTACTTCCATCATGTGCAGGCGTGTTTTTTAATTCACTACATTAAAACGGCTACAAGACATGACTCACGGGAGGCATGAAAAATGGAATGTTTCAGAAAGACGGCACTCACTTTGCAAGCTGATCAAAATCGTCTCCCTGTAGAAAAGCTTTTAAAGGAGAGTCAGCTTCTTTCCTTTCTTTCTCACAGCTCTTGAGAAATCACAGGAGGTCGGCCTAAGAAAAAAAAAAACAAAAGGGAAAATTATCTTTTCACACCTTGTAAATAAAGACGACCGATTTGGACCATTTTGACCCTGAGCAGCATTTCAAGTCAAGCCTAACTAGCTGCTTGCATCACTGCTCGTGTTCTGAAGAGACTCAAAAGGCAAAATAGGTCTGAAAACTTAAAAACAAAACCTCAAAGAAGCTGAAATAAAATATAAATAAAAACAATAAAAATAATTATTACATGTTGATTTATTAGGCTAGTTTCATGCCAGCAGTTTAGGCATGATTTTAAAGTCTTATAAAAGGTTATTTTAAACATCTTTTATCGGTCTGAGCCGAGAAGGTGTGTGTGTGTGTGTGGGGGGGGGGGGGGGGGGGGAGTAGTTATTACTTGTATGCCATCATGGCCTGCAGCTCCTCGCCCAGAAGAACAGATTCATTTGCTTCAGATTTATTACATTCCAGATAGCGCCATCTTTATCTGGCCACCCGTCCATCTGTCTTTACGAGTGCATGCATGTGCGCGTGTGCGTGAGACTTTCATTTTAGAAAACTTTATTACCGCCACTCTCTATTCGCACTTGTCTTTTCTCACCAATGCCAGGCAGAGTGGGGCTTGAAACGGAGGGATTAATAAAAATAAAAAAAAGTGAGGAAAAAGTTACATAAATGCTCTTCATAATGGAACACTGAAGCGACTTAAAATCACATTTTAACAAGATGGCTGCGGTTGTTTGTTTTGCTTATTTTCTTGATAATGATAAAAAAATTGCTGATATTTCTATCAACACGAACCACGTTGTTTGTGCGTGCGCGCGGACCGGAGAGCCGTCTCCATCTCGCCAACATTGGCAATAAACAGCAAGTGACATTTCTGGAGCATCTTATTAGTCAGTGAGCACAGATGAAAGCAACAAATTGCAAAGAAGCTCCTTAAAAAGACGCCGCAGGCTCAGCTTGGATAACGTGCATGCTTGATTTTATTAATAAAAATAAAAAATAAAAAAATCATCACTACCACCGCACGGGCAATTGCTGAATATCATGAATGATGTTTATCAACAGTTGAAGGAGGAACTGAAGAACATCCACGCATTTGTTCAGGGAGTCTGTCAGTACGTCCATCCATCCCTCTTTCCATCCCTCCATCCCTCCATCCATCTATCCATCGCACCTTTATCTGCACTTGCCTCAGTCCATCCATCTGTCTTCTTCCAGCAAGTGTTTTGGATGAAAACTCAGAGCTGTAACGGTGAAATACAACTCACTGGAGAGAGTGTGTGTGTGTGTGTGTGTGCGTGTGCACATTAAAGTGAAATTGATCCAGCCCGCTCCAGCACGGGGGATCACACGACATTCCTCCTCGAGTCATGCCAACAGGTTGGCGGCGTTTGTGCAGGCCTTGGCCAGCCTTCAGTCCTAACAGTTGACACCTCAAACTGCTGCTTGGCCGGGCCGGGCCGGGCCGGCTGGCCTGCCTTCAAGTCACAGCTGCGAGTCGAGCTAACCTCGCTCTCTCACTGTTTATTACAAAGGCAGACGTGAGGCTTGGCTGGACGTGTTTGCCGTGCGTGCCGTGCCGCTCCCCTGTGTGTGCGATCCTGACGTTTTTGATTTGACGCTAACACACTGAGTGATGGATGCGGCGGCCGGATGGTGTTGACATGAAAACATTAAATCCGGTTGAGTGAATTATGGCCCGCAACCCAGCTGGGGCGGACGCTGCTTCATAGATCAACGAGTACATCCCGGATGTCGAATGTCTGTGTAGGCTGACGGAATGACTCGGATATGTTCATTTTAGTTGTCAATCCGTACTCTTCTCAAGTTTGGATGTATTTGTTGTTTCTGATCAAAGGGAAATATTAGTATTTCAATCCAATTTGTGTTTTTCCGTGTTAATGATTAGTCAGTGGTGTTTTACTTTGAAAAATATTTTAGTGAGCTATATGACCATATAGAAAATGGATGGATGGATGATAATCAGATGATGTCTATGCGACAGCAAAAGCGTTGGCGTCGAGATAAACCTGTAAGAGAATCCACGTGCGTGCGAGCGACACACTCTGAATGCTAACATGTCTCTCAGAGGTAGCGACGCATTTTAATGTGTGAATCTGCTCTTCAATTCCTCACATTTACAGCACAAGCTGGTGCAGTTAAGCAGCAGGTGAGGCGGAGCAACATTCCGGGTTCACACAGATTGAAGTATGCCAGGCCTGTAGGGGGCAGTGTCAGTTGGTAAAGAAATATTTTATAACTTCTTTTGATTTGCACTTTTTCTGGACTACTGTTTAAATTTCTGAAATGTAGCAAAATGAACCATCACGCTTTTTCAGTCTTGTGACTTTTCTCCTTTTTATATTCACGAGAATGTGATGCAAATCTTCCTCCAGTCGACTGGATTTACACGTACTCAGTACAACCTTCGGATGGGATTAGATCAGCTCGTTCCCTTGACACCTGCGTCGTTTCCATGTGTTTGCGTACCTGCATTGATCAATCTAATCTTCACACGTGTACACGCAGCTGCGAGAAACAGGGGATCCGTGTACGTATGTATGCAAGCACGTATGGGGATCTCCTGCCGGGTTAGGCATTGATAATGCGATGTCGGAATAGACTTATTCCATCAAAGGGAATAACCCACTGCGTGTCGCACCGTGCCAGGCGTCAATCAAAGGCGATTGGGTGGTAGGGTAACTCAGCAGGTTGTTCAGGAAAACCACATGTGTAGATTTAGAAAGAGATTGGGCCTGAGTTGTTATTTACACACACGGAAGCCTGCTGGGGATTATTTCGGTACTGTAAACCCCCCCGTGAATAGGGACCGACCCCCGTCACGAACAGTAATTGATGCCCCCGCGGAAAACTGTTGTTCTCTCGTTACAACTATTGTTTTTTTAAAATGAAACATTATAAAGCAGATGATACTTTTACAGAGTACATTTGGTTTATATGTGGAAGCTTGGATGATATTCTTTCGAATATGTTGCGTAAATCAACCCCATTCTGTTCTCATATCTGAACCTTTTGAGATTAAATTAAAAAAAAACATGTTGGACGGTGGCAATATTGTCAACAATGCCAAGAGAGCTGCACGGAGAGATTAGTCCACCTTGGCCTACTTAAGACATCTCAAGATGTTTAAATATCAAAACTCATGAGGGTAAAAAGGCAGCTAAAGCATCACCACTCGTAAAAATCGCTGCCCCTCTCTTGTAAAATCCACGGAGCTGTCGTTTACGAGACTCGTCAGTCTGCTTTCAGCCATCAACGTCCACTACAGATGCCAGCCGCCGCTAATCGTCGACAATGGAGTGCTGGCAGGGAAAGCAAAGCGAGGCTTTCACTACCTTATGCTGGCCTTAAACCTCCCGATTTTTACAACCGCAGACAAAAAGTGCACTCCCATCATCTCGATCGTTTTGTGTAAGGTGGGAATCTCAAATGTTTTAGATCTGCCTTTTCCTGGTCTTGATCTTACAACAAAAGCACCGTATTGTATAAAACATCAAACTATCCTTGTGCTGTTTGAGTCACAGAACGATTACCTTAAACATCTTGGATGCCGTTAACAGCACACAGACCGGACAGGAAGTGCTCCATCATTCGGAACGCGATAGTGAAACTGAATCTTGTTGTTTCAAAAGTAAAAAGAAACAAAACCGAGTTCGAGTCTACTCGGGGTCATGCACTACATAAACCATCAACATTCCCGTCATACCAGCGAGCCCCCCTAAAGGACACGTTAAGCCTTAAAACAAACACGACCCTGGCCAAGAGTCATGACCCTTTCGAGCTCCACTGCGGCCGATCGGTTAGGTACACAACTTTAAGGCTAACGTGATAAAGCGCTCCAAATATTAGAAACAGAGACTCGTTAGCATCATGTCAATGTGTGGTTATATCTGTCCGTCCGTATGTTCACTCGGTCACCCGCCCATCTGTAGCGCGCGCGGCCACGTTCCGCGCTGCATTTTTTAGCGTCTCCGTCGAGATTAAATTGTCACCCGACAGCTGTCACTCAAGCGAGAGCAGATGGGTTTCTATGGCGATTTGCGGCGACAACCGTCGGGTTCTAATGGGCGTATTTGAGATGACTTATGAGAGGGTCAATGTATTGAAAACAGCTAGGTCAGTTAGCTGGTTGCTTATTGATTAGTCAATTCTTTTCTAGTTAAGAGGCAATATCGCCTCACCTAACGTCTGCGAGTTTTGTAAAGGCCTAACGTTTGACAGACATCTTTTATCGGATCTCGTGAGATTCTCGCGTGTCATCTTTCTTTCATATCTTCGTTTGGAGGCTCCCATGCATATGTGATGATCCTTTTCTTGGTGTCCATGTAAACATCCCTTCCAATGAAAGAGGCAGATGAGAGAGGAATGAGATGCTGGATCAAACTCAGACTCATTTGGCCTCAGCAAGAAGGCGCTCTCTTATCTCAAAAACAGCCATTTAGTGTTAATTAATCCTTTGGAGTGAAACCACCCCCGACAACAAATTCTCTTTGGTTGTTAGGCTTTCATGCTCTAAGTGCTAGTTCTCATGGTTGTAGTATAAAGCAAAAAAAAAAAAAATCCCAAACCTGATTATTGTTGCGGGCGCTTATGTTGTGCCAGCTGCTTTCGAAAACCATTGTGCCGTCACGCTTTATAAGCGACACGGACTCGGGGAATTGCGGGAAACTTTTCATGTTCTCGTTGTAGCGTCCAGCTCGGAGCTTGTTGGCCTTCAACAACACAATTAAGCTTCCTGGCGGCTCTTGTTTCTTTGATGTCTCAAATGTTGCACATTTGTGCCCCGGATCGACTGGACCGACACCACCGACTCGTCTTTGTCATGAGCTGCCAGCTGAATTTTGTTATGTTTTGGCATCAATCGTGCTACCGACAAAATGCCAGCAACCAATTCCCGCAAAACTTTGGGGATGGTTTATCGAGGGACGACGCAGGAGAAACGGTCGCTTGGCACATCGGAGACAACGTTAACGCCAAGACATTTTTAACGGGAACAAGGGCAATGTGGAAAATCCCACCAATAGGAACGTTTTATTTTCTAATTAAAAGTGAGAAGGTGACTTTCACTCCGACTTTATCCCGAGGAAGTGCACCGACACGCTGGATATGAATTTAATGTGAAAAGCAGAGAACTGCTGTCCTCCCCTGACGCGGGATATCAGCTTGTTGACAAACACCAGGAAAAGGCACAACCACCTTCTTAACAAAAATATTTCCGCTACTTGGATGACATTTCATCAAGGTTACCAAGTGACTTTCTATTTACAGTAAAATCAACATTTACTACCAACTAGCTTTGATTTTTTTTTAAATAAATGTATGGGCTACTTCAAATTGTATCCAGATCATTTTATTTCATGACTGGCTGAAATAAATTCAACAAAACATAGCCAGGAAATTCCCATTTTGCCTTTTTCCGACCACCAACTGCACTGATGTGAGACAACTCTGACACATTGCTCTTGTGCAATCATTCCAGCGACAAGAAACCGGATTCCTCTTACATATCGCTAGCTTCCTGCCTCTAACAGATCTCCCACACAACCTTCGTCTCCCTCCATCTTTGATTGTGCCAGCCTTTCACTCAGAGGGGGGGTTAAAAAGAAAACACTGGCAGCGTAAAAGCTGATTTCCGTGTACCGCCGAGTAGAGGTACAAAAGGAAACAGTTGAGTCTTTGTTTCATTGGACAAACAAGAAGAAGTTAGCTGACAGGCTCTCTGGAGCGTTCAACAGGGAATTGCGTGTGGGGGAGTTCAGGTACATGGCGCAAATTTTGATGGGTTGCAGTCCGGGCTTTGACGAGCCGACTGGGAAAGATCCGAGTGAGTGTTTCTGACATGCGCGACGCACCCATGGGACAAATTTACTTTCTGCACAACGGCAGAAATGCGCCGTCTGTCTGCTTTCTTTCCGTCTTTTTTTTCCGTCCATCGCTCCGTCTCGTTACCTCGCCACCCAAAGGTCAGCCAAATGTCGGATCGGCCAGGCCGAGATGGTGTCATCCCAGAAGTTTTGTCAGCCGCAAAGCAACCTGGGTGCAATTAGTCACTCTAATTGACCCGTGAAAGGTCCCCCCGACTCAGTTGGGGTGCCCGATCCCGACTTTTTTTTAGAGGTGCTGACATGCAGGATGTGCGAGCAAAGTGTTAAATATAGTGCCTCGCCCCGGGAGAGGCTCCAGTGAAAACATTCCTTAGGAAGCAAAGTCTAATTTTGTCAATGTCAGCTTCGGGACCCGAAGTGGGTCATGGGAAGATGCTGCTTGGTTGTTCACAAGAAATTCTAAGTTGTAATTTTGGGGATACGGGCGTTGGGAAATATACCGCTGACCAACCAAACGAGACGACTGATTGATATCCATTGACCATGCCGGGCAACAGCAAGGACACATACTTTTTTTTATCACCCGAGTAGACACACCCATGAGGTATAGAGGTTCCACAACTGAAACTTTAAACCAAAGAGCCAAATCTCAAACAAAAAAAGTCCAGTCAGCGGTAGATTCGAGGCTAAATCGACCCAACAGCTAACTAACAAAGTCAACTAGGTAACTAAACAGCATTTTATACTCAACCTCCTGCTTAATCAATGTCATGTGTCGGACAAGCTTGACTCCGGGATGGCCGAAAAACACGTAGCTGCTGAAGGCATGCGTCTGGAGGAATATTCCATGTGACTAGAAAATATGTTAAGTGTGTTACTTTCACACGGCCTCAGAATTTGTACAAGTTGACATATTTCATTGGAAACGTAAGCGAGGAAGCATTTTGGCTGCTGGAATGTCTGAAAGGAAAAATGGAACGCGCTGTTTTCTTCCGTCTATTTTGGCATCTGTTAGTGTGTGTGCGCTTGTGTGTGTGTGTGTAGCCACATATGGAGATCATTACGTCGCGGGTAGAGCCTCTTTGAGCGTCCAATGGCGGTTCGTCTGTCTCTCGGTTTACTGTTTGATGATTTGATGATTACCGGATCTGAGTGTCTAGTTATCTTGCAACGTTAAAAAAAATTACCCCCAAAAAGATTAGACTATCCAATTTCTACTCTTTGCCTCAGCCATTTTTCTTTGTCACGTGACGTCAAGCCATCCATCCGTTAACCATGCCACTCATTTTCTTTCCTTTTCTGCATTTTCCGTCTTTTGAGAGCCGCCGGACCGCAATGACGGGTGTATTTTAAAAGAAAAAAAAAAAGAGCAAGGCCGCAAAAAAGCTTCAATTTCAGTCTTTTATCCTCTCCTAGCTGCCAAAATGTCCACTGGAAGTGAAATAAGTGCAGTGGAAGCTGCAAAAGTCAAACATAATTTGTGTTCCGTGACGTTGGTTGACTTCCAAGTTGTTTTTGTTTGCAATTTTCCCATAGGAAATACGGAAAGTGGATTTATCACAAAAGCTTCTGGAAGTTTCATACGAGTGTAGAGATACAGTATTAAATAAATAAATAAATAAATAAATAAATAAATAAATAAATAAATAAATAAATAAATAAACTACTAAAAGACTACAGATGTCCCGACAAAATACATTTCCAGGAGTTTTGATGCATTAGTAGTACAAAGATGTATGGATGGAAAGAAAATTGATGGATGTGTCACAACTAGAAGGTGAAAAGGTCAAAATAAGAACTGCATGACTTTTAAACTTTTTTTTTTGTACGCAACGCATCAAGATTAGAATTGTTCCCGCGTCCGCGCCCTCTCGTCTCCTTACTCTCGACTTTCCATTCGGGACGATCGGCCGCTTAGCGTCTCGCCATCTGTTTGCGGAAAGGTCGGAACAAACAGAGCGGAAGTCGACCCTCTGGAGGGCGACGGTGACTGAAAAGTCATTGCTTGCGAGGAAACAGTTCATAAAAGAAGGTGGCGCGTGAACAAATTCAAAAGTTGTTGGAAATTTAGAGGTTTCAAATATGTCAGTCTGGGATGTTTTAACACAAATTTAAGTTGCAAACCAGGAAGTGCATTTAAATCAATATTTGGCTTTAAAGCGTCTGTCTGGACCAAAGTCAAAATAGTGTTCCAAAAAGACTTTTAAATACAAAATGCCATACAACGACTGCATGCTGACCCAACTTTGCGCCTGTGTGTGTGTTTGCGTACGTGCAAGAGAAATGTTATTTTCAATCAGTAGTCTCAGCGAGGGGTGGTCCAACATTTAGAGGCAGACCCCTGATGCGTTAAAGGACATTTTCACCATGCATGTGCAATTTTGTATACGTGTGTGTGTCTGTGTGAGGGGGAGAGAGAGAGAGCAGGTGTGCGAGTTGTGTGTCTGTAATAGAATGATCAGCGGGGAGTGAGCAACACTTTTGGCATAGATGCAGGCAGCAGTATTTACTGCACACACACACATACATTAGTTGACAAAAAGTCATTTACAGCAAACCTTTTTTTACACTTGAAAATAAAAGCCACCATCGGCCACACGGACGGCAAACTCGTATGTTAATCTCGTCATTTTACATCGTCGTCATTTGGGCGGCCATTGCCAGTATTTCACTTCCCGTTGGCAGTCATTGGGGAGGCCATCGGGGGGGAGGGGGTGGGATAAACGAGCAGATCCACCATTCCGCACTAAGCTTGCAGGGATGCCACAGTTTAAGCAACAGGCCGTGAAATTACTACTTTATCACTGGCCGGAATGTAATTGTTATCGTGTTGGGATGCCGTGTGCCAAAAAAGGCGTGCGTGTCTGTGTGGGTGTGTGGGTGTAGACGTGTGAACGGGTGAAATAGCGTTGAAGCTAATCTAAGTGGAAAGAAGCGGCAGCTGCAGCTTTTCTTGCCCGATTGTTTGCATGTCAGTGTCTCCTTGCTGCCTTCCTATCTTAATCTGGAGGTTTTAGCACGGCTTAGCGAGGTATTCTCGTGTGTGTGTGTGTGCGCACGTGTGGTTTCGAGAAAGTGAAAACACACAGAGGTGCAAACGACACCTGCACAAATGAGTCCCGAGACACCTCGTAACCCCTTTACGGGATTCACACCAGATGTGACCTTTCGTATTTGTTCACGCGCAGACGCCCGCATCTGGATTTGGAACATGCTCACCGACAATGATGATGTCATACTTTTGTTTTTGGTTTGGAGCTCAGGTAGGATGTGCAACCGTTGATGCACACATGCTTTTCGTTATCTCGTCTCAATATGGTTAGCATTAAGAGCTCATTTTAGGCCCACTGTTTAATTGTCTTTGTTTTATGTTTACGAATTTTAACTGCTTGTTTTCAAGAAGCTGGAGGTGAAATATACAATTTTCACCAAGTAGCACAACATTTGTTGCGTAGTTTGAACTTGAACAGGAAGATGTTCATTTTGATTTTAAATTGCTGTCGACTGAAAATGACATCATAGTTCCTTAATGGAATTTTTTTTTCCACTTTAAAAGATCCACATTAAATCCTAAAAACAACCTCATCGTGACGTCTTCGTTTGGGATTCTTTAATTTAAGAGAATTTAGTTTTTTCACCAATTAAGGGAAGTCCAGACGATATAAAAAGAGCTTTTAAAAAGTGTCATAAAAAAGCGGGCTGATCTTGATGTCACCGCCGTTCATACACACCTTTAAAAAGATGCTTCATGTTTGCTTTTTATTGCCTCATAATCACGTCGCCATGATAATGACGAGCAAAAGGGAGCCGAGACCTCAACCAATCTGAAAAACTCTTCTGGATTGCGGATTTGCGCCTGGTGGTACATGCCTCCAGCACACCCACACACGATCTGGGCAGCTCCAAAGTGTGTTTAGCGCCACATCACAGAACGCCTCACTGAGACACACTTCAACACTCTAATCTCACTATGTTCCGCGAGGGGAGTCGTCTGGAATTAGACGGAACGCCAAGACGACTTTTGTTCACTCCTGAAGGTTTTTTTTTTCCCCCCCCATCCCATTTTTAACTCTCGCTTGCGGCCATGACTGCTGCATCCTGGCAGCGGGAGGAAACGCTCCAGGCCTTCCCAATAAGTGTGTGTGTGTGTGTAGTCCCTTTTGTGTGCATCTGTACCACCAGCCCTCGGCATCTTCTGAGTAGCGTTGTCGAGCTTTGGGAGGCCCATCATTCAAAAGGCACTCTTAAACTAATTTTGAAAAAAAGATCTCACTGACGGATTGCTCTAACATGTGTTGTTTTTGTGTTTAAATGACAATGAAAGAGAAAAATTTTAAAAGTCAACTTTGGTCATTACCTTCGCTTTACTACCTTGAATTCTTTTCTCACCCTGTGCTTTGTCGTCTTGAAGGATCTTATTACAAATGTAATCAATTCCACATGCTGACACTGTTATGGCTCAGTGTCTCAGCCTCACACACACACAAACACACACACACACACACATAAGTGAAGATGCTTTCAATAATTGTTTCCAACTGTTGGCCGTCAGAGCGTCCAAAAGGGAACTAAGGCCTTTGCGCTGGAACGCTGACAAACTGCCAACTGAGGTTTAACGACAACATGCCAAAAAAAGTCCCTTTTTTTTCTTTTTAAAGAACAAAAGTGGAAGTTGGAAACTCACCCTTGCAGGCATTTTTCTCGGTCTTGCAAACAGGTGTCAAACTCGAGGCTCCACGAAGCACATCTGGCTCTCAGAGTCAATTGTGGCCCATAAAAGCTGAAAAAAAAAAGGATTAATTGATTAAAATCAAGCTAAAACATAATTTTAAAGTTATATACAGTGAGTTAAATTTTCAACATATGAACGGCAGACAGATCTCTGCACTCAGCATTTTGGTAAAAAAAATAATCTTCAAGCGGTTTATTGCTACTGCAGTTGGACTGAACATAAGCCAAAGAAAATTGGCGTTGTGTAATTAAAACAACTCCACAACTTTGCCTTATAACTCTCAGCTAGCACACAACGCTAACACATAATGCAAAACACCATAGCCCAGCTAACGTGTAACATTATTTTATGCTATTTGAACACAAACTGTGAAGCAGCCCATGTAGACAGACAATATATCAATACTCATGTGCATATTTTTTATTTTCTTCAGCAAAGGTTCCAAATCGGTTGCTGCCATACAATTATCATATTTACTAAGCTACTTTTAGCGACCCAGGGGGATGCCTCACCTTGGCGTTTTTACGACTACGCGTTCCTCTGACAGACAAGAACAATGTCCGGCGACACATAGTTTGCAGAGTTTCAAGTCATAAAAAAAAAAAAGAAATAAGTGTGTTTTTTCGAGGTGAAGCCCATAAGAGAAGGCGCCTGAAACGTGACCCGGGTCTTGTACCACAAATAGATTTACAGGCTCTCATTACAGCAGCTGGACAGAAAGGAGGCTCCTGGATGACCAGCTGCATGGGACTAACTACAAGCGTGTGTGTGTTTGTGTGTGTGTGAAGCCCTCAATTGCTTCCAGAAGTTTCCCCAAGACGCACTCCTTTCTTACAGCCTCAAAACGACCGCACGACACAGTGCCGAGTTGCAATTTTTTTTTTTCCTCGCTTCTTTGACCCGCCCTCATCTTCCGTTTTTGCTTTCATGGTTACAGTTGGAATGGGAACAAACAAAGTCAGTTGTGTATTTGTAGTGTTATTTTGGCAGTGGTGGAAGGAGGGGGGGGGGGGGGGATTTGGAGGAGTAAGACTTGTCTGGTTTCAAAGCGCCACCATGCTCTATTTTTTTCTCCCCTTTCATCGTAAAGACTTTTTTTCATCCAAACATGTTTACGTTCAATTTACGTGACATATACAGATGAATCAATAGGTATAAACAATGAGCTCCAATACAAGCTCTTTTATTATTTATTTATCAATGCTGTCCAAAAAGTATTCAAATATTTATTCGTAAATGCATTTTATGCGTTAATATTAATTAATGAAAGATGCTCAATGTGTCATCAAGGTAATCAAAATGCTCGTTTGCAACAAGTGTTTGGAAAAAAAAGCATCTGGATAATTTATTTAAATAATCATACGCATTGTTTATTTACGTATTGGAAGGTCTGATGGCCCGTAATGTTTATAAATGGCTCGGAAGAACATAATAAGTGCATCCTTGAAATGTCAACTTCTCCAGGTAAACACACCCGGACGGAAAAATAATTGAAGAACGACCATCATTCCATTAGCGGCAGGCGCCACAGGTGCACGCAAAGTGCTACAAAGTGGCCACGTTGAAACGCTTACGGCTAATTATTGTCACAACAAGCAGCGCATAGAGTTCACACAACGGGAATGTTTGTTTGTGCGCCCTTCCACCAAGCCTGAAATAGATTGGCCATGCTTCCGATTTCCAGATGTGGGTGACTCAGACTCGCATACATATCACCCATGCGCACACTTTGATTTAAATGTTCCCCCGGTGTAATTTCAATGTTTTGCATCCCGCATCGTGATTAACTCGCTTTGTTATTCAAAGAATTAGCACCGTGAAAAACAATAATAAAAGCATCTAAGACTCAAAACAACAAAAGTACTGCGATTGTATTACTTCCAATTTGAAATGCATTATTTGCATTGATATATTATAATGACATTTTTTACAGAGGATAAATGGAAAAAATGTGAAAAATATGTCTGTTATAAAAAAATTGTTTTAATTGTCACAGTAATAATATTTGGAGTCTCCAATGCTTCCGACAGCACACATGCACACAATCTTCCGCTGGTGCGGTTTGAATTTATTGGATTGTGCACCGCTCTTTATTAAGTGACTTTGTTGTGTACGGGTGTGCACATTCATGAGCGCGTGTGTATTAATCCAATGCTCGACTCCCCTCAGTTGATCCCGCTCATGCATCGCTAAAAGGAGCCATTAAGGCCCCTGGCTCATTTGAATTGCTGATCAGATCGGGGGGTGGGTGCTTGATGTAGAGGGTGAAGATGCAATAGAAAGAGCAAATTTATCATTTATGTCATGTAAAAAAAAAAAAAAAAAATACATTATACTTATTTTTCAAGCAGCAGGATATGAGCTGGGTCTCTTTCTGCTGTTGTCCATATTCAACGAGGAACTAGCTGCTATTCAGAGTAATGCTAACAATAGTTGCTTAGGACTGATGCCGCCTGTTTAGTTAGCTAGCAACGACGGAAATAAAAAACGGATTAATTTGAAGATACATAGTTGCTTCCTACCTAAAGGTACAAGTAAACAGTACCTATAAACTGGCATTTAAACTTGGAAAGCAGTTAATTATGCCGGTACAGGCGACTTTAGTTTGTTAGCATTGTACTTAGCATTGCTACGCTAGTTCACTGGTGTCAAACTCAAGGCCCGGGGGCCAGATACGGCCCGCCAAATCATATTATGTGGCCCGCGAAGACAAATTGTGCATCAAATTCGTGTGTCATTACTAGAATTGCAAATTGTCTTCACTTTTAATTTTTGTTTTTAAATATTTGACCAGTTTTTACTCGTCTGATTTGAAAATGTCATAATGGTCCTCCAAAAGAAGCTATGACTACAACGCGGCCCGCCAAAAAAATGAGTTTGACACCCCTGCTCTAGTTCTTTAGCATCGCTACCGATAGGAGAGTTCATCGAAGAGGAATGTGATGTAATTCCATGCACGCACATGAAACTGGTTGGCAGAAACCAAGAAACATTCCTACAATAGTGACTGAGAAAGTTGCATCATCATCTAATTGTTGTGGCACTTTATTGCATTTGGGAGATTTGGACTCAATTCTCCGTACAACAGTTTGCCGTCACGGACAAATGGGACCTAAATCCACCAGCTGGCCCTCACCACCGCAATAAATGCATTTGATCAACAACTTGAAATACAGGCCGCTAAAGATTTAATAAAAAGTTTTTATTCTTGTTCTTACTAAATTTGGATAAACAGCTGATAATAAATACCGTTGTACACTAATGAATGTGTGTGCGCTTGTGAGCGTGTGTTTGACTTTAACGAGCTTAGAGAGGTTGATATATGAGAGGCCACTTCCCATCTTTTTGCTGCTTGATCATGGTGATGGATTGTTGCTGCAAGTGTGTGTGTTTTTGTGTGTGTGTGTGTGTGTCTGTGTCTTCAGTCGTTCACGTAACAAATCTTTGTTTTTGTCTGCAAATTATTAAGAATTGAAATTCAGGCCATCATCTACGTATGATAGCAACATTATCATGTTCTTACACCATCCATTCCATTGACATCTTCCTGTCTTTTTTTTTTTTTTGCCTAGTCAGCATTCTGTCGACACAGCGACCCACGCTCGTTTGTTTCTCGCAGACAATCGTGAAGGAGTGAGGCGAGGGACTGAATGCCGATGAAGTGTGACAGGTCACCGGACTCGACTTTTCTTTAGCTCTTGAACACCCAAGTGTCTGGGGAAATCTGACACGTCTGGTCACCTAAAATTGGACTTTGATTTAGGACCTGATCTAAGACCAGATTAATCCAATTTAAGACCATTTTAACTCTCCTCAAAAAAGGGAGGCACTTCATTATTCCCAAAAATTTGGGAAATTCAGGGATCTCACAAATCACAGCCAGTATGTGGCCCAAAATACACAGATATTCACATAAATACATAAATAAGAATAAATAAGACAGGAAATAAGGAGTATCAAATATACAATACGACGTTTTACCACAACCTTGCTGAGTTTATACCTGCCAGAAAATCAATAGCTTCATTGTTTTTTTTTCTTCCTAGCACAAGCATGATGATGCGAGATGGCAGTCGTTTCAGAATGTCTCCAAAGTACTCAATGCTTATTTATTGTTGCGCGAGCAAGTACACTGTGTATTTTGACGAGCGGGGAGGACGAGGCGAGGACAGGATGACAGTTTGGAGAAACATACCGAGGAACGTCAGAGCTCCTGAATCTTCCCATGCTAAATGGGCATGTGACATAACAAATGAGATGGTGTTCCTTGAGACTTTTTCGAATCTTCGTACACGACAAATTTAAGTCTGATTTAAGACCACTCTGCTCCGGTTTAAGACATCTCATTCGACAGCAGCGGAATGCAGACCTCACATCGCTGGCTAAACAATGACTCCAAAACAATATTCCCACAAGCTTTGGACCATAAGTCGGCCCAAACGAGTTATCGATCGGCAAAGACGTTTACGGCCTAGAAACAGGCGAGCGCCCACTCCCAGGAAAAGTCGCTCCGAGAAGACACGAAACAGGCAAGCGGCCATGAAATCCATGGACGGTGGGACAGCAGTCAAATCATTTAGCGCGGTAATTACAAGTGAGCTTTAACCGGCCCTCTGCGGCCTCTGAGATGGATTCCACGAGTCAGATTCTCCCCTGAGGGTCCACAGGAGAATTGTGGTTTCTCTCTCGGCTGTTTACAGCGCATAGAGATGTCTCGTAACTGTACCTCCTTGTGGTCCTTTCCACTTCTGGAATCAACACAACTGAGGTAAACAAATAGCGCTGAAGAAAGCAACGAGTTCTGCAATGTGTTGAGGAAGTTGAATGTTAATCAGTTTCATGCTGTTTGTGGCCCTTGGCAAAGATTTCCGCTTGATCTACAGAAGCAATTCATGTGAATGCGGCAGCTCTTGTGATTTGTTAACATGTCGCATTGCGCCGGGAAATTGTTGTCTAGCCTACGTCGTGTATTTCCGTGCTATCCTTAATTGGGTTTATTTCGGATCGAATGTCTTTATACGAATCGGTAAATTGTATTATTTCAATCGACCTGTGTTTATTAGAGGTTGTACATCATTTGTTTGGGTTTGATGCTAATCTCAAAATCTTTGTTTACAGGAAACTGGTCAGAGGAGCAAAAGATTTCTGCTGCACTGTGATGAAAAAAATACCGATTATCGATTAATCGTCCGCTAGCTTTTTCTTTGTTCCTGTTTTTCCAGTTGTTCTGATCCTTTTGATAGCATCCTGGCTGTAATTAGCGGGTTAGCGCTGCCTGCTGACGCTTGACATTGCCCCTAAATTGGTTTTGCTCAAACCCCTCCGATCTCCCGTCTGCATCGCCGCAGAATTGAAACCGAGATGTTGGAGGTTGAATCATCAAACAACCTGTGCACGTTTGTGTGTGTGAGTTGTGTGTTTGCGCAACAGTCGACGACAACAAACTTAGCGGGAAAGAAGACTCGGATGGACGATGTTTGCATTCAAATAACGAGAACTAACCGCATCATCTTTGAACACACCTTACTTCGAGATGACCACATACCTTGTTAGGATGAAATTTATTGGCTAAAAACACGACTGGATGCCGGCAGCCGATAAATAAAAAAATATTTTGTTTTTATAAGCGGGCCAACATGCTAATGTAGCTAACAAGCACAGAGTCGTAGCATGAATTTATTCATTATTTTTTTTATCTTAACTCATTCACTGAATTGATTACTGACGATCTTCTGTTTTGTTTTCCTTTTTAGATTGGACTTCTCACTTGCATGTTAACTTCTCACTCATTAGTTGGTTGTTGGATTTATCTATGAACAACAAGACATGTTTGTTTTTATTTTTCAATGTCTCAAACGCACTTTGTTTGCTAATTTCAAAAGAGATCCGCGGGTCTGGAAAATAGTTTACAAGAAGCCCCGCCCACCGGGAAATCACTCAGATGTCCACATTATGGTGCCTGGCTGAGGTCCTGGTGGTAATTGATACATTGTGGGAGACTGATTTTCTCACCGGCTTACGGAAATCATTGTGTGTGTCGGCGGAAACATTATCAAAATGTGGCGCAGGCAAATTTGATCAGAGCAGATGTTGAATTAATTGCTTTTGCGGCTGATTGTATTAATGCTTCCAGCCTATTAGCAAGACGGACAAGTAATTAACACCCTCTGTCTCCGTCTCATACCCGTGCTAGCCTGCTAATGTCATTGCATAACGCTAAATCAATTAACACAAAAACTTGTTGCGGTTTTGTAAACTAACAGTGGTTCTCAATAATATAGGGAGTCCAAAGGATCTATTCTGTGAATTGGAGGCTCACAAATAAATCCACAATAAATCCTCAAGCAATATATATTTTTTAATCATTTATCCTTCTCTACCTTAGTATTAATCTTTGCCAATGTTTTCATTTTGTATTGTCTGCTTGTCCGGATCAATAAATGTCTGAAAGTGCATCGGTGTCTTTTTTTTTTGTTCCCACTCCACTCAAACGGCAGCATATCAGATCACTCCTAAGTCCTATTTTTAAAACACAATTTTGTTTGATATATTTGCGTAGCCATTGAGGTTAATAAAAAAATAAAATCAATCTACCATCCCTGAAAACTATCAGCCACGTTTGCTAAAAAAAAAAAAAAAAAAAAAGTGACGACTCATCTTTTAATATTTGTCATGGTGGACTGGTTCCAGCCGACTGCAAGGACTCAAAATCCTGTTAAAATTGAACTGAAATGCTCACAGATGCCACATGGGAAATAAACGTGTGAGGGTCAAATGCGGATTCTTGAAGAGTTGCACACATTCATCAGCTTTCACACAGGACCCAAACAAAGCGGATTTTTTTTTCATGCCATGACTCTGCATCTCATGTAATGAGATAGAAAGTAATTAAAAAGATTAGACTCGAAGGTGAGCGACAATTGTTTTCAACGCAACAGGGCATAATGAGTGTTAAATCTTACATCATTAGAGAGTGGCCTTTTATTTCACGATCAGGGAGTAGCCAATAGCAAGCATCCCATACTCCCTCCAAAGTTGACCATTTTCAATCTCCTTCAACCCCACATTCTGTTGTTCATGTCTCACACACATTTCATGCACGCTAACACACACCCCAAACACACGTCGGTCCGGTGTAACCTTTGTGTCCTTGAGCCGCATCTCCTCTTGCCAGGATGCAAGGAAGGAAGGAACGAACGAACGAATGAACGAACGAACGGAGAGAGGGAGAGAGGGAGGAATGGAGGAATGGAGGAAGGGAGGAAGAAAGAAAGAAAGAAAGAAAGGAAGAAAGGAAGTCACAACTCACCCCATTTGTGCGTAAAAAGTAAAATTGAAGAAAATCTTCAAGCGCCTTAATTAAACTGGAGATGACAAGAGCTCAATAATCAGGGGGCGGGGAACAGCCTTGCTCGTCGGCCATTCTTTAGGGCGACCTATCGAGCACACGGTTAGCAGACGCCATCAATAGTACTGAAGCCGGTTGCCCTGAGAGATCAACAGAGGTCATTTGGGTTAGGCGAGGATTGGCGCGACGATCTATCAGTAGTTCCGTAATCACTCACACACACACACACACTCAGACACACAGTGATCTCATTTCCAGTAATAAAGAAGGCGAGTGGTCGCAGCACATCGCCTGACTCATAAGTCACTCCGAGCTCCGCAGCTGACTTTTATTAACGACGAATTCGGGCAGGATTTATTTATTCGACTGTTTAATTCCTTTCAAAGACGAGCTGCCCGTAAGATTTCTCCCAGCTCCGTAACATTTGAATGAGTCAATGTGACTGGCTGGAATTAAGAGCGCATTACACCGCGGGAACAGCACTTTGAAAATCTTGCAAAGTTAATTTTATGACTGCCGCTGCCTGCTGCGCTGCTAATTGTCTCGAAAACAAAAGATGGCCTCTTACACGCTGCCTTGCCGGTAAATTGGCCCTTTGCAGAAGAGCCTGGATTAATTGGAGTGTGCCTTTCAGACAGAAGTCATCAAAGCGCACCTTCACACAGCCGTTGCGACTTGTACCAGACATCTCAAGTCGATGGCCAAGATTGGGAGTCCTGAAGAGGTTCTGCTCTCTGGCATGGAGCCGGGTGATTCATTCAGTCATTCAAGTGTCGAACACTCAATTTGACAACCCCCTTCCCTAATGGCAGCAATCAACTGATGGCCGAAAGTCAGACGGGCTGATCGCTCCCTCAACTTCTCCACGTTCAAGGCTTCTTCTTTCTCGCGGCGTCAAGCAATCCCTCCAAGAGAGGTGAAGGAGAGGAGAGGGTTGGACTAAATCTACAGAGAGACTCATTGTGCATCCCCAAATGAAGGAAGTGACAGGCGGAGGCGAAGGAGGAGACCCAGAGGAGTAAGGATGAATGACAGTCAATAAAGATGACCTTCATTAGGTTGATATGACGGGAAACGGCGCGGGATAATGGCCGCCATCACCACGACGGAGTCACAACCGTGGCCTTGTCTGAAGCTTTGCCCTCGAATTCTGCATCGGGTCTACCACAACCTGCACGTTTGCCAGGAAAACAGGAACATGATTTGAAGGCCTCCTCCTGCTCTGATCGCCACTGCCAGACAAATATAATGGCCGAGAAATGAAACACCATGAGCAGCCTTTACCAGCCTTTCACACAAAGATATTTAAAAAAATGAGTCCATATCGGTGAGAAAGCGTTTACCTCACTCATTTGCTGCACGACGGGAACAACGTAGCTCAAATACCATTTTACGCTGCGGGAGCCCATAAATTAGCTCACCTGGAAAATGTCAAGTGTGAGTGCCTTTTCTGTGTCAGCAAGAAGAGGCTGGACAAATCCCGCCGAGTCACGCTACGGCCTCTACTCTCCAGCTTTATCTGCGCTGACCTTTCTTTGCGGCATTTTAGCCGAGCAATTTTTCTTTTGTCCAAGTTAGACAAAGACCATGTTAGCGTTTGAGCTAGTTGATGAAAATATTATAAGTCACAGTGGGACGAAATTATTTTTTTCAAATCACTGATCCTAGTCCAAAAACATGAACTCAAAGACCTTGTGCTACACACAATAATACAAAACAATGAAAGTGACAGCCAAGAAGGCGAACGTCAGAGTTTGCTGGTTCGGAATCAAAGCGGCAAGGATGCAACTGAACAGAAAAGACGAGCGATGCCAGGCGTCTGCGCTCCTAAAAGTAGAAATCATCCAGCGACATCGAGCCACGCGGAGATAACGTCGACATGTACGAGTCTTTTGTTTCTTAGCCTTCAAGGTATGTCGCGCTAGCGTACGCCGGCTTGCGCTGTCAAGACTTATGAATAAGTAGCAAGCTGGGCTGACATCACTCTGCTCTTCTCGACAAGGAATTACAGCTTTCGCCATGTTTTATGCCAGCGCCAAACAAAATATCCATCCTATAACTGCCGAGTTTCTCAAAGGATTTGTCAATTTATAGATGTACGCGCCGTTGTTATGCATGCACTGTTCACCTCGCGCTGCCGACTGATTGTTGCTACATTATGCATTCGCACACAGCACAGCGGTGGCTGCTGCTCGGCGGGGAGCTGTCAGAAACATCAGTCAGTCATTAGAACAGCTCCTCAATTACCACCATGTTTTGTTCTTGCTTGGAATATTGACTTGGCCGGAAATCAACAGGCGTATGTAATAACATTTTCCAAGGTTCCTATCATAATGCACTTGGGGGCAAAAAAATTCTACCATGTCGTGTATATCCATCCCGAGTGTATTATTTGTGTAACTCATATACTGTAAGACATGCTTAGAATTAGCACACAGTCCGCCCGGTCGCCGACTGCAAAAGTCAACGTTGACATTCACGCGTAGCACCCCCCGAGGCCGCGGCGAAGCAGAACACTTCTGCCCAAGTGTCACGTTGGCGACGGAGAATAATAGTGGTGTCTCCGCCGCCCTTTCCAGGATGATTATTCATACTCTACCGGACTCATTCGCTTGATGTCTAGCCTTGGGGGATATCAGCTAAATACTCTTTACTTGCTGCCTCTGTACCACTGGCAACACAAAGTTTGTTGGCGACTAGGAAGGAAGAAGCCATGTTAAGTCATTACTATTACTTTATCATTTTATTATTTTATTATTTATTATTTTATTATTTTTAGAGGCCAGCAGTTAGTTTAAAACAAGCATTTTGGGACTAAATCGGAATTGGGAGTTCAGAGTTACTACTTTCGAGGTTGGTTATAAACTAAAATTAGTGTGCGGAAATAGCTTAAGAGGCATTTTAAGATTGAGGGCTCCATTTCCATGATTGACATTATATCTCTGTTTGGAGGCAGGTAAGATCCTGCGTTGGTAATTTCCAAGCAAATCCAGGCTGCTGGATCTGTAAGAGGGAGGTCTGCGCCGCTGTGCTAGTGGCCATAGTCGACTTTAAACATGGCCACTTTCAACAGCTCCTTTCAATCAATTCAAAACATTTAATCTATTTTGGCAAAAAAATGGCTCATGGTTCTTTGATGATAAGCTAATTGAACATATGTCAAACTGCACCAGAGATGAGCACTAAAATAAATTCCCCGTCATATTTTCTGTAAGCCTAGCTTGCAAATGTGCTTTAGGTTTTAGTCATAATATTCCTCGCTACTGTCTGACATTTTTATGAAGTGCCGTTCTCCCTCTCTGCCTCAGCGCTGGCTTTCATGTTGAGATTGTCGTCAGCATATTGTTGTTATCATTGTATCTAAGATCCCTGGCGGCGACGGAAAGACTGGAAGAGGAAGAAGGGAGGGGGGGAGCAGCCATGAAGGACACATTGTGTGAGATGCATTGAAAAGAGCAAGACGGAGCTAGTACTTCCAGTTCATCCCATCCTGTCATTCCCTCATTGACAGACAGGGGGCGTGACGAGAGGCCATATTGGAACTCAAAAAAGGGTAACGTCATAGTGAAAAGGTCTATTAGTTACATTATTACGTTACAACTAAAAGCGTTTGCTACGCTAATTGCACAGATCTCGAAACCTCCATCGTGGTCTGTGGCGAGAAAAGCAGATGAAGTCATTAACCCAGATACAGTTCACTGCTGAAGGTTCATTTAGAAAAAGTAGTGAGGCTTATTTTTTTCCTCCCCACCATCGTCGTGACGGTTACAGAGGGAAGTAATTAACAGACATACAGAGGGAATTGGACTATATTAGATCCGGGATGAGTGGACCTCTGGGAACGTTTGTTCTCGTTCTTTCACCGCTTTCTTATCCGCCTTCCTACGACTGATCTGTTTTCTTCTCATTTCTCCCGCCTCTATTTGGCCACCCCTTCCAGCCACGATGACTTCAATTTTTTATTAGCCGGTCGTAACTCTACCTTAAAAGATGGCCTAAATTCTCAGTGTGCTGCTCTAAGGAAAGAAGCCACCGTCGTCTTATTTTGCTATTCACTGACCATTTCCACATTCTTAACTGCTGATCCTTGACTGGAATATTCAAGTTGGCATCTGTGCGCCAACCGGCCAGCGAGCTCAGGACCCAAGCGGTCTCCCCCGGCGCTTCCAATCATCCTTCCTCGCAATCCGGCCCACATTTATTATCCGTCTTCCGTCAGTCACACAAGGCCTACGTTTGAGTATTAGCCTTCGAGTGGAGCCCTGCCAGATATATGAAAGGCTGCAGACGGCGGGATTTGTCTGGCCGTGCGATAATATGAACAGTAGAAGCAGAGTGGTGACATTCAATATAACGTTTTGATACAAAGTTTGTATCTGTGAAGGTTAAGATATGTTGGATTTGATGATCATTTTCTTTACAGTAGGCAAAAAGTGGCAGTCTTGACATGACTGTAGTAAATGAGGGAAAAAAAAATCAGCGATCTCTATCTGGCTCTATTTGTGTACCTCTAATTTGATATTAATTTATTTTTATCATTGCAGCTATTTTTGTATTGTCAACATTGGAAAATATAAATATGTAATGCTTTGATGTAGTTTGAGTGATTGCAAGCGTTTTTTTATTTTTTTTATTTTACTCCGCAGCTGCAATCTGTATTGCTACTATTGTATTGCCTGACAAAAAAATAAAAGCCAAACAACCTTTCGAAAACTGCCGAGCTGCTGTGGACATGATTAAAGTAGGAGAGAATTAAGTCTGGACAAAGCTGGAACTCCTGCGGGATGCCATACAGGAAATCATATAACAAAGTAAGGGCGCCGAGATGTCGACGATACACAACACCACGGTTAAAGGGTATCGGTTCGCCCCCAAAAAATAAGACATCAAAATTGCATGATGTCTCCTCGAGGGACGTTCACCTACAGACACTCGCTGTACTTGGAGCGGCGAGGATTTCAAGTACTTCAAAGAATCTGTATCTCCAAAACAAATTGGTGTTCTTCTCTGCCGCCATTATTAAATTTTAATCTTCACTTTTTTTTTTTTATTTATTTTTGTTCTTACTGTGTTCCCGCTGAAAGTCGGACAAACACACGTCTTCAGCTTGCCTCCCCGGGGCCGATTTGAATTCTTCCCCAGTCAAATAAAAAAATTATGTAAGTCACGTTTGCTTTGTCTTGTGACTTTGCTGTTCATTTATTGAGTTTAAAGAGATCTAATCTACTTTACCGTTCCTTTTCATCTTGCTCCAATAAAAGACACACCATGGTGGCAGGAACCAGACGGTAGACGGTAAATATTAGAGTTGGAGGGAAAAAAAAAGAGGGAATATTACCCAGCAGAGGTCAGAAAACAAGAACTGCATGAATGAGAGTAGAAAATGGTTATTTTCAAGCGGCAGCTTATGAAAAGAGACTTGGTACGCCGTGACGGGCGTGTTACCCTTTGGCCTCAGTTTCTGGAAGCCCATCAATACAAGAAGATATTTAACCTTTGATCTCCCCTTTGCATGGCTTGAAATTTAGTCAAATGACTACAGACACTCGCAAACAGGCACTTGAATTGCTCCTCTGATGCGGCAACTTCAAAATGATTTGCTCCAGAGCTATTTCATCATTATAATTCCATTTATAGCAAAACTTTTTAGCATCAGGTTGAGTAGCCAATTTAGTCGCATAATGTTTAGCCGCATCGCGTTAGCATAATGGCTAGTAGCATAACATAAGTGTCATAACATTCAACAGCATAACATTTACGAATATAAGTGTCACATAATAATATGTAGCATCATATTTAGTAGCCGAAAGTGGCATAACATTTAAAAGAATAATTTAGCATAATGGTGAGTAGCACAGTGATTAGCAGGTTGAAAAATAGAGACATCACATTTCGTAGTGTAATGTTTGGTAGCATAACGTTAAGTAGCATAATATTTTGAAGCATAGCACTTTTTCGTATTCAAATAAACTAGCATACTCTTAGCACAACTCCTAAGTGGACACTTTTGGTGTCTCAGGATTCAGATGGGTGAATCCATAGAAACGCTTGGTTAATCTGATATCGTAGTCCAATAAATCTTGTGATTAAACTTTACTACTTTGCAATAACGTTAATTTCCTCTGCTGCGACACTGATAAAGGATTATCTCATCTTGTCTTAATTACTTAATTAATCAATCTGTGACCGGACTACTAGCCAAACCCCTTCCCTCACCTACGACTTGAATCTTAATGGTTCATCTTATCAGAACAATTTGATGCTTCCAACTTTTAGAGAATCACTTTTGGGAAGTTCTTGCAGGTATGGCATGATCTACAAATGCCTCATTTGTCTGGTACAATGTGGGTAGTCCAACCTTGGATTAGCGCTCAGTCAGTATACACACACATACACATCAGTCATTTTCACTTTGCTGGCTTTCATATTTCACTCGTCCGGCCTCATCATCAGGCCATAAAACAAACACTCGTGATATTAAATTACACCCGTGGCTTTGTAAGGAGCTGCGGAGGGACGATAAATTGCACTAGTCGCGATCCAGTGCATGCGTGCGTGGGCGGAAGCATTCAGGTAATGAGCCGTGAGCACAGACAGAGACTAAGCGCAAAGGACAATTAAGCAGCAGACTCATCCTGGACTTTCATTTTTGTGTGTGTGTGTGTGTTTGGGGGGGGGCTAACGGCTTGTGTTGGTAGGGCGAATTTCCTTCAGAAAAGTAAAGACCAATCAAGCTGTACCTTTCGGTGAAGAAGATAAATTGAGTGGACTGCCTGGTGGCCTTTTTTAAAGGGACCAACTCCATGAGAGTTGCATGAAGACCTTTAACATTAAGGGATCACGACCTCTCCTGTTTCCTAACCGCTGCGGACACGTGCATTAAAAATGGTTACATAGCATTTCTCACAACATTGAATAATTAAGCAGCACTCGGTCATGAATATTAATCTGCCGCTTGGCCCACTTTGCGGCGTTCCCCGGTGTCGGCCAACGCTGACCGAACACAAACGTCCTCGCCTCGATGGAAAGTTGTCGGTCTTCAAGCCCTTCTAATGCCTGCCGGCTGTGCTAATGATAATCCTATCTTCGTTGCTAAATGTTATCGTCTTAATTTATCATTCCAAGACGCAAAAACAATTAGAAGCATTTTATTTGATCCAATTACGCGCATTGTTGTGTTTTGTATCAGACGATGATAAAAGAAAAGCTCGGGAGATTTCGGATGAGAATCAGATATCTTTTATCGGGATCAGGGATTAAAAGATTAACAACAATCTCTGATCTAATCACAAGGTGTCGTATAAATAGAGCACGGCGGGTCGACTTCTTCAATCTGCCTCACATGGAGGTTTTTGTTTTTTCGGCCTCTTGGATTCACGCCATGTTTAATACAAATTGGGTCCAAAAGGTACGTTCGGATAGATGAACGACTGCAATTCGACTATTCCGTGCATAGTCGAGAAAAAAAAAGCAATAACTCAAAAGAATACACCAAAAGTTCACTGCAACATTAAATAAGAAATGCGGTTGCGATTCATCACGATAACCATCACGCTGCACGGTAGAAATAAACACAACTTGAAATAATACACAGTCAGGAAGACTTGAACGTTTAACCTCGAGCTGCATCTTTTTTGGGATCTCTGGCATTGTTCTCCCGTTCTTTCGCTCTTCCTCCACAAGTAATGACATGTTGACACTGACGACTATTGGCTAGGCTAACATCTCGGTGATGCTTGGCTGCTTTGCGCTGGAATGGAAGGAAATGCAGTCAGCGGTGAAAACCAACAGAACGCCCATTTGTGGCTTTGAAGGGGAAATGAGACATGTAATTCAATCCATAATGGCCTTTTTTGTATAAATATACAAAATAGCTGCTTTTAGGTCATTTCCCCACTTCTAGCCTGCAATTGTCTCTGTGAGAGGGAAGGAGAAAATACACTAAAGTAAGCACTCCTAAAAATGTTGGGCAAAAAAGGCGCACTGCGAGAGCTTACTGTGAATGAGTCAAGGCAAAAGAATAAAAGTGTTAATTTGTAATAAAGTGTAAAAAAAAAGTAGCACAATGACGAGGCGACATTGGTCTGCCTTGGTGGAATTTAGTGGATAATTTCAAGTTCTCCAACATTTCTTGAATCCTTGAAAAATGTTGACTACTTTTCTCTTGAGAGCCATTCAATCACGTTCAAAGCCTGACAGTGATTAGTCAATGAGTTAGTTGGTTGGTTGTTTGGTCGGTCGGTCGGTCGGTCAGCAGGTTGATTAATCAGTTAGCTAGTTGGTTATTCAGTTGGTTAGCTGTCAGGGTAATCGACCAGTTAGTTGGTCATTGAGTCAGTCTGTTTGTAAGGTTCATTGGTCAGATGATAGTAAGGGTGGTCCTTCAGTTCATTAGTTTGTTGGTTGATGAGTTATGTACCTGGTTAGTTGATTGGTTGGCTCGATAATTAGATTGTTGTTTAATTAACCATTTAGTTGGTCAGGGTTGTTATTTATTTCCCAGGCTAAATAGCAGCAGTTGTGTGCGTGTATGTGTGTCTATGCCATCCATCCATCCATCCATCCATCCATCACGCTAAGAGGCCATTTCCATAGATCTAACCCCGCCATGGCACCGTATCTAACCCTAATCACCCTCCGTCTCTGTCCGTCTGCCTCCAATCGTCCCCGTCGACCGGCCTCCGTCGCCAATAATGGCACGAGTCTGGTCTGGAGCCCCCGCCACTCATCTTTTCCTCAACTCGATGAGCAAAACAATCATTAAGCTAAGCGTGTCGCAGTCATATTCATTTCAGTGGAGCTTTGAAAGGATTTTAATGGGAAAATAACTCCACCTTAGATAGTCACTATGCTCAATGACTGGGAGATATGGGCTACACTAAGTGCATGATTTGTATCATGTGAAAATGGAATGTCAGCAAAACACAACTGCTTGCCAGTAATTTATGCTAACCATCGCCCTTCAAATTAATCCATTGAGTAGAAAGTTAAAACAGTCAAGTTAACCACCACCCTGGACAATAGAAAGAAACATGCCTGGTAAATAATACACAACAAGCAACTGCACACATCCATGGACTCCTCAATATCTTAAAGGAAGGTTTAATTTAAGTGATTTTAGAGGCTCATAATAACGATGATTTGCGAAGGCGAGCGTTGACACCCTCGTGATCCAGTACAGAAACATAAGTAAGCAGCGGTCTGAATTCCGCCAAAGACCATTAAAGCAATATTTATATATGTGTGCAACATGTCTGATACGTTTGAACTCGCTGGCACGCACATCAATAAAACTTGGTACACTTGCTTGTCTTGGGGAATTTAGAGAGAGATGAATATCCTTGCCCCCCCCTCCCCTTCCACACACACAAGTTCCTCCACGTACACCCATCCGTCTGCAGATATGAACGCCATGATGCGTTCAAGGTCCGCCTCCCCTCTTGGAGGCTTCAGTGTGATGAGATGGATATGACACGGCATGTTTGGAGGGGGGGTGGCAGGGGTCAAGGCTTGCCGGGCTGCGTCGGCAGATAAGGGCGACGTGCGTTCTTGCTGGTACGCAAGCTACTTCTCGATTTGATTTGATGTGATGACTGTGGATTTATTTTTTAAAACGTCCTGGTTTCTTATTGTTTACTAGCTAGCTCCAAGAACTTAATGTTGAAAACGTCAATTTATCGGAATTGTCCATCCCGCAATTGTTTTGTTGTTGATTCTTTTTTTTTTTTCGCTGCCATTATATCTTCCAAAATTGCTTAATGAGGTTTGCGTCGTGTCAGCCATGTTAAATGATTTACTTTCTGCTCCTACTCATGTCTCCTTCACGTTGCCTTTAAATGTTTCAAAATCTCCCCTAACAGATCATCCCGGGAAAGAATTTCAATCTTTTTTTCTGAGATGAAAGAACGTTAATGAAGACAATTTATCGCATCGGCTTTCAGAATGAAAAGGTCAAAAGTTAACGTCGACTTGGAATTTTGTCTTTTTTTTTTTTTTGTGGCTCTGTTGGACGTCAAACACGTTTTTAACAGTCTTAGCTTATCAGAATTTGGTCATTGAGGCTATCTGGGGTTGGAAAACCTCTAAAATTGATCGGGGGAATAATCCCTCAATGTTTGAAGAGTTGCAGAAAATCTTTTCCAATAAGGATTTCAAGTCCGGGATTAGTTTTTAAGTTTTGATTTTCAAAATAGGGCCTTCAGGTTTCAAGCTCATGTTTGGGTTTCAGGAAATCTCGAGAAACAGTTGTTTCTGAAACAAGGTGTAAAAGGGTCAAAGCCTGCATTGGGGGCATCAAACAGGACTTTGAAGGGCTACACAACGATATGAAACCGTTGGAATGACGCAACAATTGTGTACGAACTGAGTCAAAGCTTGCATCATTCAATAACGATCAAATCACCTATGGCTTTATTCCATCGTGCAATATAGTTTGGACTGTACAAGTGTTATGTGTACTCCAATCCTTTTTCAGACCTTGACTCCTCAGTGCTCGCTTTGCCGACCTTGGCATTGAAGTCGAGCAGAATCAGAAACGGCTCATCGCAAGGCCGACTACTCCCGCAGATTCTTCAGCAGGGTCCCGAGCTGCTAAAATATATATATAATTGGCCATCTATACAGTAGTGTGTTGTTTACGTGGGTGATAAATCAGCGCGTGTGAATAATTTACCAGCGTGATGGAAGCAGAGAGAAGTAAATGATAAGAAATTTAAACGTACCATGGCGAGAATAGAAAGATGCCCTGCATGTTTATCTCGCCGTCTCCTCGCTAACACTTTCTGTCTGGACATGTCAAAAAGCTTTTCACGCTGCTGCTGTTGTTGTTCCTCTGACCAACGTTTTAAGTCCTGAACCTTTTGTGTCGAGTCAAATTTAAGTTTTAGGTGGAACTTTATCAGTTCTACCGAGAAGCCAGATGCATGGAAAAGCCATCTACTCACTTGTTAGTGACATGTTGAGTTCTTTGATAGCATGCATGCGAGCTTAATTATATGCTATCATCAAGCTTAAACTTCTAGAAGGACTTTACAAGGCAGATGTTTGACTCGCTTTCCCAGCGTCACCATTATATGATGGGGGGGTCTTCACGGCCTGATCGCCGGGCAGCAAAGAAGAGGGAATGAACACTGGGACGTTTATTAACTGCCACTCTAGGACATCCACTTTTCATCTTTTCTTCAGGGTCACTCAGGCCTTCAAGACCTCCCTTGGGGATGATGATCATCCCCCTCCAGCCACCCCCTACCATTAACTCCCTCACACACACACACACAAATTCTAACGCTGCATTGGTTCCAATGGGAGTAAAGCAGATAGTGTGGGATGAAAGAATTTTCCGTTCAAGTAACTAAACTGTCTTGTGATTTATCACTCGACTATGCGGAATGCATTACCGTGGATGCAGGACAGCAAAAAAAATAATGTACATTCATGTTTAAAAATAGGTTTTAAACCTAGGGTGGAGCAAAATATTAGGAACAGCCCTGATCCTCAATTCGCTTCTTCTGAGCAAAACGTGGAATGAACGAGTGTGAAGATAAAGAGCGGCCCAAAAGAAGATAGAAGGCGGAATTAGCAGAACACAGCTGAGATGATAATTGCTATCATGGCGTGTGTGTGTGTGTGTGTGTGTGCATGAGTACCAGCAGAGATTAGCATGTCAAATCACCAGCACACTGTGAGCAAAGACGAGAATAATCATATTCTATCAAGGCTGTGCTGATCCCTGCTGGCTTCCTTAAAAGTGTGCCAAATACTGACAGCCAGCAGCATCTTCATCAAGCTCAGCCCGATATTGTGTTGGAAGATTGCACGTGTCGTTTTATTGGCTCAGACAACCGTTCCTGCAGCTGTGATAAAAATTTCACAAATATTATTCTGCCGCCTAGAAATTTGAGGAATATTCCTAAAGCGACTCACATATAAATTAGAAAAAATATATTAGCGATCTTGAAACTGCAAATCAGGATATATGTAGTGGACTTTTCTTAATCCAAAAATGAGTGGTGTTAAACGTAAAAAAAAAAAAAAAAATCCCTTTTCGATTAATAATTTCTTAAGGATTAATCATCCATGTATTAATGTTTGATGGGTTCTGAATATATTTTTAAAAAATTAATTATTCGAAATTGACAATTATTACAAGGATATTTTTGCCCCAGTGAAAACTGATCAAGTTAAAAAAATATACATGTACGCTCAAAAAATTATTTTACATTCTGTAGTCTATCTTTTCTTCAGTTTGGAGTGAAACATTGGGATTTCCCGGTTCTGCCCACGTGTGTGTTGGCAGTTTAATGTATGAGAAGGCGGGCATTATTAAAACATGGAGATTACACATCCTGAATGGGGCCTTCAACGAGTGCCATTAAAAATGGATGCAGAGCGGAGCATAAGAGCGAGAGGACGAGATGGTAGGGGAGAAAGCCCGGAGATGTCAGGGGGAAACTGAGTGACGCGTTAAAGCTTTCATTAGAAGAAGAAAAGAACGACGAGAAGAGGAGGACGGGGACGACGAGGGGGGAGGACAGTTTGTGCTCGTGACCTCCCTGTTCTTGACTGTCAGCCTCTCGCACCAACATCACACATTCAATTTAACACGGTAACACTTCATTCCACTCAGTCACATGTCAGGACCAGATCTTAAAAGTAACGTTTCAAGTCAGGGTTAGGGTTTTAAATGAGATTTTTAAAGGTTGTAAACTGGGGTTAGGGTTTCAAAATCAGGATTTCATGTGAGGTTTACCAAGACCGGGCTATGACTTCAACGGTTTGTTTTTGACAAGTTATGCATGGATGCTGTTAAAGATGGAATTATCCATCCAGGAAATCAATCATCTTCCATCACGGGGAGATTAATGACCACATGACCAGCAAGTAAAAAAAAAAAAACACACGTTGTCTGACATTTACTTTAAAGGACGTCCCATCGACCTCGGCGGGGTCTGACTAATACCTGGTTCAGTCCTATACACGCTTGTCACAGATGTAATTAAGTTTAAACAGAAGCGACGATAAACGTGATGTAAAGATTCCCAGGAAGCTGATGGTGTTTGATTATGTGTCCCGCCGTGATTTAGCGATCCGCTTGATGTGATGCTGAAGCGCTTTAAAGACGACATGCGCTAACCTTCACGGAAGCAAACCTGATGAGCGCTTGACATCGCTATTGACAATTTTAGGTTGCTTGCAAACAAGAAATGTTTAAGGTTGCGAGGTTGGGTTGAAATTTCCCTGGCATCATCAGATATCAAAATGCTAACTACTGGATTATGATGCTAGCATTCCGCAAATTCTCAATTCCTTCCTGGTCATTTTGCTAATATGCAACCATTTACTTTCTTGTTACTACATTATCATCTTCCAGCTGTCCTAATAGAGCAGCCTAATGAAGTCATGAAGCTCTCACAGTTTCCGAGTCAGATATATTTGAAAGTGGCTCGGGAAAAAGATTTTCCGTCTCTACAAAACGGCGCTATAAACTTTTATGATATGATATCATTTGTTTTTTATGACATTGGACATTGTACTCTTTGGCATCGTCGCTCATTTTACCAAAGTGGAAATGGAAAGTACCAAAAGCTATGATAGCAACAACTGTGCAGAAATATGCTCAATCCTTTTTTTTTTTAAACTAAATGTAGAGTTCTACATACTTTTAGTTTGTAAGCATATTGGCAAGCCAACAAGGCCTGCGAGCTTCAAACCCTCGCTGGTAATGTAACAAGCAGCCACTTACAGTAAGGCTGCCTTTTTTAAAATATCAGCATTAGCGGTTTAGCCCGGATGCTTCCAGAAGAGTGCGTCTATTAAAATCTCAGCAGGCATAATAGGTCCACTCGGTCCCGGCAATGGCATAATGCGCCTCACTCGAACACTCGCGTGGAGTGTTGTGGTGCTGCGGGTTTGCTCCCTGCAGGAGGTAACATCTTGATTTCAAAATTGGTTAATCTGTTCGTTATTGGCAACCAATCAACGGAATGGAAGTAAATTTTACGTGGTGGTTGAGGTTAGGTTAATTACGCAACCCTTTAAAATGGATGGAAAAAAATAAAATGTGGTTCAAATCGGTCAAATTAGATTTAGTTAGCATTGGCATGACAACAAAGGGAACTTTACAATGGAATGTTAAAATGCTTCACTAGTTGCCAAATATAAAAAGTCCATGGCGGTGAAGGAGTCAATAACCCCAAAAAGTGAGAAAATCTGAGAAACCCTAAAGGGAAAAACTTTTATATCATATATCCTAGCATTCATTTTTCATATGGCAGCAGTAGCACCACGGGACCAGCACTTTTCGGTCCATTAAAACGTGGCAAGCATGTGAGTGTATATATGTGATATCTCCTTTTAAAGAAAGTTGAACAGTGTAGCAGCAGAAAGAAAAAAATAAATAAATACAACTCACAGCAGAGTACATTTCCATCTGCTGCCATCCACTTCAGAAAGTCAAAGCCTTGGCGTGAGCGAGACGATGAAGAGGAGGGGGAGGAGGAAGAGGAGATGAAGTCACTTAGATTGTATCAGCCCCATGGCTCTTTTGCACGCCGACTCTCATTTTGTGTATCTACTGTACAACCACACTTGTGTATTTCCCACTGCAACACAACCACCACTTGCACACATCAACGTGAGCAACAAGTTGCCATCCATCACTGTCAACAAAACACGGATGCTTCTTCCTTGGCTTCTCCTCAGAGAGGAGCCGGTTGACAGTGGAAAAACCATCATCTACCGGATGTGTGCAATACACATATTTTCCTCTAGGATCAAATATATGTTCTATTAAATGCAAAGCTAATGAGCACAGCAAATTACAATTACAGACAGACGTTGTTTGTTTACAAAGTAGGCTGCAGTACGCCGATTATTACAATTCCCATCCTTCCCTAACATGTTCCGCGGCGAATGTTCTCGATCATGAAATCTGACTGCGAATTTCAGTAGTCTCGTAATAAAGACTCCGGAGAGCTGATAAAATAAAATAACAAAGTAACTGACAAGGGCTGCATTTAGAGCAGGCGCAGCAATAAGTCAGCTCTACGTGGCCGGATAGCAAAAAAAAAAAAAAAAAAAAGCAGAGAAGGCGGAGAGCATGCGATAAAAGGAGAAAATAAGATCGCTCGGCCCATCGAGATGTTGTCAGCGGAGAGAAAACACGATAAAAATGTTGTTGCCGTCCTCTTTCAGATGATAGCCATCACGTGTTGAAACGCACGTTGCGGTAATAACTGAAATAAATGCCCACATAAAAGCATGGGGGGGGGGGGGCTGAGCATTATGTTCTTACTAAAATGGGTAATCGGGCGATCAATCCTGCATCAGTGCATCACTAATGGTCTGAAATCATTAAAAAAAAAAAAAAAAACAGCTTGAACATTTGCTTGCGAAATCAATTGACTCTTTTTACACGGCAAATTTATATTCATGTGTTAATCATGCTAATCATTTAGCCACAAGAGGTAATTAATTGAATCAAAACTACTTGCAAATAAGGTAATTACGCTGCGGGTGTCCCAAACAACACTGACTCTACAGATAAACTTTGGGAACATATATGTTTTCAGTTGATAATTACTTAACATGATTAATTTTGATATTTTGTGTTTTATTATGGATTTTCCTTGCAACCACATTTGCGACTGCAAAAAAATATATATGCCAATGTGATTTTTAATTACAATGTTTGCTGCCAATGATCACGTTAATATGAATCTTAAACTTCTTGATTTTTGATGTGGTGATCATGGAATGAATAATGGAAAAAGGATTGGAAGAAAAATAGTGATGGGGGATACATTTTAGAGGCAAAAATCCTAATATTAACTCAACAAAATAACAAAACAATCAATAAACGAAAAAAATAGTTGTTTGAAACGTCGTCACAGTTTTGTGAATATCAACTAGAGCCAGTGGAAGTCACGTTGCTCCTTTTGCCAGCAAAGCAAAGCTCATGTTGAAGTTAAAGCAGATATATATAAAAAAAAAAAAAAAAAAGGTCACTGTTTGGATTGGATTGCACAAATGGCATAAAATGGCACACCCGCTGTCTCGAATGCACTTGTGATGCATGAGAGCTCGCTGGGAATTTGGAATCATGACCGCTTGTGGCTCTCCTCATTCTATTTCACACACGCTTTTACGATCTGCTCCTTTTTCAACACACCTCATGGTCTCCTTCATCCATCCTTCCTGTCTGACCTCAACATGCCAGAAAACACACATCGCAAGACTTGTGTGTTTTTTCCACGGCAGCAAAATCCAGTGGTCGTTTTGAGGAATTTATTTTTTTTTTTCCTGAAAATAAGAGATGCCGGGGCCCGTTCATCGCTGCTCGCGGCTTTAATCAGTTTGTTTTTACGGCTGCAGTCGTCAAACTGGTTGGTGTAACAGGATTACCTCGCCTGCGTCAAATCCTCTTTTTCCCGCCGGCTCGCTCTCCTCCTCACACTTCTCCTTTTAGCACCTTCTCTATATTCTTTGGAGTAGTTGAATGGCCATGTCAGCTGTGAAAATGTCTCGTGAAATAGCAAAAAGCCTCTATCGGAGCGAGCGCGCTCGTTATTTCCCCCCGCAAATACAAACAGGTGCGTTAATATATTCCGAGCTTATCGGCCCGTGAGCAAATACGCCGTCACTCATTGGTTGCGAGTGATTTACTCGGGCTTTGGCCACTCAAAAGGGCTTCTAATTTCGTGCTTTTATGGCCATTTTGCGCATTCTCCAGCCGTCCGCGAAGGTCAAACTGCCACGAGCAAAGGCGTATGTGTCATTTTGCTACGCAATTACGTGTTTGTGTGCAAGCCTATTACAGCCTTGAAACAGCGAGCAGAACCAATTTTACTTCAACTAAAGCCATTTTTCAAAGCTTTCTCTTATTTACATACCGATAGTGAGTGAAGGTTTTACACGCTCCATAGCCGCATAAACTCAATTCATAAAAAAAAAAAAAAAAAAAAAACATAATGACCCGTGGCACTAATGAGACGGATTTCACACTGAGCTTATTTAGCGATTTGGTTTGAAATACAAATACGGCTTGGACTATATAATGAGCGATGTAATATTTTTAATAGGTCTGGAACAAACAGTGGCAAGAAAGAAAACAAAATGGCGTTTCACACAGCAGGGTCCGAGTGAAAGCTTGGCCATATTTGGAAGTGGCTTTCCCCGCTGCTTGCTAAATTAGCGATCTGAAATCACTCCGCCATTCCTCTTTATTGGATTTTACACTTGTATGATCAATTAAAGTCGGCATTTTAATCCAACACGATTAACCTCAGGTTATGCTGATCCATCAAAAAAATCTTCTCTAAAGAATGCAACAAACATCTTGGGTTGGAACAGAAGACCCGAAAAGTCTTACAGTTTGTAAACCCAACAAACAGAAGACAATTTTCACATGGGAAGTCATGTGAGAGTTCAGAAAATCACGCAGGTTTTCAGAAAATGGTTTTCTAGTCACCAGAAAACCAGAAATGCTCTTTCTACTCAGTAAATTACGGCTAATTTGACAATGACGGAATTAGAAGCTAACATTTAGTGACTCGGCTACCAGCGAAGCTTCACAACATTTTGCTAGCTGCCAACGGCTCCACCATTTTCTATCTCGCCGTTCTTTTCCATTCATACTTGACATCAAGCATAGATAGAAGCGATTTGTCTTTCAAAACAAAGTTGCCGCATTGAGAAAAACAAGATTCTCGGCCAGATAAACCAGGATGAAAAATGCTTCTTTATTCCCCGGAGGGAGTCCTCGTGACCCGTGTCGAGTAAACGTCAGCTCTCGGCGAGCAATTTTGCGCCTGCGTGTCCATCTATCTGTTGGACTGTCACGCCAAATGTTTCATTTCTGAAGGGGGATGCAACACGAAGCAACCTACGAACCGACCTGTCCCTCCAGCTCCGTGCATCTCCTGTATGATGTTTGACAAATAGTCCAAAGGAAGAAGCAGGCTCCCTGGAGCTGTCTGCATGTGGGGAGCAGAGCTTCCTTGAGAGTGCTGTACCTGTTTGATTTTAGAGGACTGTCATGTTTTGGCTTCGGGGGGTTTTCACTTTAAAATAGTGTACTTTTTTGACTCTTTGATTTATTTTTGCTGTAAAATAAACTGTATAATTTCTCAAATATGGAATGCTATGTGGTGGATGCAGACCAAATTTGTCAAGTTGACTTTCCCTTGGAGTAGGTCCGTTCCTCTAAAGTCAAACAGGTTCCCATTTGAGCTTTTTGCACGTCGTCCGATGTATTATTGACAAGGTGCTGTCAGAGATACTCAGGTGGATGAGCGGGAGAAGATATGGACCTAATGGTACAATTCTGGGATGAAAAAAAAGAACAAGCCAAGTAGAACAAGATGACGATATTGAGGAAATATATTAAGGAGAGTGGTGGTACACACACACACACACACGCACAGACACACACACTGCAACAAGTGTGAATCCTCTGAGAGGGAAAACTGCGATGTCTCAGTGTCAGCTTGCAAAAAGCATTTCCTCACTTTTGTCGCACACAATACACACACACCAATGCACACACGCACACTAATCCACCCTCAATGATGGCATCCATCATCCATTCATTTATTCACCCAAAAAAAAAAAAAAAAATGCTGACTAATTACTTAAATGTTGCTTTGTTTTACGGTGCTCATTAAAAATGACAACCTGTTAATTGCTTTACCTGAAAAACTAAAAGTCGAATGAATAATTAAGCTTCTCTGGCAAAATGTCCATCATGAATTCCGGCAGCTTTTCAATGCAAATAAATTGAGCGGGGCCCGAGACCTGAGCGACAAAACGCTTCCATTTCACGGCTAAGCCTGTGAGTGTGTTTAGCCGCAGAATGAGGCAGAGAAGAAAGCCGGGGTTTGAGTGAGAGAAGAAGAAATGAGTGAGATTGAACGAGAATAGGAAGGCCGCGGGAGGTGAGCGAGCGTGTTGATGTAGCCGAGAGGAGACGGGATATTAGATACAAATTATTCATGCGCCTCCGCCAAATCCGCCCTCTCGTGAGAGACGATGGAGTGTTTGTACCTCAAAGATGACGACGCTCGGACGCGAGAGGCGATTGCGAGAAGAGAGCCGCCGCTAATCATTCGGCATTCATTAGCCGGCTTTATAGTCAGTCAAAGAAACAACTGGATCCATTGCCTCAAAGGTTCTTCAAATTGGATCGTTTCTTTTGAGGAATTATTTTCCAAACAGACACCAGTACGAGTACTCAAGTCTTTCGTCACCGATACTATTTCCAAGCGCCGATACCATTGACGCATTCTTTCAAGCTGAGCTCACGCAAAATTCTGTTTAAAAACTGATCCTAGCAACGCCTGATTGGTAATGCTATTATTTCCTTTGGGGGTAAAAATAATCTGTGATGAACAATCAAGGTTTAGCTGTTATTTCCAAAATGCAGACACGAAGCGGCACAAAAACTCGGAATAATTAAGCCGGCAGCGACCACTAATCAGCCGACAGAAGGCACGTCGAGTGCACGGTCGTTGTGTGGGTCTCATCTGTTTGTGTGACTTGACAACATTGCGTTCGCCGTATAGTCGCGAGCTCCACTGTGTGTGTGTCTTGTTAATGAAGACGGAGCTAACGTCTCCGGAGCGCGTGGGGAAAACACTAGAGTACATCCACACGTCGCATAGAAGAAAGAAATGTTCCGACGGTCCATCCTGCTTTCGAGTCGGATGAATAATTCAGCACAACCTAATGTTGTCTCGGCCTCATCACGCATTTTTCACCGCGCCGCGCTACACGTCTTTGCTCTTGTTTATATCTTTTTTTAGGGCACGGCGGGCTTTCATTTCCTGGTCTAACGCGACAATACTCCATCAAGTGAATCACCTCTACGCAAGCGCAAACATGCGTGTTGCAAGGATAGCCAAGAAAAAGGCATCTTTCAATGACGTACGTGTTAAAACCTTTTTGTATGCGTCTGTGCCTCACAAGAAATAAACCAGAAATAGCAAAGAAATTCGTCAAACCAAACAAAATACCAACAGGGATGATATATGCTAACCTAACCGAGGAGAATGTTGCTAATTTGACATGGTGGTTAGCATTGACAAGTTAGCACTTAGCATGGTAGCATGCTAAGCAAATAGCTTGGGTAAACTTTGCAAAAAGCGGGACTGGTCGCCGGCCAATATCGACAAACTATAGACTGGTCGCTAGCAAATCACAGGAGAACATACAACTGTCCACTGCTAGAAACATCAAATCAATAGCGCCACGCAGCTGAGGCTGAAATGTTTTTTTCGATGATTTCAAGGAGATTACACATGCAGATGTATTCGTCTCTAATGACTGCGCTTGCATGCAATCAGCGTCGGTCGGTCGGTCAGCTCAACATTTCACATTTATTGTCTCATTTTCTGTCCGTGCGTTTGGATTCAAGATGATGCTCATTTTGTCCAGGTGAGGATATAAAAAATAAAGGCCAACTGTCAGGCTCACGGCCTAAATTGGAGATGGGATTGAGTGGTGGACGTGGACTGCTTCACCTGCATCTGTCGTGTCTTTATCTGCCACTGAAAGGTCGAACGCTGCCAGACTGCAGCTGACTGGCTCAAGTGTAATCAAGCATGGCCGACTTTTTCTGACATGCGCACACACACACACATGCACACACACACATCTAACCAAGCTATTTCCTGGCGCTGACACTTTGTCATTCATAACAAAAACATTTCTCCTTTACCATCCTGTATAGGCGCAAGCTAAAAGATACTAAATAATAATAAAACTGAAATGTCCGACTGGTATTCATTTCACTGGATTCTGGAAGTCAAAATATATAAGGATTGATGGACAAAAATGGGAGCAGCAAAGCAATTCCAAGCTCATGCATTGAAAATAATAATAATAATAAGATGGGATGTTCATATACAACAAGTAATAAAATAAAGAAGTTTGCCTACACAGGATTATTGCAGACTCAAAAAGGCTGAATCGACAAATGCGCTGCAGAATTTCTTTAATCCTATAAAAAAAAAAAAACTATAGTCATACAGCCGTGCAAATCGGATAGCAAATGTATTTTTATATATTTTTTTACTGTTCAAGTGAGCCGAAAAATGTCTGGCATTACGGCTAAATAGAGAGACAGACCGAGAATACAACTAATGCTAACCCAAAGTCAAGATTCCAACCATAAGGAAAGACAAGCACTTATGCAATTTGAGTCTTAAAGTTCAGAAAGTTTGGCGAATTCTCAACTGTCAACAAAAGACACCCTCAGCTATTTTGGAGACAAAGACACAGGGCAGCTAAGATGGAGAGGAAATGGAGGTAGGACAGGAGGATGGAAGCTAAAGTGAGATTTAGGAGAGGAGGGACGGGTGATTAGTGGGCAGCTGATGCATGGAGGGAGGCGCTGAGGGGAAGATGGAACTGGGGGCAGGTGAGGTAAAGGGAGGGGGGGGGGGTCAGAAAGAGAGCAAAAGAGAGAGACAGTCCATCTCAGAGAGTGGAGGAAGGACAAAGTTTAAGCAGGATTGATCACCTGTGTCTGTCTCCGGAATAAGGCTCGGGATGTACATCATTACGGAGGAGGACGCTCCCGCACCTGAGCTGCATGAAGGAGGGCATGAGTTTAAAGGAGCTAACGGCAACCCTGCCGTGGATCCTTTTTTTATTGGGGCGCTAAACCTAACTAACCTCTGACACCTTTGGAAGGAGCGAGACATCTGTGTTTCTGCTTTAAAAAGAAGAGTTGCCAAAACAAAAGCTATCAGAAGGGGGCAATGGATTTGTGTACTTCTACTGAAATATAGTTTAAAAAAAATAATAATAATAATAAATGTAGCCCGGACTAATAAAGCATTAAAGTTTGGAAAAATACATCCGTTCAGTTATATTTAACTTTAAACGACAATTCTTTTGCATTTAATGTTTGAGAACTATTTGTTTTCAATCATTTACATTGGTAACATTTCAAATGATTATTTTTTTTTTTTTATTATCTTGTCTTTACAGAAACAGTCTTTATAATATCGATTCTATTTTTCAGGGTTTGGTGGCAGGTGGACATGATGGTGTTACTTGAAAGCTCCGCAATTTCTTTTGAGTATTCCGCCAAATGAAAACATTCATTCAGCTTCCAAAGGTAGCATTGAGTCCTTTTCCTGTATGGATTAGCCATTTGAAAAAAGGCAAGGGTGAGGACACACAAGTGAGACCTTGCAGGAAGAAGAAAACATCACGCTTGAATAGCAAGCTTACGTGGAGGCGGCCCAGTGAATTAGAGCGTGGAGGCCATTGTCGATGGCTTGACTACATGTACATACGTCGGACTCCATTATCATTAGGATGATTCATACCACATGCTGGCAGAGATGGATGAGAGGGGAAGAGGATGGTGAGGAGGAAGAGGATGTGGCAACCGCAGAGCATGATTGTAATGACTGCAGTGAGGTCGCCGGTGCAATTATTGAAGAGGGCGGCGCAATCAAGCGACAAAAACTTTGGTGAAAGGAGCCATGTTAACCATTTTTTGTGTTTGTTTCCTATCAGTGCTCATTATCCTCGTACGATATTGAAAGCAGTAATATCAAATGATTGTACACAATCGGTTTCAGAAGGTTCTTTTTTTTTTAAACCTCTACGCTGCCTTTGATACAGCTTGGCATTTTGAATTGATGTCAAATAAGCTACTCATTTATTTGAGTCATTTTTTATTTCACGATGAGGGGAAGGTTTAGCATATCTGTAAATATTTGTATCATTTTGATGGTGTTTTAGAAATAAAACTTGAGGAACTTAATTGATGGTTAGGGAATCTAAAAATTAGTTACTTTTTTTTCAAAATAAAATTACAACACCAGGTTTTCAGCATCATAATAATAATAATAATGGCGTAAGGGCACAATTCTCTCGTCGTCTTCTCAGGATTTAGTAGCGCCATCATCGTTCATCTGAAGAGGCCGACTTTAATACTCTTTACACCAGAGTTCCTGTTTGCGCTCCCAATTGATTTGAAGCCAGCCGCACGGCGTGATCCAATAGAGGGATTTGCTGATGATGTAATATGTGCGGGGAATGAAACAATGCCCGGGCGAGTCGGGCATATTCCATTATTCACGTCTTATTTCATCATTTCACGTCACAGCGAGTATCAGGGGCCCTATGTTTGCGCTGCATTTGCATCCCTTGCCGGCTGGGTGCAAGTTATTCTGACAGACTAGCATGGTTTTAAAAATCCTTTTGATTTGTGAGATTGACTGGGAAAATATTCATAGCTCAGGTCAGGCCCAACCAGCCGTGGAATTTACCGGTTGGTCAAATATTTTACAAAGAACATTGTAAAATTGTATCTCACCGTAATTCAAATATTAGCATAGAAACTCGCCAGTGGAATTTGATGTTAAAGATAAAAGGCATGTGGAGGCTAACGTTAGCCAATCGCTGGTTACGACAAAGATGTTCTATATCATGAATTAATACAAAAAATTAAAGAAATAAACTGTGATACAGTGAAAAAATATTGCAATTCAAGCAGAAAGTGTGAGTAAATGTTTTCAAAATTCAACATTGACCTCAGTTGAACACAACAAACACGTGTTGCTACGCTCCATATAAATGTTAGTGACCCCGACGAATATACATTTTAAGCCAATTAAAATGTGTTATGTCACATTATCAATCAAGTTATTATATTTAAACAGATTGTTTTAGGCTATATTTTCAAAAGCTTGAGCAGAACTTATATCACATGAATCCATTTGTCACATTTTAAAGGATAGCATTGTGATTGTTTCGTTCCAGTGAATCAGATAGATTGAATCATGTGGGGATTTTTCCCCCCACAGAGCATAAAAGCATTTAAGCCGAATGTTTTTTTTTTTATTTAGCAACAAATCAAAATATAATGCTATGAAGTGCTTCAGCACTCTGCGAGTGACCTTCACTAGTCATTATGTTGACTCAACACCAGCTCGAGCGCACACGCCGCATACCAAACAACATGACACAAAAGAAGCCACACGTTGTTCGAACAAGACTGAAAACTTTGTAGTCTACGCTGGATATTTATCTGGTAACAAAAGTGTCTGCTGATAAGTCCACATCCACGATAAGAGAGGACAGATAAGAAGCAGCTGTTTGTCTATCTAGTCAACTAAACATTTTTACAGCCACTATTTACCCCATTATTTAAATTAGCAATGATCAAAAACTTTTATGAGGTGGATTACGATGCCATATAAGCAGACGCACAAACGTGTTTCTGTTCTTCATACACACACTCGGAAGGGCTTGTCGACTTGGTTTTGTCCCACCGCTCGTTTGCAGCGACCACTGCGCCTCGCTCGCCCTGTCATATTTACAAGGGGCCGCGATGCGAGGCGACAGCCACGTCGCTTGCAGTGACTCGGCACAAAGTTACCTGCTGATGCTGGCGGCCATTGAACATGACAGCGTGTGTGTTTGTGTGTGTTTGGGCCCCGGGGTTTATGAGCTACCAGAAACACAACCTGCGTGTGAAAAGAGGAAAGGACTGTTGCTGATTGTACCATGAGGAAGCGGCATCCTTGTCTGAATATGTCAAAAGGCCAAATCCAACTTTTTCCACTTTTGTAAGACTTTTATTTAGACTAACATGGCTGCTTGGATAAAAGATGGTGGACTCTGTGATTTTCCAGACATGGGTTTGTAAGATTGTTTTTTTTTTCAATGTGTCTACTCAGGGGAGAGCTGCCAACCAAATTTCATGTTCAAAGATCATAAAGCTAGCAATTTCGCATTATCCATTAGTCTAGTATACATAATGCGGTAGCTGTATGAAATAATCTCTGTGACAAATTAGTCTTTGAAAAATGATCCTAAATTAGCCGCCTAAAACTAAAATGGCAGACTTCCAGTGTCTTTTCAAGTATGGGAGGTTATTCTTTTTCAACCAAAGGCGGTTTATAAAGAATAACCTCTCATGACCTAGTCTTTGAAAGAATAAAGGAAGAAAATCAACATCGGGAGGGAAGTTATTGCTGCTCAGTGGCCTGTAATGGCCACTTCAAACTAAAATGGCAGACTTGCTGCATCTTTTCAGCCCAGGCTTTCTGTTTATAAAGAGTAACCGCTGATGACCAACTCGTTCACCTTCCCCTCTACTCAAGAGAAAATAAAGAAAGCAAATCAAAGGATCAGGAAAAAGGCTATTGCATTTTTATGGCCTTAGAATGGCCACTTCAAATGTCAGATGTTTCTTTTCAGACATGGCTTTCAGAGTTTTTTTGTTTGTAGGTTGATTCAGATGGGTTGAATTTTCAAACGAAAACAATGTTTTAGGGCAGGGGTCACCATGTCTGGTCCTCAAGGGCGCCAATCCAGTTTGGTTTAGATGCATCCCCACTGCAACATACCTGATTCAAATCATCAGGATTGTTATCGGGCTGATACTACGCTGAACACTTGGATCAGGTGTGTTGTCGTAGTGCTGCACCAAAAAATACACCAAAAAAAAAAGATTTTTTTCATCAGGCATGGCTTTTTGAGATTTTTTTTTTGTGGGTCTGCTGATAATAGAGCTGCCTATCAAGTTTCAAGATGTAAAGTTAAACTGGTTTCAGGCGTTTTTGGGAGTAATTTCTCTTTGAAGGATCAGGACATGTTCAAACCAAGATGGCAGACGTCCAGCGTTTTTCCACGTTTGGCTTTTTCACACTTTTTTGTGGGTTTAGTCATGATAGCACTCCCTACCAAGTTTCATGTTGTAGTTAAACAGATCTTGGGGGTGGAATTTGAAAAAGGCATCAGGTTTTATGGGCGGTTATCAAATCTTGCTACAATACTCCGCCCAGAGTTAGTGAGGGAAATTTAACTCATCTCACTTCACTGCCCATCTGGCAAGCATTTGTGGTATAAATTTGGTAGCTGTCGTAGAAAATCTCTAGGGCAAGTCCGTCTTTGAATGAGCAGTTAGAGTTCCTGGTTTGCGAGGAGGGGATTTAGAGCAGTGGAGAAATTCCAGTCTATTCACTGCTGGATTTACACACATCAGTGAGTTGAGAGGAAGCGAGGAAGAGGAGGATGAAGAGGAGGAAGGAAGGTTTTCAAATGTCAAGTCCTCCGAGATTAACAAGGCAGCGAGGGAGGCCCGAGCTTCGATTCCACACCGCTTCTCAACTTCTTCCTGAGTCCGCCTCGGAGATGCCGCCATCCCTCGCCGTCCCTGCAACACGACAACCCCCCCAACTCACATCCTTTGCACTCCCTCGCCTCTTCTCTGGGTGGACATATTTTTTTATGCGCTCGAGCAAAGAGGGCCATGGATTGAACTCCAATGGTGCTCACTTGAGAGCACAGACCTCTACCAGGGGCAAAAATCCTGATTCTGAGTGGGGTCAATTGATTGGGGTCTGCTGGGTGAATCTCGTGGGAGGAGTTCAACAAAACCCAAAATGGCTGCTTTCAACCAAAATGATGTCCTTGAGACTTTTACGTGTCCTCACAATTCTATGTCCTTGGGTGAACATGGAGTGCGTTTTTCTAGTATTCCACTTGGTGCTTCTGAGTGACTTTTTTTTAAAACCAGAGAAGGCCTTCATGTATTTTGGGAGGAATTAACAGGCCTCAAAAAGGTTTATTGGTCTGAAGACTAACAATGAGATTGAATTTCCATGCATACGTGTTCCAAGTCCATTTGAATTCCACCATGATCCTTCAAAGACCAACAGCTGCATGTTTCTACGCAAAACTACAAATGGAAAGTGAGTTCTTCTGTTTCAAGGTCCTATTTAAACAATGTTTGTTTTTCTCGAGTTAATATAAAATCAATATCAGTAGATACAGGTCAAATTTAACCATGACATATTGGTTTTATTTACTATTTGGGTTCACTTTGGGTCAAAATCATCAAATTTCAGGGAATTATATTCAGTCTAGTTTTATTGCTGACATGTCATCATGTGTTATACTGGACTAGAATAATATGGAAGGGATAAGCTGCATTTCCATACATACAGATACAGCAACAGTTGAGCCAGTAAAAATAATATTACAACAATATCAGAATACAACATTGCCATCTTGATGCACGCAGACTATATTTCCAAACAGCCAATCAAGTTATCCCGAGGAAAGGATTTACAGAAGCACTGACCCCCGATTCTGCAGTAGATTCTATCAGCACAAATCCGATGTCTTTCTGGCAAGATAAATTGATTCCTTAGGGTGAAGGTGTGCGTGTGTGTGTGTCTATATGTATGGTCTTCAAGTGACAGTGACCTTGGTCGTACAAGCCATGTAACGACTGGTGCTGACTATTTGAAAAGCTCACTTCGCAATGGCGTGACCTCGGTGGAGCTCGATGGTGGCATTTTTTCAAAGGCTCAATCTGTAACAGTCATGTGTCCAAAGAATGTTGAAAATGTGGTGGATTTTATCCTTGTATTGATTTTTTTTTTTGTTTTGTTTTGTTTCTTGTGCTTTCCATGAATGAGTCGGATCAATAAAACCAACACATCTCCATGATGAATTAAAAAAAGAAGACAAACGCGAATATTGGTCTGGTGTTTGGGGGCAGGCTTAAAAAAAACAACATCAAGCTTGCTCACATTGGCTTTTTCCAAACGACATCAGTGTGCCATTCCTGACATTTCACCTTTTACCGAGACGACCGCCTGACATTTTCTCACCCTAGCTGGTCATGGTGAGAGGGATGAATGCTAATCATGGAAATCTTGGAGAGAACCAATAATACTGCCAAGTGACCCAAAAAAAAACAGGGGGGTAGGAATAAATGTTCGCATTGTCTTACCAGTCTGCTTCTCAAAGCAGCATTAAAACATCTTAACACACAAGATGGGCTAGTGTGTTTTTTTTCTTAGGCCAGACTAGACTGACACGTAAAATGCTTGCAAGTCATTTTGTTGACAATTTTTAGAAAGAACACAACTCAACAGTGCTTAAAAAAAAAAAAAATGGAGTGGTTTGGAAGGGCTGGAACGGATTATTGGCCTTCCCATTCATTTCAATAGGGAAAGTTGATTTGAGATAAATGTATAAATAGCAGGGAGCATAGACACAGGACAATTTAAACTCCATCGTTAGCAAGCACTATGCATTCATTATTTGGGATTTCCATTTAATCTGTACATACGCTGCTGCGGCGGCGGCGGCGTCATTTTTCAAGGCATTCCACGGTGGGTGGTTTGCGTTGGGCTCATTGTGTGCTACAAAATATGACAAGTTGCTTACTCACACCGCACGCTAATTGTCCCCGGAGCCCGCCACGCGAGCGCTCATTGAGCGCTAATTGCCGCCCGGAGGGAATGCGTTACGCCTACCAAAAAAGAAAAAAAGCAACACTGATGCGGAACTCGCTCTTATTATTAAAAGCAAAATTGCTAATTTGCGCCTTGGAACTGATAATAACCGTTTTCCCATTAGGGGAATTGAACATGTATTGACTCTTATTGATGAGGTCGGTCATCGTATTGAACTTTTAAATTGTCAGTTAACCGGCGGGAGACTCGATGGAATGCACAATGTAAATCTGTCCTTAATTCACACACGCACGCAAATGGAACATTCAGACTATGTAATGAAATTAGTGTTGACTATCGAGACAAATGTTAACATGGGAGGGGGGGGAGCTCCCTTAATTTTTCTTTTTTGCTGAGGTTTCTTGCTTTTATCTCTGAAATATTTTAATTTTGCAACTCTTTCCACCAGCATGATTAATGATGTGCCACAGGGATTAAAAAATAACAATTCTTTGATTAAAATTATACAAATGAATTAGAACTACAAGTAGCTATGAATGAACCGATACACCCTTTTTTTAAAAAAATAATTAATCCTTGAAATTATCATACATAAGCAAACAACCTTTCCCATAAACCATCTGTGGAAGTTTGCAGGCCGTACAATTCACTCAAAATGTCCGTTTCCCACTAAAATGGCTGACTTGAACCTTTTACAAATGTTCCGTTACGATAGACATGTTGACCCAATTCCGTGTTAGTTGGTGAAAATGGTGTCTGGGTATAATTGGGGACACCATTTTGGGGTGTCCTTGTATTTAAACATGTGAGTTTTGTTCGTATTGTATTTAAAGCCTACATTGACCTTATAACTGTGAAATGCGAATGGGAAAATGTCTCTACCTTTTGAGTGTTGCGAAGCAAGGTCATCTGTTGAACTTTACATCTCCTCACCTAACAAACAGACAAAAACAACAAAATAAATGTTAAACATCAGCAAAGGCCAGACGGGGAGTGTTGGCTGAAAAGCGAGTCTGCATTTCCTCCGTCACATCTTCTTATCGCCGCCTTACTCAGACATGTGCACTCAGTCAGCAGTCAGCGATAAGATAACGGCGGGAGATGGACGAGCAGAGAAGCCCCGCTGAGATGACTGATGCCGAGTAAATAAAGAATGTGCGGGCTGTTTAAAGAAAACACATTAACCATCAACATCGAGCTGATGATGTCGACGGATATTTTCGCGGCGGCATATTTAGCACCGTACCACAAAAACAACACGAGTGTAAATGTTGAAATGTTTGCTTCCAAAGTGATTGCGTGTTTAAATGATTAAATCTTTAATCATCCCTGCTTGTTTTCAAAAAGGATTGGAAATCTCAACGTAAACAAAAGCCTCTGGCTCTGATTTTCTTTCCAGAAACAGATAGCTGTGAAAACTAACAACATGAATTTATCCCGCAGTAGCATTGTCTTAGCCCTTTTAGCAACCGGTTGCTAATTCATGTAAGGCAAGACGACTTGCTGCAGTGCTGTTTGAACAAAAATAATAAAGTCCCAAATTAGCATTGGACGCGCGATGCACATTAGCATAAATTTAAAACTTGTTTTTCTTCATTGCAGCAGACATTACAAAAGCCCCACATGGGTTCAAGCGTATGCAAAATACCGGACCAAAAAAAAAATACGAACGCATGTGACCGCTTCAAAGCTACGGCGCATCGGCGGGGATCGGCACCTTCAACACCGATCAGCGCTTTGTCGTAAAATCATTTTTACACCTGTAGGCAGAAGACGGGGGGGAAATGCCGGGCGGGGAAATGTTTCCTCCCGCAGAGAAGCTTTGTTCACGCAATGGAGCAAATGAGGGGAAAGCGAGGCGAGTAAACTAAACAGCAGCACCCGCATCCGAGGCAAAGAAACACTTTGGTGCCCCATTGATGGCGAATATTTAATTGGCCTCGGCCGAGGATTATTCAAGCGCACCAGCGACAGCTCCCCAACACTACTGTGCACTTTCTGAGCGGGAAAGAAAAACAACAACAACAAAGAGGAAAAACACAGGGAAAGTTTGTCATATAAACAGAAAGCCGCTAGTTGTGATTCTAAGCACGCGGTGTAGCGTGCTAGCCGGCGTCGCGGCGCTCTCGTTGGAACGAATGGAAGAAGAAGGCCGGAGTGTTTTAGTGAGTGAGTTAAAGAGTGAGCTTCGTAGTGAGGGAGTTAGTTGTGAACAAATGAGTGAGATGTGCGTTAATGATTAAATGAGGTCGGAGTGAAAAAGTACATTTTGTTCCAGTTTTTATCCTTTTAAACTCATTTTCCAGAAATCGATGCTTGTTCATACAAAGCATTTCGTAAGTTGTTTTTAAAAGGTTCAACAAATAGGCAAGGCTTATTCCACAATGCGAGCTTTTATTTCCAGCTCGAGGCAATAATCTTCCCTGCCTGCTTGGCAAACACTCAAGCATCGTCAATGTCACATATCCTCCTGAAGGTCAAAATAAAAGTACACAGACCGAACAATAAAACAGTTTCAACACACTTTCTTGGGTCACGTATTAAAGTGTGGAAACTGCTATTATATTGTTGTGTTGTGATTTTTGACAGGATTTATAGACAAGAAACTCTCATCAATAGTCTTCAATAAAGATCAAATTGAGGTTAAATCTTCATTTAGCCACTTTATTGGTCATTTATATTTCACCCACAGATATTGAATGTAAAGTTGTAGTAAATAAAATGTATTTATTTGCATAGACTTATCCTGTTAGAACGGATTAATTTGATTGACATGAACCCCTATGTAAAAGATTGCTTTGGATTTTGTTTGACTCATTTTAAATCGAGTTTTCTGGAACAGATTATGGAAACCGAGGTTCCACTGTTAGCAATTTTAGTAATCAAGTATTTGTAGTTACTTCCCACTCGTTATGAGCTGACATTTTTTGCAAAGAATTAAAAAGTGGCTCTCACATTCTTCTCCTGGAGACAGCGAGCTAATTAAGTAACAACAAGAAAATAAACACATTCAAATGTACTATAACACTTCTTCCTTGGCAGAGGTATCCTATTGTAGTATTTGATTGAATCCGGCCTGAATCTTCCCTTGAGTGTTTATTAAACGTGCAAGCTCACACAAATCAACCGTGTCGCTTCTTTAAAAAAGTGTCACCTTCCTCTTTCTGTACGAGGCGAGCAGACGTCTATTTTCTCTCTCTCCCGGTGTGTTTGTCTCGGAGGCTCCTTTTTCCATTCTTCCATTCACACGCTGTTGCTCTTTGTGCAACGCTGATGCATGCAGACGAGCCGAAGCTCTGATTAAATGAGTCCGGAGTGGTGGAGAAGGGAAAGGGGAGGGGGGGCATGTTTAGCGCATGCAGGGCGGCTGATTAAAGCGTGAGGCGAGAGGCCATTGCTATGCAGCCCCGCTCCTCTTCGCCAACTCGCACACAAGGCAGCTTCTATGCAAGGCTCGCTTTTCATTGGCCGTCTTTGCCCATTTGGACTCATTCACTCTCTCTCTCTTTTTGATTTAGCCGTGTTGTTTTCTTATTTATTTCCCAACTTTGCGTTGACCTTTTCCCTTCTCATTTGAGGCGAGGAGACGTCTTATGAGGCCCATTAGCACAGACAAACCCAATCAGAGAATGTTTAAATGCAGCCTGAGGGGAAATGCAAGTGTAATGTAAAGTGCATTTGGAATTTTTTGGGGTGCTTTACTTTAAAATGGATTCAGTTTGTTTTTCTTCCCTCTCCAAATTATTTTTCAGATGTTTGCGGTTGATACGACATGGTTTGGGAAGGAACACGTTCGGCTATTTATAGTTCGCCCAAGGAGTATTTACAACGCTTCACTTATTCCCTATTTTATGTTAATTGATTTTTTTCCCTTACAATTCTACGCAAAAGATGTTTGCTTGTTTTTGTGGCTGGTGTTTTTTTTTTTAGGGGGGCTGATTGGGTTTCTTTTTGTGTGATAGGTAGGTTGTTGTGTTTTTAGCTGGAGGGCTGTTTTTTTGGGGTATAGTTAGCTGTTATTTTTTTCACTCGAGCATTGTTTTTTTTTTAATTGCTTGTTACAAACATTACCTTGGAGTCAGATAAATAAACTCATGCTATATATTAGTGTAGAGTCTAGATTGAGTCATAAAGGTGCCGCATTATTGCCTGACGAGTTGCGGCGACCATGTGGTGAGTTGCGGCGTGTGTTGACGAGACTGATGAACCAGACTGACGATTACACTTTTATCGTTGCATCCTGATGTTATGAAGGGCAAAGCCATAAACGTTATTACCTTCATAAGGCTTTATTAAATAAAAGCTTTATGAAGGCTATGTGCGCGGGCTTGAGGTCAAAATCTGGCGAGATGATGGAATATGTCTCTTGTCATTAAAAACAACAACAAAAGTAAAAAAAAAATAATAAACTTCACATCCCTCTAAGATGTTCCCGGGCAGCCCCAAAATCCCCCTGCTCAGTTCTCGTGCCGACAGCTAAGATTCAATTATGGCCAACTGTGCGATAATCCCAGCCTGCTGATTGGTCACTGCTGCCCTCTATTAAACCAACACAGCGGGGAGGAGAACGAGGAGTTACATAGAAAGAGTAAGACCGGGAGAAGGCGGACAAAGGGAGGAGTAAATTAAAACATATAGCCCGCTTGTGTGATCCCCTCAAAGCCCCTGCTATCCTTCAGGCTCAAGTGAAAACAAACAAGCTGGCCCTTAAAAGGCCGCTCCGTAATCCCCCATGTAATCACCGGGGCGGCCTCCAGAAACACACACACGCATACAGAAGCCAAAAAACACATACATGCACACGTGCGTTTTTTTTTTTTTATTCGACGACATTAGCCAAATTTCAACATCAGAGAATGTTGGAGCGGAAGATTGTGCAAAGATTGTCTCCATCTGTGCTGTTTGCAAAAAGAAATGAATAAAGATGACAAACGGGAAGGATTTATGATGAGCACAAGCAAGAATGGAAACTGGAGAGATGTTCATTGACTACTTCTGGGTTTCATACAATTAGGAATTTGGGACTTGTTTTTGGGTCATTTTTGTGTCAAATATAAAAGTCACCTCTTGTATAAAATGAGGCTTTAAAGAAATGAAAAATAAAGCTGTTCTCCCTGCTCTCAAACGCAGTGGGTGAGTCCTTTGAAAGCAAGCGGCGCTCAGCTATCAACTACTTTGAGTGGGGAATTTTGATGCTTCACTAGAAGGAAGAGTTCAGGTAGGAAATAAGCACCTCAAATTAAAACTTTTTTTTTTTTTTTGCATCCTACTTGCTGGATTTCATGTCAACCAGACACTGATGCTGGGTGCTAATCATTTAGTCTCTTGCGAGCATGTTGACACAACACAAACAAGAAACAAGCACCTTATGTGCACAGTTTGCAGGTTGATTACACAATTTGTGTATTTGTGGTGACGTCGTATATTAGCTAATTGGAAACAAGGATATGAACGAGCACATATTGGCCATACAAGGAATCAAAAAGATGTGTGAACAGCTTAAGTTTAGAATCGGTTTGCATCTCACACTCTTGGAAAAAATTGCCACCGTTGGTTAAGAGAGTCCCCGTAATTATATTTGACAACATGCCCTTTATTTTAATTTAATTATGTCATTCAGCCTCCAAACTAATAATGTCTTGCTGAATGTCATTTTGGCAATGCATCCTCCTCCATCTATTATTACAATCACGAAATAAATTACGTTTTTTTTTTAAATGTTGGCACAGACAGGATAAATAGAGCAAAATGTTTAAAAATAAAAATTCTGCATCGAGCTTTGATTTACGGAGAAGGACCGCTTAACGTGAAACTGTTCTATTTGAAGTCCACCGAGAAATAATCCAAGAAAGCAATCAAACGGTCTTCTCGAGTCCCCCCTTTCTGACACCCTTCATTGCCTGGAGACATTTGAAATCGTCAGCCTATCGCCTTCCTCGGACAGCAGGGGCTCCCGATGGGGTCCCGCCCACTCCTACTATTGGCTCTATTCACGGGACCAATGATAGAACAGCAACTGTTGCATCCCCAAAAATATAACAACCAAAAGTTGAATGCATATAAAGAAATACATTTGTATATAATAAAAAACTATAAACCGGAATACATTTGTATGGAGGGGATCCCTTCCAGCGCACTGAGAGAATGCGAGCGCTACTGTGGTTACTGCGCTTCCCACCCCTCCTCTCTCTCTCTCTCTTGCTCACTCTCTCTCTCTCTCTCTCTCTCCCTCACATCTCGCCCGAGACTCGCGAAGAGAGGACGGACGCACTCAGAGCGGCTCTACACATCGCAAGAGGAGGAGGAGGAGGAGAGCGAGAAGGATGCTGAAGTCGCAGTGACATCTACCCCACTCGCGTTGAGAACATCAGAAAGACTCCCCTTGTCTACCTTAATCATTCCGTGGATAAAAAACTAAATAAATAAGGGGGATTGCTCCGAACTGGACTGGACCACCAAGCTGCGGATGTTTTATTTCTTGGCTGTGAAGGATTTTTTTTGGGGGGGTCTCTCTTGCTTGGGACGCGCACGGACTCAGAGGTAAGAGAAGCGCGTGATTTGCCTTCCTCAGCACCGCACATGAGAGGCTCGAGATTGAAAAGCCCCCCCCCCCACCCCCCCGGTGCACCTTTGGATACAGACGGTTGCGCAAAACGGGTGGATTTGCGCACGCACGTCCGATTTGACGCACACGTTTACGAATCGGGAGACACGCGGGGTGTGATTGTACGTGCGTGGATGTCGTGATTTCTCATTTGTTGTAACATTTGCGGTACAGTGTGGCACTCAAGAGTGCGTTTGCGCGTGACTGCGACGCGCAACTTTGCCGGTGGTTCCTCCAGCCGGTGCATAGACCCTACCGTCGCCGCTTGGCTCGGAACGGTTCGGTTCTACCTGGGAATTGTTGGAATGAAGCAGACAAATGGAGAGAAAGAGCTCATTGGATGAGCAGTGCTTCCTTTCTTCCAAACAACCCTCTCCTTGTGGACTGCTCTTGTGGTTTGGTTTTGCAACTAAATAAAAAAAAAAAGAAAAGTAAAGGTTGTGTGTAATTAGTGATCTTGTTATATAATTTTTTTTTCTTTACTGTTGTGGCTTTATGATGTGAATAAAGTTTGCCTATTTATTGCTTCTCATCAGCAGCTCTTTTACTAATCAAAGTTCCAAAGCAGTCGCCATATATTGCATCACTCTTGCAGCCACTTAAAAGATTTTGCTTTTTTTTTTTTTTTGTTTGGTGTTTTTAGATTGATAATGAATTCTCCTGACAGGATAGTTAGTAGCTGGGAGGAAAATGCAGTGTGCAAGTAAGGGTGGTGACTTCTCCCGGGCTGTTTTATGTCTTTCTGCAGCAATGCAGGATGATCTTGTTGCATATTGAATAAAACCTGCACCAGGATGAAGTTTCTGGAAAATGTTTCTTCAGTATGAACATTCCAAAGAGTTAAGCTTTGAGGAACGCCAGGCCGGTTCCTGAATGCAGTACAATGACTAAGTGTCACTGAAATGGTTACCGATTGATTCTAAATGTAACAGTAATGTATTCAGTATTCCAGTAATTAGACAGCCCCCTCAATGCTCTTAGAGGGCTTTGGCAAGGGACTCTTTGGAATCTTTCAAAGATTCTCCGACACGTTTGGAATGAGTTGAAAGAGCGCTGGTGAAGCTCTTGAGGTTCTCGCAGAAGGGGGTGGGGGGGTATTAATTTACGACGCTGTAATTGTGGTATTTATATTTCATTAAGCGCCAGCTGCTAAGGAGTAGAAAAAGAAGATGAATGAAAACGGAGGCGTCATTCCGCGAGTAGCAATAGAGGGAGCTGTCGGGCTTCGCTGCAGCGGTGGCGGCGAATGCCCTTCGCTCTTTTTTTGTCTTCCATCTCCCCCCCTTGTGACCCCCCACCCCTCCCTCGCTCTTCATCTTCCCCCAAGGGCCGCTCTTGGTAGATGGAGAGCTCGTTGCTCTCTCCCCTGGGACAACCGATTCAATCTCACACAAGTCTAGTCTGTCTGGATAAGTATGTCGGCCTGTGAGTGGCTTCTGTTACCTCCCAGACTGACTGGGGATGGGAGGGGGGGGGGGGGGTAATACTGCTACCATTTTGTCCCCGTGATGTTTTGTTTAACTCCACTTGTAGCTTTTTCCGACTCGGCGTTAACATGCGGCTTCTACGATTCTTTATGTACACGCTTGGAAACACTTGTTGTACTTTCCGCCACAAAAGAAAAGTAACAATGGCGCCAAAGTCAAAACCTTGACAGAACTGTATTGTTAAGTGGATGTCGATTTTTCTTAACTACGGTTTCCATTTGATTTTAGAATTTTGTGTACACAGTTGGTTTTATTATATCTCAATAAGTCGAGTGGCTAGCAGGGTTTTTTCTTTCCGCCCTGCGTTGACGTTAATCTTTCATGTGACATCCCGTGTAGATGTGTAATAACATCCCGCGTTGATGCCCGATGATGGGATTATAACCGTAATCTGCCGTCTCGGGCGGATTGAATGTCAAGCGTGTGTAATTAGTGTTTTCTGACCGCAAATCCTTTTAGTTGCCTCTCTTCGATTGAAGTTACCCAACAGTGACTTCCTTGTCTGCTCAAACTGAAACATCCATTCAGGTGTTTGATAGTCACAAAGAAGCTAAGAAAAATACTTTCGACATCAATTTTGCTAGCGCTCAAATGACTAAGAAAACTTTAGTGGAAGGGTCAAATGATGCTATTGCTAACATCTTGCGTCCAGGCTGGTCCATCACCAATATAAATCCTCGTATTTTGGAAAACAATAGACCTATCTAAGATAGCATTAAAGTGATTTTGACAAGAAGAAATGATTGCATATTGTTACTTTACTTACAAGCTAGCCGAATTGTGGCTGATTCACAAGACAGCAAGGACATACTGTTCTAACATCTTCAAGGAAATGTAACATCTCACTGTTACTTAAAGGTCAAATTGTTCCATCGTGTTGCTTTAAGAGCAGTTTAATGAGGCTGAACATCAGACCAAAGATTGGCTGGTCCACCACTTAAGTAGCTGATCTGGGGTCAACAAGATAAAAAATTTCTGTATATATATATAAATAAATACTGCATCTAATTGCTTAATTGCCTTATTTTGGTATGGCGGCCATATTGCTCAAGGCCAAATTTTTTTAAATTAGTTTTACCAGGAGCCAGGGAATGCACCCCCTGTCTAGAAACCTCTGCCACTGCAACTATGCGGCATGGCATCATCTGACATCAATTAGCACAGATGAAGAAGAATTTCCCGCATCAAAGGCCACGACCGGTCCCTTCAAGTCGGCCGGCTGCTCCCGCCTCGGCACATGGCGAAAGCGGCAACAAGTTTGTTAGACAACTTGCCGCTCCACAGAAGTCAAACATCTGCCCCGCATCACAAAGCTCGGGGCGGGTGTCATCAACATCTGCGAACTCTTCTTTTTTTCGGATTGGTGACCCGCTTCCTGCCTTTAGTCTGATGTGGTTCTGATCTGAACTCTGCGACCCATTTCGCAAGAAAATGAAAGTGGAACCTTGATTTACAAGTTTAATATGTTCTGTGACCAAAGTCGGTTGTTTCATTTGATGAAGTGGAGAAATTTGTGACGGAATGCAGTAGCCACAGTTTCTGCTGTGTTTGAGCTAAGACAATATTTCTACTATAGATAATGAAAACAGAAAATCAGTCTTTGGTCGTTTCGGCCCTCGAAATTTTACAGAGCTGCAGAAACTGTACTACGATGATTTTGCTCATACCTGCACATGCTTGCCAACATATTGTCCAATTGTTAACAATTTTTTGGAATGTACAAGAGTAATCCTGGGTAATGAGCCAAATGCTGCTTCACTAACCCTAAAGACACAATCTAATCCCTTGTGGTCCATTCCCATTAGGGCACGTTTGTTGTTCGAGACTCATTGCCCAGCGCTAACGGGATCGATGCTAATTTGGGATTAACGAGCGAGGTCATCCGTTCAGCTATCGACGATCAAAGCGCGGCGTTGACGGCCTCATCGAACGGATTAGAATGAGAATTGATTAGGCCCGATAGAGACCTATTGATGGCGGCACGACCGTGCGTGTATGCGTTTGATGCGAAACCAATAGTTTGCATGTTTTCATGCTGGAGTAATTGGTTTACTGTGTCAGGTGATTGGCGAGGTCTCATGATAGTCACAATATGTGGAGGTGGAACTAAAATGTTTATATATATATGGTCACATTTCACTTTTTCACTCTCCACTTGAAATTATGAGGTTTTGAAGGGGCAGTTCTGTCACATGCTATCACAGTACAGCTTTTGTTACCATGACGACCTAGGACAGATGAGGACGTTGCAACGGCTAGACACTGTTGCTAACTTGATGAATTTTCCCAACCCGTCTTGAGACTATTAAAAAAAAGACATTAGCCACAAACAGACTGCATGTGCAAATCTACTACTGACTGATAGAATGAATGCCAATAAAGACTGGGTTGTATTTTCACCCTTGCAGGCAGCACTTCATCAGTAAGTCATCCAATTACACTTTGTCAATTAGTGTAGCGGATCCTGACAATCGGAGACTCCCTCCAGAGCAGCAAACTGTCGTTCCTCCTTGTCCAGACTGCAAATGAACGGTGCTTGCTCAAAGACAACACTGGCTAATTTAACAATGCCAAACATATTTAATGGGTGGGCAGCCACTCTGGAGACCCAACTAAAAATCACTTTTCCAAAATACCTCCTATATTTCTACCTGAATGGAACTTCGCATATGCATTTCAGGCACGGGGGGCTCCTTCTCTTCTCCTCTCATTGCGATGTGGGTCAGAGAAAATTCGGAGGCCAACTTGAATGCTAATTAATAATTCACAGCTGAAAGGATCCTCTCTCCTTTGCGACGGAGTTAAGCAAGACGACAGCGGGAAAAGACGGCAAAAGAAAGACTTTGCAGTGCGCCGGGTCAAGGAGAGATTTAATGAGACGTTTGTGTCTCATTATTACGGATAATAATTAACACAATGAGTGTGTGTGCGTGTGCGTCATTCACAGCTGTCTTTTACTCGGATTCTCTTTCAGACGTCTGCTAATTTATCACCGCAACGATATGATTAAGAAAAATAAAACATCACACTTTGGGATTCATTGCTAATCAATAATCAAATAGCTTCAGTGTTGACGCATACACACACACGTTCACACATTAGCATAACTAACGTGGTTATGTTAATTACAGCTGCTCCGTGGTGCTGATGTAACACTTTTTCCAACATGTGTGTGTCCGTGCTGGTTAAGTTCTTCAGGTGCAACGTGTGTGTGTGAATGTGTGTGAGACCTTTCCGCAACCAATGTGTGTAGTCACGCTTTGACACCGTGAACCTGACCAAGATGTTTTCCGATAACCTTCACCTATTCCACATTGATACGCAACGCTTGTTGTCCAAACATGTGATTTCAAGGCTGGACTGTACCATTTTGTATTCTAGGCGGGGTGGTGCAGTGTCTAAATATAGCTCAAATTAAGATAAATAAATCAGTAACACAACTGTGGTGGGTGGCAAATGATTTAAAAAGATGGGACAGTACCATTTTTATTAATTTGGGTCAAATCAAAAAGTGTTCTGAATAATATTCGCACAGTCGAACAAAATGATGCGTATTCTTTAAGTAAGTTTGATTTGAACCCAGTTAAGCGCAAGAAAATGGACAATATAGATACTGACCATAGATACCGAAATCAATAGATACCAAAAGGCTCAATTTCAGGACAAAGACAAATATAATAGCACAATCCTGATTAAAAAGATGACAGCACTTGTAGGCATGATTAAAAAAAAAAAAAATAGACGATCGATTTTCATTTGCGTCCTGTAATTACGCGACGACAAATATATATATATAATTCACTATTGCCAACACACACACCCTAGTGGCTGAAAGCCATTATGACGAATAGATCAATCCCACTGGATGGCTTCATTGCCTTCGACCTCCTCGCCCTAAAATTCTCGGTTTTCACTCTCACAAAGAAAACATTCTGTCCTTTGATTGGCGCTCAAACCCCCGTGAGTGATTCCGCCGCTATTAAGTACAACAGAAAGGAAGCAAACACAACTGATTTTGTTTTGATGACGGCGGACTTGAAGCGTATGAAGGCTCATCATCTCCCAGCATTGACACGATAAAACATTTTGATGGGCGTGCTGACAAAACGAGAGCGTAGCGGACACACACAAAGGCTTGTTGTCTTTTCGACAAGACAGGGCAATACTGCATGCTTGACCTCTCCACCATAATAGGCTCCCTCAATGTTGTTGCTTTTTAGTCGCCTCGGTCCTCTGTTATCAATAACTCCCACAATGCATCTTCCCTTCCCTCACCATTCCTTTTTTCCACTCCACTTCTCCCTCCGACACTTATAATGTCATCATATGATTGAATGGCACTGCTGATACTTTGCCGCGCAGTATTAATTTCACTTTTTTTGGGGGGGCGACTTATTTTTTTTATTCTGCGCTCCCATAGGCTGGCTTTTTTTTTTTATATATGTACTGAGTATATAAAACGTAGGTCTTATTGGTTTTCTCTGACTGCGCTGACCTTTGCAGTGAATGTTGTCTCCCCGTACAACGAGCACGGACATTTCATTAGGTACAGGGTGTGGGCAATGATGGGCATTTTTAGCATTCAATTACTTGCTTTTTTTTTAATCCTTCGCTTTTCCAGTTAGGGCTGCCGTTAATAGTGTCGGATTTATTGTATTAAGGGGTTCCCATGTGAAAAAGGCAAGGCATTCACTGCATCAATACTATTAACAGTTGTTGTAATTGCTTGCTACTGCCTGTTCAGAGATGCACGGTTCTCCCGGAGTCGTTTGTTTTGAAACATTCGCTCGCCTCGAGCCGCTTTCGTTTGGTGTTTGCGTCCTCGCCGTGTACAACACGTTGGGAAATGTGTTTATATTCGTTGTGACGTCGAATACACAAGTGGGTTCGGGTACGACAAGGTCGCTAGGTTTGAAAGGTGGACTTGAGGGGATGGGAGGCGGAGAAAAGAGGGAGTAGAGAGAATTTAGCCTGGAGGATTGAAACATAATAAAAGCGCTTGGTGGTAGGAGACCACAATTTGGATTTTTGGCATTGTTGTGACATCATTGCCGTTGCTTTTGCAGTTCTCAGATCCAGTGAAACGATTCAGTACCGTTTGAATGGAAGAGAGACAATCACTCGATCAAAGAGAACGGTTTGATCGAGTGATTGAACGGGCATTACATTTCATTCATCATTCAGGCAGATTTTTTAAATCATAATATTTAGGTGCAAACAGTATTTAATGATATGCTTTCGGAACAATCCTCATTTTTTATGAACATGTGGATTTACTAGGTGAATCTTTTTCACAATGTTGATCCTGATGGTGGCACTTGGAAAACTACGAATTGTTTTGGGTGCTGCTGGGTGTAAAAATGTCTAATGGAAAATGTGTGTGAGCAAAAAGTGTAGTTCGCATCTTGTTTGGTTTCCCGAAATCATCCAGACGGTTTATTCGCCGCGCTACCGATAATCTGGCGCCCCGCGTTTGCGTCTTCCTCGAGTGGCGCCTCAACAGGTTTTAGATGAAAAGGCCGCCGTGAGAGACAAGTGTCTCGCTTTGACACCGGGGCGACGAAGAAAACTCATTTGCGAAGATTGTCGTATTGTGTTTATCCTTCAGACGCGCGGGAAGGGATCTGATCAAAGCCAACCGTTTGTTTGACGAGTGCCAACGAAGACGGGGAAGAGGTTGAGGTGGCGATGTTGACGGGAACTAAATTGTGTGGGTGAAAGCGGAGGATTCTATTCAGCGGAAATTGTTTGACGTAAGATATCTTCTGCCATGGAGGGTGATGCTGGTATTTGCTTGAAAGAACTGTTTATCTGAATTTGTATCGGGATTTGAACACAATTGAGCGGTTTCCGCCACCTCTTTTGTCAAGTTTAGCTTGTGTATGCGTAACCGTGCTGAAAATCAATCAAAACAACACCTCTCGCCCTTGGTGGGGGTTGTGAAAAACATTCACGGTCCACACACGAGCCTGCAAAGCAAAGCCCGGCCAAGATCTGTCTTTTGGGTTTGTACAACCCCCGAGATAGAAATGAGTCCTTTTTTTTTGGCCAGGATTCAAACTTTTCATCATCAATCAAAGACCCCCCCCCCCCAAAATTCGAAACAAAAGGCACACAAGGAAGCTCCGGGAGGTGGCGCCGAGACAAGCCGAAATTGGCTTTGAGGGCTTTTGGCAGAAAAGGAATGAGCTTTATTGAGACTCAAGATGGGGGACGAGATGCTAGCTCAGAGGAACAACAACAACAAGGGTTGCTCTGTTAACCTGGACTGGGATTGGGCAGGGGGGGGGGGGCTGTTCGTATCCTCTCGTACACTAGGGGTCCTAAAATAGTGAAAGGACAAAATAGGGTTGGGGGCGGGCCTTGCCAGCGAGGGGCTTGTTTTAAGCGAGGCTAATTAGGGTCATCACAAATGCAAGGCGACACTGCTAATCAATTGGAAACCTCAACGGTATTCGTGATCACCCGCCTCGCCCCTCGACACCTCATCACGGTGTTGATTCCCGACAAATCGTGATCAATTGGAAAAACACAAACGTGCTCACGTGTCGAGACCCCGGCGTGTACTCCAACGCCCGACGTATAATTACTGGGGATCAATATCGAGGGGAAATTAAAGCTTGTTGGCTTCAATGGGCATGTGGGCTTGTGCACAAGTCAAATCGTGTCGAATTTGTCTTTCAAGCCAGGGTTGGGTGTTAAATAAGGGGTAGGGTTTCAAGGAAGGGGTTCAGGTTTCAAAAATGTGTTGTTAGGGTTAGGGTTTGAAATCAGTTTCATTTGGGTTGGGGGTCAAAAAGCGATTTCACGATAGGGCAAATTCCAGTTTCAAACTTCAGATTCGTGTTTGGGTCTGGAATTAGAGTTTCAAATTAAGTTTTTAAGGAAAGATTAGGCTGTTAAGAGGCGTGAGTGTTTTCATTGTTTTTCTATTTTAAAGACAAAAACAACAGTGCACGCAAGGATTAGCGAGCCTTAGAAGTTTGCATGAAATATTGATGGCGTTTTATTAGCCACCCCAATATCTTTACTTGCTTGCTGCACCATGCAAATTCTGCTGTGCAATCAAGCCATTAAGCGTAATGAATAAAAAATGCTTCCAAGCTATTAAAGCGCTCAGGCCGGGGGAGGCGAGTAGATCACACAGTCGGATCTCCGAGGGTCCACCGGGGTCACCGTGTGCTAATGCCACCGTAAACGCGCTGTCACTGGATGGATGAATGGGACGCCGTGGATGTTAGGCTGACGTGTGGGGGTGGGCTGGGGGGGGGGGGGGGGGGGGGGGGGTCTTTAAAGGCTTATCGGCCTTTTCTGAGACCTTCTGTTCTGGTCCTTGCCTTCTCAATAGAGCAAAGCTAATCAGGGGGGGCGGGGGGCTCCTCTTCAGGGGGCAGGGGGCTCATCTTTGCTCTGGGATGAGTTTCAGACCCGACAGGGAAGGTCTGACTCACTGTCTCACTCAAGGACACTTGACGTTGAGATAGTGGTGCCAAAGTTCTGAAATCCATTTCAATACAAAAGCGAGTCCCCAGACCTGAATCATTTTGACAACAAAACCTCAATCTGAACAACAGGCAAAGGGGGGGGGGGGGGGGAAGGGGGGGGGGCTGCTCATGTATCCGAGAGGCTCTCGCGTTATCTCCCTCAGAATTAATACTTTTTCCGCATGAACAAGTCGATCAGAAAGTGCCATGCTATCCCAAAAGACAAAGTATAAGTAGAGGGGGAAAAAAATGGTGTGTGCGCATTTTAGATGTATTTAACCTCAGTCGTCACCTCACTATCTCCATCTCTGGTGAGCCCCCCCGGCAGGCTTCCGGGGGTCATGGTGTCACTTGTGGGATAATGGGACAGCTGTATCCAGATGAGGCGCAGCACAACAAGCTCCCCGGGGAGGGGGCTGAGATTAAGCCAATTAGTGGCCGTCAATCACTGTGATTTATCGCAGGCGGCTGGATCAATACATGGATATTTGGGGGTGGTAATGAAGAGGAAAAGGGACAAAAGAGGAGCGCTGGGAATGCTGACCTGTGTGTATGCTACCCGAGGCGGGACACGAGGGGGTTGAACCCCAGCGTGTATTAGATGCCTCAACGAGGTGTTGTTTGACGTTGAACACCCGAGACTCACGACGCTTTGTGTTAAAAGTAACTATCAGCTCTACTGGCAAGCCACAAATCTGATTTGGTGAAGCAGCAACAAATGCGTGAGGAAAAAGAAGCATTTGTTAGTAGCGTTAGTATTAGCGTTAGCCTACAAGTGGCTAAGTCGCTATTTTTTTAGGCCTCAAAACAAACCGGCCGTTCAAGAAACTCCCAAAATTCCCGACGGCCACCATGCCCTTAAAATTGAAATAAATCAATAAAATGTCACTCAGGGGGAAAACGACAACGGCAAACGACCACAAATCAAATTATCGGCGTGAAAATGCGGAGTGAATGCAAAGTTGAGAGAGTTTGAACAGGACCGCTTTAGCATTCACGGACCAGAAAAAAACACAAGTGCCCCTCTTCTTCATTTGTTTTGACAGTTGGAAACAGCTCCCAAACTTGAAAATCTCTTTTTTCCAAATTTGATTACAATAAAGTGGCAAGATTTGGATGCAAAGCAGATAGAAAACGGTAAAATGCCACTTGGGGAAGATAACGGCTAATTACATTATCGGAATACTTTGCTGCATGGTTGTTTTGATCATAAACAATGTCATCTTGATTTGTTCTGACAGTAGCCAACTGCTTGAAAGCAACTTCTCGACACTTGTAAGATTTAAGTGGCCATTTTCTTTAGATTAGGTTAAAAGTAAAATGTTGATTTCGGGGGCATAAAGAAACCTCTTAGGAGGAGAAGGGGAGAAGCAAGGTGAGGACACAATCCGAGGCGAGATGATGAATAATATTGAAATCATACAAATACTAATAAAGATTCCGCCCGCGTCCTCGAGAGGTATTAAAATGAAAAGGTGCGCAAATCACCTCCTCCCGCCGTACTCGCTTTTCCATTCCCGTATTTGTTGCTTCACCGCTCGGAGAGTTTCGAATGAGTTTGTCACGACTTAAGGACGTTGGGGGGGGGGGTGGGAATTCCAGCAGAGGAATAAAAGCAGCACAGGGTGCAGAATGACAACGAGGCTTCGGAGCGGATCTTAAGATTTTTACCCGATAGTGAATGAAGGCGACGCTTCCACCGTATTAGCGGCGTCATTGAGCGCCATCCTCATAGGAGTGAATGGAAGCAAGAGGAAGGCCGTGTACAAACATTAGCACAAATTATATTGAAAGCAAAATGGGTATAAACGAAGAAGGATGAAGAGGAGAACGGAATGGAAATGGAATAATAGAGTGTAAGAAGGAATTTCTTTTTTTAAAATGAGTTTGAATGACGGAGGAAATGGGACAGAAAAATGAGACGAGGGAGGAAAATGATGAGGGGAGGAACATCTGGTATGAGTCTCAAAAAGTTCCATAGAATTTCAATATGTGTGAGTGGAAAGAGGAGGGAGGGGGTTGTTAGTCTAACGCAATGATGCACAAAGACACACTAACCGGGCCTGCCACACTCACTTATGTTCAGCTGGGCGCATTCAAGGGAAAAAGGAACCAAAGGTTTGGGGAAGTTGAGATGATATAGTAACCCAAAAATAAATTTAATTCCACAAGATAAATCAATGTTTAATTTTATGTAAATTGCTGGAGTTGTATCAAACACTTTTTTTCATAACGAAAATATACGATTGGATTGAATTCAAATGTTTTTTATACTCAACTGTCACAAAAATCGGCACAACCAATCACCTTTCTTCCTCGATATAGTAAAAACATTCATGGATTTTTTTTCATATATTTTTAGCTCTGAGTAATACATTCTTTGAGAGGACATCTGGAACATCTAACAAGCCGTCTGCACTCCTTCCTCTTTGTGACGGAGGGTTCCGTTTGCTTCTTTGAGGGCTTAACAAGTGTATTTTCCGCCCATTTTAACTCTTATGCTGCCACTGAATTATTCATTGGCTGGGGCACACAAACACACACATATAATCTGGGCTAATGGCGTCGTCGTAAAGCTATACATTTGTAAATGAGCCTAATCCACCTTCTGTGCGTGAAAGTTTAGATGGGTGGAGTTTAAACACAAGGAGGGTTGTGTCCGACGGGGATTTTCACGTTGTGTGTAGCTGTTGAGCGGTGCACCACAATGACCCTTGCGTTTTTAGAAATCACAGAACTATGTGTCTTGCTTCTTCGTGACCTATTTGTACCAGAACAATAAAAGATGGAGGCCCGAAGGCACAAACCAAAACGGGCCAAATAGGACAACATATAGATAAGCAGGGCGAGTCGTGGATTCAGGTCACACACACACATTTTAATGACAATACGGTATTAGTCAAATGTCAGACTGGACTAACTAAAATAAAGAAACGTGACAATTTGTGTTATGTGGTGCTGGAATATTTTTGAAGGAGCTGTATGATAAATTGCGAAATGTACTTGAATATTCTCAAGCATGGAACGGTGGTGTGTCCAAGGCTGAGTTTAAGTGCTTTGAAAAGAATTAAATTGCTTTTGAAATGCCAAACAGTGAAGCTTTTTATCAGGAAGAGACCTTGGACATGCTTAGATAAACGGCTGTGCAATGAGGCACGCATTGGTGAGGCTAGATAAGATAAGTAGGGGAGGTAAGTAAGGACAGTCGGCTAGTAGTGGAGGTTGACGGGGTGGTGGTAGAGGAAGAAAGTAGGTAGTATTGTAGATGTGCGATGGATTTTAGTTACGAAAGATATATCTGTAGATAAGGTAGGTCTGTGTGTTTGTTGTTGTTAAGGTAGCTCATATAGTTAGCTAGGTACAGAAAATCATGAAGGAGGAAAGTATAGGGTTAGGGTTAGGGTTAAGGTTAAGGTTAGGGTTAGAATAGTTCCCTAAATAATCCAACAAAGTAACTGCTGAGGGAGTTATGGATGGTTGGTAGGGTAGCTAGACAAGGTAGGTGAGGGTTAAGTTTATTTTAGAAGGTGTGATCGATGCACTATTGCAAGACTTCAATAAAGTGCAGGAGAACTTAAGGGGAATAATCATCATTTCTAGTATATTCTACAGTTATTGGAACAATAGTAAATCATTTAAAGGGAAGCTGAGGAACAAAGAATCCAAATAGGAAAGAAAATTGGTGCGGGTGAGGGGGAGGGGGGCAGTGGAAGACTGATGAAGTGAATCCAAAGGGGGACTCGGAATGGAAACTAGTGGAGTGGAGCACTTTATTCTTCATTGTGCTATTGACCTGTGTGTGTGCGTGCATGTATGGGATGCAGGTTTAGCAGCTGTGAAAATTTCAGCTGAGACAAAGCGGGTCTGACAGCAGTCACACACACATGCACGAAGCCTCCTGCTGCCATTTGAGCAGATGTTTGCTTTGGCCTTGACTGGATCTCAGTTTGATGAGTTTTCCATAAGAAGGGTCACCCCCACCCCTCAACCCAAGCCGGTGGCTCGAGCTCGCACAAGCGCTGTGGTTTTGGCAGACGTATCAAACTGATCCTGATTGGCCAGACGTGCAAACCTAAGCAAAGTCTGATTTTTTATTTTTTTTTTCCGCCCCCGACACGGCGCTGGCGCTCATATTTCACATCTCCTCTTTTTCACTTCTCTCCAAACCTTTTGAACCCATTTGTACAACAGCATTTCTTCACGTTACTGGGGTGAAATCAGAGGCAAGAAGTACCTCCGAGGTAACTGAATGGGAAAAACATGAATAAACATCCTGGACAGGAGCAGGGTTCAAAGTGAGGTGGACATCTGCCTCCACTGTTTGGCTTCAAGGAGGAATGGTGTAAGGAATGCACGTAGATAATATACATTTTAAAGCGACGAGGGAATTTTACAATACATAGATAAGAAAGAAGTCAGTCTGTAATCAGTAGGGTAGGTTAGATGTTAAGTTAGCTAAGTGAAGAAGCTAAGCTAAAGGTAATTTTCTGTTGCTACCGAGTTTGAATTGGATGGACAAGCTGCGAGTTGCTGAAAGGAAAAAATCTTTAACCTCCTCTGCGTCTGTGATGGATGAGGTTGCAGTTTGCATCTTTCTCCTCTCACCAGCGTTCCGTCATGTTTGGTTTTCTCCCCGTTCTCTCTGGGGGCCTTGACGTTTATTCGCATATTGGTATTCACCTCGCAAGCGAGCTTGCCTGCTTTATTGAATGCAGAATTGCTAGTTGCAGGGAAGGAGCCTAGCGTTTACCGATAGCCTTGTGTGTTTTTTTTTTCTTCTACCTTGGCATCGATTCAAAGGGCATACCTGTCCTGACTGACCATTTCTGGACAAGACACATTGACGTAACTATCAGGAGGGAAATTATTGGATGGATGCATGACTCAACAAGTTATGGTTTGGCATACAATTTCTTTTCTCGGCAACAAACTACTTTCACGCAGTTGAGTCAGCATTTATTCACCCATGATAGCTACTTTTTTGTTTTTTACCAGAACACAGCTAACCCTAACCCTAACCCTAACCAGAACACATCTTAAGCCTCTTTTAAAGAGCCTGTTCTGGAATGTTGCCGCATCACTGCGGTAGCGCCAACATTGCCTTTTACGTATGGAAATGTCCCCAACAAAGTCACAACAACCCCCCTCAATAAAACACAGTGGTGCCCACATAGAAATAAATGCTCGGAATCGGTCCCAGTGTGACAAAACATGACATCACTTTCGTCTCCACCCGGACCACTAAAGTCCGGGTGGTCTTGTCCTGTCCGCCCTAATAAAAACTTTTTGCCGTCATGTTAAACAGGAGGGACGGATGCCGTAAACTAGCAGGTCGTCTGGGTCGGAGAGAAAGTATGGCAAGGGAGGCTCATTTACATCACACATGCAGTAAAAAGAACAATTGCGCTAACTACGTGTGTGTGTGTGTGTGTGTGTGTGTTACAGTGCAGGCTTTCACACACACTGACAATAAATGGCTAACAAAAGAGCAGAGTGTGATGTAAATGCGTGTTGTCGTTCTTTTCAGTCTCTTTCCTGTTGGTTGTCACGGTGACCAATAGCGTCTGACCTTTGACGAATGGCACTCAGGAGACGGCCGCTCGCTGTAGATGCGTGTTGTGACATTCGCTGATATACAACAGCGCAACTGATCAATACGACTATTACGTTTCTCTGTTTTATGTCGGAAATGTGATGAAATGCTTTGGAGGTATTCGAGGTCTTTAAAGCTCGCCATGTACTTGTGAGGGTGAAGGAACAACAGTGTTAAAAAAAATTAAGTATTGTTTAAGGCAGTATTCAAAATGCAGCAGTGCATGCTCACTAAGGGATTTGGCATATTTGCTGACGTGGAGACTTCAGCTTGGCTTTTGGAAGCTGCCGCTATATAAGCAGGAGCAGCTGGAGCCTTTTGAAATATCCACATGACAGTGGCTTCAATGGCAAACCACTTTGTTCAAAAAGCAGTTCAGTCAGTGGTAAATAAATACTTTAACTATTAATTTCTCGGATATATTTTTGTGCATGGAGTACTTTTGCCACCTCTTCTCCAAAGTACAGTACATATACAGGATAGGCTGCTGAAACACTTCCTCGACCCTCGACCCTTTAACGCTAATGGCGATTAGCCAGACTTGTTGACGGTGCACCTTTTAAAAAGGGACGGGCGAGCGTTTAGATTGCTTTGACCCCGTGCTTTCGTTTCTAATCAGTCCACAACACTTTGAGGCCATTGATCGCAAAGGGCAGACCCTCGCCTCACCAAAGACCCGAAAAGGCTTTTGTTTGTCTTATTTATGACTAAGCTAGCACATGGCCTGACTGTGATTTTTTTTCAACTAGTTAGCACCTGGTCTAAGAGATTGTTTTTTTTTTAATACAGTGGTACCTGGACGAGTCAAACTCCGCCCTTGCAAGTCTTATTATTTCGATCACTGTTGCCTAACCCTGCAGCCTCCCCCCCTCCCACCCCCATCGATTTCCCCCAGGGCTTTTCACTAGCCTCCTGCAAGAGCTCTTGGTATTCTGCCGCCACTTTCCTCTTATCTAAATCTCCATTCCGAGTCAGTCCGATAATGCAGGTCGCTTGCCAATGACAGGCCTAAAAGGCATCCAGGGAGCTAAAGAGAGAGCGGCTCGTGCAGTCGTGATGGATTGATGGCTGGCTGGACGCTTGGATGCATGGTTAAAAATCTTGCAGACGTAATAAGCGGCTTGATATGAAAGTGAGCATGCATCTGTTGTTTTGTTATTTTAAGAGCCGCGGGCTGTGATAGATCAGTGGCAAATACTCGCCAGATGCCCGACTGTTGGAAAATAGCCACATGTGCTCCCTCCTTTCCTTTTGCTAAAATGTTGTTCTTGTTAGAATTTACGAGCGCAAATTTGATCAGAAAAGGATGGCAACAAGCTCGGTGGAACGCCAGTAATCACTGTTTCTTTGATTTTATTTTTACCCGCAATTTGTGTTGCAACTAACCCTTAAATTGTATGTGCATTCCATAGTAAAAAATATTTTAAAAATGTCAGATAAGTTATTATTTCTGCTGTTAATTTCATTCAATGTGAAATTTTCAACTATTACCTTTACATTTGACAGAATTTATTTAAGTTCTTGGTAGTTGAAAAATTCCTTTGATTGAAATCTCAGGTCTCCTAAATGTGCGACGTTGCTAACTTTCTGTCTGGTGGCGGCGCCGTGCAAAATGCTGACTGACCCGACCGAGGTGGGCGGGAGTGGGAGGGTGCATGTTGTGTTCAAGGACACTCAGCCAAGAGAGATGTTGAGACTGACCCCTGAGTCATGGTCACCTGTAATATGTTTTCATCCCATCGGAAGGAGTTGATTCTTTTGGGATGAATTCCCACTTTGGCTAAAAGTCACACTTGAGTTGGAAAGCCTGAAAAGTCTGGCTCGGGCTCAGGTCAGGTTGCAGGTTGCAATCATCGACCGGGATTCCCGGGGGGCAAAATTTGTAGCGTGTCTACCGAAGCATCGCGGCGATCAATACAGCTGAACTATCTGGCTTTGTCTCAGCATCATCGGATTCACACTTCATTATTAAAATCATTGAAAAGAGTCATTAGGATGGACACGCTCCTCTTTAAGGATGGCCCGGCCCATTCTCAGCCTCCCATCTAGGTAGCAGGGGTGGCACAAATATCGATATGTCATTATCTCTCTTGGCACAGTATTCATTCGACAAATGGAAATGGAGCGGCCTGACCCGGCAACTCTACTTATGTCTGTCAGGTTGAAGTTTCTTTCTCGGCTCCAATTTTGTCTCTTGTCTAAGTTAGAATATTATGATCTATCGTATCTCTCACGGTGCAGCATTGTCAAGAGCGGAGATGACCAATTAGGATTATGTTTATAGCAAAGCATCCGCACAGAATTTTATGTTTTAGACGTCGGTCGATGATGATTTGACGATATCATTTACGGCGTAGGAAAACAATTCCTTTTTACTTGACTGGCTGAAAGAAAAAAAAAGCCATTAACGCTGTGTCGACATTCTCAAACAATGACTATGTCATTATAGCTAATTTCTCATTTCGCCGCCAACATAAAAACGATTATCTGAACACGGGATTGTACGAGCTGGACAATGGAGGTTTTAATGCAGACGGGATGGCAACAGTTGGAAGTTGAATTATATATTTTTTTTTTATCCTGATTGAGTTTCAAGTTTTGTCAAACGATCATCATCATGAGCAAACAAAAAGCAATACGCTAGCTGTAACTTTCCGTGCTTCCCAGTCTTTACCGAACTCAAACTTCAAACCAGAAAAATCAGACGGCTCCTCCTACCGCGCCGACAAAAATATGTCCTGCTCGACACCGTTGAGTCCTTTACTCGGCTGAGTGTTCCGAATTGATCTACACCCCGGGTGTCTCTGCGAGCCCACACGTTTTATTTTTAGTCGTCTCCCTTTCCACCCTCGCATCTCCCCGGTATGCTTTCACCCATCCATCCGTCCATGTCGCTGTGCAAGCGCTACCGCAAGCGCGCTCGAAATGTACCTTAAAAGCCCGATTGGGTTTCTTTGTCCGCACGTAGGTAATACAATGTGCGGTCTGAGTGTGTGTGTAATGCGATGCAGGCTTTTAATTCAAGCAAGGGGATGGGAGTTAGCAGGTGGAGGTCACGACCCCTGCTGGAGGACACACTTGTAACCTGACAGCAAATTGATTCGGAGGTAAAAGTAGAAGAACACAGCGGGCGGGAAAGCTGCTGGACTGTGTGATTGCTGCATTGTGTGGGTGGGTGTGTGCGCGTGCTCGAGGAAGGAAGCATAACGGAAAGCGGGGAAGAGGAAATAAAAAAAAAAAGGGCCCACCTGAGAAAATCATCAATAAAGTTAATTGTTCTGCTGTTTGTTGCGGTTTGCTCGTTTAAAACAAAAAAGACAAGTCAGCACATGAGCTCCGTCAGCCCATTTCCTCTTCTTCCTGCCCTGATATTGCATCGCTGCTTAGTTGGCAACCGCTGCGCCATCAAAAATAAAAAAGCCTTTATTTACTAAATTGGAATAATAGCAGAGTTCAACTCTTATAGTCATTTGGAATTCCACCAAAAATATTTGCACAAACCTACTTGGAAAGTAGTATAACTCAGAATTTGTCCACACAAAAAAAAAATTTAGAACCCTGCAAACTGACCAGCTTTGTATTGGACGGCATGAGTGTACCTAATGTAGTGTCCCGTATCTTCACCTCGACTTAAACAGTAGCGTACGAGCCGAGATGTTTTTGCACTGAGGCGATGACAGTCATCTTGCGGGTGGGTGGGGATGGGGAGAATCAAGGAACTATTCCACCACCGCTGCTGCCTCTAACCGGATCGATGGGAGTTAGAACCAAGTGGTGGCCGTAATCAATTAGCTTTATCACGGCCAGAAGGGAATGGCCGCAAAAAAAAAACTCACCAACAATCTCAGGCTGTGTATAGTGCACTATAGAGTGAGTCGCCATTTTGTAGTCCTGTTGAAATGACTATATGACCTCAAAGTATGTTTTAGTCAACAATTATTGGTCAGTTAAAAATGGCAATATAGTGGTCGAGTCAGTGACGAAGCTTAGCCTCACATTTTCACTCAATGCTTCGATGCTAAGTAAAGATGCCAGATAAAACTCATGGTAGGCTCCCGTAAATGGTTCATTTTGGGCCACCCACATTGTCATATCTGTCTCTATGTATTCATCTAAACGCACAAAAATACACACACACAAATATCTAAATGCACACCGCACACATCCGCAAATAAATACACACACACACAATCCCTCAAGCATCAGCCATGGAATTGAAAAAGCTCTTCAGAGAAATAATGGAGCCGCGGCCACCCCGCAGCATTAATGTGATAGTTTGGGTGTGTGTGTGTGTGTGTGTGTGTTTGTCATCATTCTCAAGGTGGGAAATGGACCTGTGTGCTCCCAGATTGAAAATGCTGGCTCAAAATTACGCAAGTCATGATTGGTTGCTTAAAATTATTTTTTCTTGTACAGTTGTGCCTTTAGAAACAATTTGACTCCATTTCATGACCACTAACTGAAACTACTGGTGCGTCGATTTATCTTTTACCAGCAAACTAAATGGAAATGTAATAAATCAATTTCAGCCACCCGCCCAGATAAACAAGATTTGTTTTGTGTTTTCTAATACACAAAAAGCACTTTTCGTCAAATCTCCAGTGTTGACACAATTTAATAGACTGGGAAAAAAATGGCATACTTTTTTTGCTGCAATTCAGTTGGCCACCTGGGGGCAGTAGAATTCAGACATTGAGACGGAGGCGCAGAAGAGTTTCAGCAAATACGGGTCTAATTTTGCAAAGGATAAAGAATCTATGCCTACTGTTACATTGTAATCGGGTATTGTTTAAAAGGGTTATAGCACCAGGACAACATCGCTAGTTGTTAGCCTGTCTATGGTGTTAGGTGTTGTATGCTAACATAATTTCAAACGAACATTACGAAGGCAAAAGAAATGTTCTTGTGAATACAAAACATGATTCTCAATTGATATAGTCCACTACTGTATATATAAAAAAAATCCCTACATAGCGATTATAGAGTAGGGAATGAGTGACCGATTCTGAATACAGGCAAAGTTTGCGCAGTGGTCATAGCAGTGAGATGCTAAAGAGCTTAGCGGCCGGTGAAGTAAAGAGGATTGTCTTGGAGCTGCTTTATATGAAGATGTAATATTATGTGCATAGATGAGCACATGAATGAGGCCTGACGGGGGGGGGGGGGGGGGAGAAAAATTGAGATTATGCATGATTATCAGAATGTTGGATGGGTTCCCGTGAATTGAATAGATACAAGAAATTAATGGATGGATAAATAGGAGGGTCATAGCGCCTCCTGGTTCTTTGGAAGGTTAAGGTTTTTCCAGCCCGTGTTCATATAATTGTGTATTTTGAGCTGATCCAAGAAGGCTCCATGTTTTTATTGTCAAAATCAGACATTTAGGGTATTTTCGCAGTCAGACGGGGAAAGAAAAAAAAAACACTTTTAACCACACGCTGCTATTTTAAAACTGGCCGACTGCAAGACTTCACATTGAGAAGTAGTAGCGGGAAAAAAAAAAAATAGAGGTTCTGCTGTCTGGAGAGAGCGTAGGAGCGCGTCTGAGCATGAATAATAGTCACTAAACAGCACACTGAGTCAGGTTAGGATGAGAGGGAAAAAGTAGGTGGAAGAGGAGGAAGGAAGGAAGGAAGGATGCACACTTAATAGTCACTAAGCACCACACCGAGTCAGTGAGGTTGAGTGGGAGAGGAAAGGGAAAAGGAAGATGAAGGATGTTCACTAAGCAGGTGATGCTAAAAATACACAAATATGAGGACGGACGATGATGTTTTTGTTTTCATACTTATTTAAGGTGGAATCTTAGTGATGCTTTTTAAGATCAGCGTTAAACTTTATGTTAGCTTATGTGATGAATGTGATTCCCGAGAGGCAAAATAAAAAAAATCATCTAGAAATGTCATGTTTTTCCAGTAATATTTTTCTAATATGCACAGATGATGCAGACACAAACATCATACACACACACACGTCATACACACTTTTTCACACGCGTTCCGACAGCTTGAAAGCTTCGCCATGAGCGTCGGAGCTGTCATTAGCTAAAAGGCCCGAGGCTGGAGCGAGACCAGAATAATTATTCTGATTATAGTCCCCCAACTGAGCTCTATCCAAACAAATTATGCTCCCGCGGATTAAAATCTGCCGTTTCTAAATGGAGACCCTGGGATTGATGACATCATCAGCCTATGCCTTGACCATGGACCTTTTTTTTTTTTCCCTTTCCTGCATTTGCTTCCACAAACCATCTGTAAGACTTGGCCTCATAAATACTCAATACTCGTAAATACTTGATCCTTTGACTGTTCAAGCTATAATGCCGTAAACGCCCACGTATAAAAACAGATGTGTCAATTTGACGTAACACAAAGGTCCGATAATCCAATAATCCAAATTTTTATATTTGCTAAAATATAATTATTGTTTTTATCCACTGCTTTTCAGACAATATTTCTCAGCCTTGTTGCTTTTATCATCTGACTTGAGCTCTGGCCTTGTCTCACTCACCACTAGAGGAAGAAAATAGATTTGGTGGAACTAAATCAATACAAAACGTGTTCACGTTCGAAAGGCTGCGGCCGTGCCGTCAAACTCCAGCATGACGCGAGGTGGCACCCCATCAAGAAAAAAATAAAAATGAAAATCGATATGCTTTAATTCATGCATCACACGCTATTATGGTATTGACACGGTTGTCTCGCCATGTCACGCGACACAGTGAGCGAGGGCGAAATCGATTGTGCCCACTTAATCATTCTGCTTTTCCAAAGCATGGCCACTCTGGAGTGATTTGTGCTTGTATCGTGTATAGTCGCTCCGTTCAAGGGAGCAACTGACTGAATGACATTTGGCTAGCACTTACGTAAATATAGAATTGCCTTGAGTTACAAGTGCCCCAACTTTCAAGTTTTTCTAGTTACAAGCTGCCACTTCTGAGGCAAAATATGTTTTATAAAACTGGAGCCTGACAAATCTGGATTTTTTAGGCGATTCCCGTATTCCAAAGGTTTAGAAAAATTCTGATGACCGATTAATCAGCCGATTCGTTTAAAAAAATATATACAATGGATAAAATAACTTTGTTTTGTCCCTTAATGCTTACAACAATAACGATATTAATCCCAGGCAGATTATTTGACTGTCCTTAAGTATTTGTTTAAATTCACAATAGGGAAAAAAAAATCTCGAGAGGCTTGTACTGATACTGTGCAACTGACAATAAAAAAGTTTGTCAGTTATTAAAGCAGGCTCTCACCCCTTTAGGGTTTTTTCACTGTTTGAGCAAATCACTCGCGCTCAGTTCCTTCGCCGAACTCCTGCGAGATTTGAGGTTAAGCCACTCGCTTGAGGGCGTCTCGCAAAGAGCTGACTGATGGGGGCGCCGTCACATATAATAACGATATTAGAAACGACCTTTTGTTAGACCTACATCACTATACGACGACACAGGCACTGTATTGTGTTCCAATAGAAGAAATGTTGCCGTAGAATTTTTGAGGCGTTATATAAAATTTTTGAGCAATAGCGTTTATTGATAGACCTGTCTAAGTACGAATATTGTTTAACGTATTGTGTTATGTTAGCTTTTAATTTTCAGTTTTCGTGTATTTTTAATTTTTGTGTACTGTCATTTGAGGAGTGAGTGAGTGAGTGAGTGAGTGAGTGAGTGAGTGAGTGAGTGAGTGAGTGAGTGAGTGAGTGAGTGAGTGAGTGAGTGAGTGAGTGAGTGAGTGAGTGAGTGAGTGAGTGAGTGAGTGAGTGAGTGAGTGAGTGAGTGAGTGAGCGAGCGAGCGAGTGAGTCATTTTATGTCATGAGCTAAAATTGTTTAAAATAGGAAATCAGAAATGAGCATATATCACAAAAATGATTCAAAAAAATAAGTCGTACTCTGTACACGTCAGAGACATAAAATTTAATATTCAAAACGTTTTTGGTTTCGGGTCAAAAGCTGCCGAGCGGCACGGAAAACGTCTCTGCAAATTTATTTGTGGGCGCACATGAATTAAATATACTTGTGTTGCATTTCAACATGGGCAGTCATGCGCGAACCGGTGTTCGCTTGTTTTGACGCACGATACGCGCCAGTCAACAGCGACACCGACAACAATTTAAAAGACTCTAACCGGTTCTCCGCTGGTGCACCGTCAGCCTGCTGCTGCCGCTTAGCCTATTCAATTTTGTTGTTTTTGCCTCTGCAAATTACTAGCAGCAGAGCTTTGACAGCTAGTTGTTATTTTTAGACGTACGTGCGCAGGCTCCAGCTAATGTTTTTTATTTACGGTGACAAGTGAACAAGACGAAGACGTATTGTACTTTTTAAAGGCAAAAGGTTAAATCTCTTCTTCTTCTCTCCACAGGCTGATTGCGGAGCCGAGAGGACTTTCATTGGATGTGACGCCGGTAATGAGCTAAAGGTGGGTGCTGCCAGTTTTGACCCTTCCGTTCTGTGTGCGAGCGTGTGTTGATTCAAAAGGCCTGTGAATTGACGTTGACACGGCTCGCCTGCTTAGCATTCCGTTAAACGTGCTTCCTCCCTCACACGGAGGGCGAGTCAAAGCGACAGCTGAAAGGAGGCCATTTTCTTTTTTTATTTTCTTTTTTTAAGGCAGAGCATGAAGTGCAAATTTGCTCGGTGTCAATCGAAAGGATTTCCCATATGCAAAAACTCACCAGTATTAGCAAGATAGTTTGATATAGCCAAATGGAATTTGAGGTTTATCATCATTTGGCCCCCCACCCAAAATAAAATCTCAGGAAGCCATGCTGTAAAATCCGCAAAAACGTTTTGGTTTTGGACCGCGATGACCTTTAAAGGTTGTTCTAATTTTATAGCAATCCAACAAAGTTTATAGAGCAAGCTAATCCTGGAAAAATCCAAAATGATCCTAAAATGTTTTTTTTTTTTTAAACCAAAATGGCACCTTTTCCTAAAACCCTTTTTCCTTCTCACTTTTTTGCACCATCCACCTTCTTTCCATGCTTCAGCGGAAATTTATTTGTTTGGCTGGCCTACAGCGACGTCTTCAAGAGAACTTGTAAAAACACATTTTATATGATCTCATGTTCAAAAAATAAGACATTTGCCTTCTGGTCAGGCCTTCTGAAAGTCATGCATATCGCACCCACCACAACTGCTTGAAGCACCCCCCCCCCCCCTCCCTTCCCCCAATGGCCTCGAAGAGTTGAATAGATTAAAAAGGTAGATCTAATCGATCCTGAAAGCGCTTATCAGAGGCTGGCAGGCTGACGAGCCGATTTCAAAACCACGCGTTCTAATCCTTCAAGTTCAGGCTGGAAAACGGAAAAGACGAACGGCGTTCACACCGTCTAAAACTTTGGCTCGTGAATCAAAATGTCAAAAAGATCCACCGTTTATTTCAATGTGTGTGTCCCTAATGAAGTGGCCGCTGAGAGTATAGTCAAATATTAGCATGTAGCCTTGCAAGCGTCACAACATTTATATTTTTTTGGGTCAAATAGTGACAGTGACGGGGTGTCTGGCAGGTGTGATAAGCGGCAGGTATTAGTCGGCGAGGGCGGAGATTCGCAGAAAAACGGCAGCAGGCCGAGTTTTAATGCCCTTTACTGGTATTGATTAGCCTGCGGGGCTGACTGATCGGCAGTGAGATACAGGAGAGCACACATCAATAAAAAGCCGTGGCCAGCTTTTTAAAGGTGCGCCGACACACAAAAGGGGAATAAATTACACTTTGCTCTGCTCGGCTGCAAAAGTTGTTTGCTGCCTAAAAACCCAGACAAGTTAAATAAACATTCGGACGTTTTAAACCCTTTACAAATGTGACTTCACTTTGCAAACTTTTCCTTTGGAGAGGTAAGGCTGCATTTGTGGAAACCTAAAATGAGATTTGAAACGTTCAGAATCACAACACATTTTAATCCGCCTTTAGGAAGAAATGATCCATTTTGTTATTGGGTATATTTTGAATCAGATATCATTAATTTGACAGCTTTTTCTATTTGATATGAAAGACAAAATTGGAAAATTATTACAGAATAATTGAAATTATTTCCTATTTTTTTTTGCTAGTTTGACTTCTCTCTTTTTTATCAAATCACACAAATTCCTACGAAGCAACGTTTGGAATAAGGAGGCCTTTTGTGTGTGTGTGTGTGGGTGGGGGGGGGGCACGTATGGAGGCGGGGAATATTCAAATATGTCAGATAGACGAACGCACACACAAACAACAAATGTAAGCCTCTGAGGATTAAGTCACTGAGGGGAAGAATGGAGGGCTTGGGGGGGGGGGGAAAAAAAAAGAGGATTTTAACGTAGCGTTGCAGCTTCCTCTTTGATATCTCACTCATGTTTCATATTTAATATCTTTACTCCACAGTCCTTGGACACGCATGTTTGGCCGAGCTGGACAACAAAGCCTGTATTTTCTCTCTCTTCCTTCCTTCCTTCCTTCCTTCCTAACTTCCTTCCTTCCTTCCTTCCTTCCTTCCTTCCTTCCTTCCTTCCTTCCTTCCTTCCTTCCAACCACCTGCCTTTTAACGACGCTTCTTTTTTTTATGAGCTGTGCGCTAAACACATACAAAAGTAATGCCCCCTTGTGGCGCGGAAGACCACCGAACACGGAAATGTCAGGAGTTGGATTCCCCTTTGCCGAGAATCACCACCTCTTTATACGCTGAGCCAGCGTTTCTTCCACTGTGTAACCACATGCACTTCGAGACACACACAAGGAGAGAGAGAGAAGTAGAAATATTTGATTTTCCTCAGGTCTGGCCTCTTTTTAGTCATCATTTGGTTTCTCTCTGCGGCCGATTGTCCCCCAAAAGAATCTCAGGCATTTTATTTTTCCTTTAGGCTCAAATCGTTTCCAGACGTTTCCCTTTGGGCAAAACACACACATACACGTGGACACACACTGTCACACAAACAAACACACACGCTGACTCAATCTCACACACACTCATCCAGTCTCTCTCTCTCTCTTTCGGTCTGTCTCTCTCTCTCTCTCTCACGCGCCCAGATGTCCTAAAGGGACACAGGGAGCTACTTGATTTCTTTTCAACACACTACAGAGTGCTGGTGTGGTTTGTCGGAACAGGTTGCTCTGCTTGCTTCTCCATTTTGGATTCAAGAAAGCAGAGGCAGCCAGGGCAACCTCGCCCGTGACCTCCTCAGAGTCGTCCGTTAGCAGCTGCAGAGCACTTTAGGGATTTTTAGAGGAACCCTAAAAACAGGCTTGAAATTCAAAATCAGCAGTCCCGCCCTCTAAATGTAATGGTTGTACTGTATTAGTGGAAGCCCTGGGTGTTTTTTTTCTCCCCTCTCCAAAACTATTTCCAAAGCCTTGCCTTTTTAATGCTTGGGTCATATCCAGTAAGTTGGGTTTAGTGTGTTGATAGCATCATTAGCTCAATTACAAGCCTGCTTATTATGTAAATCAGGTTACTGGCTGGAAGTCAACCGGCATTAATTCTGAACTTTAAGTAGGACTGCCGGTCTTGCCTCTTGGATACTTTTTTTTTATTTTTAACATTGTTCTTCCATCTCATTTAGACTGTTGCTGAAGTAACTTTCCGACTACTTAACACTTTTTGCTAGCCGTATTTTTTTTCCCCATTTCTGGAATGAGCTTTTTGGACAATGTTTCTGTTTTTTTGTTTTTTTTTTATAAATAAAACTTATTTTAGTCTCTGATGATAAATCATACATATTTTCCTCAGTAGCTTTATTTGGCCCACGACCCCTAACCCTCGTTTGAAAGTGTAACATTGACTCGTTTTCAAACCCTAGATTTAAAAACTATAGTTAAACTCAAATTTAACATCATAACCTGAGTTTCAAACCCTAACCCTAACCGCCCTACTTGAAAGCATCTCAAACCTTAATTTAGATCCATAATAATACACGAGAGGCTGGGGGGGGGGGAGAAACAAAAGAAAATCAGCAGCCTATGATTATTAATATTCACTTTGCAGCATGTACGGTAATGTAGTGCAACAGTCAATTATTGTGTCATTTCAACTGCGAGTCAGTAATTGCCATTGCAGACACTACTGAGCTGTGACAGAGAAGAAGAAAGAGCAAAGGAAAGCCAGATAAATGAAGAAATATGGCGCCGGAGTGAAGGCGTGAGGAGTATTCATTAAGATGCCAGTTAATTGAGAGTGCCCTCCGAGTTTCTATTTGAGTCAATAATGACCACGGCTGTGACATTAGCGCAAAGCAACACCCTCTTTCCCCATTTTAAATTGAACATTGGAGATTAGCGAATGGTAATTAAAAGGGCTAAACGGTGGAGAAAGTCGTTAAAGTGCGCCAAAAGCGTCGGTCGACGGGCTAATCTGCGACGGCTTTGTTTCGCCCTTCCGGCTTGGATGCATCTCATTTGGGCGGCCATTGAAAATTTCTGGAATTCCGAAAAGAGGACAAATCGGGTAGAAAGGAAGCTCGGGATACGCATTTGGATGTTTGTGAAGGGGTAATTGGAACAGAACATTCATTGTTTTAAATGATGTCCACATAATTGAGAACATGAGGCTGCTCGCGCAGTTGAGTCACGATGTTCTCGTACAAGAAAACCAGATAAACTTCCAAATGATTTTGATTAATCGTTCTGCGTTCCATCGAGCAGTGTTGCAAAACAAAAAAAAATGCTTACAAGCAGAAGATACGGCGGTTCAGTTTGTGTTTTAGCATTAGGCTAGCTGTTTTTTGCTAGGCAAAGAAAGCTAATGGTATTGCTAGGACAAGATAAGATTTTATGAGTCAATACATTTTCGGATTATGCGGTACCGCCTTGAGATATGAGTGGAATCAGTTCCGTGACCACGATCGTAACACAAAGCATTTGTATCTCGAATTATTTGACATTTAAATGAATAGAAAGTTTTTGTAACAAATTCAACGGCCATTGTGCTGTTCCTTCTCGTGTGCCCGCCTTTCCACCTGGGGGCAGTATAACACCTGTCCATCGTGACATCGTAAGCTCATCACTACAGCACTAATTAAGTCGTTCTATGCAGGAGATAAAGAATTTATGATAATCGGTAATGTTATGGGAACATGAAAATTGCAACACAAGGCATCAAAAAAGAACAAAAGATGATGCAACCGCACCGTCAACAGACAAGGACAAAATGGCAATCCCAAAACACGAGTAAATGACAATAGACCAGGCGAAAGATAAAAGATTGCGAGCGAGCGGCTCAATGACGCGGAACGTGCATCAAAGCGTGGGCGACTCCACAAACATGAATCAAACGGCCTAGCAAAGCGGATTGTTGTGCGACCACATGACATTTACATTCATCACGCTAATGTAGTACTACACTCGTCATGTGTGACTGTGCCTGCAAACGCTGGAGGCTTGTGGGCGCTAATTAGCACTTGAGTTGCACAAATGGCTCAGTGCTGATCAGATAAATACACACGTGCAAACGCTCACACACAATGTAACACACACATACAGTCATGGACACCTGTACTATACATATGCTTACACACAAACACACTAACTTGGAGTTTCAGTGGCGCTATTAGGTCATTAATACTAATTTACATGACTGCTGAGAACGCTTAGAAGCTTTTTTTGGATCGCAAGACGCGCACACAAGGACACACACAACTGGTCACCCAATTGAAAAGCAATTAGGTGTTAAGTTTCGCACTAGATTGTGTCCCAAATTTCAAGCTTTTACTCGACTTCCATGCAAATGAGTCACCCTGGGTGAACTTATGTGTGGGTGTGTGTGAGTAACAAATAAGCATCTCCAAGAACACAGAAAATGAAAACATCAGAGTACAGTCCTGGAGAACCCACACGTATAAAAACGAGAATCCGTGAGATCGCGAGAAACCAAAAGAAGAAGAAAAGTCACACTGTAAAGGACAAATAATGAAAGGATGATGTCCTTCATGGATTCAACTTGTAAATGCGACAGGAAATATTTTTTTTGTGAAATCTTCTCAATATGCAAAGCATGTCTAATTTTTCCTGCTCTCTGATTGGCCACACCCCTCTCCATCACTATTTTTTTCCACATCGTGTCCGATCAAGCTAAGTAAAAGTTCTGGAGGTACAAAATCGAAATAAATTCTACAGTTTTGTGCATCTGCAGCCTTACAGACAAACTCGAGAGATTTGCTTTTTCCCTCTACAGTAACAGAAAATCTCATTATAACCCTCACATGACCTCGTTTTGTTTTTGTTTGTATTTCATCCGTGGGATAAACACAGGAGAAAATAGAGCTCACATCTGGTGAGGAGGTTTGAGTCCGAGTTTGCACGTGGATCGGGAAATGGTAATGACAAAAATTTGCATTTCAGTGGTCTTTTTAAAAAAATGCACTACTTTTCAGGACTGGTGCTAGATACTCAATGTTAACAAGGGAAAATGATCATTATTAACCTAATTTAAACTGATTAATTACACGATGTGTATTTAAAACAACCACTCACTTTGAACAAATCTGCTTAGCTTAATGCTAACAAATAATGTAAAAAGCCAGAGACTGGCTAATGAAACTAGCTTGTCGCTTTTACGCATTAAACAATAGTTATTTAAACACAAATGGTGGATCAGCACATGTAGACAATATAATCCTTGTGTATGCAGACCACTTACCTGAAGAAAGCAAGTTGGCAAAAAAGCACTTTTATATCATTTAATCTTACAGGGAAGTATTTTAAAATACTTAAAATGCGTATTTATTAAACCGGCTTGCCGTGACATCGTAAATCTGGTACATGGGGGGGTTGAGGCACACTTTGGGCAACCCCCCGCACTTGACCCTGAAATGTAATCGTGTCGCTTAAACAGTGGCGTGTGAATTTCCAGCTTTGTTCGGACACATGTGGTGTCAGTTAGCGAGGTCGCAACCCCCCCCCCCCCCTCAAAACTCCCAAAACAGCGTGGAGTCTAATGTTAGCCAATGAATCACAAACGTCTCGACCAACCCGTGACTCTTGCCACCCGAGGGACACACACGTATATAAATATATACAGACACACACACTTTGTCTATTGTTCTAATGCGACTCTTGAGTCATGTGTTCAGACACAGGAAGTAGGAGGGTGAAAGAGGGCTTACTCACCCGAGGGAGTCGTTATCTCATTTGCTGCACAGCCAGCTCTTTCTTGCACCTCTGGCCAAGTCTGAGGAGGAAATAAATACATCAAAATGGTAAATTAAACGAATGTGCCTTTGTGCGCACCCCCCGCGCGGAATCTGAGCGGTGCCACAAAAGTTTGTTTTATAGCACCTCGTCAAATTTGGCCGTCATGTTCGGCCCACATGCCGCGCAAACTTATATTTGCAATTTAAAGTTGTTCACCTGTCGAGTAGATACGCTTCAAAAATGTTAGGAACAGGACACAAAATGGCAGCTTCCAATTATAATGGCTTTTTTTTTTTGTGGGTCTTTTCATATGCACCAAATTTCACAATAGTCGGTAAAACCAACCTATTCCAAAATGTGTGACAAGATGTTCCTGTCATGTTTTTGTCCTCAGAGAAAACAGATTAAATTCAAGTTTCATATTTGGAGGGTCACACTGTTGCCCCTCTTCTTTATAAGATATCCTGTTTCTCTATCAGAGCGGCACATTGCTTCTAAATAACAGATGAGGGGCAGCCAAGCAAAATAAGAACACCGCTGCAATGTTTGGTCAATTTCAACGTTTGGATCTGGTTGACGCTTAATTGACGCTGACACGCTGGTGATCCTTTGACAGCCGACTGAGATTCTGCACAGTTTGCATCCATTAAAATAAGTTGGTGGGGTTCTTGGAGTTTTATTAACGGTTTGGGCTTTAAGAAATTACTCAGTTTGGCGTAGAAATTTGCTTGACAATAAAGGTTTATTTTCTTCTCTTTCATTAGCCTTCCTACAATTAATTGGCTTTTCTAGTCGGTGCACAATAAGCTTGAAATGTCCTTAATAGAACATTCTTGCTTCCAAGGTTATTCCCCCCCCCCCCCCTCCCCTCCCTAAAACATACCTCTCCAACAAGTCCCATCCATCAAGTGTCAGGCATAATTAGCCCAGGTAGGATTAATTGTCGGTGCTACCTGCTTGGCTGATCATGTGATCAAGCAGGGGGCCAATGAAATGACCCCAGAACGCCTTATAGAGAGGAAGTGTTTGGCTGGTCATGTGATCAAGTGGGCAGCCAATGAAATGACCCCAATGGAGGGAAAGTTTCTTTGGCAATGATTGATTCAACATCAGCTGTTCAAATTAATTCAAGCCAATTCATTTCCAGATAGCCTTGATTGGCTAAGTAAAGGCGAGTCACATAACAAGGCTGCCGAACATCAGACAGGAAATCTTTCTTCACACTGAGCATCATCGGAATTTCCAACATTTTGTTTGCTTCCAGGCTCGGAGGATCGGAGGAGAAAACGACGCCGACAACTGTCCCGCGTGAAATCAAACTCCCAACATTCCCTTCGCCAAACAGGAAGTCACCTCAGTGGGGGCTGAGCTCCACTGAGAGGAACAAGAGAGAGAGAGAGGGTCGGCTTCCATGACGATGATGATGCTGAGGGCGTTCCTGGTGTTAGCGGGACTCTGCGCCCTTTGTAGCCTAGCAACGGCGAGTCGGAGAGGGCACGACTCCTTCGGTCATCGCCCCCACAGACATAGACATGCAGGTGCGACATGTTGGCGTTAAAATAATACATTTGTTGCTGAAGCGGGAGGGGAGGGGGCGGGGCAGGGGTACTTTCCCATTGTTTTGTCATTAAAACACTCCATTTGCCTCCCACACACATTTTCTCACTCTGATGTCCAACTGGGATTTCCATTGACGTGTTTTCTTGCAGCCCACACATATCTTGGCGCTAACCCCGAGTGGAAAGAAAACATTTGTGGCAACGTGTGTGTGTGCAGGTCACACGTCGATGCACAGACACCGGCCCAGGGTGGGCAAGGAGGGTCAGGTGCTGCACAGGTCCAAAAGAGGATGGGTCTGGAATCAGTTCTTTGTCATTGAGGAGTACACGGGACCAGATCCAGTTCTGGTGGGAAGGGTGAGTTGAGCCGCTGACAACATGCCAATGAGGGGAAGTGGGGTGGCGGGCGAAATCTATTCTGGCCATTGATTTCAACTTTTATAGCTGCGACAAATTCCGGCGATTTATATTGCGCTGATTTATATGGCAATGATTTTGTCTGACGGATATTTCTGCATTTTGCGATATATAATAAGTTTTGTAACTTGGATCCCTGTTGAGTATTGGATTTTCATGCACAACTGAGGTACTTACTGTCATGTCCGAATCTGCTGCTTCAGGGATTGGATCATATAAATTGCCTGAAAGAAAAGAAACAAACTGGGGTTAAAAAAAACAAAAAAAACAACTGAAGTTTAGTGCATGGGGTGGTGATTGGTGGCATCGAGTCTCAACAACCGAATCAATCAAAACAAGTGAGATGACATGGAGGGAGCGTCATATTTCACGCTCCAGAGCTTGTAAAAGAACAAGAACTTAATAGAACTGAGAACATGTCACCTTTAAACATCTCCCTTATTTCCAATGACACACACTAAAGTCTGTCTTAGCATCTTCCACTCAAAGCGTGATATGATTTTCTCCCGCAGCTCCACTCCGACGTGGACTCGGGCAACGGCAACATCAAGTACATCCTGTCGGGCGAGGGCGCGGGAACCATCTTTGTCATCGACGACAAGACGGGTAACATCCATGCCACCAAGACGCTGGACCGCGAGGAGCAGGCTCAGTACACGCTGACGGCGCAGGCGGTGGACCGAGATACCAACAAGCCTCTGGAGCCGCCCTCAGAGTTCATCGTCAAGGTGCAGGACATCAACGACAACCCGCCGGAGTTTCTGCACGGGCCCTACTACGCCAGGGTGCCTGAAATGTCCAACGTCGGTGAGTAAAACAAACACTTCCTCAAAGGTCAACGTCCAAAAGCTAGCAAGTGAGTGGCGCGCGTTAATGAAGTATTTGCCGGAGCTCATCATGCTCGTTCTTTCTCGGGAATGATCGATTGTCACGGTAACCCGAGCACAGGAAGCCAGGCTACACAACCGCGCCATTAGCCTGTACATTAAAAGGAATCAAGCGGCTGCGGCTCTCCAGACTAAGAGCTTCCGATATTGATAGACTCTCGGGTCCGGATTGGTTGCGGTCACGGGAACTCTTAACGCCGCTGAAATTGCGGCCGGCCGTTCCAGAGAAAGGACGTTTGAGCGATTTCGTTTCAAGATGGTCGGCCCGCTTGAAACTTGAACACTCGAGTCAGGCATGAGCAATGATTTTCAATGATGGCTCAAGAAGGGGTTTGAGCCAAGGTTAGCTGAATTAAAAGCCTAAGCTAACCCTGAGGTTTCAAAAGTAGGGCTTTAAACCAGGGTGAAGGGTTCCAAATATGATTTCAATTCAGGCTTTCAAACTAAATTTAGGCCTTCACATGAGGCTTTCAAGCCTCCAGGTTTCTCTTGCCACGTCCTATCTGCTTGGAATCCAAATTCTTTCATTCCTCAGTGAGGTTTGAACACCGCAGCGTAGCGTGCCGCTAACACAGCAGCGTGCAGACTAACAAAGACAGCCGAGCGGTCCCGCTCGCTGCGCGTCGGTCGACGTGCTCACCATGCAAACGTTGCCAAGCGCTCCTCGTTTCCTGGCTGTGCAGAACAACTCCTTTTTTTTGGTGAACCAAGTCAAACTGGGTTTTTTGCTTGGCAGGTACGTCGGTGATGCAGGTCACGGCCACCGACGCCGATGACCCCACGTACGGAAACAGCGCCCGCTTGGTGTACAGCATCCTGCAGGGACAACCGTACTTCTCAGTGGAGCCTCAAACAGGTGAGAAGGTTGAATTTTCAAATGACAAAAATACATAAAGATAACTGTTATATAATGACTCCAAAGTGGTGAGAAAAAAAAACAGAGCACTCAGTTTGGTGGTTACGGAGTCCTGGCCCTGACATTTGGACAGCACGAGGTGATAACAGGATGGATGTGCGGGGGTCACACAGAGTGGAGATGACAGTGCTTCACACAGAGAAACATCAAGTTGGTGGGAGTCGGGGGGAGGGACGAGAGGCGGTTGCCGTGGCGGCGGGTTTTCGAAGGTGGATTTGCGCAGAGTAAATCTGAGCTAATCAGAGCGGTGTCGGCCATTTGACTGGCGCGCATCCAAAGCTCACATTTCTAATTGGTTTGGAGATTATCAGCTTTGCGTGCTGTCACACATGCACACACGCACATGCACACACAGCTGGCCCGACGTGACCATAAAAACTTCAACACACATCAGCAGATTATCAGTGTTTGAAATATAGAAAAATAATCTCACACTTGATTTCTGGAGGTCACGTCAACCATTGCTATGAGATCACGCGGCTGTGGCCTGGTTCCCCGGGTAAGACGGGAAGAATCAAACATGCAATCACTTCCTCACCGCTGGAACGGGGCATCAAGTGGATTGGCACTCTGTAGAATAATCCTGCTTTTTTCCATTCGTCATCCTAGAACGAAGTAATGAATAAAACTGAATTAGTCGAGCTTCGTTTTTCACGGCGACTCGTCAAACGTTGGCACCATGCTTCGCCCACACATGGTGGTGAAAAGCTTGGCACTTTAGCGGGAACTATCTGTCTAGTACACCTGGTTTGAATGGGCTAACTATTGAACTGCCTTGGAAAAGTCTGTTCGGTTACAACAGGAGCCGAGTAACAGTTTTAACGCTCCGTTTATGGAGGAGCCGTCGTCCAAATTTGTCAACTTGTCCTGGACACATCCCATGGTCTAAAGTCAAAAACATTCCTCTTAAGTATTGCCCATCTGTCTAGTCCACCGATTTCAAATTTGGTAGCAGGAAGGAGTCTGGTGAGGTATGACAGAAGCTGAAGTCTTATTTGTTGCCATGCTCCGCCCACACACCGTGAATAAAAATAATTAGGTTGGCAATTTAGCATCGTTCATCTGTGCAGTATACCTGGTTGAAATCGATAAATTCACCGAGAGGGTTCGTACCAAACTTTATTGCCACGCTTCGCCCACATACCGATAAAAACTCAGTCGCTTGGCAATTTAACACGGTCCATCTGTCTGCCAAACCTGATTCAAATTTCTGAATTGATTCTGTTGGACGAGTCTGTTCTGGTTCAACAAATGATACTGAAGCTTGAGGCTGAGTCCAAGTTTGTCACTACGTTCCACCCATATTCCGCAATGAAAACTTGAAAATTGATCATTTACCTATTTGTCGACTTCATCTGGTTTATATTTGGTAGCAATCGGATGAATCCTGCCGAGTAGCACTGGCGGACCTAGAGGGGCGTGCCACAGGGGCACTTCCCCCCGTGCTTGGACCCACTGGTGCTAGGCCAGCTAATTGACTTTTGGATATTTTCAGATTTTTTTTTCAGGATTCTTTTCACCTGTCCCTTATTATTTTCCATTGCCTCCCGTGTCAACCGCTTTCACAGATTTGATTGTAAAAGTTCAAAGCGCATCTCCACACCTGCAGGCATCATTCGCACGGCGCTGCCCAACATGGACCGCGAGGCCCGGCAGGACTATGATGTGGTGATCCAAGCCAAGGACATGGGCGGCCACATGGGCGGCCTGTCCGGGACCACCGAAGTCAAAATCACACTCACCGACGTCAACGACAACCCACCCAAGTTTCCGCAGAGTGAGTGCACGTCACTTTTTTACTTTGGATTTATTATGAATACACATGTCACCAAATCCGCTTCTGTGCGCGATAAAGTGCGACATGAAAAGCAGCCGTAAAAACCGCCACGCAGTTACAGTGTACACGTATCACCAGGCGGAGCATCTGGAAAGTACGAGCGGGAGCACCTGTGAAAAGAATATTCCAGATGGCGCCAATGAGGACGCTGATTACATATTTAGCACTTTGAGAGAGGCAGTGGAGCTAAAAAATGAAAATACCCTCTCCCCCCCGACAATCATAAAGGATTTTTCTGCCTCTTTCTTTTGTTAAATAAAAATATCATCCACTTTCCGGTTTCTCTTCCCGTCCCCGTCATTATTTCTCTTTTAGAACAAGCATTGAGACTTGACTTTTATACAATTCAGCGACACGGGCGATAACAAAAGCCCAAGCAAAAAGCTCTGAAAAAGAAGAATTTCTTTTGCTCTTGATCCGTCACATCGTTGTTGGCACGTATCAATTACTCGACAAACTCCTTTTGTGAGCTGCCACCGCAGCTCGTCGAGCTTGTCGCCCTGGAAAATGAAACGAAACGCACCGCCATCCAGCCATACAAAATACATCCTGACCTGAAAAGATGATTTCCGTGCTCGGGAAATAGTCAAGTTAGCACCTTATCCCGCTAGTAATGTCACACTATGAGAGTGTTGATCTTCCGTATGAATAAAACCCAAATGGATGTTTTGCTGGTGGAGGTAAACATGAGAGAAATAGGACGAAGGAGGGAGGAGAGGTAAGAACACATGCCGAGATTTAGAAGTGGAACGAGGGCAACGGAGAGGCAAGGGGAATACAAATGAGCGAGTATTGGCCCTGCAGGAAAGGGCGGAGCCTGAGACAAAGAGCATCCATCTCATCATCTACCCATCGATTCAACTATCTACCGGCCCCATCGATCCACCCATCGTATTTTCTAGGCTCGTCTTATTTAACAAACCGCGATCCGATCGGACTCTGGTGTCACCCCTCCCTGCAGGCGTGTACTCCATGGCCGTGCCGGAGGACAAAGTCGAGGGTGAGGAGGTGGGCCGTGTCAAGGCCAAGGACCCCGACATGGGTGACAACGGGATGGTCAACTACCGACTGACGGACGGAGACGGTCTGGGGATGTTTGAGCTCAGCACCGACTCGGAGACCAGGGAGGCCATCATCAAGCTCAAAAAGGTAATTCTACTTCCATTAAAAAGAATGTTTTGGACAGAAGAAGTTTGGAGGTCAGGATGTTCTCAACTCAGACTTGAGCCCAGTAACTGCACTTCCTGTCTACGTAGAACACAAAGCCATCCGTCCATCTGGACAGCCAGCTCACTGTTATTCAGTCTGTGGGAAAATCTCTGCCTATAACCCGACTCGATCGATACAAATCTTCTTTTGTCTCGATACAGCAGCTCAGCGCCACTCTGAGACTCCGGCGGCTTTAGTTTTTTTTCTTTTCCGTTGCTATCAGGAAATGAGAGCATGAATTTAAAAAAAAAAAAGAAATAAACCCATTTGAGTGGGTCGGGGTGATGTGGTTAACCTCGAGTTCAAGCGTTATCCAAAAAAGTGCGGTGGAGGCGGGCAGCTGTGCGAGCGAGCGAGCGAGCTCAATGCGACTCTTGACCACATCCAATGCCGAGAAGACACATGAGAGATGACTTGTTGGCCATTGAAAAAAAGAAAAAAAAAGATGAAGGCACTGGACGTTCTCGTGTGGTTACCAGGGAGGAGCCCCACATGTCAGCCTTTTGTCCTGCTTGGAGCTCAGATTTTCCATTTTAAAATAAGAAAAAGAAAACAAAAATGCCACATCGAATCTATCAGTCAGAAGGAAGCTGAAAAAACCACTTGACACATTTTACAGAAAGAAGACAAAGGCAAAGATTGTGGAATCTAATAGCGGCATCCAGAGTTTTATTCGAGAGGAAATTGTGGCTATCAAGCAGAATGGTTAAAATCGTGAAACTGCAAAAATAGAAGGAATTGAAGGACTGAGAAGTGCAAATTATGACATAACCGAAAATATTTTGACACCTACGATCCATTTAGCTTCAGTGTGCATGTGTGTTGGATGATGACAGGAAGCAATCACCCCAAAAATCCTTCATTCCAATTCACTACGGCTCTTGTAATAACGGCATCAGAGCCCGAGGCTGATTTGAAGTGTGTGTGTGCGTGCGTGTTTATGCATGTGTGTGCGAGCGAGTGAGAGTTGCACGCGTCATGAGACCCACTTGGACTCGATCTGATTACAGTGTCCTGATTCTGATGCGCCGCTTCGTGATTATTGAGTCCTGATGCCTCTCAGGGGAAATCATCACCTGTTGGCCACTAGAGGCAGCACATACACACACACACAGACACCTGAACACTTTGAAACCTGCGTCGGGAGAAGCCTTCACTAATCTCTATTCTCCCACTCACACATTCACGCACACCGGCATGAGCTTTAATCAACTATTCTCTTTCAACTGTGTCCTGACGAAAGCACTTTGTGGAATATTAAGAAGCGTGTGTGTGTGTGTGTGCATATGCGAATGTGTGTTTGTGGGTGTGTCACTGTGAATAATGTCATGAATGAAAGTGAGCGAGCGATCCGGAGTGTGACCAAAGCGATGGAAAAAAAAAATGAAAGAAATGGGACACCTCGGTGACATTGGCTTCCCGCTGAGTTTGTCGCTGACATGTTCAAGTTCTTTCGGGTATTGTTTAAAGGTAGGGATCTGGGTCTGTGTTAAATCTCGCCCAAAAACAGTTTGACACTTTTGTCGTCACATGGCAAGTTTTTGGGATTTGCTAGTGTGGCAATTTTTTTGTATTATTTTACATCATTTTATAAAAAGAGGCTTTAATGGCACTGAAATTTGCTGTCAAACTAAACGGAGAAATGGAAGTCGTAGGTTTAAAACAACTAAATAACTTTTGGTCATTAGCTTAACGCTAACAGATAATGAGAAACACCACAGGCTGGCTAACAAATATGTGAGCGTGTTCTTACTCTTTAAGCAGCAGATATTGGATCACAAATGGTGGCGCAACACACGTAGATCGGCGATTGACAAAACTTGGAGGCATATTTTTTTTTTATCCCGTGTGAAGAATTACTATATCGCCATGGGTTCAGTTTTACATTTGAACATCCGACCACTGTGACTAAACGCTTCAACTCTTCCGCGTTGTTAACCTTTTACGAGTCAACAAGTTCACTTGAGTTTGACGCATCTGCGTCGGGGACGACGGGCAGCTCGTCGAGACGGAACAGATGTTTTGCGCCGCTCTGTATTGCCGCTAATTAAATCTGTGATCACTTAACTGCTGTCATCACGCCGCTCGTAAAAATACCCGGTTAATGCAGCGAGCCGCATTTGGCTACAGGTGCTCGACTGGCCGTGTCTGACGATTGGCTGAAAGGTGAGCCGCTCGCGATACATTGAAAGATCTTAGAAAGGGAAGTGTTTTGGGGTTTTTTTTGGGGCAATGAGTAAACAATTCCGAACGCAGCCGAGCATTTTAATCCACGTTAACACCAGCTAAATTGTGTGTGCGCGGCGCCTATACATGCACAGCAGATTTACGGGCCTGCCTCCTCCCGTCGGGATTCCATTAAGCGACACTCCGGACTGCCGATGAGGAGATCAAGCTCTCACCCGGGACGTCTGCCATGTTAAAGCTCCCGCAGCTGCTGGAAAAACAGTGTCGAGGGAGGAGAAAGCGTGTTATTATCCCGCTTTCTCGGGAGAAAGGTTGATGCGGCGAAGAGTGTTATTTACTGTCATTACGTAGACAACAGAGATGCGGATAAGCCCAAACTGGTACTCTTGGCACCGCACGAGAGCGTATTATGGTTTTCGTACGACGGCTGACTATGCAGAACTTGAAACTTGCTTGCCCTGGAGGAGGTTTAAAGCAGTGGTGCTCAAAGTGAGGTTGCAAAAGGACTCATAAGAAGAGTTTCTTAGTATTGGTATAAAAAGAAGCGTTTCAATGTATGTAAAGCAATTACAAAGACATGTTTCCTGTCCTCTTTTAGAGAATCCTCCCAAGCACAGTTCAGCGTTCGGCGTTGTCGGCTATTGTGTGTCAGTGCCTTCCCACGAATACAAAGTAATCGAATCACGGCTCTGTTCAATATGGGACAATTGAATCTGTGGCCGATGACAGTCATTTGAACACTGGACTAGAACATTACTCGACCACCTAATCAATTGTGTTCTCGATGGTTGGGGTGGTATTATATAACTACGGTACATATATTTTGGGGTTCCCCACGTTTGCTTGTCAGTCACTGCAAGACTGCAGCAGCTGCATTCGTGTAGCAACAGCTCCCCCTAGCAGCAGATGAGGACAGCGCACCGGCCGGTCCAACGTGTGGAATGCTGACACTAAACTGATGAGGGGTTTTTTTTGTGTGTCGTCCTCAGCGAGTGGATTTTGAGACCAAGAGGTCGTACACGCTGAAGGTAGAGGGATACAACGTGCATGTGGACCCCCAATACCTGGCCTGGGGGCCATATAAGGATGAGGCCACGATAAAGGTACGTTTTTGATAAGTGATTCAAGAATCACCTGATTAAAATGTGTGATATGACTTTTGCAGATTTCAGTGGAGGATGCAGACGAGCCCCCTGTATTTGTAGCACCCTTGTATACCTTTGAGGTGGAGGAAAACGCCCCCGCTGGTACTCAGGTGGGACGCGTCCACGCCAAGGACACGGACATTGCCAACAACCCAGTCAGGTATGACGACATCACAGTTTGACCTGAGGCCGGTTTGGGACTAAGAGTTCACGAACGCCTCTTTGCAGGTACATGATTCCGCGTTACACGGACGTGGAGCAGTTCTTTAGCGTCAACTCGGAGGATGGCATGATCACTACCACCAGACCGTTGGATCGAGAGACTCAGGCTTGGCACAACATCTCTGTGTCGGCCACTGAGATTGGTGAGTCATGCATGGTTGGGGTTATGGAGTTCCTCCAGAGTGCAGCAAAGAGAAATCATATCAAACTCTCAAAATGGCACGGGGTGAAGTCATGCATCTAAACATCTATGTCGTGTAGCTATGACTTAAATAAAAATGGCCGATGCAGCGAGAAAAGACCAAAGGCAGAAATCCAAATTGACCAGTCGGCTCCCCCCTCCCCCCCCGAGCCACAAGGGGCCCCACCCTGGCATTCCGCGGCCAGCAGCTCCGGCTCGCCAAGTGCCGTGCGGTTTCCCCGCGGCGCTGTCGACGCCAGACGGCCAGATGGAAACCGGCTCGTGGCCCGCAGAGTCAGGCTAGGCTAACCACTAACGGGGGCCCTGGGAAGCTAAGTAGAAGCCTGCTAATGACGGGGTGCTGGAAAATTCAAATGAGAGGGTCCAGTCGCAACAGAAAGTGAGCTGCAGTTTCCGTTCCTGAAAAAACTAACGTGCTAAAAAAACGGTCAATGAGAGGCTCGGTCCTATTTATGTCATAGATGGTGCTAAAGGAAGTCTACACTTTTTCAATGGACGTTTTTAAGAATGGTGGACGCGTGCAGGGAAGGTAAAAACAACAACAAAAAAGTAGCAAAAGAAAGAGTAGGATGGAAGGGAAGAAAATTGAGTGGAAGGAAGGAAACAAGGATGCATCCTTTATGAAGCTTTTTGATTACGCAAGCGCTCAGAATGTTTGTGTGAGACGCGTGGGAGGAAGCAGCAAGCATGATGGCGGCCAGTCTTACAAGCCTTGCCGATGTGGGATACTCAAAATACACCCTCGGGGCTTGATTGACGGAATATCTTTTTCTGTGTACGCAGGTGGCCACCATCAGGACACCAAAGTACGCGTGAACATCAAAGTGAAAGACAGGAACGACAACGCTCCAGAGTTTGCCACCAACAACGAAGTGCTCATGTGTGAAAGCGTCGCACCGGGAAAGGTGAGGATGGAGATCATTGTGAAAACCACTTGAAGATACAAATTCTAATTTGAAAGGCTTCAAACCTGAACAGCACTAGAAACCCTTCAGTGAAACTCTCCTCCATTCACAACTCCAATTTGACACCCTAATTTGTCTTTGTGTCATCCATCGCAGGTCATCGAAACAGTCAGTGCGGTCGACAAAGACGAGATGGCTCATCGTCAACATTTCACCTTCCGCCTGGCGCCAGAGGTGGCCCACAACCACAACTTCTCCCTTAAAGACAACAGAGGTGAACCACCTTAGCATCACCGCTAACTTTCTGCTACACACACATACACGTCCACACAAGTATGACTCCATATCCTGGGGGCCGCATTAATTAGATTGTGGTCTCCATCCATCTGTCCGTACGTCTTCGGGGGGGCGTCGTGATTGAATTAAGCTACGAGAGAATCTTCAAGTAACAGCCAGAGCGGACGAGTGGACACAGAGAAGGAATCCGTGGTGATAATGAAATAGAAGCAAAGACACGAGACAGACGTGTTGGCAGCTTAGCACGTAGCAACAGACGACGGCTCACATCTGAGCAAATGAAGCTTTGCCCTTTTGGATTCAAGCTGCTCATCTAGTCATTTTCAAGTATTTGGTTCCTTGAAACCCAAATTCAAAACACGCAATTCCCGAATTGAGAAAAAAGCACATCTGCTGACCATCTAGTATCTGTCCCCTGTCCACACAGACAGCACGGCCAGCATCTACGTGCTGCGTAAGGGATTCAGCCGCCTGACGCAGGACGTCTACTTCCTGCCGGTGGAGATCAACGACAACGGCGTTCCGGCCATGAGCAGCACCAGCACGCTGACGGTGCGCGTGTGCTCCTGCGACAGCAAGGACACCATCTTGTCCTGCAACGTGGAGCCCTACGTGCTGCCCGCCGGCCTGAGCACAGGCGCGCTCATCGCCATCCTCGCCTGTATCGTCATCCTCCTGGGTAAGCTGGAAAACATTCCGGTGATTTACGTCTCGACCGAGAACCGCCCGCCCACCGACCGCGATTAGATATCCTCGGATGACGATTGCATCGTAATTAAACCGCCGGAGGTTCGGTTACAATCTGCTGGAGCAAGCGTTTGATTGTGTGCCCCGCAGTCATCGTGGTGTTGTTTGTGGCACTGCGGCGCCAAAAGAAAGAGCCTCTGATCGTCTTTGAGGAGGAAGACATCCGAGAGAACATCATCACCTACGACGACGAGGGCGGCGGCGAGGAGGACACGGAGGCCTTTGACATCGCCACGCTGCAGGTAACCCGAATTTGAATCCCGACGCCACCCGTACTAAGCCTTGATGAGAAACCCTAACATCGAGTCTGGTTTCAGAATCCAGACGGCGCCAACGGCTTCCACCCAAGGAAGGACATGAAACCGGAGCTCCAGTTCCCCCTGCGACCCGGCGGCCACCCGGCAGCCAACAGCGTGGACGTGGACGACTTTATCAAGACGCGCGTCGCTGAGGCCGACGGCGATCCCACCGCGCCGCCCTACGACTCCATCCAGATCTACGGCTACGAGGGTCGCGGCTCCCTGGCCGGCTCGCTCAGCTCTCTGGAATCGGTGACCACCGAATCTGACCTGGATTATGACTATCTGCACAGCTGGGGTCCACGCTTCAAGAAGCTGGCCGATTTGTACGGCACCAAAGACTGCTCGGTTCACGACGGCGATGACGACGATGACTGTTAACGGTGGACCTCCTCCAGAATAACAACAAATTCCGATGATTCCATGAGGATTTTTGCGCCGACGCCTTCCCCACTTTCTCCCATTTCCTCCCGAGTAACAAATGCCGAGAGCTCCCGACTTTACCGCTTACGGACCGGAGCGGAATCGGGCGGGGAAAAAAAATGTATCACTTCACCAGTGTGTGTTTGGAATTTACTTAGTGCAAAAAAAACAACAAAAAAAAAACAGTTTAGCTGAAATTAGAGGTTGTGTACACTTTTGTGGACTGGATTCACAAACGTCCTCGAGGTTTTACCCCCTTGACGGGGTCCCTCCAGATCGCCGTCCGAGCCGGACCGACGGTCCCGCCGTTTGTTGTTGCTGTGCGATACTGCTAAGGACTGACTCTCTGGGTTGTTGATACTGTCTTGGCAGTACGGTGGCCTTAAAATAAATCAACAACAACTCCGGAGGCCAACACACACGAGACGAGACCAACGACGTAAGACGCTTCAGTAGCTGCGAAAACCAGGACTGAATCCCTGTGGTGAAAAACAAACAATAAAAAAAAAAACAAGACCGGATTGGACGTACAAAACGGTGGATGATGATTTGTTTTGATCCCTCGATTTGTGTCCTATCAATCATTTCCACTTAGGGTTGCAAAAGGGTGAAATATTTCCAGTGAATTTCCACCGGACGTTAAACTGGGGGGGATTTTGAAAAATATTCCAAACTGGAAACTTTTCACAGGAATTAGTTTTGAATTGAGGGTAATCCAATCCAAAGGTAATTCTTCAAGCATTAATATAAAGATTTGTTTTACCACAAGTAGACAACCTCAAATGATCTCCTTGCCCAACTCATTCACTCTGCCATTGCCGTCAACATCGATTTTAACTGAGCTGGCACTGAATGAGTTAAGAGGCAACTTTTTCCATCTTGTAAATTCCTGGGTTAGTGTCATTTCTTTAAATAATACCCATTCGTCCCCATGGAAAGTTTCCCACAATTTTGCAACCCTACTTCCACTGATGATGATGATGATGATCAATCATAAACGAGTAAAAAAACAAAAACCCTGTGAGATCTTAAATACCGCCTTAACGGACACTCGCCGTGCATTCTATCCATCCGTTGTTGTGTTTTGTTCATTTGATTATTTTCGAGTCAAAAAAACACAAGCTAGCTAGCCTCCGTGTTTGCAAGAGAATGTGCAAAACGAGTGGAGCGTTACACTCGTTGGAAACACACACGATGGGAGGTGTTTTCTGAAAGGCCGGGCGACATCTGTTGCATCAACATGTGTTGCAATCATTTCAGGAAACACATATACCCCCGTCCACCCCGAGAAGCCAGGACGTCATTTTTTTTTAAGTGGTTAAATTTCATTTTTTTTAATTATTATATTATTATTATTATAATTATTATCACTTTGTTTTTTATCAGTATTATCATTATTATTGTTATTTGGATTGTTGTTACTTTTGGCGACACGTTTAACTCTTTGGCCGGTGTACCGCCGAAATGTTAAGCGTTGGCTTGTTTTGCTTCCTTTGCCTTTTTTCGTTTGGCTTGTTTTCCGTCATTTGGCGTTTCATCGCGGTTCCTCCCCGCTCGAGGAATCCGGCGAAGCGACCTGTTTGTCGCTCAAGAGAAAAACGCCTGGTTTTTATTCTTCAGTCGAGTTTTATGGTACCGATTTGTACAATTTTAAAAGTTCTTATTTTTTAGTATACATACAGATATTCCAGTATTATGACAAAAAACATGTTAAGATAAAAAAAAAACAAATAAAATGATTCAGCATCACACTTATATTTTCTGAACATTGTACCGTTGCTTTACTATGTGCTTCAATCTACGAAGCGAAAAAAAACAAACTTTGAAATAAATGCTCTTTTTATAAAAATGAAAACGACAAGTGTTTTCTTAGGATCTCGCCACTTTTAGATTGCACATTTAATGATGTTTTGTAGTCTGAACCAATTAAAACGCAGGATAAGATCACCTGAAGGAAGCATCTTCTATTATCGCTTTTATAATTACACTGTGTATCGGATGAAGGGTTGGAGCGATCCCGGGCCTACTGAAGCTTGATTACTTTTTAAATCATCAAGTGGCACTTGAGTAAACAGGGAAATATATGTGTATGTGGGGGGGGGGGGGGGGGGGGGGTGCATTGAATGGATGTCCTTGGGTGGTCCGACATTGAGTTAATTAAACATCTCTGGTCTACGGCGTGTCGGCAAGTGTGCCAGCGAGAGCGCGCTTGAGTGTTAGGCCTCTTATTTTTGTTTATCAAATTTATCCGGCGTCCTTGAACGCAACACCGGGTTAATGGAGAAATGTGCTAAGTGATGAGGCCATTGAGTTCATTAGTCAAACGTGCTAACTTCATCATAAACTCCATCCATCCATCCATCCATCCATCCATCCATCCATCCATCCATCCATCCATCGGATTTTTGTCTCTATTGTGTTCAATACCAATTTGCAATTGCTAAACCGCAAAAGAAAAATCATACAAACTGTGCACAAGGTCACAAAGCAAGCGTCATCCATCGCAACAATGGAGTGTGTCCGTGTGTTTACGTACATTTGCGCGCACAGAGGGGAGGACAGCGTCGGCCCGGGTGAGAGTGAAGGTTATGTAAAAGCAATCAGAGGCCTGTTTAATCTTTCAGAAAGAGACAGTGCTCATTTGCATAATCATCATCTCCCTTTCAGCAGCATTGCAAGAGACTGACGCTCAAGCGTGTGCGAACGCACATGCGTGGAATCCTCCTCATGGTCGGAATTATCACGGGGCCGCATTGAAATGCAAGGTTCAAGTCCTGGGTGAGAGAAAACTCCTCAAGTATGGAGATCACAGCGCGGCTAGCCGGGTCTCACTTTGCTTCCACGCAAGCAGGCAGCGAGAGCCAAATCCGTGTCAAGACTTTGAAGAAGGAAAAGACGACGAGGGCGAAACGAATGTGTTTAAACAGGATGCAATTAAACGCTGGGCCTCCTCTGAGGGTGGCCGCTGTCCCGCCGATGACTTTGCACTTTGACAAGCCTGAACGGAACAAGACGGCTCGGATAAAAGAAACAGCGGCCGAGGCGAAATGCATTTGGGACAAACACTGCCGACCACTTCAATGGCAAATTTGTTTTGTAGCCATGTTTATGTAAAACAGCCACAATATCCGTACTTTTACAGACTGTAATCTTTTGCAATGTTTGCCACACGTCTGAGGGGAATATGGTGATGATCTGGATTCCCCTCCTCCTTTCATTTAGCATCAACTGAACCCGTTGACACTTAATGCATTTTTAATGAACTGATCTTTCATTGCGAATCTACAGTTAATTTGCCCTATTATCAATCCTCTGCTGCGGCGCGGCTATGCGTGTTGCATTTCCGTACGTGTGTGTGTGTGGAAGTTGTGCAGATGGCTCGGTCACGCCGTTGTGGTCGCAGCTACGGCTAGAAGCAAAGCACAAGTCATGATGCAAATGGTGTGTGAGAGCGTCTCCATAATTGATAAGACGCCGTCGTTCCACCACGCTCGTGTCGGCTTCGAGTTAAAGAAAAAGTGTCATGTGGCCACGCTTTGATCTGCCTTAGCGAAAGGTAGCGCTAAGACGCCGCCGCCACTTAAGTGACGTGGAACTTGTTGGCAACTCAGAGGTTTCCTCAACTTTTGAGGACACACCAAACGATATATATTCATTGATAGCTGAACTATGAAAATATGGAGCTGGAGTTATTTTCCTCACAGTGGGTGGCGACTAAAAACAGTTTAGCGTTACGGTAAGTAAATCAACTAAATGCTAAATGACTGTTCTTGATGGATCGTTCCTTCTTGTTTAAGAAGACGAATGGAGAGCGCGTCTCCGGCTTTGGTTTTGATGTGACAGGTTCCAGCTAGGTGCTTAATTGAAGCCGGAGGCGTCGACGAAGATGAGTCAACACACTGCTAATTGATTTGTCAGAAGCGAGTGTGGAACCCACTCGGTATACAGTTAAAATTATCTTAAAACTAAGTTCGCTTCAAGGAAGATGTCAATTTCTTTTTTAACTGTTTTAAACATCATGCGCATTTATTTTTTTTACCTCGAAACGGCAAATTATGACAGATTTGGAGTATTTTTAAACTGAATTAGAGTTTCGAGTCAGGGGAAGATTTACACGGTTGTATTTGTTTATGTGAAGCAATTTTTAATTGTTTCCAGGCTATTTTTCTTTCACACTAAGTGCAAAATTAAATGTTTCAACAGTTAGCATACTTGTGTTTTTAGTCACCATTTGTTATTCTACTCACTAATCACGTTACAACACACAAATATTCCCCAACCCCGCCCCCTCCCTTTTGAGCCCGTATCCTCGGCAACAGGCCTCCTCCTCTTTCTTTTCCTCCTCGGTGACACACAGAAGTGATTTCAAACTTTTAAATGGTTTCTCTGCGACTTGTATATCCTCTAATTGTTATTCATAGTGCTGTCAGGGGAGGAAGAAGAGCAAAGTAGGAGGAGGAGGAAAGGTGGAGGAGAGGGTGGAAGGATGATGGATGGACTTGTAGCCATTGACAATATTCCAAGTGGCAGCACCGTGTACTACCAATAATGCATTTGATTCATAGGCACCTTTTTGGCCACTGAAGGACACCGTACAAATCCATATTGTCATCATAAACACATAAAACGTATCAATGAATAAATGATCGAGGTGTTTAAAAAGTAGTTGCTAAAGACATTTTAGCTTAGCATATCAAAATCATGTGTTGGGTTTAAAACTAGTGAGGGAGGGGCTAATATGAAAATTAGAAATGAAAGAATCACAGATTTTATCTGCTTTGTTGGACATTAAGGAATCGCAGATCTGATCTGCTTTGTTGGACATTTTTACTGTAGCATGCAATCCAATACTTGTCTTACATTTATCATAAGCGGACACCCGCAGCGGCTAATAAGGTAGGCGGTAGAGAGCAGGCAAGTCGGCCGGCCGGGGTGCCCGGTCAGCGGCGGACGCGATGGCGAGAGGCTAATTGCGTCTCAATTATTCATATCAGCGCTCGGCTCTGTGGAGAATTCTGTCACAGCGGCGCGATATGTCTTCATCTAATTAGCAGCAGGAACAGGAACATGGAGCGGAAGAGGCAAACAGCAGGAGAGGAAAACAAAAATTAAGGAATTAAATAAAGAAGGCGTCGTGTAATAAAGTTAGGCGCAAGTTGGGAAGGCGTCACGAGGTTGCGTTCGGCCCTCCGGCTTCGGAAAGCGTCTTGTCGAGCATTTCCTGTGTCCTCAAAGCTTCCCGTGTTTGTGTGCACGCGCGACATTTCTATGTAGGCTACGTCTCGGGTGGCTCGCACAACTTCCTTATTTTTGCTGTGCGCTTCACAAAGAGCCACAGATGTGACATTAGATTTTTTTTTTTTTTTAATCCAAATTGAGGACACAATGGGGGGATAATTGTCACACCAAATCCTACTTGGGGTATATCGTAGCCGGTTTATTTTGATAGCCTACTTTAAAATTGTAATCATGGCTTAAAATCCAAATTTGAAACTCTGATCCAGGTTTGAAAGACTTGTTTGAAACCATAAACCAGTCTCGAAACTTGTTTAATATCCTAATGGCAAATTCAGAAAGGTCATTTTGGTCCATGGACTCGTCAAGCTCAGATTGTTTGTGTTCATTTCTAATAATTTGTCCAAGTTCAATAGTTTCACATTTTCCCAGTGTAAATAACGCATCGAAAATGCTCACCAGGAATTTCAAAAACATAACTTTGGCCTGGCGAGTCACTTTTTATTTTGTAAGTTAACAATACGCGCCCGAGAGCACACACACACACACACACACACACACACGCAAACACACAGAAAGAGAAAGAAATGCAATCAGAAAAGGTATTTGCTTTGTGTAATGGGGGCAAAGCAGAGTCAGACTGCATTCTCTCTCCTCCTCTACATTCTTCGATTTTCTTTAAACCATTTTATTGTTATTACTTTCTCCTTCGTGTCCAGACCGCTTCTCTCGTTTGTTCTTTGGCTTCTACGCGGTATCCGACAAACAATCTCATGCTAAACAACATTAGCCTGCGCAATCGCTTTTAAAGGAAACTTTTATCACATTTTTGATAATAATTTTGAAGTTCCAATGATTTGCATGCGGACGATAAGAAATCCAAACATGTCAGCCGTGTAATGAATTCTTTCTATGATTGCTCCAGATGCTTACAGATGTTACACCTTTTGAAACCCGAGTGCACGTCGGCCGCGTTTTGGTTGGCGCCGGAGATGAAAGTGCACGCAACACCTGCAGCTAGCGGGGTCACCGGGGAATACATGAAAGTAGGTCAGTCTTATTTATTTATTTATTGATTTATTTATTTATTTGGCGTTTGCTGTTTAAAAGCCAAAGTGAAACAGAGGGGGAAAAAAGAAAAAGATCCCGTGAAGCTTCTAACGGAAGGGAGAGAAAACAATTAGTGTCATTTAATTAACACCGCTACCTTAGTGTTTAAACCTCCAGGCCCTTGGGCCGCGGGAGACGGCGCTAATTAAAACGTATATCCTTCTTGGCGGCCTAATTAAAACATATAGCGGCCTTCAGTTGTCAGGAATAGCTAATTTTATCCTACATTGCTCTCTCCACTGTTGATTTGTGCTTAATGAGAACGTATTAGCTCCTGATGTCTTGGTGGGCTAATTAAAAAAAAAAAAAAGTTTTTAAAAAAGTTTTCAAAAAAAAAGAAAAATGCACTGTAGATTTTTATCTTCAAGCCTCTTCGGAATACAGCGGAAGCTATTGATGCCTTTTTTTTGAAAAATACGTTTTTCAATTGGTCACACCATCAATTAATAGATTATCGATATGAACTAGTGCTAAAAAGTAGCAAAATGACTTCCTCAACCGTTGCCACGGCAACCCCAAATTGCCACTGTGTTTGCGTGGGTGCAAACGTAAGCGCATAAACAATCCACGCTGCGTGTCACATACAATTGGATCAGGTGAAGCAGCATGTGGCTCATTGGCCATTTTGCATGCTTGTAATGTCATATATGACAAGACTATGGACACTAATCTCCCAGTGGCATCCTTAAAAAGATATAAGTGACACTCGTGGCTATTGTAAATGTGTTTGCGGGTGCAGCACAGTGCAGGCGATAGCAAGAAGAAGAAGAAACACCTTGAATTATTCAGTGAATTCCAACAGTCAACATCTCGGATGCTAATTCCTCAAGCGACCACCTCCCATTAATCATTTCTGTTTGTTTTTCCGGATGAGGAAATTCATATCCAGCGTATTCCCATTAAACGCCTAAGCATGTGTGATTATCTCCACTCCTGTCCCAATTGGCTGGAGGGCCTCTCCACTCTCTGCTCACCGCTCATCAGCTAATCACGCAACGTAAATCACCCGACGCTAGGCAGCCGTGCCCGAGACGGGCGGGGTGGGAGGGGGGGGAACCTGAATGGCACTGAAGAGATTCATTTTAACGTGTGGAATGTTAAGGTGTTTCTTTGATTCATTTTTTTTGAGGACGATAATTGGACACGACAGAGCAGATAAAAACAAATGGAAAAAAAATGACGACAACTTCTCAGCCATTCATTAACCACAAATAGAAATGAAGCCTTATCTGAGTCTCATTTGGAGAACAGAATGTATGCCTCTGTCGGATAAATACCACACTTACCACAAAAATGTCACATTCGGTTTAAAAAATGGATCCGTTTTCCAATTAATGATCTCGGCCAGTCAGTGGACAGAGTTTACAGGCCGCACTGACTCAGCATGTTCCACTTACGCTCAACTTTTAATTCAATTACAAAGCTAATCAAAAAGGGCCCTAAAAAAAAAAAGTATGGCATTAACGCGTTTTTCATCCGAGGCGACAACGTAGCCTTTTTGTGTAAAGGTCGAGCTGGCCGAGGGCGCTAATTAGCACGCGCGCTCTTCCCTAAAAACAGGCGGATGCTAACGAGAAGTCGGCAGGCAAACGTGAGCGACAGCGAGGTCTTTTTTTGATACGTACGAGCTGAACGTGTTATGGCTGCAAGACATAACGTCGCTCATAATAACTGCACGTTAATCATGTCATAAAAGCAGCACGCCTGGGCCATCCAGAACATGCGATCGTAGATTCATCCCACGTGTTTTATTTCCCCAAGCTGGAAATCCAACATCCACATGATTGTCATTCATCGAGCCGTCGTCTTTTTAATATCTGACTCTTGTTTGCATATGTAATGCCATCTAAGCTCATTGTGTCGTTTCAGATTAATTTCGGGAGGGTCCGAGATGCTGCTTGAATTAAAAGTGAAGCAGATAAAGAGGCAGGGAAACAAAGCAAACACAACACAGAGCGGAGAGGACGAGGAGGAGGAGGAGAGTATTATCACAAATGTGTTTAAAGCGCTTGCAGGCGCCACCATACAAGAAGAAAAATTAAAGACGGCCAACATGGCAAGGCATCAAAAGCAGCTTGTTTTTTGTTTTTGTTTTTTTCCGCACAAAGCTTGGACACACTCTGACTTTATTACAAAAATCTGATACTAAGAGAATAATTGCCCAGTTTCCTTTTGTTTTTGTGTTCACGGTTGATTGAAAGCAAGTCAATAGCTGCTAGCAGCACTTTAGCTGAGCAAAATCAAGCAAGAAATAATAAAATATTGCACTAATGTCATGTAGTGTACATTCTATTCGATAGTTATAAATATAATGACAGTGAATTATTTCATTAATTTAAAAATGCTTATCTTGAAATGTATTAATTAATTTACTACTTGTGTTTTTAATGATACAATGAATATTCTGTAGAACTGCATTATGACTTAACTTTCCAATGTAGTGTAATGGTTATTATTTATAATAATAAAATAAAATTATTGAAATAAGTTTTTTTGCCCTGGGTGAGGTTCAGAGCCTTAATCCGCTTTCACGGCATTTTCAGAGAAGACGCAAGAGAGATCCGAGTGTCATACATCAGGTTAAAAACAAGGTTAACGCTGAAGGAAAACATCCTTCTCCATGCGCCATTACGCGGCCTTGCTCAAGGAAACATGGCGGCCGATCAATTTGACACGTGTTGTGTGCGCGCGCCGTTGTGTTTACGTGCCGCCGTGTTACTGATTAACGACGCGACGGCGCTATTTTTAAACACGGCGAGCGGCGGAATGAGAAGCTGGGGATGTGACAAAAAAAAAAAATGAATGGACGTCACCGTAAACATGGCGGCTCATGATTTAGTAATGACGGCAAATTGAATCGGAAGGACGCGGAGAAGATTACGCTTGGAGGGGAGGAGCGTGTGTGTGCGTGAGTTCAGCCGATTTGCGCTAATGCGTTTAGAACCATTAGCCGGAAAAATCATCCATCACCGACAACCTATGCAAAATTAACATCGGGGCGTGGGCGAGTGTGTTGTGTGCTTTTATAGGTGTGTGTCCCCAGAAAGCATGTCTTGAAACCCTACCTCTTAGTTTGAAACCCTAATTCAAATCCCTACTGTGACACATCTTAGTTTGAAACCATACTTGAACTTTAACCCTAACTGGCCGTTTTAATACGCCATCCTATCCGTCCATTAAACAAAATGAGGTTCTTTTCTCCAGACTTTGTGTCTTTTTCCACAAACAAAGCCTTACTCAACAACATCATCACTTTTCTTTTGTGTTTGCTTGCTTTGTTGGTCTGCGGTGGCAACTGGTCGGGGAGGAAAAAGAAAATATTAGCTCCTAGCAGCCTTGCTAAGACAGCCATGAAAAGAGCAGCCGCAAAAAAGAATGTTTCGACTCCACTCAAATGCTAATGTGGCCTCACAGCACATATGTCTGAGTGCCTGTGTGTGTGTTATGTGTGTGTTTTTTCGCTGGCCTGTGATTGTAATTAGGGTTGCAAGATGTCCCCCTTTTCTTGTCAGGGTTAAAATGATTTGTCCATTGGCAAATGTGCTCATTTGCTGGCGTTGGAAGGCGTCCATCTGTGGATAATTAGACGCCTCGCATTCCCATCACGAGGAAAATCCTTGTGTAATAGGACGCAAGAAGAAACGCTAAAAGAGATTACTCACTTTGCCCGTTGCGTGAGTTTAATCTACCTTCTCTTCACGGTTTAACCTCATCGATCGGGTCATAGTTGGGGCAAATGGATTATTTGCGATGTTTCATGTTGAAAACAAAGTCAACATTTATGACATCATTACAAGATGTGAAAGTGTGAGCGCATCAAAAGGTAAAAGCTGGATGAGCAAAAGAGAAGAAGTCTTTTTGTGACATTTTAATGATTTGAAATCCAAACCGGGGGAGGGCTTGAAATGTTCAATTAAAAACCTATCCCAGGCTTGAAAGTCTTATTTCGAACCTTAATGTGACCAGCTAACCCAGAATTGAAAATGTCACGGCTTGAAATGCTACTTTAAAACCCTAAACGAGATTCAAAAGCCTAATTTGACACTAACCAAGGTTTACAACCGCAAATTGAAAGCGTGACTTAAAACGGTATTTTTCCAACGAAAAAACATCGCCCCCCGGTGGAGACATTTATCCAACTGTTGACCTTGCGCATGTGCGCCATCCCGCTGATAAGACTCATCTTTATTCAGATAAGCTCTCAAGCGCCACCAGGTGATTTCTCGCCACTCCAACCGGAATTGCGGCACCAGAAAAAACACGTCGCTGAAAAAGAGCCCTCATTACACCAACCTTGCGACAGAAAAAGAAAAAAGAAGAGAAAGAAAAAAGGGGGCCAAATGACTTCGTTTGACTTCCTGTGTGGAGTGAAGAGCTCTTGACTGGAGTGCGCGTACCTGCCTCGGCATGCTAATCTACTCGCGATACATTTTGTTATCTCCACCACAAACACGGCTCCATCCATTACTTTGGATTATTTTACATTTGCGTCATGTCTAATGGAGGCGCTTCATCATGTGCAAAGTTAGGAGAAAGACATTCCGCAAAGATGTCCTCCATCGTTAAAGGAGTCGAACGTGGTTATTGAATAAACTTGAACCCTGATGTACTTTTACGGTTCAATTTGATTCATTTGACATGAGACGGAAATAAAAATTTGGTTTTGGCTGATAAATCCGTTCGAGAAAGTCTGACTGAAACTGAATAGTACAGAATCCAAAGCAACATTTCGCATAGGAAATAAGGTAAATCCAATTAATCTGTTCCAGACACCGACAAATATGATCCCCCCCAGAAATCTTTACATACTTATATTGCTTGCTGACTATTGAACCTTTTAAAAACAACTTAAGAAACTGGCAAATGAACAGACAACTCACATTGTTTGTATAAAAATTGAGCTCCTGTACAAAAACCGGAACCAAATTTTGAAACTAGCATACACGCTAAATACTTATTACAACTGCTAGAAATTATTTTTACCCCAGCACAAATGGTTTAAAACATTTTTCAAAATGCTGTCCCTCTTTCTCTAAAACGTTAAGGGTTATGAACACATCTTGAAAAGCTCTCTACTTCATTAATTTAGTCGTGACAATCATTAAGTGGATATTCTTGGAACATACCAATTGTCTATGGAAAATGAAAAATGAAAGGTTAATGAAACGTGTCATTGTAGAGTAATATTAAAAAAAATGGCTGGCCTCTTAACCCTCATTTTAGCGTCCATGTAATTCAATCAATGAAACGCCTCCACACATCACACTCAAGGTAGTACGTTCGAAACTAGTAAACTTAGCCTCCACCGTTAAAATAAAGATCGCATTCCGTCTGTATTTTTGCTCATCACTGTATTGACTCAATTTGGCTCCTGAAAAATGAAGAAGGACAAACTAAAGTGTCACCACCCACTGATTTCTCGGCTGCCGCCACCCCCTCGACCTCTTCCGCCTCTCCAGATAATAAGGCTCCACACTGGGCTCATTACTTCCTCAAAGGAGGTCGGCGTGCAAACGCTCAGTTTGCCTTTGATTCCTGCCGGCGCAACAAGAGGAAGGAAAATAGGACGTTTGATTCTGCCCGTCTCGTCAATATTATCGTTCGAACTGACAGCCAAAAAAACTTACAGAACGAGTCGGAGACAAAATACAGAAATATCAGACGACCGGCACAAAGATATCATTTGAGGGTATAGTAATTGTATTGACGAAAGCAATTGAATATATGATAACTTTACAAGAAGCCAAACGACCAAAAACATTGGGACGAGCGAGCGGAACGCTGAGTGGTGTGAAGGGCAAGAGAGTAATGAAATGTCTGCGACGGGAAAACAAGACGTATGAGGTCCGGCCCGATAAATGAAGAAGATGTAGAAAGAGGAAGAGGACAAATTGAAACAGAGCAGAATGCTTTCCGATTGACCAGATCCAAACAGTGGTGGGAAGTAAAATCCAAATTTGTGATTGCTGAACTTTTTTCATTTCACTTTCGAACAAGTTACTCAAATTTCAGGGTGAAAGTGAGGCGATCGTTACGGCCGTCGTATGTCAAGAATGGTGAACGGCGAGTCAAACAGTATCCACGAGATGAGCATTTCCATCACGTCTTTTAAAACTATACTGGGGGGACGTCGTTAGAGGGGCCGGGCCGTTCCATCCCGAGCTATTATTGCACATGGGCGAGATTGATGGCACGGGGAGAGCTTCCGTCTTTTTCGTGGCATCTCTGCCTGCCTGCCTGCCTGCCTGCCTGCCGCTTCCAAATTACAGCTGAGGTAAAGCAAAGGCAATGGGGTCAGCGTGTAATCTGCTCCCGCGTAATCACGCTCATGAATAATAGAATGACGGCAGCGGCGGTGGCGGCGGCGGTCGGGTAATCATAATGCAAACGCGCTGATAGCTACTTGGATGGTGATCAATTACAAGCAGCAGACACCAAAGACACAACAAACGTTATTTTCCAAAGGTAAGTCACACATATGCAAGTGTCTCAAAAACTTACTGTGGCACAAAACTATTGAATTACAGTGATGTTTATTTGGACTCAAAAACATCCCTAAAACCTGCCAATCACGCTTTTGAAAGCTTATCCTTGTCAAAATGACCAGTGAAGGCCATCGTCGGTGCATTGCTCTATTTTTGTCGGTTATAAAAAGCTAATCATCAAGTGTAACAATCAGCAAAGTGCTTGAGGAGAAACACATCAAGTGTGACTGTCGAGCCTGCGCATGATGGAGCCTGTGAGGAAAAGTTCTCAAGGACGGCCTGAGCGCCAACAATCCTCCCTCCCTCCCACTCTCGATTGCTCTCAGAGAGAAAGAATTGCTCCAATAACCCAGAGCGCCATTAAGCAGAGGAAAAAAAAACAAGTAAAACACAACTAAACGTCTCCCCGGGGTGCCCTTTCTGCTCTTGATTTGTACAAAGCTGATGCGTCAAAGCCGAATCATACGGACGGACGGAGCAACAAGTGGGAGAAAAGAAAATGAGTCACTATGACGCAAACAAAAAAGTGTCCGCCATGACAGGAGAGTTAATTAAGAACTGATGCTACATCACGTAGATCCGCGGTGTCAAACTCAGGCCCCTCGGGTCAAATTTGGCCCACAGTGTAATTAGATTTGGCCCGCAAAGAAAAATTGGGCATCAACTTTGTGTCAATACTAAAAGTGCAAAAAAATAGAGATGTTGCTAGCATTTTTTTTTTTTATTACCATTCATCTTATAAAAGTTTTGACTCATCAGTTTGTTGTGTAGCCTGTACTGTATATAATATGAGACGTTCACGCCGAAGGACAAAGATGCGGCCCCATGACGAAATTGAGCTCGACACTCCTGATTGCAGATAGTCGGCCATTTTGGGTTGAAAATGTTTATCCATGTTTCAAGATTCAAGAATTTTTATTGGCCATGTTTGAGCGTGCCAGGAATTTGACTTGGGTACATCTCAGCCTCTGTTCAACATTTAGGTGACTAACAACACTCAGAACATGTGCGACAAATATTCTCAAACATCTCCTGATCTTAAACTTGGAACCATTTCCAAGCAATGGCGGAGCTAGACGGGCTGAGGACCACTGCCCCTTAGGTGCCAGTCACGAAAATCAATCCTAGGATTGGTTCCGCCATTTTTTGAAGGAGATAGATTGAGGTCATCCAAGGGAGTCAAAGGTAAGCAAGCAACTGGAAGGTGAAAGGAACTTGGCAAGGAGGAGCGGGTCTCTCCAGTTCAAAGTTGACGTGGAAATGAATACCATGAATACAAATCTCAAACGGTGATCAAGAAGTCAGACGTGCATGTTAATTAGGGCGGAATGGAGGGCACGGCGCACCACAATGCCGGCCGGCGTCACCACCGATGGCGTCCACCTCCGCGTCTCCAGACGTACGACGAGGAGAGGCTGGTAATTCAGCAGGTGAGAGTGGGGGCTAATGGAATCCCCAGCAGGAAATGAAGCCTTTGGAAAGCCAGCGACAGCATGAGTGACAGCTACATTAGAGCGGACGACGAGCCGAGCCGAGAGGCAAGAGGAGATGAAATGAGATGAGGGATGGACACGCAAGACAGATAGAAGAGAGAAGTAGACAGCAGGAGATAGATGCTTTCACCAACTTCTCAACTTTCAATCAAAATTCTATAGCCTTTCTGGTCACAATAGAAAGATATACGTCCCCATTCAAGAATCGGAAAACAAATCAATTGTCACTAAAATTAGCATTTTAAGATTTGATGCCAAACAACCTGTTGTGCTAGCACATGTTTCAAAGCCACCGGAAGGGAGGATTCCTTGTGATCCGTGACTGGGGGGAGGAAAAAAAAAAAAAAAAGTGATTCTCCGGTGTACACTATTACTGCGGTGACACGGTTGGCCTCCACCAGATGGAGGGAGCATGACAGTGGCTCGCGAGTCTGTTGTCGCCCTGATTGGGCTTTGATTTTTTGATCTCCACAACATGACAGCCAAAGCCAGGACATTGTAATTCCGCCTCTGAGAAAACACTGCTTTTGGAGAATAATGTGGTCGGATTAATCGTCATCCTCTAAAAGTGATGGATTTTATTTGTAGCTTTAACAGGATCGGCAAAGCCGGTGCAAAAAATAAATAATCCTGATGTTTATCACCTACTAGCAACTTAATCTTCATCAGACACATTGTATTCCATTCTAAACTGCATTTTTTTTAAAAAATATTTTAGGGGACATTTTATAAAAAAAAGATGTACCTGTTAATTTGGTATTGTTTTATTCTCCCTCGCCGATTTAAAATATAAACTAGCATTTTCTCATTCTGCTGCTTTCAGCCCAGAGACAAATTAGGAGAAGCGAGCCGACCAAATTGAACAAACTTGACCTGAATGCGCGAGAAAAAAAATCGGAATCCTCGTCACGTTCAGTTCGACACCACGAGAATCAGTCTTGATTCAAGCGGGATGTTTTATCACGCCGCATTTGTTTGCCGAGCAGAAGCTTCATGTGCATTGTAATCGTGTGCAGAAGGTAGAGCGGGTAACCTGACACCGCAGATGTGTCACTAAACAGTTTGGGTGTCAGGGGAGTCGGAAAAAATAAATGTTTGGAAAAGAGCAAGCACAAATTGAAGAGAATCTAGTGATAAAAATGGCCCAAATTTGAGGCGCACGCATACCGTATCAGTAATTGGGAAAGTATTGTATACAAGATCAAACGCAAAACATACACCACGAAAAAAATACTACTAACAAACGTAAATAATTACATAATAAATAAACATGGAAGGACAGATAGACAGACGTAGTATCTCGAAACCGTTGTGCTTGAGGAACTAAGTTGAACTGAAGGAAGGAGATATTTAGGCCATAGCCTTGTCTAATATAAAAAGTGCTTTGGCGCCATCTTGTGGCATTTGTAGGCAATCACAAATCTTTTGGAGACTTCAGTCCACCTCTCAAATAGCACTCATAAGCATTATCATCTTTGGAAAGGCAGACTTCTTTCTCTGAGTCACAATGCGCATTTCCTTCTGATATGACTTTGATGTTTGTTGTTTTCAATTACAGCCGTTGCCATTTTTCTATCTTGGGCTCGTCTAGAAACTCAACTTCCTCTTTGTGAAGATTACACACGTCGTCTGTTTGCCGTCTCCGCTGAGCTTATTCCAAACGTAAACATCGTTTTATCTGAGCTCGCCGCCGCCTCCCCCCCCCGTCTTGCTCACGCTTTGGTAAATACGACTGAGGTTAGACGAGCCGCCGTTGTTCTTCCTCACCTCGGGGTTGTCAAATTTTCACTTTTATTTTACTTTGTGCTTGTTCACCCCTCATGTTGAAAAGATCGTTTTTAGAAGGGTTTTTTTTTTTTTCCCCCCTCTTGTTCTTTGGTCACACGCTGCTCGGCTGACAGCTCGGGTCAAGCGAAGCGACCCGGCTCGCATCTCTAATGCCGATCGGGGAGAATTACGGTGAAATTATGCTTGCCGCGGGAGGATGGGGGGGGGGGGGGGGGATGGGAGGGGCGGAGGTGGAACACGCACATCAAACTCCTCAAGGTCGTTTAAGGCGTACCCCCACACTAAGTAGTTTGTTCGCCTTGTTTTCAGTTAGGCGGCGCACTCAAACTAAATAGGTGTACCGCCATCTAGTGGTTAATAGTGGAATTACACCCGAGCAGAACGAGGAAAGTAGTATTTTGAATCGCGAGCGTGTTTACGGGATGACTTAGGTCGAGGCGCCGCTGTATTTACTCCGTGCGCCTCGGCTTTCCTATAATGTAATATCGATCCAGGGCAGTTAGTGAAGCCATGACATTTGGACAGAGCTCAGCGACACGATATGTTGAACGTGAGCGGAGGCCTTGATGGGGTTATTGATCTAGCCGAGCCCGTCTTGTCTCTCACGCTGCCAAATCGTCATTTCTCAGCACCGCGCCGACCGAAATAGATCAACAAAGAGACATGCGAAGCCCCCCTGGGGAAAGACGTGACGAGGCGGCGAAGACGATCACAACGCATCCGTGTCACAAACCACTGCTTCCACAACTCGCTCGCTCGCTTTTTCCGGAGTATCTTCTTTAGCGCAGCTACTCCCCAGTCTGCCACCTTTTGTTTGCCTGTCATAACTGTCTGCTTTCATCACGTCGCATCACTGCCGCTTCCGAGTGTATGAAAGAAACAGTCAAGTCAAACATGTTTTAGAAAACACGGAGGCGCTGCTCCAGCCCAAATTGGCAACACCGTACCATGTTGCCGGAAGTGTTATGAATTCATTTTTTTCCACTATGAGAAGGTTAAAGGAGACATTCATTTATGATCACTTGTCCTCATTTGGTTTGTATGTCACTGGCACTGAAAATAAAAACTCATTCTTCACAAAAAAAAAAAAAATCTAATTTGAATTATTTTCCTCTCTTAGGGAAAACAATGGAATTATTCAAAACAAGGTCAGCTTGGAACCTTGGTACTAAGGTGGGGGGGGGGGGGGCATCTGGTACATGTCAAAGGGCTTTCAAAAAATTATTTTTTTACAAAGCCAAATAATTGTATGAAAACCACTGATCAACTTTCAGAATGTATTGCCTATGAAACAAGTGGAAAATACTGAAAAAAATTCCCAGAAAATTATAAAAACACCCAAAAGTCTGGCCTGGTAACTGGGATGGGGAGAGGGGGGGGGGGTTCAGTGCCCCCACAGGCCCCCTTCTAACTCTGTCAGTGCAAGGGAATGGTCAAAATCATGTATAACCGGCAAAATGGCCAACTATCTCCATGAAGGATCTTCTGACTAAAATAATATTTTTCTCCTCTACGTAAACAGGATAACCTTCAAAGAGCCACATGCTGCTTCACCACTCCAATATACTGTACGCAGTGTCTTCCTCAGTTTGAAGCTCTCACCCAAATGTTCATTTTAATCCATCGGGGAGGTGCACCTTGTGGATGTAGGTAAATTAAAAGGCTTAGCGGCGCAAGTAAATATAGAATCGTATAACCCAGAATCCTCATTAAAATATTCAAGGACGCTTATCATTAAGGGACGCGAGTAATCGTCTCCACACCTGGAGCGCCTCCAGGGGGACGTCTGTGTTGGGAATCGTCTCCGTCGGAGATTTTCCTTTTTGAGAGAGAGAAGCTCAAGCGTGAAGTAAAAAAAATAAATAAATAAGCTAGCTAAAGAAAATGACATATCATCACGTGGATGGAAAATGTGACAACTTTTCTTCTGCTTGTGACGTTCATAAAAAAAAAATTCAATCTGTGGGAATGTTCCAGAATGAGAGACATGCTGATATTATCTTGTCTTTACAAATGACTTGTGAGGACAAGAAAGGACAACACAAAGCTGCATTTAGGTCTTAAGAAGATGACATGATGATTTATGTTGTTGCCGGGAAGGACGCAGCAACATGAAAACATTGCGAGGAGCTTTGAGGTTTTAGGGCGGTACATTGCTGTGCCCTCAAGTCTTGAAACCCAAACCTTTTTTTTGAAAACATAACCTAGGAATCCACCAATAAAAAAACAAGGCTCACAATAAATAATGAAAGAAGCACCCTCTGGTAATTGTACTTGGAAACAGAATTGTATCATTGTGTTCATATCATTCACTAATAATTTACTCGGCACATCTTCACCAAATGTGCAAAAATACTGTACTTAAAAGCTCTTTTTTTTTCCCCGCCAATTGCTCTTAGTGGAATCCGTTTTTCATCATCTTTTCATCTGCCTCAGCGCTCTCACATTTGAGTCATAATTACAAGAATCTGCATTTTGTGTGTAATCTAATTTCATGTACACGGCAGGAGGTTTCTTCCTCCTGTCAACAACGAGGGAATTAAACCCTCGTGATGCGCTAAAGCGCTTTTCAAAATCGAATGTTGTCTAAGTCAGAGGACATCATCTGTGTCTGATTATCTTCCTGCTTCCAATCAGCCAGCAGGCGCGTTCCATTAGGCGTGTTTGTCCCATAAAAGGCAGAAGTTTACGACAAGTGTCAAATCTCGAGAATTTCGTTTGGGTTCTCGGGTCTTCCCGCAATTTGGCAAGCCTATTTTGACACTCAAGTCAAACCTAAGCCATTCTGTCTTGAGCAAGGCAAGCAAAAAAAATCAAGTCCTCATCTTTGCTTTGTACACTCGGAAGCTTTGTTGCGTCACACACACACACACACATCATAATGAAAGTTCCCCTGTCAGCAGAGGAAAGTTAAAATGAACTTCTAGCAGATATGCATCTGCCGTGTCAGAGGGGGCCGCCGCCGCCAAGGAACAAAATGGACTGATATTATCAGCAATATATTACAGATGTATTGAAGGACTAGGAGGAAATATTCTAAGTCACAATGGGGAGAATTAAAATATGCGTTGGGGTATAATCGGTGCGGATATTACAAGTTGGGTGACTCTTGGGGGACTCGAGAAAGGGGATGCGCGGTGTTTGTATTTTAGGAGTGCGATGAAAGAGATGTAAAAGGTGTGTTTGGTTACAAAATACACACTCAAAGGGTGTTGCTAGTGGTGGGCAGTGATGGTGGTCCTACTATGGGGTGGCGTGATTTGGTTAAGTCGCCAGTGACGTCTCAAGATTGGTTGTACGGTGTGCTTTTACAGTGCTGCACTGACACCTAGTGGCAGTAGTTGGAATGTCAGGAGTTTGCGTTCAAACTTGTTGGAAAATCAAATCAACCCTTCAGTTTGTTTTCAAAATGTACAGGTTTTAAACACTAAATAAATGACTTTAAATAAATATTAAATATATTTAAATATTTTCTACTTTATGCTGAAATTAGGCTTTTTAAAGAGGGTCACTGCATCTTCAATTAAAATGTAAAGTCTTGCAGGAAAAGCCACAATTGACATATTTAAAGAACTGAAGTTGAAAATGGCAAAAAATCCACACACTTTGAATTCATATTTGCATTTGGACTAAAATAATTCCCAAAAAGTAAGTGAGGTGAAGATAAATGGCCAGCATGCATTTTCATCATTTCCACAATTAAGTATCAATCCATCTGTCATCTACCCAGTGAGATGAGCCAAATGTTATTTTTAAACGCAGCACATATGGTACGCAAGCAAAGCGGTGACTGGGTGGAACTATTCCGTTGTTCACTTTTCTGACAGTGTGCGGATGAGTGTGTACACATGCCTTGCATTCCTGCAGTGAGAGCCTTCAGCTGTCCTCCTGTCTGCCTCCGTGTCTGTCTGTTATCCATCACATCATCTGTCTGTGTTGTGTTGTGTTGTGTTGCCCAGTCTGTTGTCCGCATGATGCGTGCTGCTAAAACACACACAACAGAATGATGACATCACACTTGCACTGTAAATAGTCACATTGTTGAATTGAACATTCCACCGCTTGTTTGCAATATTTTGAAATCTTGATTCAAAACCTTAATTGGTCATTAAAACCAACATTTGAAACATTAACTCTGACTTGAAAAGCTCATTTAAAAGCCAAGTTTAAAACAGCAGCGGAAATAAATATTCTTAGAACCCCCAGATGCCAGGCCAGATAATCAATTTTTGAGTATTTCCGGATATACCCGAGAATTTTTCCCCCACATTTTTACCTGTCCACATAGAGAACTTGAAATGAATCTTTATCAGCATTTTTTGAAGAATTTTTCGATTTGTATAAATATTTTTTGTTTTTCCGACCCACTGAGCTATCCTAACCCTAACCTTGTCTGAAAAGCAGTCCTTTGAAACCCTGAATTTCTCTTGAAAATCAACTTTCAAACCTTAACAGTGGTTTGAACCCCAAATTTGAAACTGAGAAGACACGCACACACTCTCCCAGCTGTCTCCAAGCATGCTGTGAGGTGCGCATGCTGTCCCGGCGGGTTTGTGGGGGGTGGACTTCGAAACCAGAGCTGCCTTCCTGTCTTCTCCTGCTGCTGCGGCTTCACTTTAGTCGCCTGGAGGCGAGCGTTTCACCTCCGCTCTTATCTTTGTTTTGTGTCTAACTCTGATATGAAGCTGTCAAACTTTGACACGCTGCTGTTCTGGATCTTCTGCGCAATGGCTGGTAAGTGCACGAACGAGCGTGTGAAATGTCAGTCCCATCTCCGAGAGGGGCCTGGATCCATTACAGGCACTTTAAAGGAATCTCATTTGTCATTCAATATTATTTCATTTTTTTAAAGAGCGAAAATAGAGGGAAGTAAAGTAACACAACTCTTTTTTTTTTTTTTTTTTTTTGCAGCAGCAGCAGGTACTTAACTCAATTTTGATTACCTACATGTGCTGCTGCACCATTTGTGTTTAAGTATCAGACGTTAAAAGCGCCACAGTGATGTTATTCATTAGCCCGTCAATGCAATTTCTCATAATATGTTAGCATTGTGCTAGTGGAATTAAAAACAAATATGTGTCTTTGTTTTAGGTTTTATTCACAATCAGCTGAACTATGGCTCGTATAAAAAACCCGTCAAGGTACCACTCCTGCTACTAGTCTTCTAAAATTGGTCAGAACCCTCATTTAGATTTACTAGCATGTGTCTCAACAGAGTGGAAGCTGAACCTGTTGTTTTCCGCCCAAGTGAGTTCCCCTCGTCATCGTCCTTGAGATTCCCTAAAAGCGACAGCTCCGCATTGTCAGCATTCTCGCCCATGTTCATATTTGAGGCATTTCGTCAGGGCAGGGCAGCAGGTGTCCTCCGCGGCACGCTGATTTACAAGGCGGGAAAAGGCGGACGTTTAGTCACTTTGGACAAGGACGCAGGGGGGGACTCGGAAGCTGTAAAAATCCTCACCACTCAAAGTCTCCGTGGAAAATAATAGAGGACGTGCTGTGTTGGACGTCGCTCTCTAATTCTGTTCACAGATATTATTAAAGTGTAAAAACCAAATTAACTGCTATTAACGGGAAAACATATTGTGGAATATTGTGTTTTCAGCAGATCCATTTTTCTATTGATTTAGGGGGCGTGGCTTAATTGGGGTCAAGCATAAGAGGTAGCAAAGGTGAAAAGGCGGGTTTAGCATTAGGCTACTAAGAGGAGGTTTTTAATCAATTCCCAATTTTTACTTCTGTGGTTAGCATCTCGGTATTATGTACTCCACAGGTATTATTCAAGTGCCCCAAGCGTTCAAGGCAAGCGTAATTAATGACATCCACATTTTCCGATTCAGCGCGCAGGGCCGGCTGCGTGAAAAATGGACGCCGGGTGTTTCTTGCCACCAACGAGCGGATAAAGACGCCGTAAAAGTTGCTAAATCACCGGACGGCCTTTTTGTTTTATTGTCGGCCGGTCGGCCGCACGCTCCGAACAATATTTACTAGCTGGCCGTTACCAGGGCGTACATCAAATTGCATGATTCTGCCCGCTTGATTGTTCTCAGGTGACGTTCCCCCTTGCAGGCTCTCTTATGTGATCAATAATATTTATGGCCCAATAGTTCATCCTAAACACGTGGTTAACAATGTAAAAGTAATTAATAATCTATTCCGCTATTGTCAATTGCACCCATATTCTATGAGGCCTGTGTTCGGGACTATAAAGATTGTTTTATGCTCCAATAAAATTGCACCGCTGTGTTGTATTATGAGCAACGAGATGGTGTTGACATACTGAGAACATTGCTGCAGCATCGACGCAAAAAGATCTTCAGGAGAAAAACTGAACAAAAAGATTCAGAGATATAAACTTAAGCCAATCAGGAGGCTGCTTTTTTTTCTTCTCAGGTAAACCCAGAGGGGAGGGGTGAGCAGTTACCACACAAAATGGTTTTAGCATAATGCTACTGGCTAGCAAATCAATGGCTATTGTCCTACACCCAAATAACAATTTCACAACATTTTAAACACCAGGAATAGAAGTGTCAGGAAAACTTCCATGTGCCATTTTACTTGGAATCCGTCCGGAAATGTGAGTGGAGGCCAATTGTTAATTGACAGCTGCAAGTGCACGATGGGTCACGCCCCCTTTTCTATTTTGGGGGGCGGCCACATCAAAAGACAGAATAACAAGTATCTCCGTCTTTCTGGAAAACATTCAAGAGTAGACAACACAGCAAATGTGTGCAGCAGCAGCTGATTCCACAAATAACACACACACATTTGTATACACACAAGTTTGCTACTAAACAGCATCATGATCCATTCTTTTGTGTTTTATGGGCAAGGATAGCCACTTACTAAAAAAAATCCCATGAAAAGTTTCCAAAATTGCCCACCTTTGGAGCACTTCTGAAAAGATACTGAAACGACTGGCAATGAGCCACATGCTGCCTCATCATATGCAGCCTCTTAGTGCTTGCATTAAGTTCTCTTCTCCATCGCCGCGATAACAAAGGCCAGCCTCTTGTTGATCCCAACTGAATCCATCAGTATGCGCCTGTTTCGGCACGTCTGTCATGATAATTCCCCACTCTTCCTGTATTCCCAGCCGTGGGGGTCTCGGATTGCGGATGGGAAGCTGAGCAAAGGGAGGGGGTTATTTCGTGGTTCCGGAATTTGACGGGACTAACATTAGTTAGATCAGGCGCTATAATGTGAGCCCAAAATAACATCTGCGATGACAAGGTGGCGTCCATGTTTGAATTCCTCAACTCACTTCAACCTACCGAGATGCCACCAGATGGCCAGCACACAAAATTTGTAATATTGCAGTTTTCATTTGTGTTTTCTATGAGGAAATAAATTTGGGTGAAGATATTCAGAATTGTTTTTGTCAGTCATGTCACACTGAGGTTTGTGTCGCAGGTCGGGCGCTGTGCTCGGAGGACGAGACGCGTCTGGTGAATCATTTATTCAACGGCTACAACAAGGTGGTGCGCCCAGTCAACCATTTTAGCGAAGCGGTGGTGGTCACCGTGGGGCTGCAGCTCATCCAGCTCATCGAAGTGGTAAGTAAGCAAATCGCCCCCAGACTTTAGAAATTGGGAATCAAAATTGTGCAATTATAAAATACTGGTTTTAGATTATTGACTATCTTCCAACTCAATAACCTCAGGACGTGAATTTCATTACATTCTTTGGCTACAAAAGGTCAACGTCAAAATAATGAATACACTTCAATGTGAGTATTTCCATTTCTGTCCTTCAGGATGAAGTCAACCAGATTGTGACCAGTAATGTTCGTCTTAGACAAGTAAGCAAGCCCATTCTTTGAAAAATACTTCTGTTGATTCCAATTATTTTATAGTATCAATTGTTTCACAATATTTACAGATTTGTTTTCAGATGACATCACTTTGCTAAAATATTTAACCTGTGTCTCTTTTGGTCATGGATGTTACGCTTAGAGGTAGCAATTAAAATTGAAGGGGAAAAAAAAAACATTTGATTCTCTATTTCATCCTTGTCACAGTCTCTTTATAGCAAATTACCAGCAAAGGAGAAAATGCAATTTTATTACTATATCACTGTCCAGGCTATTGACAACTTTACCATTGCTATAAAAGGAGCTCTTGTTTTTTTTGTTTTTTTTGTTGCTTTTTTCCAAGTTGGAAGCTAAAAAGATTATTTTGGCAACAAATTGCTATTAAAAATACGAGCCTTAATTTTCTTTCCAACAGTTAATGCCACAATAAAGAAAAGACCAACGCTCGTCCATAGAAACAAAAGATTTGTTTGACTTACTTTTAGATGACTTCAGCCTGCGTGCCATTTTCTTTCCAAGTTTCCGCTTGCTTCGTTTAAGATGTGCATGTACGCGATAAATAATCTACAACAGGGGGGACCAAGTTACAAAGATCTACTCACTACAAAAAAAAAAAACACGTTTGTAAAATGTAAATATTCATTATAAATCACTGACGTTGCACAACAAACTAACTGCAGGTGCGGTTGGCAAAGTTTCCCCATCAAACTTTTTCTTCTAATCAAGCGGGCTCGTTCACGAACAGCCTGCGTGCGCACTTTGCTGCGTGCATTTACACAAATTGGCCAATAGGTGTCACAATATCTCATTTTAATCAGTAGTTCAAAGCAAATTATGGTGTGTTTTTTTTTCATTAACAGATTGGTACCAACAAATTTCTACAAATTAGTTGTGAAATTTAGGATGCTGATGAATCAGTATAGAACACTATATTGTCTTCAAACGCCACGCTATCGCCATCTCCTGGTCAGTACTGGAAATGCTTACTCTTTTCAAACAAATGAGAAAATCAAGCTGTATTTTAATTTTAGGATTTATATATTAAAATCAAAACAAGTTTTTTTTTAATAATTTTAATAACTGCATTTAAACATCATATCCAATGACAAAAGAGATATTTGACCAGTCAATTTAAATGAAGAATTCCACCATATAACCATGAGTCCATTCATGAAGCTTTTGTGTCACTTTTAAGATCAACATCTTTTCACTTTGACATGTAGCAATGGACAGACGTGAACTTGAATTGGAACCCTGACGATTACGGTGGCATCAGGAAGATCCGAATCCCTTCCTTGGACATTTGGAAGCCCGACTTGGTGCTTTACAACAAGTAAACACATTTTGAGAGTTGTCAAATACTGAAAAATACAGCAAGGTGTAGGTGAAGCTGATGGGCAATGCTCTGCTGTTTGTCCTTTCTGTCATCTTTCCCAGTGCCGACGGCGATTTTGCCATCATTCACGAGACCAAAGTTTTACTGGAGCACACTGGCAAGATCACGTGGAACCCGCCCGCCATATTCAAGAGCTACTGCGAGATCATCGTCCTCCATTTCCCCTTTGACCTGCAGAACTGCAGCATGAAGCTCGGTACGTGGACGTACGACGGCTTGCTAGTGGTCATCAACCAGGTCAGTTTTCTAATTTCCACTACTTTAGCATCATTCAGACTAAAACATGCAGATTTTGCACCAAAAGCTGAATTAAGTGTATTTTGGCACACTTGTAGGAAAGCGATCGTCCTGACCTGAGCAACTTCATGGAGTCTGGAGAGTGGGTTCTAAAGGACTACCGAAGCTGGAAGCACTGGGTCACCTACACGTGCTGTCCTGACAAGCCCTACCTGGACATCACCTACCACTTCTTGATGCTGCGCCTGCCGCTCTACTACATTGTCAACGTCATCGTCCCCTGCATGCTCTTCTCATTCCTCACCGGCCTTGTCTTTTATCTGCCCACTGACTCTGGTGTGTTCAAATGTGACAATATTTAAGAACATGAAGGGTTTGATCAGCAGTCAAATTTAATTTGTTTGGTGCAAGTCTGCATTGAAGTCGTGGGCATTTTTTTTTTCCAGGCGAGAAGATGACTCTGTCCATCTCCGTCCTGCTTTCCCTCACTGTGTTCCTGTTGGTCATCGTGGAGCTCATCCCGTCTACGTCCAGCGCGGTGCCTCTCATCGGGAAGTACATGCTGTTCACCATGGTCTTCGTCATCGCCTCCATCATCATCACCGTCATCGTCATTAACACGCACCACCGCTCGCCCAGCACGCACACCATGCCTCCTTGGATTCGGAAGGTAGGGCGAGGTCATCTGATGTCAGCTGGTGTTCCTTTTTTCAGGGGCACAGCGTTAGCCTTGAAAGTTAAGTCAATCTGGAAAAGTGCTGTCTGAAGACATCCTCATCATCTTCTGTGCTGCTTTTGCTCCTGCCAGGTTTTCATCGAAACAATCCCCAACATGATGTTCTTCTCCACTATGAAGCGTCCCAGCCAGGAGATTCGGCAGAAGCGATTGTTTCCCACTGACATGGACATCTCCGACATCTCAGGTTAGAATACACTTGAGTAACTGACTGAATGTTGACGATTCCAAGGGGAAGGTGATTTGACACGAAGATTGTGCGGTTCAGGGAACCCCACGTCCACCAACGTCGCCTACCAGTCGCCCATCATCAAGAACCCCGATGTCCGCAGCGCCATTGAAGGCGTCAAATACATCGCAGAGACCATGAAGTCGGACGAGGAGTCCAACAATGTAAGATCAAAAGACATGAGAGTTGATATAATTTGCGGTACAGTAGGTAGAGCGCCCTCTTCTGGCTGTGGAGGGTCACTGCCCTTTTGTGGCCCATGATGTAAATAAAGTGTTTTGAGTATTGAACACCATTTTACCACACTGTGGTTGTGGTTTATGCTAAGCTACGCTAACAAAACACTGAACTCAACAGAGATTCCAGAAGGCAGGCAAACAGGAAGTATTTTGTATTTTTCACCAAATCTTTGCTATGGTTGCAGGCGTCCGAGGAGTGGAAGTTTGTGGCCATGGTTCTGGATCACATCCTGCTGTGCGTCTTCATGGCCGTATGCATCGTCGGCACGCTTGCCGTATTTGCCGGTCGACTCATCGAGCTCAACACGCTGTGAACATCTACCTCCATGTCTCACATCAGAGCGGACATTTTGGATTGATTTGGGGGTTGTGAGAGGTTGAGTCAATGAGGAAGTGTTTGGTTTTTTTTAATACGTTATTTTTCATGTTTTTTATCAATCATGGTAAAGTCATTGCTGTGTGGGCCAACAAAAAAAACAAATCACGGTCCACTAAATGGCCACCGGGATGGAGTTTGCACACCCCAGCGCTAACGGCTAACATCGCGTCTTGCGATCTACGCTGGTCATACTTGAAATGAATTTTGTTGGTTTTGTTATTGTTTTGTTTTTAATCCTGTCATATCAAATACATGAGTACTATACATGCAAATATTTACAAACAATATTATTTTCTGTTTGGCATGTGATTGACAGATGCTAACCGGCTACCAATTTGTGTCATACTCTAACAAAAAAAAAGGAATAAATGGATTGTCAATAAGAAAATTGAGGCTGCGTTGTTGCTGAGCGTTTTGCCAGCAACGTGATTGATTGTGCGGCCACAATTGATTTGATTTAACTCAGTTTGCCAATGAAGTTCATATTGAGCTCACATATTATTGTTGTTTTTTTAAATATATTTTTTAAATTGTACATGAGCAAGTTGGAAATAAACTTGTAATCACAACTGTGAAACAATGATTTAAACGATAGCATGCGTACTCACATTGTAGCTGAGAAACTTTCATTTTAGCAGCCACGGCATCTTGAAAATCGGAGAATGGAGCTTTTTAATCTAGCAGAGCAACAAACTTGAGGTCATTTAAATATGAATATTTTTCAAATTCATAACTACTAAGGTCATTCAACAATAAGTGCATGCAGCTCTAAAATGACTTTAAAGCAGTGATTCCCAACTACTGTGCCACAGTACATCCAAGTGTACTGAAAATGTTCATTTCAGTCCTCCAATTAAAGATAAAAATCACAGGAAGAAATATTTTTGCAATTATCTATATTTACTTACAATGGTAATGAAAAGTTGCACGCTAGCGGGTGTAAACAAGGGAATACAAATCCGTTCTATACACAGCTACATGGAAGCCAGAGAGAGAAAACCTAAAACTAACAGTACCTCATCATCTGCCATGGTCCATAAGGCCGAGTAAATACGCGGAAAGTCAGTGCAAATGCAGTCGAGAAGACATTTGGCAAACACTTCTAAAAAATTGACAAGTGGCAGTTTGAAGTCACCTCTGATGAGTCTTCTTATTATCCTGCTCATTTTCTATTAAAATAAACAGCAGTGCCGACTATTTTAGGAAATAAAGGAATAAATCTTACGTTTTGGAACTGCTAAATTAATGCATTGAATATAATCACAAAAATCAAATATTGCAAAACTCATGGGCCGGATTTCCGGTTACTAACATAGGCATGTTTCAGAATCCTGGTCTTAACATTCTCAACCATGCGATTTGCCTTTAAATAGCAGCTCACACGCAAAGACTGAATAAATAAATACGGGCAGATAAATAATGTGACGATTAGCTTTTGTTTGTGGTGGCGAATACCTTCAAACTGCTTTTTCCTGCGCAGCTACGACAGATGAGCGGGGACGTCTTGGTATTTCTCTTCCGTGTCCTCCTTTTCCTCTTCCTCTTCCTGAACCTGCTCTTCACACTCCTCTTTGTCACTCTCCTCGACACGGCTCTCGGCCTCCGCCATTTCGGCGGTATCTTGGCCTCCTTCGCCCGTCTCTCGTTCGTCTGAGGAGAAACGCCACGGAGGTCAGCGAGCAGACGGGCAGCGTGAGGTGATGATAGAGGAGCATGCCAAATTGGGAAAAAAATTATTATTGAAAATATTAAAACAAATGATTTGCTGTTAGACTGCTTGAAAGTGAAGCGTTGGATTTAAGGCAATTACACACATTAGGAATACAATATTTGTATAAATAGTCGGCCTCGGGTATTTCAATTAAAAAAAAGTTGATTTTATGGTGACAATTTGGGGCTGTGAATACAGTATTTCAATCAAAGTGAATCATAAAAAAAACATTGATGTGTAATTATAGAGTTGACAACCTTTCAGAAAATTCCAATTGCAGGAGGAGGCATGAAATATTTTTCCAACACAACTTTTTGAACTAACTTTTGACTTAACGAGTTCAATAACTGGAGAGTTTTTTTTCTGATGAGATCCAACACAAAAACTCCATCCAAGATTCTGAAAATATCATTTCCACACTTCCATCATGCCATTGAAATAAGATGGTGTGCCTAACCAAGTGGCTTGTAGCATAAACACCAAGAAAAAAATCCCTTGATCGGAAAAGGTCCCCTCCTGAAAATGATCTGAATGGGTGCCAAACCATCAGGCGCAATTTGTGCGCAAAATACACAAATTTGTCATGTGAACTGATCCAATTATGTAATTAAAATGTCTTTTATGACTCAACATAATTGAAGCACGCAGTGAGCCGTGATATTATTGCCACCATCTGGTTGTTCCCTCACAGATCAAATCAACTGAAGTGATGGCAGATAAGAGGAACAGGAAGGAGGGGAGGGAGGGAGGAAAGGAGGAGGACCACGTGGGGAATGGGGAGGATGGACCTGGACTCTGGCGAGCTTGATTCTGAGGGTTCTGCTGGACGGGGAAACTATGGACCAAACTCCACGGCGCCAGCGCCTTGGCTAGAGGCAAGATCACAGCGTTAAAACGCAGTGCTTGGCAATGTCGGTCAGACGCTCTTGTTATTAAAGCACGCACGACGAGAAGCAAATGGAGGTTAGAAGTTGGAGGGAGGAGAAGACAATGAGGCTGAAGAGTGCGACAACAGAAAAAACGTTTTTCGGCAACTACGTTGGTATTTCGTGTTGATATTGTCATGGTAAGTAAAAATTGCTAAGGCATTTATGCTAATAGGTCAAGGATACACAACTGAGATTGTATTTACCTCCAGAAGGGGGCGCACTGTCCTCCGTGTCAGTGCCTGAGCGTGGTGTCCGTACCGGAGATGGCACTTCGGTGCGCAGCTTCCTCTCAAAGCTGAACTCCGGCAGCCTGGGAGCTTGCGGCCGCGTCTTTCGGGCGGGGTTCAGGAAGTAGCAATAGGCGCAGCGGAAAGCTGGCAAAACCCACGACAAAAACAGCTAACTCACAAAAATCAACATCAGGTGAACTCAAACAAACTTAAGCCTTTTTGGACCATAAAATGTGACTGATGTAGTGTCAAAATTTCATGTTTTTTTTTTTTTCATTATTTCCAATTAAATGTTACACTTTAAATGTTTATTTTGCTGTTCATACCAATGTATTGAAACTCTTCTTTCAGGGCCATGCCATTGTGGGAGAAGCACTGCTGACAGATTAAGGCATATCTGAGGAAGCAGAGCAGAGGATTTAATTCAACGACTAAACAGCACCACCCTGCGGACAATTAGCAGATTGCTGGTGAATATCTGTGGAGGATTTTTTATTATTTTTTTTATACCTGTTCTGCGGCCCATCTCCTACCAGGTACTCAACCACTCGGTCCAAAGCGCCCCTCTCTCTGGGCAGAATGGGTCGCGCCAGTGGAGGACCGGGAGGATGCATGCCTGGACATCAGTATCATCACACTCGGCACATAGCGCTCCATTCTTGGCTTTGACAGTCATTTTAGCTTACCTACACCTGGTATCGGGGAGGTGGGAGTCCGGGCTACTCCCCCCTGGTAGACAGCAGCAGACAGGGCGACTCTCTCGGGCGGTCCGCCTGGAGCTGAGAGAGGGACATGTTCTGTAGAGAAAGCAAGACGAAGGAAGACACTACCACACGTGTCTAAGTGTCTTCGGACTCCCGGTAAGTGAATAGCTGCTTGATGTTCACTCACCCAAAGGTGTGACCCCGGGGCCCGGCGTGGGTCGAACACCTGGCGGGGGAGTCATCACCATGGCGGCGGGTGTGCCCGGAGGTCTTGTCGCCACGCCACGTTGGCGAATGTCTGACAATAATATGAGTTGATGAAAAAACTAACGATGGTAAATGGTAAGCTTGATATTTGTGCAATACACGTTGGGTAGGTACCTTGACCAGGCCTGGGGGTCATCTGAGGTCGCACCGGAGTTGATTCCAGCTCCTAAATAGTAAAAATCAGCGGACAAATAAGAGCACATTCAAATGTAATGAAAAAATAAATAAAAGGATGACCCACAGCTTTCTTCTTGGCATCTGGATCAAAGCGTTCGAGAATGACTTTGGCATTTTTGTATGTCTCTTTTTCCATCACTTCTTCTAACTGCAAACACAAAGTTAAAATTTTAAACAGGGACACAATTAAGACAAATGAAGAAATTCTAACTGCTGATAGGAACTTACTATCTTTTTTTTGGTAACCTTTAATTCTTCCAGGATGTCACCTGAAAAACAATAAGAGGCCAAAGTATCTCAGAAAAGACAATTATAATGTAAAATGCACTTTTTATTTGTATACTTACTATTCCTCTCAGTGCGTTTAGAGAAAAGAAAAATCAGCAACTTCCGGATGAACCACACCCTGATGGAGAGACGGACGTTCATAACAAAGCACAGAACGGGCGACAGTTCAGGTCGGTTAAGTTTACTCACAGCACCGGGTACGCAAAGAAAGGCAGCCCCATTGCTAATCTGTGAAGCCACTGCTCGGGCAGGTAGAGGCAGTAGACCACCAGGCAGGTCAGCAGGTAGAAGACTGACGAGTAGAGGAGCAGGCGGCCCACCCACAACTGCACGCGCAAACACACCAATGAGCTCAAAGAAACAACGACTACATCGAAACTTTAGTCTGCGTATAGTGAACCTTTTGGAGTCGCTGGTTTTTGGCTCGAAACTCCTCCAGCTCCTGTATCTCCTACAAGGGGGCGGGGAATAAATTATTTTAAAAGATCTACGTGGGTTATTATATTGTTTGTCGTGACACGTTTCGGGTGTTCATGGAGAGGATGTGAGATGAAAAGCACACCTTGTCCAAGTTCTCCAACTGCTCCACTGTGGTGGGTTTGGTCTGCAAGGAATAATATCGAAACACATCTGTAAAATGGTCTTTTCGGTATGTAGTTGCTATTTAGCTAAAACACACCTTCCATCGTGAGATCACCGCCCCCATGGCACGTCTTTTAGCTCACTGTGAAACAGAAGAAGCAGTGTTAAAGCGTGTAATCCTCCTTAAACGAGGCAATACGTACTGCTTATGTATTTAACCACCACCAATTGCCTCCAGCGTCATTTTAGAAAGAGTTGAGCACAATGGGCTCTATTGTCAAAGGTTTAAGGATGGTAAATGTTGCAATGCTATAATATTACAAAACTATGCACGTGTATTCAACACCCTGTTTTGTAATAATTATATTAAACTACATGCATCTTGATCAGTGATCAATGTAAAGAGAAGAAAAGGCACTCAGAACTCATTGTATGCGAAAAGCCTGCAGGCTAGTTAAACAAGTACCCACCATCCTAACTCAGCATTGACGTAAATGCTGATGAGTTAGCGACTGGTTAAACGCCAGGATGATGTTTTATATTTATATGGAAACAACGGAGAAAACAAAAAGGCGCGAACTACGCTACAGGACACTTTTGATCAAAACTGTTTGCTCGTTTAGCTAATTAGCTTCTCCATAACAATTGTGATTCATACGCAACAATGACGGGATTTAAAATACATTTTGCGGGTAATTAACGTCTATTCGGTGGTTTTGGGGGCTTTAACTATCATTTGATCAAAGACGGAGTTAAAATGTAAACAGACTTTTACCTTTTTGGACAACAGAGCGAACTGACAGAAAGGAGGTTTGGTGGCGCGGGGTGATGACGACAGCGGAAGAGGCGTGAAAAAGACTACAAACTCATTTGCATTGTAGTTTTTCTTTCCAAACGCGTTTTCAACGCTCAGTAACCATCATTGTGGTCAACATTATTTGCATATCTATTGAATTGTAATGATAAAATCTAATTACAAAAATGACAGAGGTTAGGTTGGTTTCCATAACAGAACGACTTGAGCGATGAACACGGAGTAGTGATGTTTTTTGTCACTATTCAGGATCATTTGCGTTGTAGATTTTCCTCCCATAATGTTCTTTTTAACTCCGAGCTGTCGTCGTTTTCATCAAATATTTATTTATTTATTTATTTATTTATTTATTTATTTATTTATTTATTTATTTTATTTTTTATTCATTCATTCATTCATTTATTCATTTATTCATTTATTTATTTATTTATTTATTTATTTATTTATTTATTTATTTATTTATTTATTTATTTATTACCTTGCGCATATGTGTTCAGAATCAAACAATTCAAGTGGAGAAGTGTCGCACGTACTTAATTTATTTCTAACGATACCAATTCTCACCGCTAGCTGGTGCTATTTGACTGTTTCATTGGACCTACGAGCACAAGGGCCGGTCCACGTTAGGCATACGTTGCCTTCAAGATTCGTCATATTTTTAACCGACTGCATTTCGTAGATTGTATGTCCATACACGTATTTCACACACTAATGGAGGCGTCATAATACACGTTTCATTGTCTTTGGATATTAAAATTCATAGCAGAACCACCTTCTCCCATAAAATCATAACGGCACGTCCTCCCAGTTGTTTTTTGTGTTCAAGTGACACCAGCTTGCCAGTAAATCGTCCGCAAAAGACACTAATTGATGCTACGCGCACGCACTATGGCCCACACATGCACTGTATGGCGTGCATATAGCATGGAATATAATTATGAATCAATGCGTGCATGCATCATGATGCGTGTGGCCTTGAGCTTTAAAAAAGGCGGTGCGCGTACTTCCTGTGCACGATGAAGAGTTATGGACGCCATAAAATTGAAAATCCTCAAACACACGCATTTGTCTTGCATCATATTCAGCTAACATAACCCAAACTTTTTTTTTTACCAAACACCCAACCTCAGCCCCACATACTCATTAGCCCGGTTGACTGAGCTGTAATAAAGCAACAGACCTCAACCAAGGCCGTTCGGTTATGATGCAAATCAGCATATATTTCCACCTAACTATTACGCATGTTAAAATATGCGCGCGGATCCTCATTATTTCAGCAAAGACATTAAGGTGCACGCCTGTGCAGCCCCCTTTTATAGCCCTTGTAGTCGCTGAATTAAGAGCAGCCCACCGTGAAGACATATTTTAGACTAGGCAACATGCACGGCCACTTTCAACCTCATTTGCATGAACAAGGCTCATTTGCATGAACAACATGCAGAAATATGCTCGAATATGGTATTTACAGATCAATCCGGACCTGAAAGCAACAACGCAATGTGATTTAACGTAAGCACTTTTCAATTGCATTGTTCTTAAAAAAAATCAGTCTGATTAATTTATTTCTTGTGTGTTATAATTTAACAATAGAAATATACAAAATCAAATAAATCACAAAAAACTTTCATACAATCTGATTTTTTAAATTTAATTTGTTTTAATATTTTATTATTCTAAAATAAACCCTTTTTGTAAATGTACATATGTGCTTCCAAGTATCATTAGCCTTTTTCTCGACCCCACAAAAATAAAATACCGTTACATATAATGTATTTTCACGTTGAAATGCATAATTAGGTTGTTTCTCTTTTTAAAAATGTAATTATTACAAAAATATGTTGCCAGTTTCCATAACGCTCCTGTAAAATATTATTTAGTATTTTAGTCGGCGTCTAAAAATAATCACAGAATTCCACACAATTGTATGCATTGACTATAAGACAGAATTGGCGCGCGTGCGTGTGTATGTGTGCGCGCGCGTGTGTGGGGGTCTATTGACAAGCCGTTTTACAGTCCACCATTTGCTTGCATACATGCAGCCGTTGTAAAGTGTCTACTACACGGTTTGTGGCACTTTGGTTCAAAGTCACTTTAGTGCAGAGGACGACGGGCTGGGGGGGGGCGTCGTTTATTGGACTTGGCGGTCTGAGAGTGTCAAAATATAAAACAGAAGACGACAATAGCCGCGGGTCCGTGCGGGGGACAGATGCCCATACACACAAACACACAAAAATACACACGCGAGTAAAAAGGCAGGTTGTTGTTGATAGGACTTCAACGTGCAAGGTGAGTGGAAAAAAATAATTGAAACACTGTATGCATATATGAAAAAGTGTGTGTGCGTGCGTGTGTGTGTGTGTTTGCAGTTAAAAAAAATAACAAAATCTCCGTTTCATTCAAATACTAGAACAAAATATTCATTTTGCAGCGGTCTCCCAATATTTTCCAAAATGATGGCCTGTTCCGATGTTGCAACGATGCCTTCTATGAGAAAGAAATATCACATCATCAATAATATTGCTGTGATTATGATGACGACAAAGACAAATGTAAAAAGCTATTTTAATGTTCAAGTTAATCTCCGCGCGCTTCGTAGCGATAGAAAGACAATTAGGCATCAACAATGACGATAAGATCTTATTTTAATTACCGTCTTTTGTACAACGGCATTATTTTGTTTTTTATTTTCTATTATAATTACCTTGGGTAAGGTTTGTTTATTTGTATCAATCAAATAAATTTGCAACATTTATAACAAAAAAAGCTGCGTAATACTGAATAATTAGGAAATATAATCCGCGATATACTAACAACTTGCGGTATGCCTATAATGGGATATTTTTGATAGAAGACGGGTACATTATATGAGATTATTGTTAAATCCTGCTGATATTTTTCGCTTCGTTTTGGTCATTATTGTTTGACCGCATCAGGTTTTTTTATTATTATTTTTATTTATCATCTCTTATTGCTTTGTTTCCTTTTAGTAGTTTTAATTAAACAGAATTTTAAGTCAGTTCTGCCCTGCTTTGCAACGTCTTCATACCAAGTCCTCCCAAAAGTTGATTTTTTTTATTTGCCGTGCGGGTCAACGAGGACGATATGAGCGTTTTAACAGTTGGCGCCCAGATAAGCTTTTGCATCGATTTGGGCCCAGTTTCGCTGCGGGGAAGCTCGCAAGAATGCACGCAAACTATTAAAATTATTTCTTTCTTATATAAGAAAGAAAAAAAAATAGAGACTGAATTGTCTGCACTTGTATACGTGCGCTTTTCCCAGGCTTGGGACATTCCATTTAGCACACCTATAGCTTCCAATACGTAAAAATATAAAAAATATATATATATAACTGTATAACTGCACCGCGTCAATCGTTGCTAATATTTTGGCTTCACCGAAGAATAGAAAGTCTGCAGTTACACTTTTACAATGTATGCGCAGCCCAAAGCAAACAGTTTAGCGAAGCCTTCATAAGCGCGCGTGCGAGTTTACGCGCGTACGTGTGTGTACGCCAGAGGGTTGTTAAACTTTAACAACAGTGTTACATGCCCAGGTAATGGGCCGTTTTAGTACTGTTGCATGCGTAATGACATCCAAAACAGGTGAAGTTGTTAAAACTAGTTGACCCTGGCCATGATGTCACACACTTGTGACACAACGAGTCCCTCTCTCTGAACACAAGTATGACGTCATTTGATTGATACGCCAGGCTTGACCTTGCGGAAGGAAGTCATAAATGTGAAAAATAAACAGAAATGTGAGTTTGTTTAACAAAAGATTATTATTGTGCCATAATTGATTTTTGTCAATGAAAAGTTACATTTGAGAAGAGATTAAAATAATTGGAATTCTTGTAGGTCTATAAACTAATTTACCTCATAAGGAATAAGGGAAGATTAGTTTTTTTTTTATTACCATGCTATTAAATAACAATTTAACATTCAGAACACAAAATGAAAACAAAAAAATCTCTCGAATTTGTAAGAGAGTGGTCGCAAGTACGCTTCATGCGTCTCACAAGAGTAAAAAGAACCCAACCGCTGTTTAATAGTAAAGTGTAAAAACAATAAAACAGTCAGACTTAACTTGTAGTCCCTGTAAAGTGAAAATAAAAATGTCTTGTAAATTTGACACATTGGAGAGAAAGGGTCTTGTTAACAACCCGGACCAATTAAAAAGATTTCAAAAATTGGAGTTAAAATAAAGCAATAAAATTGTTTTAAAAATCAAGCCATCATCTCCGCTACCAAATGCTACTACATGTAGCATCTTGAGCCGCCATTACACTGTGAGGACGCCACAAAAAGCTGTTCCAAACATGGAGAAAGAGAGATTCTCCATCAGGGAGTCTTGCTTTCCAACCAGGATGCCGTGCAACCTGCAAAATCCGACTCAGATTCATGCAACTAATACGCGCTATAAATCATGGAGAAAAAACAAAGACGTACTTTTCCTGCTATGAAGTGACCAGGTCAACTAAGACCGGGATTTATTGCTGTATTTGCGGCTCAGCTGCTTTATTAAAGGACTGACCCTTCTATGTAAGGCAGCACCAGTGGTAGCAGTTTTAACGAGATACCACATGCCGCTAGGTGTTGTTAGCCTCATGCTAACTAGCCAGATGAGGAAAATGCTGGACTAGTGTGAATGTAATCACTTTTAACAGTTAAGATAACCTAGCTTTTACCTGCAGTTGACTTTTTGTTGTTGCGCTTTTAGTATTTTTGTGTACAAAGGAGCACAATGAAAATAGTGCCCTTGGGCTTCATCGTTTTTATCCTTTGTGATACTTGATTGTATGTTAGGAAGTGCTAATGTGCTCTCTTAGGTGCTATTGCCAAATTAGTCAACCACCCCATGGGGTAACCAAAAGGAATGGCTTGTATTGCTACTAGCAGTGGTGGATGCTAACAAGATGCTAAGGGCTAGCTGCTCACGGTAAACTATGATTATATTGTATTTTATGGGATTGAGTCTTTTTACTGTACAGTACAACTGGCTTTGTTTAAAAAAAACAAAGAAAAAAAAACAATGCACCACTTTGGTTCAGTAGACACCGTTAGCTAATAGCGTAGCATTCTTCGACGACCTGCCAATGGCCTCAACTGACGCCATCACTCAGCAGCACCGGTTAACAGTTTAGCTAGTTAACAACTAGCCAGCACTAGATTCTCATTTGCTGACTCCCACGTTATTCAAAAGGCCAGGTCTACTTTTTTAAAGGTACACATACATTCATTCTGTCTTTAATGCTCACAATATTATACTAAAAGTAATTAACAGAAGATTGTAGATTCTCAGCTGAGCTTCTTAACGGATGCCAGAAAGTTCCAAATATTGCCATGGACGCCTTTTCTACTCGATGTGGGAGAAGTTCTGTCTCTTTCACAGGACTGACTGCTTTATTGTTTTTTCGTAGCCACATTAATTGTGGTTAGCTTATTTTGAGCTTAATTATCATTTGCAAAAGCAGAATTTTGAAATCATAACATCTTTTTCTATGTAATTTACGTATAAATCAAGACAGAGGCAAACACGCGCAGACGTTTGGCTGCAGCCAAGATAAGGAAATCTTCCCTTTCACCCATAAAAAGCATGAGCAGAAGCAGTACCGGGACGTCGACTCTCAGATTTACAGGACTTGAGCGAGACGGCTGCCAACCCAGCTCCGATTGGATGCTTTATTTTAGAGCCCGAGCTCCTGTTAGACTCATTCATTGACATTCAAAAGTAGATCTGCTTTGGACATCAGCGATGCTGTCTATCAAAGATTTAGGAAGTGCTGCTCATTCCCACAACCCAAAGGACCCAAAATAAAGTCCCAAAGTCGACCCGGATGTCAGCAGCCTCATTAATTCTAACTGGATGTAGTTATCAAGTAGACCATCATAAAGGTGTGATTTGAGCAAATAAAAAGCATTGGGGAATGTTTGTTTTCCTCTGTGGGATGATATCATTGGTCCAGATTCAGTGAGAGCCACTGTGATTTTTATGGGGCAACAGGATCCCTAGGAATGTTTTTCCTTCTTTTTGCACCATCCAGGAAAAATTCAAAATAAATTCAAATGCATGGAGACAGTCCACGCAGACCGGTCATGATCCTAAGAGGAAAAACACTCGGTGCCTTTGTTTAATTGTACCCTGCAGACCAAAAAATGTGGGCAGGCTCAAGGTCAAAGTCTTATTATGATATTTCCAAACGTCTCCCCAATCGCCTGCAGCTTACCATGTGCAGCTGCACTTTTATATTGTACACATTTATGTGACATGAACCTTTTTATTTGGAAATAAAAATGTATTTACCCAGCTATAATAATTCGCCGTCTGATTCGGGCTTGGTCGCCGCGGGTCTGTGGGACCACAACACGGCGGCGGCAGCGGCTCGGGGGTACCGGGGCCTCTGCTTCCCGGAGCCACGCACGCATGAGCATCCTCCTGCGGAAAGGTGGGCCGTGTACCAGGCGGCCCGTCAACCCACAACACCGCCAAATTTTTACCACACCTTGCCGGAGACGTGCACAGCGGCGGCGGACCCGAGTCAAGCTTATTTTCTCTACGCGGGGACCCAGCAACAGAATTTCCTAACCCGGCAAGGAGGAACCGAGGGAAGCCGGTCGGCGGTGGTGTTGGATTTCGGGGGAGGAGCGGCGGAGGCGGAGGGGTCACCCGGGAAGTCGAGCGGGGACGGAGGGGAAAGTAGCCAGGTTGCGCCGGTCTGCGAGTCACCCGAAGCCGGGAGGAAGGACGAAGTGGACGCGCCTTATTGCGGAGGTTGGTTGAGGCGCGAGTGAGTGGCACGCACTTGTGAAAAAAAATCTCAAAATACATTTTTACCTTACAAATCTACTTTTGTTTTTTATCAAATTAGCCTAGAAAATATATGACTTAACTCATAAGCGAGATATGTTTGACGTTATGCGCATATTGCGCAGTTTTGTTGTATTCGAATACAAATCCCAACAAGCGATCAAATACTACTTTAAAATGTGTAATATAGAGAATATTTAAGATCAAAAGTGACTTTTTATTTAAGAATTTTCCTTTACTAACTCAGCCCGAATATCAAGGTCTGAATTATATTTCTTATTAAACACTTTAATTTCAGAAATTAATATTAAGTAAAATTTAAATGATTGAATCAGTAAATTGCAGGACAATTCTGCATTTGAATTACAATTTAAAAAAAACAAAAGTAAGGTGCCCTTATAACGCAAAAAAAAAAAAATCCTTCAATCTGCCCTTCCCTTTCATTGCAACGTTTCTTCTGCTATTAAATATGACTAAATCAGATTTCTGAAATTTCCTTGCTGACATGTAACAAATATGTTCTTGCATGGCAGCTGCAGTAAGGAGGAGTAAGAAGCGTTGTCCTTACTCCAAGCAGCAGATCAGAGAGCTGGAGAAGGAATTCCTCTTCAATGTCTACGTCAATAAACAGCGACGTGCTCAGCTCTCCCGTCTCCTGCACCTCACTGACCGGTAGGCCTACTACGTATGTGGATCACCTTGCGCAATGCATAAAAATAACAACACGTGTGTGTGTGACGCATGCACTCACACGTGGAAAGCAGTCGAGCTTCATTTCTTGCAATGTCGAAGCTTCTTCGATGACACCTCAAGTTTCCAAGCGGGCTCCTTCCTGCAGGGGGGAAAGAACATTTCACATTTATTTGGATATGCAGAGCCGTTACATAGCAACAGTGGCTTGAACTATTTGGCAAAGTCCGCCGCATTTTTTTTTTTGAATGGATTCACGGTTTCGACAGGCAAGAATGACTTTTGTTATGTCTTGGCTTAAGTTGAGCCTAAACTCAAAAGTAAAAAAAGAATCAAAGTAGTCTTTGTAAGAACATTCTTCTACTTGCAGTAATGATAATGTGTTATTAAAGTTTTTTGTTTTGTACCAATCCCGTTTGGATCATTAAACATGCCCTGGGTCAATTTGATCCAGAAACATTGAATTGCTGTTTCTGAGAAAGGAAGAGGAGTGTTAGGTGTGTCAAAAGATCCGTTCGTTTTTCATTTCCAAGCAATTTTGGGCTCTGTTGAATGTGTATAAATATCTCTTAAATCATTCCCAAATGGCAAAAAAATCTCATTGATAAAAATCATATCCATCCCTCTTACCTGTTATGAAACTATTGTGTTAAAATCAGAATTTGGACAGCTTTCCAGCAGGTAAATTTGTTGTCAAATGTGTCCACCAGATGGCGATACTTTATCTCCATTCAAAGCATGCAGCACAATTCCACACCTTTTATTATTTGCAGCGGTCACAGTCGCAACCTGAGCACTTTAGGCACTGTGATGTCATTTTCAGTCGACAGCAAGTGGCAAGACGAAATTCATATTCAGACAAGATTCATATTCCGCAATTGTAATATTCTTCATAAAGGGTTCAAATGTTGGCACGTCAATACTTAACATACTAATGTTAATAGCATATTCCTATTTGCATTGAATATTCATGTTTACGATGATGCCAAGTGACATCATGGCTCTAAATCCGACCACTCGCTGTCATATGTTTGGCGAGCAAAGAAGCCAACACCCAATATCCACATTAAATCAGATGTCTTTTTGGAGCCTTCATATTTTTTATTTTTTGTATTTATGATCTTTCTGTAAATCAACCAAGTGTGTCTTGCTGTTGTGCAGGCAGGTGAAGATCTGGTTCCAGAATAGAAGGATGAAGGAGAAGAAGCTGGGCAGAATGCAGTTCCATACCAACGGACCTCAATATCTCATGGGTGTGTGAATTGGAGATGATTAGATGTCAAATTTCTGGGGGGGGATGATTCATAATCTAAATGTCTTCCATTGCAGCAGTTATTTTTCAAAGAATCACTGAATCCAATAAACAAATACATTTGTATGAATGAAGTTGTATTGTGTTGTATTTTAGATGATGGTTAGCTCAGTTAGCTCACTCCGAATATATTAGCATATACTTCCTTGATCTTTAAACTTTTTGGTAGAGCAGATGATGGATTAACACAAGAATTGGTTGAAATTTGATTATTTTTTACAATTTAACATTTCCTTTTACATGTCTTGGAGTAGCAGTAAAATGTTACTTGAAACAAGACGAGCAAAAAAATGTACAAAAAAAGTTAAATGCTTGTTTTTTCCTTTTCTTGTGTAGGGAAAAAATATTTTATTAAGACCTACATTAAGTTGCGATTACTTGCAAGATGGGATGATACATCTCAGGGATAAAATATAAATGCAAAAATGTCCTTTCGCTCTTTTCGAACATTCTGAATAAAGACATGAAACAAACAGTACGGCAAATGATGTGAGCGTGATGTCATTTACAATCTTAATGGTGACTTTTAAGGTTTTGACATTGCAAATACTCACCACGTTCTGAATGCAGCTTGTTTGTAACACAACTCCTCGTGAGTGCTATTAAATCAACTTTGTTGCCAGGTTACGACACTTACATTTGTGTATCATCCATGTGTGAAGGGTACTCCAAGACACACTCATCCTTTCGCTTGTGTACGTGTGTTTGCGTCAGTGGGTGTGTGTGTGTGTGTGTGTGTCTCAGACGAGTCCAAGTCTGAAACTTGAACCGCACACATCAACACCTCCCAGCCCCGCAATTTCCTCCATCTCGGCCACTTTTATTGGGGGCAATAGACTCTCTTCCCATTCACTCCACAGCCTGTCTGTCTATACATGTGTGTGTCGGTGTGTATTTGTGTTCATTTGTGCGTGCGTGACGTGAACGCACACCCACAGACGGACACGGACAGGCACATGAAAGAGTAGATTGTGTTTTAAATGAGCAGCAATAAAGTGCAGCAGCAGCCTGTTCAGCTGTGTGGGCCAACACTGATGCACTTCCACTTTATTGTGCATTAGTGCCTTGTTGCCATTTGATCAACCTTTAAAGTCCAACGGAAAAAAAAAAAAAATCGAGTGGGCTTTGCCACCTGAAGTGTCTAGAAAGGCATTTTTTAAAAACATTTACTCTGTATCCTTGATTTAGCTTAAGGTCCAGGTACTAGTACTGTTCGCCCTAGTAGAATGACTAACTAGTAATATTATTTCCATATCTGGAAAGCCACTTAGATTTGAAATTTCTCTAATGTGCTGAATTGTCTTACTCATAAGGTCATAGAATTTACTAGAACACAGACCTGGAGCTGGATTTCAGAGATACGGAATATATTCTCAAAGGGCGCTTTGTGTGAGATAACGTTGCCATCGCGGCATATGCGATGAAAACACATCATAATAGCTTCTGATTGATTTCTCCGTGTCATTTTGATGACCCGAGTCAATGCAGACTGGGAATACAATTAACATCTCGCTAGAAATGCAATTATGCAAATTGGGTCGGTGCCATGTATGAGTTCTTTTATGTGTAAAATGTGCACTGTGGTGATATGAGTGATATCATCATATGTGAGGTTTTATGGAAATCTGTCAACTATTGGAGTCAAATCTACAACTGCTAATATATAATATATTGATTTAAAGGTTTAAAACTACCATAGCATCGATGCTAGTTTCAAGAGTGAGTCTATAGTGTTTTGCAATGTGTTAGCATTATGCTAGCTGTCATTCATAAGGCAAAGTTATGTGGATTTTTTTTCAAATTTTAAACTGTAGCTAAAAGCTTCATTAACACAATTGCTAGCGTTTCATGTTTTCAATGTTATACAATGCATTTGGATTGAATTGATACGTTCACATATCTTAGTGTTACACGTAAGAATAACACTGAGAATTTCCAAAACAACTCTTAACACTTCTTCTGTGGTGATGTGAGGGCAAGATTGAGGTTGCTAGGAGAGAGCGCCCCCTAGAGGCAGGCACAAACCTCCGAAGGCTGCACCAGGCAAGGCGCAGCCACTAACTATGAGCGAAGAGCTAAATGACATTTTAGGAGCTGATTCATGCCTTTCTCTCTTTAATCCCAGACCTGCTGCCGGGGGTTTATTCTAGGCCGATAAAGCAGCGAAGACATTTTAGGAGGTGAAATATGGCCGTGCTCAAGTGTTGGCTGCATGCAAGCGGCTCACTGTTTTTATTTTTTTTTTCTCCCCCCCCACAAGTCTGCAGATGGAAAACTTCATGTAGTAACCTGATTGGTGAAATGTAGCTGCAGCAGTACTTCAATTCCAGGGGGATGGCTCACATTCAAATGTTTGTTTAGTGCCAATACATAATAATTAAGCTTAGTGAATGAGATTTCATAGAGGGAAACGCGCATGGGACAAATGAAGGCCTCACTGTACAATTTCAATTCATCCAGCCAATAGGTGGCGCTAGCCTGTTATAATGTATGTGCTATGAAGAGAAGAAATCTGAATTATCTATTCATATACTGTGTATTACGATACTTATTTTTTAATATCTCGAATAGCAATTGTTTATACTACAGAGTAGAATGTGGAATAACAGCATAGTTGCAAGCTATATCTGATTTTTTATTGTAATTATTATAGATTTATAAAAATAATCTGAATCCTGAGTGCATAGCTATTTCATATACAATATGCAATTCAATTGATGCATGCTTTATATAACTGTGGAACATTAATATTTATTGCCAATTAAAATAAATGACAATCTTGCATTTATTAGTTTGCATGCTTCTCTATATTTCATTTATGGACTGTATTTTAAAATATTACTATTATTTTAAAATATTACCCCCCCCCCCCAAAAAAAATATTTTTGTCACCAACGTGAAAAGATTTTGGGAGAAATTAACCCATTGATAAATACTGTTGTATCCTATCCGTTGTGAATGTTTTGTTTTTATTTTCATTTTTAGATTTTACTTTTACAAGATAACACTGGAGCTTTGCATAGAAAAGAGAAAGAAATAATTAGGTTTTTTTTTTTTTGCTTGTACTGCACGTTTACAAAGTGCATAAAGCAATTAAGTTTCATTTGCAGATCTTAACCATGCAAACGTGTACAAGTGGTCAACAGCGGTGCTCGTTCATTCATATTTCTAGTCATAAAAAGACAGTGGAAGCAGACGTAACGCGCACACGCGCGCGCGCGCACGCACACACACACACACACAGATCCTCGTTACCGTGCTTGTAAACGGCTCTGCTATTTCATTCAGCCTGTAAAAGTGGTTTTTGTGTGTCTGCGTGTGTGCAATACGCACGTCCATCTGGCATTGCGCGGGCCTCCTATCACATTTGCGAGCACAAAAGAATGATTTGATTTATTTGCGCTGCTGGGTAAATACAGTGCGACCATGTGATCGGCGCCATAACCAATAGGCGGCTGAGGAGAAGGTAAGGGCAGGAAAAAAATTACTACCATTTTAGGGGAGGATGGAAGCCACTATACTGACCCATCTAAGGTTTTACAGTCGCCTTTAAGTGTCTTTTTTATTGAAATAATAAAATAAACATGTCGCTAACAAATTATTATTCCATGATGGGGCTGCAGACTGAGGAGCCGTACGGTGCACATTTCCTCCCGGCAGGCTTGCAGGCGTCGACGGCCGGCTGCGCAAAGCCATCCCGCGGCGCGGAGGAAGAGGAGGGGACGCCCGGCTCGCACATTCCGGATTTTGCCCACTTTCCCAACAAGCAAAGCGGCTTGAATGGCTTCTCCCCGTGGACGAACCCCCCTTCGGCGTCGTCGCCGTCCTCCCCGCCGCTGCAGGCCGCCCCGGGCGCGTCCATCACGGGACTTTTCCACCCGCACCACCTCCTCGGCCACCACCACCAGCAGCCTCCGCATCTCCAGCCGCAGCAGTCCCCTTACTACACCGAGCACCTCGCCCCGGCCGCGGAGGGCCGCTTCGTCCGCTGCTGGGAGGGCCCCGGCCCCACCGCGGAGGGCACATTCGCCGCCTGCCTGCCCCAGGCGCAGGGCTGCCCCTCGAACCCGAGCTCGAGGTACGAGGCGGTGAAACCAGACAGCTCGCCGACTCGGTCGCGCGGAAGTCCCGGGGACTCGAGTTTTGCCAGCCCGGGAGAGGTGGTGCTCGAGCGCCTGGGGACGGCCGAGGAGCTCCGCCGGAAGCCGGAGCCCAAAAAGGAAGAGGAGGACGACGACGATGAGGATGACAGGAGGAAAGGCCGACCTGTGCAGCCTGACCCAGGTAAACATGCACGTCCAGAACCAGACGCTGTGTGCGTGTGCACGTGTGTCTGTATGCAAGTGTGTGTGTGTGCAGGAATGTGGCCATATGTAAGTAAGTGTGTGAGAGACTTTTATTGGCCTATAAACGTCCTCCAAGCCTCGACGACAATGTATAAAACTTTATTGTCCATTAAAATAATTGGAGCGACTTTTGCTGTTATTTAGCACGTTTCGCACCATGTGCGCCGCCGCACCGGTGTGTTTACAAGGCCGTATGCACTTGACGGACACTACAATAGGGACACCTGCGCAACCCCAGCAGCAGCATGCACAATCGTGCACCCACGAACAAGTTGGAATAATGAGTCAAACTATTAGGAGAGCTGTTCCATAAATTGCGGTTGCGTGATTTCACCACTAAAGAGTGATAGGATATTAGAAACAGTCCCTGCACCGCAATTTTGAAATAAACATCACAAGTGAGCATTACTACCTTTAAAAGGCATAATACCCAATGAAGTGTCCCGATATTACGTTTGAATATTTTAACTATAAAACGATATAATAGCTGCAGGAATATGTCATAGGAGGTGTGGCGAGAGAATCAAAGGACTGTTGGCTATTGGCTGACTAAATAAATAAATAAATATATATATAACTTCCCCCACAAATACATGGTACATAAAAAAAGAATCCAATTATAATTGATAAATAAGTGTACTCAAGTATACGTCATGCGTCATATGAATAAAATAAGTGAATAAAACACAACAGGTCATCTGTGATTGTCTACAATTTTACTGTAAAGAAATGTATTTTTGTGTGGGTGCAAAATGAGGGTCAACGAGTCCTTGCAAGGAATAAAAACAAATCTTAATGAACGCAATAATGCTAGAACAGGAATTGTGTATAAAGTACTGCTATAGGTGTGGTTGTGTGAGGAAAAATGTGGAAAGTGAAGCTGGGAGGTGAGAATTCTCTATAGCACAACACTAAAAAGAGAGTGTGTTGGACTTAAATTTAAAAAAAAATAATATGGACATCGGTTGCAGACATCAAAGTCAGATTTCATCAACTATGAATTCATTTTGTGCATTATTTATGTTGGCACAATGTGATTTTAATGCATGCAACCAGTCAGTGTGCGTGTGTGTGTGCGTGTGTCATGTCTGTCGGTGAGAATTTCCTATGTCATCTCTTAAGAAAATAAATAAATAAATACATAAATAATGAAAAGTGATTTGATTTGATTGAGAATTTTCCAGATTATCCTAATACTGTATAAACAGATGGATGGAAATGACAACAAAATAAAACAGAATGACGGCAATTTTGCCGTTTAGCTCTTACAGATTCGGTCATGACACAATGCTGTTCAAAAAGTGTGAAAAGTCAGGCAGGTCAGGGGGAATTTTCCAGGTCATCGTAGTGCTAAATAATAAAAATAAAGAAGCTTTAAAAATAGCTGCGAGCTGCTTAGTGGCAAGAGTGTGAAACACGAGCCTCATTTATACTTGTTGCTCGGTGCGCCTGCAGGTCCAGCACCGGCCGTATTTTTTAACCCCAGCGTCTCCGAGGAGAGAGCCCAATAAAACGGGCAGCTTGGGATATCTGGATGATTTTTTTTTTTTAACAACCAATGCCCCAGTGCTGCCAAAATGGGATTTATAACTGCACTCCTTACAAAACCTGATTAGATATTTTGGATTGGGGAAGCAGAGAGAGTAGTTGAGAATAGCAAAAGAAATAGATAAAAACATCATCATGGCCTGATCTGCAAGGAGCCCAATAGCCTCACAGTCATAAAATGTCTTCCCGGGATTGTTTTGGGGTGAACCTCATTTTAGGAGTGTCAATAAATAGGATAGAATGCGATAAGGGAGACGAGGGTGGAACGTAGGTTCGTATACATCTCAAAATTCTTTGGGCGCTTCTCATCAAACCTCCCGGTGCAAGTTGGAATGATTTGTAATAAAAATATTACACTGCAACTCCATTGAATGTATATTTTTTTAAATGGCCACCAGGGGGCAGACTAATATTTACATTCAGTTCATATGTATGTATGGGAAGAGTGCTCAAATATGACTAATGTGCTCCAAAAATTGAATTTTAAGTTTAAAACTATTCACAAACTTCTTTTTTCCGCCACAGAGAACCCGTCTGCAAGCTGGATCCACGCCAAGTCCACCCGCAAGAAGCGCTGCCCCTACACCAAGCACCAGACCCTAGAGCTGGAGAAGGAGTTCCTCTACAATATGTACCTGACTCGGGACCGGCGCCTGGAGGTGGCCAGACTCTTGAACCTGACCGAGCGGCAGGTGAAAATCTGGTTCCAGAACCGACGCATGAAGATGAAGAAGCTGATGATCCGGGAAAGGAGGAGCATCAATGAATAGGTTGGGATGGGGCGGAATGGGTGGGGGGGAGGGGCAAGTGTAACATAAGCTTGTGGACATCTAAAAAAAAAAAAAAAAAATGGACATTTTTGGGTGCTTCTCCTCAAGCCTCGCTGAATGGACGTTACGGGACTTTTAAGTAATAATAAAATTATAAACTGAACGACAAAGACGTCCACACTGTGACACAGTTAAGTCCACATGAATGCAAAATATATTTTTTGCTTCTGTCCCCACTTGTCGGCATGGTCTTGTGAGAATTTAGTAGGATTTTCTACCCCAAAAAATATTCTAAGTTATCGGCAAAGTGACATTTTTGGAAGGGGAAACTTGATAATGTGTGTTAACAGATGTTATGAAAATGTACCCTAATCACTTTGAAATCGTGGTCAAATATTTCTGTCGGATGATTTTATGGTGTGGTTGCTCTGGACACACTTTTTGTACCGTTGCCAATTAGATTCTTGTAATAATGTGCCTGAAGTTCTCGAAAAATATGGCCAATGAAATTTCACGGTCAAAGTCAAGAAATAATACGAAATGCTACCAAATTATGTCAGAATGTTATTTAACGTTCTTTTTTTTTTTTTGCAGCACTTTGGCCATATTTGTGGAATCTAACAAAAATATTACAAACTAAAATGACCACAATTTGACACACATGAAAATGCAAATTATATTTTTTGCCGCCCCTTGTTGGCATATTGCAAGAATTTAGTTGGAGTTGGTACAAAAATAATAGCTGCAATTCAACATTTTTTGATAGCGATAACTTGAAAAATGAACAACTAATGAACCCTAACCACTTTTAAAATACGGTGAAAGAATGTGGTACGCTCCGAAACTGTGACGAAACTTCACATTTTTGAGTCCGATTTTGTGCAATTTGTAGTCGTGTCTTTTGGAAAGTGATGGAAATTTTATGCTTTAAGTACTAAAATTGTGGCAAAATACTATCAAATATAACGGACAATTTGATGGCAAGCTTTTGCCTCGATTCCCCTGTCAGCATGTTCTTGTGAAAATTTAGTAGGATTTTGTGCAAAAAGGAATTTTGTTGAACAGCTATATGTTGCTGGAAGTAGTAGTCCATTTATGAACATAATTTCTGTGGTTATTTGTGTATTATTTATGACTAAACTATTGGCACTACAGACTGAATTATGTTTGTAAAATAACGCATCGATTCGTAATCTGTAGAAATCCTACGTTACAAATGTTATGCCTCCCAAATACTGTCAAATATCATTGGAACGGCACTGAAAACTGTTTTTATTGATTGAATTTAGTCAATTTCATTTCGTCAAGTGGTTGCACGAAATTAAATCATCTGGTACCGGATACATCAAAATCCAATCCAATGGTTTTGGATCCAGATAGATTTTTTTTATCATGTCCTACTAAATTTTCATTGTGACATGCAACCCCCCCCCCCCTCCCCTCTCCCGTTTTTTATGTATGTGAAGTATTGTAATTAGTAGAAACTTAATGTCAACTAATAGAGCACCATGTTGAAGATCACTTTTTGCACAGATTATTCATCTAGGGCTGAAGTTTTCTGATAACTTCCTAAAAAAAAAATCTCATTACGCGTCACCCCCTCCCCCCCAAAATTTTTGTAGTATTGTGTTTAGGTGAAAAACTTAACGTATTATGTAAAATATAAAGAAGTTCAATTTTGCATACACAGGCGTAGTCACGCTCTCGTAAGACATCCCGGACTTTTTGTGTGCAATTTTCGACTAAATCGCCCTCTGACACACCCCACGAGTGATCTCATGACTTGGCATGACCCGAAATGTACAGTAAAGATGATTTATGTCAACACATAAAACCTCACTGAAAGAGCAACCAAAACACACTCACACCTCACAAAAACAGAGACACATAATTGCGTAAAATTAAAATGATTGTTGCAAATTCTTATCTAAAAGTGGATTCTGTAAATATTGAGTATCTTATGTTAAATTGGGTGACATTTGCATGGCTGGTTATTGTTTGGTTTAGAGACAAGAAGGCACTAAGTCTCCATATTTGGTTTGATTTGTTACGAGAAATGTGCTTTTAAAACCATCGTTGTTTTCATTCTCTGTGTTAAATGTGAAATAATCGCTACGGGGACACAGTGGCATCACTTTTAATATGGCGCGTCGACATCATGGGTTGTATCCAATGTGAAATTGTTGTATACACCATTTTATAACAGTCAAGTGACATGCGTACATAATGTGACAGTTAGCATGTGACTCAAACATGCGTAACGAGGGAGCAGTCTTTGTCACGCAAGCTAACCGCTGCTGTGTTGTTTTTGTAAACACAAAAGGTACGATTGTATAAACAAGCCCAAAAAAAAAACATTCTTTGACACAAATGCAAATAAGTAACCTCACTCCGTTTGTTTAGCGTTAGCATGTAGCATAGAGTTGGCGTTTCCCAGTATACTGCACATTAGCGAGTAGACTGTAAATCTATACGAAACATAATCACCGGCTAATTGCAGGGCACAATTCGAAAAACAATTTACACCAATGGGAAATTTCGAGTCTTCACTGATGCAAAGGCAGGAACTGTGAGACAGATGTGCTAACCACGAGGCCTACCATGCTAGCCTAAGCTAAACGATATCAAGTGTTATTGCTTTGTTGGTGTGTTGACATTGTTACTCTTACTCATTATGAAATTCACAAAAAAATATCGTTTTCATACCACTGACCGCAGTCTTTACTTTGGGCCAAACCACAAGCAGACCAAACAGTTATTGACAAGTAAACTGTTTGTTTTGAATCGACTCCCTGCGGCCGCATAGTTTCTAATAAGCCCTTTGACAGCGAAGAAGTTGTTGTGACTATTCAATCAAAAATGTTTTTTTTTGTTTTTTTTTTATAAACTGCATGTAGAATTCAATAGGCATCATTGTATATTTTTTTTGTTAGTCACACATACAGGCGTGCACAAACATTTGTGGTTGCTAGGTGTCAGCTCACACAACACAAATGTGAATGTTGCTGCTTCTTTTTTTTATCCTTTTGGACACACTCAACAACTCAATACAGCCCACAGTGTGTGAGCGTTCCGTGGAATGTCCGCCACACAACTGGAGCCCAGATGTCATGTCTGCCCCTCCCCACACACTCTTTTGAACAATTATGAAATAAAATGCCCTCTACAACCTCAATCGAGCATATCATATGCATTATGAGTCTTTTTATTTTTAATGATTTGATATTAGCCTACAATTTCATGGTGGGGGGGTATTTTCACGTTTATTTTTTCTGTTTGAAAAAGCTCTGTAAGCTACATTGATTTTTTTTTATGCTGGGGGAAGGGGGGGAAGAAACCACTGCAAAATGATCACTTTGATTTTCTTGACAATAGACTGTAATTATAAATCATGCTATGTACATTTATTGGTAGAAATGACAAAGAAATGTCAAATTACAGCTCCAGCGTGGTTCTTTTTGGTCTCTTTCTTTTCTTCTGAGCTGTACCGTATATATAGTGGGTGTGTATTTGTGTAATGTGGCCTATATATGGTTGGTGTATATATGCACTTTGGTCTCCTTGCTTGTTTTGGCAAAATATGTGCAGCCTCCTAGCTCCTCACTGCGCGCCTCTCGTTTATGGCCGCCATATAAAGCGCATCCTCCTGCAGGGTCATAAAGCAACAGCATGCATTTGGAGAATAAACGTGACTTTCCCCCCCACTACTCTACCATCGTACACACACACACACACACGCACGCATATATAGAAAAGACGTGGGTTTTCTTTCAAAAGAGGGACAGCGAGAGAGAGAACAAGAAAAAGCCATAAAGTAATTAAAGCCAGACAGTCTCGGTGACTATATGGTTTTATTGGACATCCTTTTCCTGCCTCGACTGCACCTCGAAATGTTAAAGTCATTGTCTGACGTGGTGGGGGGAGCTGACGGACTCGAACCTTGGTGCAAAAGCGCCAGACCACAAAACGAGCCAGGAAGCCAAGCACAGCAACCCGAAAAGAATGAGAATGAAATGAAATGAAAGTATTGCGTGTTTGTTTGCTCGTGCACAGTAGGGCGAGCTCGTCGGTGACTGGAAACGACAAAATACGTATTCGAATCGATACTTCAACCCGATTTCCCTTTTTTAGAATTGCATTGTTTTTGTTTATTTGCTAAATTTTTTAGTTGCACGTATGGGTGATCTATCTTTTTTTTGTATTGGATCTTTTAATTATACATCGATTTTGTTTTGTTTTTTTGCAAGTGCAAGTTGCATGATCCTACGATTTCACATTTCGTTTTTTCTTTCCATTGAAAAAATTCTTTGAAAAATATTTCTTTTAAATATTTCTTTTCTTATTTCTATAAAAATATTTATTTCCCTATTACCCTCAAATTTACATTTGTAATTTCAGCATTTAAAGTCGCAACTGTCAACTACCATTTTATTTTCACTTTATGTCCTACCATTTTTCATTATAGTGTGTCTTTCATTTTTAATACATTTTGTTTTCCTGCATGCGAGTTTTTATGCGCACTTTTTTGTTTTTAAAGGTCTATTTAGTTTCATTTTCCCTTAACTCTTATTACACGTTTATGTTTAAATATATATGGATTTCCCTCTTAAATTGAAATAATAATTTCATTATTTTAACTAGTGTTTTTTTGTATTTACAAATATACAATAATTATTATTATTGAATAATTAAAATCAATTTTCCGTGACTGTCATGTCGGGCTCTAATACTGAAAATCGATGTAGATAAAACCTAAAATAAAAAATAACAAGTGCAAAAGCACTCCCTTCAACCTTGTAGTGCTAACAGAAGTGTGAATTACATTTTTAGATGGTCTCGTAAAAGTGTATAAGAAAAAACACACGAACACAGACAGAGAATACGAGTGTGCATTAATAGCAACGCGGCGCGGGGGCTGTTAAAGTGCCGTAGAAATTAAATAGAAAGTATGTAACGATGAAGTTATTGCTCGTATAATGAAAAGTTGCCCCTGGTTCTACTTTGCGCTATCATTCACGCAGTAAACGAGGACGACTACGCTCTAATAGATGACGGTTATTTCCAAACTAAATGAGGGGAGAAAAGATGACTTTTTAAAATTTAATTCCGGAGCAAATCTCTTTTAGGTTCCAACATCAAGACAAAGAAAAGTAAAACGTAAAAATTGGGTTAAACAGTTTGTGGCTTCACGTGTGTTTTGTAGTTGGATACTTTTTTCGCTAGGTGGTGCTGTTGTCTTGCAAGAGTGATGGATGCTTGTTTGAGGTATTCATCTTGGAAGTGACAAATAACAGAAGAGATGCTATTTATTAGCGGTTTATCCCCCTGAAATTATTTACTTTTATTTGACCGTTTTTGTTCACGTTTGTTTTTGTATAGTGATGGGCAATAATCAACATGTGATGTCAATCAAATATTATTCTGCCATTTAGATGCGCTGTATGTATTTACTAGCTCGATATTGGCTAGCTGATGGATGGTTAAAGATGTTGAATATGTCGATAAAGGTCTTCTTTTATTCAATACTGGAATAAATTGGGTCACTCTTGGTTTTTTCCATTAACTGACATTGATTTGAAAAGTAATTCAACACTATTCTGCACTTAAAGGGCTTGATATTATAGAAGGCACCATGAATGTGTAGAAAATAATAGGCCATATTGTCTTATTGGAATGTTTATTTCATAACTGCAGTGCAAGTGGAACCTAAATTTAACGTGGCAGAAAATCTCTCAAGACTTAAGCTCCAACCTCTTCATTCTCCATTATTTCCATAAAACGGTCTTTTTCCACCCAGGCCACAGCAATGTCTGCTATGCAAACTATACTGCTATTGCGCTATAATAATTTTGTACCCAGGGAAATATGTTGAAGGGGGAAACTTCATTTCGTTAGGGCGTAGCCTTCTCTAATAGAAAAAAGGTGCTTTGCTGCCATCTTGTGGCAATTACAAACCTGCGTGGGCGGCTGCATCTCCATTTTCCTTTTTCTCAGTAAAACACTGATAAGCATTATTTATCTATTTATTGAAGTCAGACAAAATTGTAATAGATTTTGAAAATATCGGAAGTTATACATTACAATCTGGTAGATCCACAATTTTTATAAGGCCAACTCGGGTCAAAAGTGACCCTTGTGTGCAACAGTATCCGCGTTCAAATACTGTGTTTAAAAGTCCCTTTACGACCTGAACTGCCCTATGTTGTGTTTATTGGCAATGGGTGTCTTTGGTGTTGGGGGGGAAGGGGCTTGTTGATACCATGCCGTCTTTAGCTTCCAAGACGCGAGTCGTGTTTCTGACAGCCAGCGAGCCCACGAAAAAAAATAACACTGGACAATCCAGATTGAAGAGCCAAAATCCAATCTTTCTGGGCGCAACATTTAAATAACATGCAAGGAGGTCATTTGTTTCCTTTGATTTCGTTTATATAATTGTGCTCAATAATTTTGCATAAATGATAGGTTGAAGTAGGTTTAGGAAAAAGATAAACGGTGAGACGAACCTTCTAAATGTCGATGTATCTTCTTAAAATTTCAATGTTTTCATATGAATAACACTAAGGATTTTTTTTCGTTTCTGAATATATTTAAATATTGTCTAAAATATATTTTCCTTTCATTACATTAAAGGACGACGGAAATATTTAACTAAGAATGACTATTTATTAATCGATAAAACAATTATATCTGAATAACGGGTTTTTTTTCTTGAGGATTGCGCATGCAATTGAAAGGGAGAAAAGCAATAAACACACGCACACACAAACACACACGCCATAATATGATGTCATAAAAACAGTAACCATAGAAACGTGTTACAAAAACGTAGCTACAACGAAGGTGCAGTGGTGGAAAAAAACTGGTCTCAACCAAATAGCACGTTGCTGTCAGTTCTACCTCAATTATTTTTTGTTAAATGTCGCAGGCACATATACGTATCTCGATTTTCGTAGGGGGGGGGGGGCAATAACACAAATAATGATTTTTTAAAAAAAAGTAACGCCATAACATGCATGTACATTATTCTAGAATGATTAGAATTATTATTATCTAGAATACGTTTGTAAATATTTTTTTAAATGCCAACCACTGCACTGCGTATATTTCTACTTAATTGCAGTGGCCCTCTGCAGACTCACTGCACACTACCGCTGAATACTAATTGATACATACAAGGATGTGTGAAGAACGGAAAATAAACACAAAATAAACCCTAAAATACAAGTGAGGGGGAAAAAACAACTGCAGTGTGAAATTGAAATGATCTTGGCACTTAATTCTTAATATTCTTAATCATGACATGATGCTGATTATTTCACGTTCGTAGTTGTGGCTAAGAGGACAAAAGGCTGTTTTCATTTTAAATGCGTGGCAAATACATTCTCGTTTCATTCTTGTAGCGTATTTTATTTTGATTTTTCATTATACCTGTCTATTTAAGTTCAGATTTGTTATCTGATTTGTTCTTCGAGGAAAACATTTTCCTGATCATCAGTTGAAAATCAGAATTGTTTCTTCCTTATTTCACGAACAAAGTAGGCCTTTTTTTTTTCCCATCACGTTTGTGCGGTTGTCTCAAACACGCCAGTAAAACGAAGTAAAATCATGCTGACCAAAGATTTAAAGTAAATGTACAAAAAAAATCCTACTGGCGTTGTGACATCATGCTGCTCGAAAAAAAACACGTATGAAAAGCTGCAAATTTCCAGAAACAAAAGCACATTCGTATTGCTGCCCCACCTCCCAAACCGTCTGTCTTATTTGCGCATTGGAATTACAGAAAATTCAAGCCGTACATAAACGAAATAAAACAAATATTCGTATCCATAACTACACATTATCAAAGTATTTTAAATTCATGAAACGAGGTCCAATGACCAACGACTGCAAAACCAAAAAAAAAAAAAAAAACTTGCAACAGCTACAACAAAAATGCAGTGTTATTGACGCATCGAAATTAAAGAAACTTGTGCTGCTCGACTCTAAAATCCACATTAAGTGTATAATAATGCACATTATGAACCCCCACCCCACCCCAGCCGCAACATGGAGTTTTCAAGATGGATTCTTCTGGCTTCCTGGCGAGTGCAGCTGCCACAAATCATAGCCCCCAAAATTCCCCTCACGCCCGAGTCTTGAGGTGCTGTATTTTACGAGCGCGCGTCCGCCGCCATTGGCCCTCCGCATGCACGTGACCAATCACGTCTCACTCTTGCTTCCTTTCCTTCCCGTCGCGCGTATAGACGCGCAGCCGCCTCGACGCACGCACGCACGGTAAAAAACTCGTCTCTTGTCACACTCACACACCCCCGCACTTTCTTTCGGCTTTTTTCCAAGTGTATTTCTGCACTTCTCATTCGAATGTTAGCCTATAGTTTGATGCGTAATGACGTCATAGCCTATATGGTGCGACTTGCTGCAAACTGAAATCGTCTGTTCTTTTTTTTTTAAAAGATGCTGGCGTGTATGCGGATGATCACATCAGCAGGTAGGCTACTCTTTCAATATTTGCATGATGAATACTAACTGAAACTGTTATTATTGCTTTCTTACGCAATTTCTGAGGGCTCTGATAAATGTCAAACTGTTACTAAATTATTTCAGATGTCTCCGAAGTAATTTGGATGCGCATTTACTTCTTTAAAAGTACTTTGAGTGCCGATTTGACGACCATAAATGCACAATTAAGTAGGAATTGTAAAATATGGTGACGTCACGGTGAGTAGGCGGCAAGGGAAGTCGCAGCAAACATTCGGTGCAGATTTAGTCTTGACATTTTTTGACAGATGTAGCAAAGTGGAAGTGAGATGACTTCACCTCGTGGTGACGTCATTGCCGCATGATGCAAAGCACTTGGGATTATCACAGGATGATAAAAATGCATGTTACTGAAAGGGTGCACGTTTGTTTCTCATAATTGAGAGATACAAAAGGGGGAAAACATTTTCAATCATAAAGTCAACTTCAATGAACTCAATATTAACCGACATCTTTTGGTCTCACTCATAGGTAGATGGAAATAACTAACGACCCCCACTCCTCATTTCCTCTATGTGTGCTTTTTATGAGGGCCCTGTGACTGGGGCTCTTACACACCCACAGAGACACAAAGATGGCAGTATTTTATGTTTTTCTTTCTCCTTTTACAATTGTACACTTCCTATAGCGGAGGAGGGGGCGGGGTCTGTAGGGGGTCAGGGGGAGAAGGATAGAGGAGAAACAAAGACAGTATTTCACTGGTGATGCTCACTGGAGCTCAGCTGGCACTGACAGTATTTACAACCTACTGCAATGCGGCAGAGGAGCCCATTGCCGTGTGTGTGCGTGAGCGCGAGTGTGTGTGTGTGTGTGTCTGTGTGTGTGCGAGAGAGCAACAAAAGGGACAAAGGGCGACAGTGACGCCACACAAACCTGGAAAATTTACACCAGGAGACAGACAGATGGACAGTTGTATCGTGCTGCTGATTGTGGGTTTGCTCTTTGTATGTGTGTAGGATGACAAAAACGACGACTGAGAAGGTGAAGGAGAAGAGCAGCTGCAAATTTGTCACGTAAGAGCAACTTATGCGTCTCCTGTATCTGCACATGTGCAAAAAGACCACTAAAGAATGACTTTTGAATAAGAAGCAACATGAGTTTGACACCATTTCAACTCAAAAAAAGTAACTCTAAAGTAATTTATGAACCCCAAGACGGACTATCATGCACAAAAGTGAAATTGCGTAAAAGAGATCCAATAGAGTTAGAAGCCTTTGCAGACATTATGATCAATTTCGAAAATGGGCGTTACCTTCGCAGCTCTGCAGTGCACATCAATTTAATATTATAATGTTGACTAACATTTCTATTCAGAGTGTGGACAAAAAAAAAAAAAAACATCTAATGAGTTCACAAATTGAGGTATTAATATAATTATACTAAGGAGGGCTGTTTCTAATATTTTGGTGTAATGTTACGCACTGCAGTTGTACACCAATGCAATTTACAGTCACGATAACGATATTGTTACATCGATGCCTTAATCTAAACTTTATTATGTTTACGAAGGCAGAATTAGGAATTGAATTGCTTATAAAATGCTGCAGGTTGCCTAATTTGCGTTGACTGTTTGATTATAAATTTCGATTCCAAGCAGTAAAATCTTTTTTTTTTTTTTATTTATAGCAAGATTGTTCAATGTTGAACAATGAACAAAAGGGCTGTCATAGCACCGCAAAGCGGCAGGTAACGCCCATTTTTTCTTCAGCGCAGTCTGCTGTTGCTACTTCTGTCCACTAGAGGGCGGTAAAAGACAAAGAATAAAACTGCGCTCCGAGCACTGCAGACAGGGGGACATTTTTAATGTATTCAATGTCTTGAATTATTTTGAATGATACGCAACGTTACGTCATATTTGCAGCATTCATGTCATATTATATACGATAATGCAATTAGAGCACAAATAAATGACAGTAATACTCATTCAAACATTTCATGTTTATACTGAAACTTAAGTGCAGATGACACAAGCCCCTGGTACTATATGAGCTTCACTATATCTTTATTATATAGCAAGACTAAGACTATTTGGGGCGGGTATCTGTAACCTCCAGCTACCGTGAATGCACCTTTATCAGGGTGCGTTCGAATCAATGGGAAAATTAATAATTAATAGTACAGACGTATTAATAAGGACGCTTGTTGTTTAAATAATTTAGAGTGTTAGCTGTGCATTCAGAATGATGTTTAATAGCTATAAATGATGCAAACATGTTTAATTTTGCGCGATTTAAAAACGGAAGTCAAACACAAGGGCAGTTTGGGCGACGTCATTATCAGAGTTATTTGAACACAGCTCCACCAGGGTGCGTTCAAATCCGTTGCAAAATTGAATATCTTTTAACGCCACAGACGTTGGAAATCACGAAGTAGGTTGTATTATAGATCAACATTAGATTTCAATTGATAGGAGACAGACAGACAGACACCATTCCAATCCATGGGAAAATTTAGCTTTGACATTATATAGGTCATAAATTATGTAAGTGCGGTTAATAAGTACGTGACAAAAACCATCGCATCAAGTGTTCTATTAAGGATGTATAATAATTACAAATGATGCATTTGTCGTACATTCAAGACGATTGTTCTGTTATTGCATGGTGGTGGCGTTTTTGTTTTGTGTTTTTGCAGCGTTTGGCGGGACACACACACACGCGCGCACGCACACACGCACGTGTGTTTTCACAGCGCCTACTTTATGGCTTTATTGCTCCCCATTTACGGAAATCAAAGCAGGAAACAAATGTTCCAGCATTCCAGGGGCATCCGGAAAAGTGCAAAAAGACTCGTTTAGGTTTGTTTGGACAGGGGTCAGTCGACGTCTAGAGTTGTGCGCATGCATACTCACGTACGGAGCTCAATTGGCAACGTATAGAAATAAAAATAGAAAGCAATATACGAAAAAAGCAAATAAAATCAACAGAATGTTGGATGTGTTCAGAAAACACTCGCAATGCATATACTTAGTAGTTTTATTTAAAACCTGATATATTTGTTTTTAAAATAAAGATATAAAAGGGGTTCCCCCGTTACTTTTCAAAGTGTCCTCTCCCAGGACAATTTATGGATCCGCGTGGGAGACGTGAAAAAAAAAAAAAAAGCGGGTGGGGGTGTCGGAGGGGGAGAACACGTGATAGCAATAAAGTGTGTTTTATTGCCGGTGGCGTGACAGGCCCCAAAATATAACTCAGACTGCAGCCGACAGGCCACCACATCGCATCAGCGGCCACACACACACTTCGAAAAAATTGTCCCCGCGGTTCGACGTGGACGAGAGGACGGCGTGATTTCGCTTCCACGCGAGAGCCGGACGGCTGCGGGTTTTCATATTTGGCAGCGATGATGTTATGAGATATGGACGGGGAGGGGGCGAGAGGAGAAGGGGGTGCAATCGATGGTCCGGGGACCCTGCGTTGACCCTGGTGGGATGAGCGAGGGGGTCCAGAGATCCACCTGTGCTCCACAAATGGGATTCAATTAAATCATTCGGGCGGCAAGGGGGACACGCATGGAGGGACATTCACTGTCACGGAGGACAAGCCCGGCTGCAGGTGACATTTACTCGGCCGGTAAGGAAACTCCACTCATGGTTCACCTTTGAAATAATGCTTTTCCTCAGTGATATCGTCTAAATGAAAGATGTAGATTGAAAATTATGCAATAATTGTGTTTATTAAAATAGAAACTTGTTTGTTTGGATGCAATTTTGCAAATACTATTATAATACACAACTCTGCGTAGTCGGGGAAAATAAGAGACAAATCGTTTTTTTGGGGGGGTTGTTGCGTTTTTCATTTTATTTTCTGAAACTAAATGCAGCAGCAAGAGTAGGGATCAGTATAGGATATTTTAAAAAAAAAATATTCTATTTAAATATAAAACTCTAGATAGGAAAATATGACACATTTATTTTGCAATGGTCTCCTATTTCGCCCGAGAGATAAATTACCTTCTATTCTATAGCCATTCAATTATGCACATTTAAATTGAAAATGTGTTCAGAAAAACGGCCGGAAACAGTTAAATGTATTATTTATTCTGATAATACTTCATTATATTAACATTAGTCTATTCATTTAAAACTTTTAAGAAAAAGTGTAAGAATAAAAATAACTGCCGCGCTGTTTCATGCATTTTACTACATAAAAACATTGAGATATATATAATGCACGCTATAGCGTGTTTGAACAAACCCACCTATGAAAAAAACGACAATTATAAACAAACAAATGAAAAAACGTAAACTACATATTGTTCTATGCAATTAATCCGAAAGACCCCGTAGAGCTCGTGCGGGTGGATGTTTTTGTGGAAGTGAGACACGACGACAGTCATCAGCATTCTTTTTTTCTTTTTTTCCACGTACTTGTTTTGGCTGACAGTAAATCAGGCAAGCTAAAAAATTCTAGAGCGTCGTATGAGCTCCCTGTGCGCAGTCATGATGGGAATTAGACGTCATAAAACTTGGACATTAAAGCGCACGTTTTTGGCTCGTTTATTGCAGGTTTATGTGTTAACATGCATGCTGCTGGGGCAAGGCATTAATCTGAGTCCATTTGCACGGCGCGATAAAAACTACTTTTAACAAAATCCATATTTTACATTCAAACGGAGCGTTCGAATTGGGCTGTTTTGCAGCAAATGAGCTTGAAATGCGAATTTGGCGTCACCCCGCGAGACGGTGCCGCTGCGCTGCAGGAGGGGTCGTGCAAGTTAATGTCTAAACCGGCTTAGAGGACCGCTCTCAGCCCGGCTTTGACCCGGCTGCAGGCCCGGGGGCGAAGGGGTTAGCCGGCGGTCAGCCTGTCTAAGATGAAAAAGTGAAACGACCCCCGAGAGAAAGAAAAGCCACCATCTGAATAGCTTTTTTTTTTTTTTTCCCCGAAGAGTGGACTACACATGTGCACTGAGAACGGTGTAATGGCGCATGGGCAATAACAATAATGCGTAGGAATTGCGTGAGAATGCAAATACAGTTTACGCATTGGCTTAAAAAAATGCGCACGGTGTTACATGACGCAAAAGTGCTCTTTCAATGGTTGCACAAAGCAATACAATGAACAATCCCGTAACAATGGCCTATAGCGACTTTTGAACTCTGCGTGGTCCCCCCTCCCCCCCAATCCGTGCGGAGCCCCAACCGTCCTGTCCAGCTCGCATAGGACTAATGGTAGGTCCGGTGAAGCCTCGGTCAACGCTTGTGAGTGACCCTGCAGCGACCCGCTCGGCAGCTAGGCTGCATTCTGACCGCACAAGAATGCTCGCTTTTGAGCTCCCCGTTGTTGTTGTTGGTGTTGTTGTCTCCTATTAAAAAGGGAGGGGGGCAAGAGGGGGGGCAGCAAAGTTCACAGCTATTGAGTCAAAAGGTGTGTGGAGTTGATGACTACTAAGAAAAACTCATTTGGAGCTGAAGAATTGTTTAAAAAAAAATAAATGAAAATGAAGGCGTAGATTAATAGTTCTGTGCTGAATGCATTCGTGCTGGCGAAAGCGTCATTATTCAAACACATCCATTAGGACTGTTTCGTCAATTTGCCTTTGTTTCGGCTGGCATTTCACTTTAAAAATGGACTTTTCGCACACAAATAAGCATATTTTAAAATAGCTAATATCTAGTGGTTAAATGAGCCAGCAAATTAATCGGACGGACCCTAAAAAAGTTGATAGTGAATAAGAAAATATACATGAAGAAATAGATTTTTTAAAAAAAGAATCAAAGAGGTTTCAGTATCGGAACAATGTTACTGATTAAAATAACAGAACGTTTTCGAGCAAGCCAAAATGGGTCAATTTTCTTCTAATTGCAATGTAGGGATGATTGATTTTTCAGACCAAGACATTTGCTCAACTATCAAGTTACCGATACCGATATCAAGTACCGATACCACTACGTTTGATAAATAACCCCCCAAAAGGACAATAACATATTTAAAGAATAAAAAAAATAGATCCTGATTGTATAAAACGGCTGGCACAGGAGAGCAACCGATACAGGTATCGACTTCCGGCACAAGTACCGATACCTAGAAATAAGGTATCGGTGTACCGGTATCTACCCATCCCCAATTCTCTGCAATTGCAATGACTAATTAATAAAAAATGTGGCCAAAAAAATTAGCACTGCATCCATATGGGAAAAATAAACCAAACTGTTAACACACTCAAACAGCGAGTAAGTCAAAAATTAATTTCTACTAATTACTTTTAATTCTTAGAAAATAGGCAGAATCAGTTTTGCACGGAATCCGATGAGAAAAGGTCCAATGACTCACATCTCTGTCAGCATCCACATGCCTAAGGATTATTTCAATGACTTATTGGCATGTTAAAGCAACACACGCGACACATGTAACAAGCGTGTTCCCGAAACAAAGAGCGGTGTCGAGACGACTCCTTTACATCCGAGGACACTGGAGTGTGGAACAGCAGGAGCGTACATGCTTCGCCTATAAATACCCTGTAGAACCGAATGTGTGTGGACTCTGCTCGGTCACAGATTGGGTTCTAGGGGAGTCTATGGGCGGCGACTAACCATCTATCACGCGCAAGGGAAACCCGAAGAGCTTCACAAGTGCTTCTTTGTGTTTTCAATTTGGGTTGCTTCACTTTCCGATCAGCAAGAAGATCCAATGACACGATGGAGACTCAAGTCACTTCAGCAAAATATCATTTTCCTACTATTTTTTTACAAGAATCAACTAAAGGAAAATAAATGATTCAGGTCCTGCTTGCATAAATCCACAAAATTTGAGGGCAAGCTCTTGCATCTGCCATCTGATGGTCATTGGTGGTATTACAACCTAAAATGACTGAAAATCGGGCCGGGCTGGGTTGCGGATAGCAAATATTTGCGTATAATTGATGGCCATTAAAATTGGGGAGGGAAATGTATTTTGAATTGTAAAAACTAAATAATTCAATAAAAATCACTGATCAAACTTCAATACATGAAAAATAAGTATAGAAACAAAATCTGCTAAATGATTTTAGGGGTGATAACCCATGAGTATTCAAGGGTCCACTGCAGTAGAAGAAACATGATCCTTCGAACTTTGATTATTGGATACCTACTGTACTGTTGTTTATGTTTCTTGCTCACATTTGGGGAAAATGTTTGTTCAGAGTGGCACCCTCTGGCTGACTAATGACATTCCAGTGCAATGGATGCATGGAAGCATAAGGCTCCTTTTTGTATGTACTCTATACTGCAAGGAAAAAATGAGCCTTTCAGGGTTACAGCAAAAAAAAAAAGTATAATTTCACAGCATGACGGCAAATTGACCCAAAATTATCACTTGAATTAATTACTTAAATGCTTTAATATGGAGAAACATTCTTGATTGTATTGGTATTATGTATATAGACTATTAGGTAACATACACCCGAAAATTCTACAAAAATTGCAAATTGTAAATGACACTTTCCACTCTGCTTAACAATATCACCCTTTAAAATGGTGTCTCTAATTAAAATGGTCTCTAATTAAACACATCAATTTAGATAAGAAAACTGAGCGACACTTTCACCCTAATAAAACGATCAAGCATGATTAAAGCAAGCTACTAAAGCAAATGTTTGCCTGTTTTGGGCTTATCGCTGACATCCATTAGGATCTGGAAGCCAGATCAAACACATTTGCTTTTAGGTTCACTTGCATTAGGTCAGATTGAATAAAGCCTCCACTTGAGCCAACGCATGCCAAAACAATGCGGCAGTTTAGGGGGCGCCGTATGCACGAATGAATGATTATTTGGGGGGTTTAGAATGGACTATCATTTATTTTGCGTCGTGTGAGGGCTCAATTTGGCCACTTTCGGGGGTTCTAAACCAGCAAGATCATTTTTAAACGCCTTCGCTCAGTCCTCCCCACCCCACCTCCTCAGCTGCATCATTTTTCCAATGTGGCTTTTATTCAGAGACGGCGATGATGACGGTGAGATGGTGAACGGGACACCTCGGACTGACCCCTACCCGCAACAAAGCCAACTACTAGTCACTGTCTGGGGGCCTTTTTGTCCCATTCTTGTGTGCGTGCCCTCTGCGGAGCGGTCACGTTTTGTTTTGCGCCCTTTGATTGCGGCCACAAGGCCAAATATGGCCCCCTCGTCCCCTCAATATGGGCCCGATTAATTTTTCAGCTCAGGGGCCCATCTGTGGGGGTCGATCCCGTACGTCAGCTAAAAAGTCATAAATCTACTGTGCGTGTTCAATAGGAAGGGGTGAGGGGGGGGGGGGGGGGGGGGGTAGATGGATGAGCTTATAAAATAAATAATGACGCAGCAGTTGCAATCCACAAACATGTAATTTTGTAATTTAGCCCCGCCAGCAAATCTTTATTAAGCCAATTAGGCACAATTTTTGCTTATTTTTTTGACTTTATTTAGAGGGAGAGCGGCAAAAAAGCGACGCCTCCCATTGGTTGAGCTAGCGGGTCACATGGTCCATACGGCCGTCCGTCTATTTGACAGCCGCGGGGTGGCTTGATGCCAGAGGGGGGAAAAGGGGGACACAGGGCGAAGGGGTAGAGGGAGAGAGAGAGGAAAAAGAAAAATTAGTATTCTCCTACCAGCCTCGCTATAAATCAATCATGGAGTCCTACGCGGTGAGCTGCAAATACGCCGAGCCGCACTTCCCGCCTTGCGAGGAAGATTACAGTCATTTCACTGACCAAGGGGGGTATTATAACAGCCCCCCGGACTGTGGCACGTACGGCGGTGGGCGCTACCAGCCTACGGCCCCAGCCCATCCGCCCGAGCCCGGCTACGCACCGCAGTCAACCGCCTATGAACATTCCTTGCAGGCGCAACCGCAGCAGCAGCAGCAGCAGCAGCAGCACCCGCGGGAGGATGCCGAGCGGCTGCCGCAGCAAGGTGCGCCTTTCCCCGGCTTCCCCGAGCACGACGACGCCGAGGGGAAGGAGGGTGGCTTTCCGGAGATGTGGATGACGTGCGCGAGTAAGCCTGCTCAGGTGCAGAGGAGAATCGGTGCTGGAGGGGGCCACCAGGCCAAAGACAAGCCGCCAATCGTGGTCTACCCCTGGATGAAGAAGGTGCACATCGCCCACGGTGAGGAACACCATCATCCTATTCTCTCTGTCACACTTCTTTTTTTTTTTTTTTTAACACGTCGAATGTCATTTTGCTTTTTCATTTTATTTCTCCCTCTTGCCCCCCAGCATCTCATCTACACTCTCACTCACACACACACAACACACACACACACACACCCTTGTTGTAGTGTTTTGTCCATTTGGGAGCACCATTTCTTGTGGTGAGTTATTTATGATCGCAGTGAGTGTCAGGCAGAATTACAGCCGCTATAAACTTTTATGGCTCTGCCGCAGCTTGTGCGCGCACGTGAGTGTGCGCGTGCGCGAGTGTGCGCACACGGCCAGTGAACAAAGAGATGCGCCTTAATAGTCCAGAATGGTTTCTTAACCAGTTTGCTGGTCAATTGCAAATCGACGCACATGCATAATAAAAGTGCGTAAAGAGACGCAGGCAAGCACACGTCCAAAATACCATCAGGAATAACTAACTGTGAAAAAATTTGACCATATAATATGGAAATATCAATTCAATCATTAAAAATTAAATTTAAAAAACGTTTTTAATATACATTATGTACATTATTAAGTATTTCAGGGAATTAGTTTTTTTTTTAGACGGGAAAAAAATTGTTGTCAGTGAATGGGACCTATTCTTATACTTAAATACACGCACCTATATGTAAACTGATTCGATTCTACCATGACAAAAAACACTTCATCTTTAGATAATAAAGATGTTACATGTTCAATATCATAATATTGATATGAAAATACTCAACATCCATATCGCATGTTTTTTCCAATATTGTGCGGCTTTACGGATGCATTTATTATGCAATTTAGCCAAAATCCAATTCGTATCAATAAGAGCCACGAAATGCTGCTATTTTTAATTGGCCTCTCGGAATATGCTATCAAATAATAAATATATGGAAGAAAAAAAAATACTAATGACGTCACACTGTCCTTTCGTGTCCCTCAGTGAACCCGAACCACCCTGGGCCGGAGCCCAAACGTCTGCGCACGGCCTATACGCGTCAGCAGGTGCTGGAGCTGGAGAAGGAGTTCCACTTCAGCCGCTACCTGACGCGCCGCCGCCGTGTGGAAGTGGCGCACACGCTCTGCCTGTCCGAGCGCCAGGTCAAGGTGTGGTTCCAAAACCGGCGCATGCGCTGGAAGAAGGACAACAAGCTGCCAAACACCAAGGGGCGCAGCAAGGCTAAGAAAAGCGCGGACAAGGCGGCCATCCCGGTGTGAGATTCAAAGGGGTTAGGGTCAGGGGGCTTTTGGACCTCCCCCCCCCCCCAAATGACCAAGTGACGATCCAGGCCTACATTCCTCAAGCATCCATGTATTAGCCTTATATATAGCCTATAGTCTTGTCATTTTTGTTCTGGATCTCCTGGAAGAATTTTGTTGTGGAGACAACAGGGTTATTTTTGTAATTATTAATATTATTATCGTTATTATTATTTCTACAGGGTAAAAAAACAGCATAATACAGGGTTGTATAAGAGTGAGGCAGCGTATTAGCTATACTTATATGCACATGACCAAAATGGCAAAGATGACACATAAGCAACAAATGAGCACGCACTGTTGATTTTTATGTGCCAAAAGCAATAGCGTGCAGCACACACACATACACGCACCAACACGTGCACGCGCACACACGTACACAGCTGAGCTCCAAAAGGTGTTTGCATATTTGTCTCAGGGTTTCCTTACAGGGTTTTAAAGTCCATCCAACAAAGAATAATACGGTTTTTTTTTTCTTCTTTATTCCAGTGTAATATGCTAATTGGCCTCCATAAGTACTTATCGTTTTTTTTTTATTATGTGTATGTTTCATGGCATATTTTTATTCTTGGTAGCAGCACGTGTCGTTTTGTATGTGAGAAAGTACAGCAAAAGCATCCGTGTACGACTTTTATATGTGTGGAAAAAAACATTTTGATAAAAAAAAGAACTTGGTTAAGTAAATAAAAAGCTTTACATTACAGCAGATTAGTGTCTCCTGCTCTCTTGCACACAAGATTTTATAATAAAGTAAGAATATACAAAAGTCTCAATTGCGAATGAAATATTATTTGGTCCGAAAACGTTGGAGATAAAGTCGAATTATAGCAATAAGTGGACCAAAGGGAAATAAAAGATAAATGGGGTAACTTGTCGTGGCAACGTTACAGAAGGTAATGTAGATGAATATGCAACAAAAGGAAAATAAAGATGTAAATATTAAAAGGGTTTTGCAAGCAAGTTTAAGACTGCGATTGATTTGAAAACGTTATGAGTATTCACAAAATAAGGACTATTTTTTAAATGACGTAAAAATGTTACATATAATGTTGTATTATATGAATAGAAACATTTATTACATAGTTTTAAATCGACGAATTCATTGCATTTCACATGTTTACGTCAGAAAGTTCCAAATATAGCATGTTGGGAGCAGCACAAGTCGCTCCTGGTGATGGTTGGTGGGAAATGAGCTACTTTAATTGGAGGCTTCCGTTGGAGACAAATGGGCAGGAAAAGTCACGAGAGATTTATCAAAAAAGGATCGCGCGCCGCAAACTGGCTGAGAACATTTGCGACAAATGGATCCAAAGTGTGACTTTTGGGTAAACAAACTGGAAACTTTTACACGGGACAAATTGTCTTAATAATCGCAGTATTCGACATCACATACATAAATTATTTTCAATATTAAGAAGCTAAACGCGAGAAGAGACAAAAAAAATAGTACCTACTTGTTCTTTTATCCACCTTGAAGTGTTACGTGCTTTCCATTCATCCAGTTGTGTTGGAACAAGGCCGCCCTCATGTGGTTCATTTGTGAACTGCATTTTAAAAGGAAAACAAATCAGCGCTAGCTAAGTGCAAGCGCACCAGTTTCTGATAAAAATATTTTAATAAGGTTTTCATATTTCTTATGAAAATGTACGTATCTATAATTTATACAATACAGCTCCCTAGTTTTATTGGGCGAAAGAAGAAAGGAAAATATATATACATTGAACATTTCCGGCCTTCAAGGGGAACCAATAATCTCGTTCAATGTTCCTCATCGGACTAAAGATTTCCACGGACCAGTCGGTGTCCTCAAGCTCCCATGAAGCTGAACTGACCTCAGATTTATATTAAAGTTAAACGTTTTTGAGCGTATTTAAAGACAAGAATTCAGAGCAAAGATGTCTCTTGCAGCAGATGCTTTCGTGTCACAAATGGCGGGTAAAGTGTTGCAGCTTTTGCAGTTTGTGCATAGTGATGTTCGCTATGCTGCTAGCTCACTTACAGCATTGGCAAAGCAAATAATAATAAAAAATAATCGTAATAAATGCTTCATTGTAACGTTAGCAGTAGCTGTGAGTTTTGAGCTGCAATGAAAGTCCTGCAATTCAAATTAACATTTACTCCATTAGCAAGGTTTGGAGTTAAACAATTGAAGGGTTTGACGTAAATGATATTTAGGTGTATTTACCTGCAAAATTTGGTTTGCCGTAGAAGATTCTCAACTAAAACACTAGTCTATTCTATGCATGTATTATTAACTTGAACCACATCGTATAGTTGTATTACGTACGTTTGACTTGTTGTTTTTGAATCTCTGTTGGCAATCATCCGTTCATTCCTGCTGCTCTCTCGTGGACTCGATACACGTCTAAGGGAGCCATATTGCGGGGGGCACTTATAACTTCCGACCTGAGTGAACTCTGACCTCGTCAAAATTAAACATTTTGAGTTTTGAGGAATCACTTTGATCATGTCTATTAGTATTTGGTAGCCTGTAAAATATGAATTTCATGTGCTTTTGTTTTTACAGCTGCTGAGCCTTGGCCCGAGAGTGCAACCTTGTACCAGCCGCTTAAGGGTGTGTGTTTTTTTTTCTGCTGTATCACATAACGTGTAAACCTATCCACTGAGATCTTGCTCCATAACTATGTAGTATTTTCTCCTTTGGATTAATACATGAATAAAATAATAACAATTCTATATGTTTTGACTTGTGCAGAGGATCAGATTCTGCTTTCGGACTGCGCCTCATCCCTCGCTGTGCAGGTACATTTCTGCATTCTGGATTAATCTCAATAGATAAGGTGCCCAATGAAGTGTCATCTGAGCCTATTTTGTCTCCTGTGCAGGCCTACCTGCGGATGTGTGGTCTGCCCGTGCAGGTGGTCTGCAAAGCCAATGCAGAGTACATGTCACCCTCCGGTGAGTTCATGTACAAATGCAGTAAATTTCCTCATCAATGTTTTACGCTTGAATGAATTGTGTTTTTACGATTCCTTCTTTAGGCAAGATTCCCTTCATCCATGTGGGAAACCAGGTGGTGTCGGAACTGGGCCCAATAGTGCAGTTCACCAAAGCCAAGGTAGATGGGAATGACGCAATCATTTTTGTCCTTTAATTATTTGTACAGGAAAAGTTCGAAGTCAGATTTTGACATGAGTTCACAATGGTTAATATTAAGAGGACTCTAAAATCAGTACGGTATAGCCCTCAGTGTTAGCTGTGTCTTGTTTTATTTTTAAATCTAATTTGGCTTTCACTTAAGGGTCATTCTCTGAGCGATGGCTTGGATGACATTCAGAGGGCCGAAATGAAAGCATACATGGAGCTAGTCAACAACATGCTGCTGACGGCTGAGGTATAATTTTTTTCTGACTCAAATGCCATTGTGGTCATCTCCAAGTGTGTGTGTGTGCCCGTCACTGTCTCAAATAACGTTTTGTTTCTCCTCTAGTTATACATACAGTGGTGTGACGACGGCACAGCTGCTGAGGTGAGTCCTCTCTTCTCAATGAGCCTCTTCAAAGTCCCATCTAGCCCTCCCTGACACATCTACATGGGATTTAGATCACTCGTCCCAGGTACAGCAGCCCCTACTCGTGGCCCCTCAGTACCATCCTGGCCTATCAGAAGCAGTGGGAGGTGCGCCGGAAGATGGACGCCATTGGCTGGGGAGGGAAAAATTTGGAGCAGGTAAGCGATTATTATTACAACAATTTACATGACATAACGTTACGCGGAGCAGCCACACTCTTTTTTTTTTTTGTGTTTCAGGTGTACGAGGACGTGAGTCAGTGCTGCCAGGCTCTCTCGCAGCGCCTCGGAACGCAGCCCTTCTTCTTCAATAAACAGTATGTACTCTAGCCCGTGAGACACCATTTTGAGTTGAGTGAACTAGTGGCAGATGCTATTCATAAAATCATTTATTTGGAAAGGTAGGAAATTGTGCGTATAGCACCACCCTGTGGCAGAAGGCTGTAATTACTCAAACTCTCCCTATAACTTAGTTCTGTTCACACTTCCCAAATAAAGCTATAATTATTATTATTAATAATAATGATATACCTTCAGGCCAACGGAGCTGGACGCGCTGGTGTTCGGCCACCTGTTTACCATCCTGACCACTCGGCTGACCAGCACCGAGCTAGCCGAGCGCGTGCGGAGCTACGGAAACCTGCTGTCTTTCTGCAGGCGCATCGAGCAGATTTGCTTTGAGGATAAGACCTCCTGAAGGGGACCGACCACCACCATCATCATCACACCACCACACATCTGTTTGTACATAACAGGAGAAGCTGGTAAAATGACCATTCACACTATTTGACTGCTGCTGCTTCTGCTTCTTCCTGGACAGCCAGAAAAGAAACAACTGCTGGTCCCTAAAGGATTCCAAAAGACTAATTTATTATTATCATCATTGTTATTATGATTATATTATTATTATTAATACCACTTAGTGTTATATTATTAGATTAAAATTCCAAATGCTCAAGAAAAATATGAATATAAAACATGAATATAATGATAAAGAGTAATATTGATTTTGTTTTTGTGAATGCAAGGTGCTTGTATAAAATAAAAGTGATTGCATTTAACAAGGAGTTTGCAATTTATTTTTCCAATTCATATTGGATAATAAGATAATTTGTCTCCAGAAGAGGACTGTGACTAAAAATAAAATTTGTCAGGAACTTAACCCCACCCCACATACTGCTGCATGAATCGCAAGGTCACAATGTGACAAAATTCAGAATGTCTTGCACATGGACACATTTGACACTGTCGTGTGTTACCTCGGTCTGCCCCCGGTCTGTGTTTCTGTCTCACTGGCTTCCTCCCAGGTCAGCTCGTGACCTTTGAACTTCCCGCTGCCGAAGCAGTCTGAGCGATGGCCCCGTCGGGTTCAGAGGTCTTCGGCGCGGTAGCAGATGCACAGAGCAGGAAGAAAAATAAACACAGAGACAGAAAAGAAATGAACTTGTCATTGATGACTTTGAATTTTACAATTATAGGTTGCTTTCAAAACACATGCTCATCACGCTTGGGGCTAGCTTGGTCGTCCTCAAATAATGGAATGGTCCTTCCTCCTCTTATTCAAAAAGATTCAAGGCTGTAATTACTGTCAAAGGTGCACCGATTGAAAAAAGGATGTTTTTTTATTTAATAAATAAACAATAAATATACTTTTTTACGTTATTATGCTGTGTTGTGTGTAGATTTTTAAGAGGAAAAAAATAATTCATTAAATTTTGGGATGACGCTCTAACTGTCAATAGTTTCCGAATGCGCGTCATGTAAAGTAGTTGTAGTGACATCATCCTTCCACACGAGGGCAGCAAAACCACACAACAGGCGTCTGGTGCCGCTCGACGACTGTACAATTAGCAGTAAAATGGATAACGACGTCAATTAATTCGAGAGCTTGACAAAGTAACTCACCCTGTACTTAAGTATAACTGGAAATGCTTGTTTAAATAACAATTAAAAACAAAAGTAGTGATTCAACTCTTTTACTCAGGTCAAAGGAAATTATACAGACAGACAATGAAAAGTAGTTAGAGAACAAAGAACATGAAACATCCTGGGATCAACATCAAATCATTCTCTTAAAAGCACTACCATTTACAGACATTTAATTTTGAGTTCCAACTGTTCACAACATGATTGTGAAAACTGCCATCCCACCAAATTAACATGATTGGCTTGGTTATTATTACAGCACTGACACGAGAGGAGTTGCTGATGATCATTTTCCTGATGTGTGCAGCTTCATGACGCAACCCACGGCAAACATACACACACAGAAATTATAAATAATGCGTGGAGGTGTAATATTAAAGCAACACGAGTGTCTATTTTCACATTGCTGCTGTGTTTGATCCGAGTTGACGTGTAACACATGTAAACAAGTCTTTTGCCTTCCTAGGTTCCGTCTTCAGGGATATGCAAATGATTCCAAAAGAGAGAGGAACTCAGCATAGATCTAAATACGTCAGAAATGTGCGTGAGGATGAAGGCCGTGACATTAAGCGAGTCGACGAAAGGTCTTCGTGACGACACGAGTGGCTTCACGCAAGACAAGGTGGCTGCAGGCTAATTAGCATCACGCGTCTTCATTAACGCACTAGACTCGATATTGATTCAACTGAAGAAGGAGCAGCAACCTCATCAACACCAAGAGTAAAGAGATGATCAACACATCAAATATCAGTTTAAATTCCTAAAGCAGCCCGTTTAGATAGCAATAAATTGGGTTTGAATTCATTGCACCTGCCATGGAGTGAGATAGATTTGCCAGTGATATGGAATTTCATCAATATCACCGTGTGTGTGTGTGTGTAGGGGTGTGTTCTTACTCACAATTTTATTTTTCAGTCTGGAGGGGAGATGTACTGTAGATTTGAGTGGAATAAAGAGATTAGCTGTGTGTGGATAATCCTTTCCCTCTATCTCACACACACTCACACGCATTCAGGTTTATCGCCATCAAATCAATCACATCCTTATAGTCACAGTTGAACGAAAACAAATCTTTACCGTGGCAAACGTCACGTTGAAGGCGCCTCGTTGGGAAAAAACCTTTCAAGGTTATTCTGCCAATTTGTTCTGAGCAACTCATTTTGCGTTCGATCGCTGGTTTTGTGCGTGTTTGACATCCATTCAAAAAACCTCCGAGAAGAACCTTGAGTACCTCCAAAATGTCCCCCTGCATAGAAGAATGACGCACTTGCGCTGGCTAATAGCATAGCATTGATTTTGAATGCAACACTGGCAACGAAACGATTGAATTGAATCATCATTTTTGGAGATGTTACAATCCACTTGTATCGAGGCAATGACGGTATATAATAATGTCACGTCGAGTTTGATGGTTAGCTGTCACACTACATAAAAAATATCAAGAGAACCAACTGATCCATCGCTGGGCTTGAACCCGAGACTCCCGTCTGCTAAAAACCGAGCACTTAACGACATTGCCGCCGGATGTCCAACTCCCAAATATGTAAGAAACACAAATAATTGAAATGGAACCCATTCGAACCAAGCATGAATTACGTAGTAATTGATCTCTTAATGGTTTCCTAATGTAAGTGGAGCTACTTGATGACAGGCGTCATGTTAGCGTGGCCTTTTCAACTCTCCGCACTGCGACCAGTCGGCGGTCTTCCGCGTGTAAACCGAGCGGTCCCAATGAAAGGGAGCTTATGCGGCAAAGTGGATTAAGGCGCATTAGAGGTTTTTCACTCAGACATCACTGCGAAAACACGGCCGAGCCGAGATGATCTCAGCGTAGACGTTCTGTACAAGAACTTTATTGATCTTGAGGGATATACAAGACCACATGGCACACGAGTGATCGCATCTACTGATCTTTATCAGGCCATAAAGTTCATTTGGTAACTTCAAGGTAGACCCCACACATGCGTGAGAAGCCTTTTATTAGTTCGGAAATTATTGGCATTAAAAAAACTACTCGTCCAACCTGGCCGGGCTAACGTGTGCTAGCTAGCTTTGCTCGTTAGCCATCACGCGAATCTTTAGTAACATTACTGAACTAAGTTTGAGATTTGCTTGGCATGAGAATGTTCAATCTTTTTCTTTGTTTATAATTCTAATGTTTAATTGTATGGAAGTTTCGATATTTATTCTTTTCAGCCATCATTTAGCATTTTTGTTTGTCAGTTCAAATATTAGCATAAAAGCCTTAGCCAACTCAAGCTAGCCCAATTCTTTTTCATTGTGGAAAGTGATCAGAAAACACATTTTTTTTTACTTTTGATGACTGTCAATCACAAATCTGACACGGCCGCAGTTAGATTTGTGATTGTATGTCGTCGTAATTCGCGTCTTTAATCTTCCTTAAGTCGCCACAGTCGGAGTACTTTTGCCACCTCAATTTCACACAACAACGGGAGAAGAAAGTGACGCAAAACCCCAGCTGGGTTGAGAAAGCCCAGTTTGTTTTCACACTGGCCTCTTGTGTTTTGAAAGGTTTCCATCAAGCCCATCATGATGTGAAAATGTGAAAAAAGCCCACGTTGAACATGTTAGCCATCCTTGTTTGGCTGTAATCTGAGGTGTGTTTCATTTCCTGGACCTGTCACTCTCTGGCGTATGACCTCACTCTCCACAAGTGTGTGTGTGTGGCCTCAAAGACCGCAATCACACACGTAACATGGGCGGTGAAATTTAATGATCATGTGAAACGTAAAGAATGTGTGTGTGTGTGTAGGTGTGTGTGTAGACTAAACACTGTGGCTTTACTGATTAGCGTAAGGGCGGGCAAACGTGAAATGGCCACTTGGAGTTTTTAAATGGACAGATGAGTGTAATTGGTAACTTTGAAGATATTGTAAATATTTAATTCACCCGTGTTCGCGGTCTCACTTCAACAAAGCTAAAAGAAACGTGGCTAGAAGACTAATTTTTTTTTATATTTATGCAAAAGACTGCTTTGCATTTTAACTTTTTGTTCGTTTCACCCATCAACATCACAAAGAATGTCCAACTTGGACTTTCCATGCACACACACACACTATAATTCAACATTAATGAGCTGGACACACAAGGAAGAGGATGCTTCTATCCATTGTGTGTCTGTGGAATGTGTGTTTTTTTGTTTTTTTTTTTTCTCACACAGCTGGAACAACAAAGCGTGTGCATGTAATGCGTTTCTCATGTTTATATTTAAACAACCGAGTCGAAAAAGTGAAAAGCAATGTGTTCCACGACTCTGGTTGACTTCTGATTTCGATGTTTCTCATTGGAAAGGATGAAAATAAAGATTTAAAAAGTTCCAGGGTCTTTTGGAAACTTTTTAAACACACATACACGTGCTTGTATGCACACACATGAACGTGGGCAGCTAAATGATGCTAAGCACGGAGATCCTCTTAATGATGCTAATGTCATTTTTGCTCCGCAAGATTAATGAGGGTTATTTATAGGCCATTAATCCATATTGAGTGGGACTGAAGAGTCGTGTGTTAATCGCACAACGCTGAACCCGAATGCAAAAATAAATGGATCGGTGTGTGTGACAAGAATCACAACTTCTCCTCGTCTTCATCTCATAATCAACGGAAAGCATGGGAAACTGGTGTTAAAAAATGTTAAGTCTAGCTGAGCAGTTTTGGGTTGCAATAACAATGTTCACCAGTAGATGGCAGACATCCCTAAAAGTCTAAACTACAAACGAGAAATATAGCGTCGATTAATTGACTCTGGACTCGGCTTTTAACACATTGGAGTTGACAACTCTGTGTTGTGATTCTCAAAATGAATTTCTCCTATTGTCACACTTTAAGCATCAACAGATTCTTAGAAAAATCAATGAATGGGCTTTCGTGATCGGGCAGCACTTTGTCGTAATCCTCCTGGACGTTAGTGCTGCCTCTTAACAATCAACTGTGCGTGTGTTGTTGTTGTTGTTGTGTAGCTTTCAGGGTCGTGAGGGCTGCAAGCACACTGCGCAGCATTCCAAAATCCAACGCCGGGAGTGGGAGAGAGATTTTCTACCTCGGAGGATCTGACCCGAGCTTCTAATAACAAGCTTAGGCCGCCCCCCGCACCGCTCCCATCATTTCAAAACACACTCGCACACAAATTCACATGGTGCATTCTCCATTCATATTGTTGTGGAAACTTTTTTTTTTTATTATTATTATATGAATGCCATGACAGTTAAAACGGGTAGAAACGTAGACGCGGTAATTATAATTGATTGATTTGACTATTGTTCGGGTTAGAGGAAAATACATTTATTGATTTTATTGAGGCTTTAGGGTTTAAGAGAACATGATTATATTGATTGATTTTGTTAGTTTTAAAAAATGGGGCAGACACTTTACAGCAAAGTTTAATGCTGCTTTTGCGTTTGTGCATTGAATTCCTAAATTCCAACACACACTAAACTCACCACTATGGGAGCCATCAACTTGTAACACAGATGTAATACCACACCTCATTTTTATGATTGAAACAATCACTTTTGTTCTAACTTTCACTCTTGGAATTTAACATCTGCACAGACGCACCCTCGAGTCGTTGTGAGGAGGAAGAATTTTCTGGAACATTTTCCAAATTTCTTGTAGGCCATTTGGGACCACCCACAAAGACTTGAAATCCTATTGTGAAACACTAATCTAGGTTTATAATTCTAAGTTGAAACCCTAACCCAGGATCAAAACCCATATTTCAAACACTATTCAAGTCTTGAAACCCACATTCAAAACCCTATTTTAAAACCCTTACCCAGCTTTGAAGTAAATGTCAATCCTTCTCCATAGGTTCATACAGTCGGTGTGCCTCAAGGCTCACTGCTCGACACCTTGTATTTTCCAAACGTTTTGTACAGATTAAGATTCAACCTTTCAAGCATTGTATTGAATTGAACCACCTAAGGTCATGTTTTTACTTTATTGATATTCATATCTATTTTCAAAATATTTTTTATTTGATAGCTTTGTGCATTGTCAAGGCTGCACTCATGCAAAGCTTTTGCAAAGCATTAACATGAGAACATAGAGGGAGCGGATTTGGTCAACGTGGAAGAAGACAAAGAGGATTTGGGACTTGTTCAAATGTCAAAAAGAGGCTTGAAAGCACTTTGGAAAGAAAGATTTGGTCCTAATAAGAGAAGAGCATCCTTGACCCAAATCGACCCACATAAGCTACACACTCTTAACTTTCTTTTCCTTTCATTTTTGAAAATCTGAATTGAAACCCTACAAACCGTAATTTCAAACCTTAACGCAGACTTTAAACTCTAATTTTAAACGAGAACCCTTATTTGAATACTTAACCAGATCTTCAAATGCCGTAAGGAAAATTTCCTTCCCCTCAAGGAAATCCGAGGGTATGAGTTCAAGTGTGTGTGTGTGTGTGTGTGTGTGTGTGTGTGTGTGTGTGTGTGTGTGTGTGTGTGTGTGTGTGTGTGTGTGTGTGTGTGTGTGTGTGTGTGTGTGTATTATGTGTTGCTACTGTTTGAATGGCAGGAAGCATAGTGTGACTCAAGTCAATAGCACAGCTGCAAAATATTTTACCGCCAGCTAGGCCATTTTTTTGTTCCCGTATCACAATGTGGCTTTCGTATTTTTTTTTTCTTTGTCCGTGAGGTCAGCAAAGGTCACGCCATGATTCATGAGAGCAGACATACCAGGTGACTCATTCCAATGGATTACAGGTGAGAAGCCATCCAATCCTGTCCTGTCTTGTCATAGGCTAATTATTGCGGACTGCAAACCAAATTTAAAGCCGTACCTAGCCTAGAAACCCAAATAAATAAAAAATTAACACACATATCTGGGCTTCAAGCCTTCATTTGAAATCCTAGACCCTAATTTCAAACACTAACTTGAAATTCTAACCCAAACCCTAATTTGAAACGCCAATTTAAAATCCTAACCCTTGTTTTGGGGTTTCCAATTTGAAGGCTGACTTAAAACCTCAGTCAATTCTGAACACGGTTTTATTTATTTATTTTATTTGCAATTTGGTTTATCCAAACAAAGCCAGCTGGCCTTCATATTTTTTTTTTTAATTTGAGCTTTAAAGCGAGCACACAAACAAAATGCTGCCACTCCCAGCCTGGAGGACACTTGCAGGAAGTCAGAGCTTGTTTCCATGGAGACAGGAGGAAGCTCTGGCGGGACCTGATTTGGGATTGGCCAGATAAGACCAAGCGAAGTCTCCCAACAATGTTTGTTTGTACTCCACATTATCTTTGTCAGCACATTCACATATAGAAAACCTTGTTCGTTTCACCCAAAAACCTTATTGGTATAAAAGGGTGCTTGGGAGTAACCAAGTACTTTGTTATTCTACTTAAGTAGATTATTTGTACTTTGCACCTTCCACTTTATCAAAATAGGAAGATGAGTGAGATCAGTTTTTAGCTCCAAAAATCTAGACAATCATTTTTTTAAGGTGCTTCGAAATTATTTCAAAATGGGAATAAATCCATATAAGGGAGTGATTGGAGTCTCGTCTTTGAGTTCAGTGTTATTGTGTGACTCTTGAGGACGTTTGAGTAGGTCTGAGTCAGTTTCCTTTGGTACACAACAATGAGGTGAGCTCACTTGCTTCAAGGAACACTTCCTTTTCAAAGTGGTCTTGAAGATGACAAAGACTTGATTGTTTTTAGAGTGACTCAATGCTTTTTTTTTCGTATTGTTCTCTATCGTTTCGTTTTATTTATTTATTTATTTTGGGCATAAGTAGCAAAACTATATATTGCCAAAAAAATGATTAATCCATGACTAAATATACTATAAAATCATAATTACGCATTTAAAAGTATTCACAAATAAAACGATTACAACTTTTTGTTACATGTAAAAAAACTTTTTTTTTTTTTTTTGGAAGAACTCTTGTTTGTATTCTTGAATATCTTCTACGTGCAGACCACGGTGCCATTTTCCCAGTATTCAAGGAAATAATGTTTCCAAATCCTCCCCCGTTTTGCTAACGTGCTAAACAGCGAGCGCTAAACAGCGAATGTTTGCACACGTCTGCATGTTTAGTAGCGAGAGCCGAGATTGGGTTTTCATGATGAAATTCTGCTGCAATTTGACGTCGGAGCGGAGCTGGAAGGAAGGTGGGGGTGATGGGGGGGTAGGTGTTAAAGCGGGAGGGATGGAAGGGAAAGCGATAAGGCAAAATGGCGGAAAACAAAACAAGATGGGCTGAGCGGAGCGAGAGAGGACATGAAAGCGATGAGTGTGTGTGTGTGTGTTTTCTCCACTGATTGTGTATGTGTGCGTAATTACACACTCCGCAGTGTGTACAGCTGCCGTTGCTGGCATCCTTGCACCGGCAAACCCTTCGAGGAGGCCGCTTGGATCACCTTCAGGCCATTAAAACAAGAGGAGGTTTGGGGAGTGGTGGGGGGGGGGGCGAATTTGGCAAGCGGTAGGGATAGGTTGCATCATCAATGAAGGGGGGCGATGGGGGGGGGGGGGGGGGGGGAAACCCTGCCCCCCAACTGATAAACATGAAAAGTGTTTAACCTTGATGCTCCATGTGGAGCAGCTGCACGGTCGAGCCTCAAAGAAAAACCTCCAGTGAGCTAACCTTGACTTTTTGGGGAGGGGAGGGGGGGGTTCTTGGGGGGGTATCATTTATAAATGCATGTGTGTCGGCAGGACTGGACGCATTTTTGATTCAGGTACTCGGGGACAGATTTAGCAGAGTGAGTAAGTGGATTGAGTTGCTTTCAAATTAGAAGCTTCTGGATTGAGTGTTTTATACAAAGTGTGAAAACCAATCATATTTTTGCATATAAACAACAAATTGATGGAAAACTAGAGTGGAGAGCAGAAATTAATTGTTCAACTGTGGTTAATGTAGAAAGAAGTTTGCTTGAAATAACGCAAGTGTTGGGTCGGATGCGGCCCCTGGGCCATGAGTTTGGCACCTGTGCTTTAGACCAACTAAAAGCAGGTCTAAGTTGCGGCGCAGGTGTGTAGTGAGTAGTGGATATTATTGTATTTCATTCATAAATATGCCAACACCGTGCATCAAGCCCTCTGAGTCCTTTATTCGATTTAATTATCTGAATGTGTCATCAGGCTTCTCCAGATTTGTTTGTCCACACATGACGCAATGATGACAAGATCCGCCCTGCATTCTAACATGAAACCTGGACGTCTACGAGGACCATGGTGTGAAGTTGAATAAAAAACGATCGACAAGTTCCTCCGAAGATGCCTCGGGAGCAGGAGGCAGTGACGAGAAAACAAAGTGTGCGGCGCATGTTTATTTGGCGCGCTCCGCCTCGGGCTCACTCTCCGTTTGCTGGGTGCCTTCATTTCAATTCAGTCATTTGAGAAGATAAAGGCACCATTTCGTTCTTTCTCGCTAAACGGGGAGCTTGTCTTTTCTCACCTTGTTTGCCGAGCTAGGCGACCAATCAGAGGGGAACGCTTTCACGCCGTCGGCATTTTAATACTCCTTTTTGCGACATCGTGAGCTGCTTTTTTATTGCCTCATTTTAGTCTTGGTTGGCTTGTGTCAAACTGAAACAACAACAGGGTGTTTCTTTACAGTAATATAAGTATACCATTTTTGAGTTGATATGTGTTGCTAATTTGGGTGTGCCAAAGGAGCGGCTATTTGAGGGTGTATAATTATCGTGACATCCATGCTATTTTCCATTCTGTGATATTTCACATTATATGTTAGCATTAAGCTAGCATCCATCCATTTTCTATTCTATGATTGATCAAATGAGTTGGTTTGGTCAATATATGATGATGAGTTATTTTTTGTCCATTTTACTTCAATTGGGGATGCAAAATAAACACATTAAAGCGAGCCTAATATTTAAAAAAACGTGTTCTTTTCATTTCCTGAACGTGATGCTACACGATAGACTTGACAGTGGGAGAAAACAGGGACTGCAAAAAAAAATAAAAACTTGAAAAAGTGTCAAAATGGGAAAATGGTCCATCTCTGCCTACCCATCTCAAAATATTGGACCCAAAACAAAACAGGTTTTTTTAATCATCAGATTCATGTTGATGGAATCGGTGGATTCCCAAACATAAACAATGCCAATCAGGACAAGCATGCTGCGTGAAGCAGTGGAAAAGCTGCCTCCAATCAGCAAGGCTGCCAAAAACAACCCGCTTGGACAAAACACACACATAGACACACACGCACACACACACACCGGGAGTTTTTGCATTCGCTAAATCAAGTCTTAAAACAATCGTTTGTTTACCTAGGAGAGCCGCTGATTGCCGTCTGTGATCTTTGCTCTTGTTCAAACATACAAGCTGTTAGGAAAAGATGTCAAAAGTGATACTTTAAGGGAAGGGGGTGGCTGAAGACCCCCCGTGCAAGAATTTCCTTTCCCTCTTCAGTCACTGCAGCATCATAAATGGAGGCAAGTTGACCCCAAGTGTGCCACTTTACGCTCTCATGGAATGTTTCCCGATACTTTTGTCCGTACATGGAAACTCCTACTCGGAATCCTTCTATTAACGTCATTAGCGACATGAAAGCAGCCGATCCGACTGTAAGTGTCACAAAAGAGATATGAGTGGAGTTGACAGACTAATAAATGATAAACAAGTGTTCGCCTGACCTAGTGTGTGCGCACGTCTTTGTTTGCGTGTACGTACGTGTGTGTGTGCGCTTTCGTCATGTCAGCCGCTTGCTGATGAAAACGAAGAGAGACACGAGTGTTTAAAGCGCAAATATTTTCAAAGCCCGCCTTGCTCGTCAAGGATGTTGACGGGGAGAAGAGGTGCTGCATTATTTAGCGGCCGTCGCAGACAAACACGTTTTGTTCAACCCTTTTTGGACTCCATTACGGGTTTTTTTTTCAAGGGAAAATGTCACGTATGATATAGTTTGTCATTTTTGGATGAAAAAAAATCCATTTTTATTTCCTGTGCAACCATTTGTTAAAAAAAATAGAGGTGCAATGATTAATTAACAATTAATTGATAGTTTCTATAATCGATTTAGTAACAATTGTCAAAATAAAGTCGCTGTTTTTCAAGATACTTTTGAAATGCAGAATATGAAATGAAGTCTGTGTTTTTCAAGATAAAAAGTCATGTCTTTGTGTTTCGATTCAATAAAAAAAAGAAATACAAGGTGACGGATCTTCAAGGAAAGAAAGTCTCTATATTACAAGAATAATTCTCTTTTGTGAACATCTTCAACAAAACATCCATCCCCCCCCTCTTCACCGCATTGCTCTTCGTCTCCCAGCAGCGACTTCAAACGGCATCGGTAACGCTGCGTTTATTGGCCTCCGTTTGGAGATAAACACACTTTCAAATGGAGCAGAACAGCACAGACTGGCAAATACAGCAGGAAATGCAGCTTTTTCCAAATAGATAAAACTGAATTAAAAACTACTAACCTACAAGTGATGAAAGAATTTTGAATATTATTTCCAACAGTTTGTACTCTTCTGAGACAAAAAGGATTTTTCAGTTTAAAAAAAAAAAAGCCCATTATATTCGCAAAATGTTCCTTTAAGATGAAAAGTCACATTATGAGAATAATAAGGGCGATGATATTCAAACAATTTTTCAAAATAGAGGTGCAATGATTAATTAACAACAATTAATTGATAGTTTCTATAATCGATTCAGTAACAATTGTCAAAATAAAGTCGCTGTTTTTTAAGATAATTTTGAAAGAAGTAATGCAGAATATGAAATGAAGTCCGTGTTTTTCAAGATAAAAAGTTATGTTTTTTGTTTCGATTCAATAAAAAAAGAAATACAAGGTGAAGGAGGAGCCCATCATATTCGCAAAATGTTCCTTTAAGATGAAACGTCACATTATGAGAATAATAAGAGCGATGCTATTCAAACAATTTTTCAAAATAAAATTCAATTCTGGAACAAAAACACATTTCTTGGCCAAATGACCTGCACACAACCTCTCCCAAGACCGGAATGATTTTGTTTTTCCAAGATTTCGATGCTATTTGACCAACATTGCATCATCCAGCTCACGCCGAGCCCAGAAGACTTACCAGAAGCAAACGTTATCTCAATAGTGGATGAACCAAAAAAGTATGTGCGCGCTTTCATTCACACCTCCCCGTACTCCCCTCCTCCCAGTTTGACTCCCATCCCACCCCCACTCATCTTTTAACTCTAACGCCATTTATCCCCCCCCATACTCAACAACTCCATCACCCCTGCAGCAATGTTTCACATTAGCGAGTGTATGTCAGGTTTGAGAGTTGCACACACAAGCTGGCGCACACACAGACACACAATATGTAGCAGTCAGTCATGCAGGCTAACACTTTCTAATAGTTTGTGCCACAAAGAAGTACAGTAGACGAGAATTTATGAAAACACCCACGGACACACGCACGTCTAAAGGCAAACATTGTGGAAAGCAAGCCTGCTATTTTTAAAGGGCACACTTCACAAGATATCATCTCCTCATCATTGGTCCTCAGGGACTTTGGGCTATTTACACAATACACACAGACACACACAATACACATCCACACACACGCACGCACAGTCAGTGTCAGGATACCAACACAATTAAATGCAACACTTGGAATGCAACTGTGTCTACTTTTCTGATAAAAAATATTATATTATTATTTATATCTATTATTTTCTGATAAAAATATTATATTATTATTTATATCTATTATTTATTTGAGTTAAAAAGTCATATTTATCAATATAGTAAAAATAAAGCATTTTTTATAAGAATCAAGATGGCGGTTGTTTTTGAAAATAAAAATAAGGCTAAATGATATTAATACAATAAAGTCATATTTAATAAAAAGTAAAAAAAATTACAAGTTTAAGATTTTTCTATTAAAAATAGCGACATTGTTGAGGAAATATTTTACATTTATATTTTTGATTTCCCAAGAAAAAAAAGCATGAAGTCGATTTTTATATGAATGTGTCATTTAGGGAGAAGACTTCATATCAAAATAATAGGTTTTTTTTTTTTCTTCATCAAATCCTAATAAGTAGTCCAACATTTTGAGAAAGAAGTCATAATACTGGAAGAATAAAGCCATCTTTTTCTCCACACATACACGCACCAAGCTTTGACCGCTGCGCCAACATTGCTATTCCTCAACATGATAGACATGTTGTAACACTTGCTAAAACGTGTTAGCCGCGTAGACGCTAAAGGGCAACTTTTAATGTCGCCCTCCCCCTCTTCTTTTTTTGGTATTCCCTGTGTCTCGTCTGCCGGCCGGCCAGCCAGCACGTGATGATGCAAGCGACGGCCAAGCGGCGGCAAGAATCAGCGCTCGGTCGTGAGCTTAATCCTCCTTACCAGATCGCACTGGGAGCAACATGAATATTCAATGTGCCGCTGCTGGAAGGGTTTTGGTTAGCTGTGCTATTAATTCTTGATACAACACTGCGAGGTGGCGCTAGCCATGAAAAACTGGCCGTGTGTAGCGAGCCATGTGAGGCCATTGCCAATTGCCAACCACTTCCAAACATGCCCAAGGAGGGGAAGTGCACTGACCAATCACGATGAGTGTAGACCAGAGCACGCTATTGGATCATCTTGAACGGTGGATTAGCATCATGAGCACAGTTCTAAATTGGTTTCCTACCTCCACCAAGAGCTTGTTCAGTATTCAGAAGGCTGGGCCTTATCCACTCTTGCCCTGTTCCTTTTGGTGTCCCCCAGGGATCAATCCTGAGTCCTGTAATTTTTTCTGTTGCCTAGGGGGGAGCGAGAAAAGGTCTTGCTCCCCCCTAGGCAACAGAAAAAATTACATTTCATTCCATTTCTTTGCAAATGACTCAACTGCACATCACACATACGTCCGGCAAACCCATGCAGCCTCTATTAAGACTTTTTGGGGAAAATTTTTAATCTAAATTGAATTAAAAAAAAGTCACATTGGGCCAAGAATTTTACAGCTGTTGGGCTTATCAGGGAATGTGGATGTTTCTCAGAGTAGAAACCACTGAGGGACTGTTGGTCCTGTTCTTCCATGCTTGTGGTAAAACATTGTGTTTTGATTAGAAGGAATGAAGCTATATCAGGTTTGGCTATGAAAAAGGCTCCTTCAGGCTGGGGAAAAAAAATAAGTGTCGCATTCGACATTCTCTTGGTTCGCCTCGTTCCTGTCGCGTCTGGCTGGCGGTGCTTGATGTCGGCCTCCCGGCGGTCCTTCTGCCGTCCCGCCGCCATCCGGGAGAACATCAACCACTTTCTTACATGTCAGCCAGCCAGGACGGCGTTTGGAGTTTTTTTTTTCCTTTTTTTTTTTAAGGAAAGTAGGCCATGAGCACGGCGAGCTGAAGCACGAACACACGGGAGGCAAAGCAGCGGGTAAACAAGAGATTTTCCATCATGTTTGCCATGTTGCGTTTGATCGACTCGGAGACGGACGTCATTCTTCGCAGAGACAACTGACACTCAACGCTCTGCTCATCACTCTCTCGGTTCCCCTTCAGGAATTGTTCAAATGCGTCATTGTTAACTCTATTATTAAAACCTATCAACGATTGATGTCCAATTCAAGAGGTTTTGAAGCTGAAAAGTGACGCGTAGCAACTCTTTCTAATGTCAGATTGTCACTTTTCCCCAGCTTGTCTGTCTAAAATGACACTTAAACACGCAAATTCATGGCGGGAATTCGGAAATTCCCAAAGACCGATGGCAAGTAAACAGATGAGAAAAAGTGAACCATGCCAGCTCCGAATTTGATCGACCGGAATATAAACCATCATATTTTCTATATGCAAATCCAGTGGAAGTAGAAATAGCCCGCTGCTTCTAAGTGTGCCAGAGGAGCGCAATCAAATCGGTCACGATAAACACGTATAACGTATTTAGAAACGAATCCCTGGATTCCTTTTACGGGGTTTTTAAAATCTGTGACGCACGTTTGTCAGCCACCTCTGCGAATGGACATTAGGAGTTAACTGGTTGCAGAAAGCAGTCACGGCGCCACCTCTGGGGAAAAGGGCTGATGAAAAGTCTGTTGTTTTTGGTACGATCAAACCACTTCTCTCCATTTTGCTGCAAGCTGAACAGCTATCTCACTCTGTCGTTTAAGTGTGTGTGAGTATGTGTGAAAGTTGATGCCTCGGGGGTTCGCTCCAGAGTTAATTGCCTGCTCGTTGCACCTCCCACAGCGTCAGTGATTTTCAACGAGCTTCTCCAAACCTCATCATGGTGACTTTGTGGGATGACAAGCAGATTACTTAATCAGTTTCTTAATCCCGCCCACCCGCGGGTTCTGATTGGGCAAGGGTCGTTAAATCCATCAAACTCCGGGAACGAACACATTGTGACACTTTTTTTTTTGGGTAAAAAGTCAATTAAAAGACAGAAGCAGAGCTTTGAAGTGACACGAGAAACTCTAAATAAAATGCTTTAAGCAAATGTAGCATACAGAATCAAGGACGACAGCATTGACTAGAAAGACTGTTTGCTTTCTATTTACTTTTACCTCGTTATATAATGTTAGCAACTTCAGCTAATAATATTCAGGATTATTAATGGGCAGATGATTTTGAAACATAAGAGTAGCAGTATTATAAATATTCAAAGTATAGTCTTAACATTTTGCTAGCACTGTTAGCATAGTCTGAAATTTGAGCTAGCAAGTTCATATCGTTTTAAGTAACATTGTTAGCGTGCTATTATGAACTATTACGGTCACTCAAAAGGAAACAATAAACAGGATTGAGCATTTGGGGGTGTATTTTTTTTTAAATAAAATAAAACAAAACTATCGGTGCACTGCAATTGGCTCAAAGATCAAAGCCAACGAACCAAAGATGGGTCAAATCCACATTTCACTCACTCAGAGGCTTTCTTTAAAAACATCTCCAGGGAAGAAAACATGTGTTGTATAATAATGAGAAGGTTTAAGGAAAATAACAACATTTAGGAATGCACTTATCCACTCAGGGAATTTCAAAGTCAATATTTGTTTTCCCCTATTTTCACCCGATGACACGCAAGGCGACAATTTGAGGGGAAAAAAAAATATCGTCTGGAGGGGAAAATGGCAAAGTGAGACAGCATGATATTTTATTCGAAAAATGCACACACACACAAAAACACACTAACAGACACACAAAATTATACACACAAACACACACGCATGCACAAAACACTGATATTATCATAAAAATGTGTGCGAGTGTGAGTGTGTGTCTGGTAGGGCGTCGCTCTCATCTCATTTGCCGGCTTAGACAAGATCTTTGTCTGACTCTCACACACACACAGACACACACACACACACGCACGGCCGCCTCATGTGGTGAAATCTCTGTGGATTATCCCCAATAACCTGTTTAACTTAATCCTTATCGCAAACACATGAATAATAAATCCACTCCTTCTCTCCCCTCCCTTTTTCCACTCTCTCACCTTGCTCTCCATCATCCTCCCCTGCTCCCTTCCTTGCATCCCTCCCTCCCTCTCTCTCACTCTCTCTCTCCCTCGCTCCATCATTTCTACCAAGCGCACCCCCTCCCAAAAAAAGCTCAGTGTAACTGCGTCTGCTGCTTGGTGGTGGTGGTCTTTCCCTCCTGGACAGGAAGACGAACAGTAGCAGGACTGGACACAATAACAGGAAGGGGAAGTGGGTAGTGACCTTTTTTTTTTGTTTGGGGCGAAAGACGTTAAGAGTGAAGTACAATCTGAGGGGAGGAGAAGGAGGAGGAGAACCTGTTGGTGCTCCCAAAATATTCTCCAGTTGCTATCTGGAAGTGTGTTTAGCACGGCGTCACCACTTCTTTTGGGAGGATTTCGACTTTTGGAAGGAACGTTGGGAAGGAATCAATACTAGTGAGAACCTATACGGGATCAGGAAGGATTCGGAAGGACTCGCAAAAGATTCTGAGGTCTCGGACGCTTCAGCACTGAGAGGTAAGACTTTGATTCTGCTCATGGGACACTTCATTAGGTACACCTGCATAGTCTGTTGGCAAAATTCTGATGGATATTTTAAAAAAGATAAGGTCGGGAGATTTCACTCGACTTACAGAACTCTTAGGTACAGCCAGATTATCTAATAACAACCAATGCAAAATTTCATATCTTGTGTTCCCGTCAACAGCTAAAAACCTCAATTTTTGCAATTAAATATATTGTCACTTTTTTTTTTTATGTGACGCACTATCATAACGTTCCATAACTTTTTTTTTTTCCCCCACTAATGAAAACAAATTCAACCAAACAAATTAACCCTTGAAGGCTCCCGGGTGTAGCCACTGCTGTAGTTAATTGGGGTTTAAGATACCACTAGATGGCGCCACATGAAACATTTTCCAATTAGACATGGTTTTGGCCTGAGCACAAAACGAGATGAGACGAATGCTTCAGCGACTGACAACTGGTAGGCTCCCCCCGAAAAAAATTTGGATTACGCAGGGAGTGACGAATGACTGAATTTTCTTTTACTTATGTAAGAAGATTTTAGACGCTCAGTAGACTATTTGTTGCCATCAAACAAGAGAGGACACTTTAAAGCGTCTTTCAATTGCTGTATTTGCACAACTTGATATTTTTCACCCCCGCTCCTCCCTCGATGGATTTGCATCCTGGAGGGAGATGGACGTGATTTGATTTGTTGTTCCGTTGCGTCGGAAGCCATCCATGCAACTAAAGCCACTGGTCTAATTCCTGGAGAGGCAAAGATGGGGGAAAAAAAATCTGGGAAAATCCTTTGGGTGCCATCTGGGAGACTTGGTTGTCCCGCCGTTACGTGGACGCAAGCTCGTGCACACACATGCGCAGACGCACACGCACGTACGTGATTAGACGCATTCGTTCAGATGGATGTCAGAGTGCTCGACAGGCTGTCCAGCTGTGACGAAGGCGGCTCGGCGAAAGTTGCTGGCTGATTGCTTCAGGAAAGATCAACTTTGATTTATTTGGACTGACAATTTGTAGGCACAATAAAGATAATAGTTATAACAATTATATCATGGTTGTCATGTTACAAAAACTCTTGTAAAGCTTTGAAAGTCTTTTTTTTTAGTTTTCCATTTTGAGTCTTTCATGCTGCTTTTATTTTGCAGTAATTATTTCTTCTCATTTCAAAGGCTCTACTTCCTGTCTCCGTTTCCTCATTATCGTGATTAGCCGTTTCTGAATTTGCATTCTTTTCTGTTCTTATGCCCTCGCAAAACGTTATCAGTTGAATCCTAATTTTGTCCCACTTGAAAGTCTGAATGAACCAAGAATGCACAAAATGTTGTTTTTATCAGCTAGCTTAAACTAAAGATGCATCAGTTGAAAACTTGTGAAGGCTTGGCTAAGAAAATAGTAGCTGTTTTGATTTAGAAAGAAACTTGTGCTCTTAGAAAGAGCGTTCTCGCATTTATCTTTTGCTAGACCGCACTTGGCGAGTTCACAAGAGCGTACGGCCATTTTGTCTCCACCTGTGCCCAAATCCTTTTGTATAAATAGTCTGCGGCCGCCGCTGTCCTTTGTAAGATAATCTCATATACTGCTATGTCTGACCCCAGCCCATGTTTGTAAGCTTGACCTTTTTTCATGCGACATGGAGCCCGTGCTTTTTTATTTCTTGGCTTTTTCTGACCTTTTATTGCTAGCTTTGCTGAGATTGTAAACTGTTACTTTCTTGTATTGTTTGTTTCCCTGCCTTTTGTTGTGATCTTTTGTTGGTACTTTAGGAACACTCACTAAATCTTTTTTCCACTTTTAACACCTGTGAAGTGTGCATTTTGGATTTTTTTTTTTTTTTTTGCACCTTCTCTTGCTAAAAACAAAAGCATTACGATGTGGCGCCTGCGGAGTGTTAGCTCACGGAAAATGACATGTATAATAGGTGTGGAATTTGACAGGGATCAAGGAGCACTTACTCTAAATTGCTCCAAACTTCTACAAGTTGTCTATAATGACGTCCATTCGATTGCCAGAAGTCAGTCGAAAGATGGCTTGTCATTTTTCTCACTATTCTGCACGTTAAAAATCCTCACTTCCATTCATGGGCCGTAATTGGTCTCTATTAAAAGCTGACCGTCAATTTTCTCATCAGGACATCAACTATTAGTGTCAGACCAAATGAAGCTTGTGTGTGTGTGTGCGTGTGTGTGTGAGCTGGTGTGACTTGCAAACAGACAGATTGTTAGAATCTGCTATGTGATTAAACCTGTTTTAATCCCAACACACACACACACACACACCCACACAGTTGTAGGAGGATAAAAGTGGCGCTAGCATGTGAGAAGCAGCCATTACAACCCGAAACAATAATGACAGAAAGCATAACTTTTTTTTATTTGTTTTGCTTTCGGAGCAGTGGCAACCAAAATAGTCAAAACTTATTTGACGTTATAAATGTGCACAAAAAAAAAACAAAAAAACATTCAGTTGGAATATATCAAATTGAATCGTACATTCTATCATCTAGTGGAAAAACATATAAATGTTCTGCCTGTCAATTTATGTCGTCGGGGTAGAGTGGATGAGCAAAGGTATATTTATTTGGGTATACACATAATAATCTGATTTATTGAATCATTTCAAACCTCGCACCTGATGATCACTCAAGGCCACGCCTTAATAAATAGACGTAAATAAATAAACATTAATTGCGAATTGAAATATTTTCGACAGAGGAGAATGCGAGACGACAACATTTTGGCTGTTTTTTTTTGCTAGCGTAGCGCAAGGTAGGTCGGAGTCATCTGCCACGGACCGAAAGCATGTCGTCGTCGTGGTTATATGCTGACGTGCACGCCACAGCTGCTGCCTGCGGACAGTGCTCAGATGTAATTACAGATATTCTTGGAACTTGTTTATTCGTTTTGCACTTCTGTGGTAAATAAGGTGGAAATTAATGAGACGATAATTACCGCACAGAAAGTGTGAAAAAGAAGGAAAAATAGCAGGTGCAACAGCACAGGTATAAAAATCTTTCAGCACGTTATCATAAATAAAGATATATACATTTATTCTTATGTAGTGTGAGCAACAAATATGAAGTTTGTTACTGTATTGCGTTGAAACGGCACTATTAATAACGAAACTATATGGAATTAAAACAATCGCAGATTTATGAATAAAAAAGCGATTTGCCGTCGATGTGCTTAGGCCAAGGAACTATGTTGAAGTGAGTTGAGGATCTTCATTTAGACAAAAATTGTGTTGCACATTCGTAACAAGAACCTGAGCTCAATTAAAAACTTGAGTTGAAAGTAATCATATCAGTTCAAACTATAAATTCCATTATAAATGTATTCAAGTATGTCATTTCCTAAAAATATTTTTTATGAAATTCTGATGAGAGATTTCATTGCAAATGCTGCCAGATGTGTAAGTCAACCGAATAAAAGTAAATAACGAGCTTCCATGTGAACGAGAGGATGAGTGACGGAAGGATGACGAGCTCAAGACAGATGACATGTCGGCAGAAAAGTGGGAGAATGAAGGAGGATGAGGAGGAAGCACGCACACGTCCACAGATGGAAAAGCAGGAAGGGAAGGGAAGGGCGTGTCCTCCTGCGCTAATGACCGGTCTTCATTACGCATGTTTTCCCAGAAGGCTTTGTGTTTACACTTCCTGTGGCTGATTAAAGGGAATGGCTAACACTCCTGGAAAAACAAAATGGCCGTTTCTGGAAACCATATTGTAACTGGCCTCATATGCATTGAGCAAGAAATGAGAGACAAAGTATGAAAGAGTGACTCATTTACTGTAGACATTAAATATGCACTTTAACGAGACTGGTTCTATTAGATGTCCTTGGAATATCTGCCGTGAAAGAATCCGTTGTTATTTCAAGCGCTTGATCGTCAAAATAAAAGAGACCTTGAATGCCGTATTTCTATTTTCTCATTTAGAAAAGTCACATGATTAGAAGTCTGCAGGCGGCAATAAATGAGATGCATACATTTTCAAGGTAAACTATTTGGCTTCAATTTCATTCAGCAAATAATTCAAGGGGGAAAAAAAAAGTCATCACATTTCCACTTTAATTAATTTAGCCGTGAAAGGACAGAAAAGACTGGCACGCAAAAAGGAGGACAAATGAAAAGTGTTGGTTGGCGTCTTTGTTTGAGCTGATTTACGGGTGAGGGGGGGGTCATGCACGACGGGTCGCTACAATATGAGATTAGGCCATTAAAGAGAGGCGGGCCGGTAATCCCGGCATCCTAATCCCGCTTTCTCCCTGCAGGCCGCTAATGGCTGACAGACAATAAGATACCATAATCTATACAGCGGCTAGAGATCGACAACGACACGGACAACGCTGGGATAGGTTGACACACAAAATGAGATAAAGACGGTTCATTTTATTCTCAGGGTTATCAAAATCCATTGCAACTGGAGCGATCTGGTTGTCTTTAAGGATGTTTCACCTCTTATCCGAGAAGGCTTTATCAGGTCACGCAATAATTCTTGGTTGGAGCGGCACCAGCCTGCTCTCCTCGCTTGTTTCTCTTTAGTTCCTCTCATGCAGAAAATGTTCCGCTTTTAACTACGAGCTTCATTTATTATCAGTATCGAGGGTGTATCAAAATCAGGGCGTTCACATCGTGAAGTCAGTCATCAGGAATGTTCACTTTTGTGTATTTTATCACCGAGGTTGCTGCCAGATGACGTCAACCCCCGCTGAACTTTTTCCCCCACATGGCGGACATGCTTCATCACGTCCTTTTAGCACTTCTTCCAGTTATCTTCCCAAGCGAGAACAAGAATCGTCGGAAAATGTCAAACCGTCGCTTGCTAAGTGTCCGATAAAGACGAGCGCGTCCTGAGTGCTCGGTTAAAAGTGGGCCGGCGTGTTTAATAAATCCCCCCGCGGCCTCCGGAGTGAAATGCTTGGTCCTAAATGTTCCACCGGGTCCTATTTCTGAGGAGCTTTAAGAGTCCTGGTTGTCCACGATAGGCCGTGGAGGACTTGCGGGTTGTGTGCACACAGTTGATAAGTGGTTTTAATGTCACACTCTTCTTCTTCCTGATCTTCATTTCTTCATCCCTACTGCTCAGATCATGGCTTTGCTCCGGGTCTGGACGGCGGGGCTTATTCTGGCCGTCGCGGCCTGGTCCGTCTCACCCGGCGTTTCCGAGGACTCGGCCGTGGGCAAGGAGAGGCGGCAAGGACTTGCCGAGGAGATTGTGAGGAAGGAGACCTATCCTGTTCTATCACGGAAGAAGCGGGAGTGGATCTGGAACTCGCTCTATGTGGAAGAGGAGAAACCCGCACCCATTCCCTACAAGATCGGACAGGTAAACCAAAAATGACCCCCAACCGCATATTCAAAATGATCATCCACTCGGACGGATTATGCAGAATTTTGTGGAGGAGTTTTACATAATTAGGCACTCTGTTTCCTTTGTCCAGCTCAAATCCAGTCAGAAAGTGGAGGTGAAGCGGTTTAAAATTGAGGGCGAAGGCGCAGATGTCATCTTTACCGTGGACCACAAGGGTGACCTGTTTGTCAGCAAGTCTCTGGACCGCGAGGAGAAGAGTGCGTACCACCTGACCGCCAGGATGTACGACGGCAACAACAAACTCATCGAGGACTCGGGAGACTTTGTGGTCCAGGTGACCGACATCAACGACAACACCCCCGTCTTTCCTAAAACTTACAACGGATCCCTCTTGGAGAGGTCTATCATAGGTACGTACAGTTATAGAAGGAATTATTCTTTTTATTTTTTGTTTAATCAATAAATCAATAAAGAAGTATTAAGTTGGACTGTCACACTTATTGTTTTCACAGGCACCAAAGTGGTCGAGGTCAGGGCGACGGACGCCGACGACCCCACCACCGCTAACGGCGAGCTCCGCTACTCTCTGACGCCCGACGGTGACCTGTCTGCCTTTGAAATTGACAGCATCACAGGTTTTAGCTCATTGCACCTTTTTTCTAAACCAAATTATAAACAAATCTTAACAGGTCTATCGTCAGCAAGAGTTCTTAGCATTGTAGCGTGCCTTAACTAACTGACGTGCGTCCAGGTATGATCAGCTGCAAGGTGAGCACTCTGGATCGCGAGACCAAGAGTCAGTACATGGTGGTGGTCCGGGCTCAGGACATGAGAGGAATGGCGTCCGGCAGCACGGCTACAACCTCCGTCACCATCAGCGTCGGCGACATTAACGACAACATCGCCTCCTTCACCAGATGTAGGGATCACTGTGATTTTGTAACGTACTGTATTTTAACACACTTCTCGAGCTTGTTTAACGAGGATATACATCTTCATTCTTGGTGAATTCATTTTTTTTTTTTTTGGTCTTAATCTATTAGAGTACTTTCTAGAGCAAAGTGTTGCAAATGGGGGTAAAACAACAGATAACAGGCCTTCCGGGAATGAAATAATTGCTCGTGTTTCCCCATTTGTGTAAACACGACGGTTTGGCACAAAAGTGATTTTGAAGTATCCCGACGACACGTTACTATGTTTAACCGGAGTCGAATAACGACTAATTGTGTTGTATTTGTTTCGTAGCGACGTACGAGGTGCAGGTTCCGGAGAACCACAAGCTGAACACAAAGATCGGCACTTTGGAAGTGAAGGATGGAGATCAGATCCAAAACAAAGAGCCCATTTTCTCTCTGCCGAACAACAACAAAATATTCTACGTGGAGCTCGGCCCTAGGAAGGACGGCAACCTCATGCTCAGACAGGTAATTATGAGCTAATTATTTCGAACCATGGATCTAAGAAAGAGTATCTATAGTCCTGATCATCTGGAACACGTTTACTGGGGATAGAGTCGACGTATTTGTTTTTGGTCCCAACCCCCCCTGCAAACAGGAAGGCTCATCTAAGTTCCAAATACACAGGTTTGTGGTTTGATGTGACATTTAAGCGTTTTTATCCTCGGCTGACTCCAGGCACATAAATAGAACGTGGCACACGAGCATTACAGAACATCCGCGAGCCAGAAAGAACATAAGCATCCGAGGCAAAAGCCACATTTTTGAAATGCCCTCGCGCATATTCACACGGGCGGTTTGATAAATAACAATGTAGGGCATTGCTCGTCTGTTGAGTGGAGATATTTCACACTCGCAAGGTTTCAGATAAAGTATTTAAGAGACATCACAGAGCACAAAATGTATTCCAACGGCATGGAAGGGAAGCGCAATCCTCCGGTTCCGCGGCCCGTTTAGTCGGCGATGGGCCGCACGCTCGTTAAAGGTGTTTACAGGCTGCTTTCGGAAATGATCGGGAGCGGGAATAATCCAGTTAGACGCACGTTTCGTCTACCTGTCCGTGGATAAAAAAAAAAAGGTAAAGTGATCTGCTTCTAATACCCCAAGAAACTGGAACAGGAAGGGGAAAGGGGAGAATTGCGGTGCTTAGCACTGGATGTTTGTTCACATCAAAGTGGAAGCGGAACACAAGCACGGATTGAATACATTTGGAAAGCACAAAACGCATTCCACCGATTTAAAAATTCTATATTTTTTTTATATAAATTCTCAAAAATTCAAAATTCTCAAAAACAATCAAGTATTTTTATCTAACAGTCTTAGCACTTTGTAAAAAAAAATACTGCATTAATCTTTCAATAGTACAACACTCCTCTAATCACCCAAACACTACTTGCTTCTTGTATAACTAAAATTTATTCAAATTAAACATAATTTTTTGAGTTTCACTGTTTCTTATTTTAAGACTTTACTTTTGAACTGTCTATTGGGTGTTATTCAGGCTCTGGACTTTGAGACAAGAAACAGCTACTCGTTCAGTGTGCAGGTGCGGGAAAACCTGCGAAACTTGCGCTTTCCCGCTGACAACGTGCTCACTGCTGTCACCACGGCACAGGTAAATATTGCTGACATCAATAACTTCATAAAGTACACTGCTTTCTTTTAAAAAACACAATGGAAACAGCAGGGGCCCCAAAATTGAACCCTGCGGAACACCATACAACAGTGGGCCGCTCAGAACAACCAAGGCTAACTTAAAATCTGCCGAATGAAAAACACCACCAAATTAAAGACCCTGGAAGGTTTTTTTCAGAATATTAAAGACTTTATCAACATATGATGATTACGTCCACATGTGCAGGTGATCGTTAAAGTCTTGGATGTGGACGAGCCGCCGGAATTTTCACAGCCGATGTACACCTTCAAAGTGCCTGAAGAAAGACTGGTCAACAACATCGGCATCGTCAGCGCCAGAGATCCGGACAAAGCTGGCAAGGGTATCCGGTAAGAATCGATTGCGGCACCGGCGGCAAATACGCGGCCATGGTTTTATGACCCGATTGACAATATGGAGGGAAATATGGTGAACGGGAGGAACGAATGTTGTCAGGAAAATGAGTTGCTACTCTGTGACTGCCCTCAAGGTACTCGATCTTGGACAAGGATTGTCCAATCGCTATCAATCCAATCACAGGGCAGATGTCCACCCTGAGGACTCTGGACCGCGAGCTGGAGGCCACACACATGTTCCAAGTTAAAGCCCAAGAGGAGCCAAGCGGTGCGTCATACACACACATAAACACACCCTCTTTTGCACACATACACACTTTTATGAATTCAAAACAAAAGCTCCTCACAGGCAAATGGAAGCCATGTGTCGGATAACATGCACTCGGGGAGAGAGTTACAGAGGCCAAACTCACAGTTTCTCTCGCATATGTTGGAAACGCAGCATGTAGTCAATCACCAAAGGAAAAAAAAAAAAAAAACATTAGACACCTTGCCAACGCACCTGGCCGAGCCTCAGTGCGAGCAGAAAATCACATTATGCCGTCTCTTTGTTCATCTGCATCCTCCCAAAGCAAAGTCTGTATTTTTAGACGGGCAGCCAACAGCATTCAAAGATCTATTTTCGTGGTTTGTCATCATGTTTAGGGCGCACAATGGTCCCCCGAGCCCCCCTCGACAAGGTCTCCGTTATAGTGAACCGCACGCACTAAAGATAGTCGCTACATTAAATGGAAGACATTAAAAGAGGCGACGAACAGTGAGGCTGCTTTAATGTGACAAATAAACAGCTTGCAAATAGAAAGCCTTTTGTCCATTGGCCTTAATCATCTCAGCCAATGACAACAACATCTGCAGAGAGCTTTGGGAGGAATAAAAGTGAAATTAAAGCTGAACGCTGGAATGAACCGGGACGAAAAAGTTGGGAGGTGCGCTGAATGACGAATCAAAAGCCATTTCTCAATTTGCATTTTTTTGTCTATTCTTATGTCCTTGTGATTATATTTGATATATTATAGTATTTGGAAGGTTATTGCTACAATTTGTGGGTCTATTCATGATAGAGGAATGAAAAAGGCTCCAGGTCTGAATTTGGCAAGGCCCCTCAAAATGACAATTTATTTTAAGGCAATAAAAGGAGACATCCTGAAAACCAGTCAGGAATAATCAATGTCTGACTGAAGGCCATGTGACAAATCCAGATGGGATTATTTCATACAGAGCACAGTTGATTTCTTTTCAGTCGGCAGCCAAGTCAAAAGCAACGCCTGGAGGCAGCTCAGTGATTGCTGGTTGATTTCAGGTTTGGAGTCTTTTGTCAAAGTCAACATTGTCGTGGAGGATGTCAATGACAACGAGCCCCAACTGGATGTGGACGAGATCTTTGTGTGCGAGAATGACAACGCAAACACGGTAAGTTTCGATCATTCGAAAAACTTGTACCACCGTTAACTAAAGTTGAAAAGCTGAACTTTATTTGCGTCATGATGCTGTTGAGGGATATGCGGACTATTGTAGACTTTTTGTTTTTTTTCACAATTTGCGTTTGTTTGTTTCCTCAGGTGATCGGAACTTTGAGGGCCACCGATGAGGACGACCAGCCGGCCTCGTTCACCTTCACTCTGGCTTCTCCCAGCTCCAACTTTTCCATCAGAGATTTTGGCAGTAAGTTGCCGTTTTTTTTTTGTTTTTTTTTGTCTCTTTCTTAATGCTGACATGGAAGTCATTCAGATGGCTACATTTTGTTTCTGGCACCCACTCAGGGGCTTTGAAGCTTGTCTGTGTGCTCAGTAATGTCTGAAACTGGAGGCAGCAAATATTTTACAGATGTCCTCCTGTACAACAAATAAGTTAAGAAAAGTGTTGGTACCAATTCAGCTTTTTAAGGTGACATTTTACTCGAATCTGTCTCCACTGAGTCCAATTAATACAAAATCAGGAATGCATGAACGAAAATATTTATTTTGTTGTTGCCATTTTGGGGAGGTGGCCCATTTCCAAGAGTTGGACCAGGACTAGGGAATTTGCACAACAGCTACCAAATGTGAACCAGGTATAGTAGACAGATGGGTGTCGTTAAATCACAGCTGTAACTCAACATTGAATATTTGACATGAAACACGAGATTTTCACTGCAATGGGAAATGTCTGTCCAAAAATGACAGTTGTTATGTGTCGTTAACCTCTTCATAGCGGAAGTATTGGATCTTGTTCCAATTTGAGATATTATAGACAGATGGGTGATAATAAATTGCGAGGCATGTTTTCATCACACAGAGATCAGGCTTTGTGTAACGAGAAAATGCGATTTGTGTAGAAATTATGTACGAATGCGAAAGAGGTGAGGCTAAATGTTTTCGAATGAATTAAATTGATCTTGGGAGTAGTAGAAACGGTTTCCAAGTGTTTCGAATGAGGTGAATAGTTTGAATTGGAATGGAACTTGCTCTTTAAAATTCACACAATAATTTCAGAGCGGTAGCTGTCATGTCCAATATGAAATATAAAAATCCAAGCCTGAATGTTTCAAAAGTGAACCTCCCACCATTTGGTTCAAACATGGATGTTCAGCTATTAGTCAAAGGGTAACGCTTGATTCGTGGTTGCATCAGATGTCTTTGGACGTCTCGAGCCAAACTGATCGTATGAATGAAGAAAAAAATGGAAGAAAAAAATGGAAGAAAAAAATGAAGTGAATAGTAAAGGTGTCATCAAACGAGACACTCAGGTGAAGCGTTGCCTTTTAATCCGAGTCGAACCTGGAATAACACGCGTCGTGCGAGAAAGATAAACAGGAAGGGGGGAGTGGCTTCATCCATTTCCTGTGCGCTGGTGCCCGAGGGAAGCCCGACATGCTGTAGCGATGACGGAGGGAAGACAGATGAGGATGATTTGGAGGAAAAAGATGAAAGGAAGCCGAGGGCGATGAGAATTAAGGGAGATGGTTCACTGGATCCAGGATGACGAATCATAATGACAATGGCACTCAGCAGAGCCTCAAAAGTCCGAAATATGTCCATTTTGACAAATATCCTTTAACAAGGAGCTGAAATATGCTTCTTTTCTTTTCTTACTATCTTTATTTTTTACTATTGTACTGTATTTTATGACCGTAGTGTAGTACCACTTTGTGCCACAACATGCCAGGCAGCACTGAGTGTAATTGACAAGAAGAAGAGGTTGCCTTATCCCCCAGAAATATTTGCTGTTCTCGCAGAGAAGGATTCTCTGTGTTGCTGCTTCATGGGTGGCTCATGTTTGAAGATTTATAAGAACCATACCTTTGATGCTAATTTCATTAGCCCAGCCTATGGCGTTTTCCATAAAATGACGGCATGAAACGAGCAGACTTTCATTTAGACGGATTTATATAGTTCGGTTGAACATTTTGAAATCTACGTTTGACTCGTTTGACATAATAAAGCTTTGGGAACACTGCCGAAGAAGGTGAAAGCTATAAAGTAAAGGAGAAGGAATGAGCGAAGGTCAGACAGAAAGTAAAATTGCTCGCCGACATTTGGTGATCAAACAGAGAGAGAGCGAGAACCAGACAGATCATTTCAGAATCTGATTTTCACCAAGTAAAGTTTTGGCCAGCTGAATATTTTGGAAACATTGACGGTTAAATCGGCCATGAAATGTGAAAGGGGAAGGAAAACTTCTTCCATTTGCCTTTATACTGCAAAAATGTAAAAATTCTGGAAGTGGATAGATAAAGAGTGAGAGGGAACTAGACAAGGTCATGCAAAAGTAAAATTCCTCTCAGACATTTTAAAAAAAGAGACGTCGCAAAGGATGGATGGTTGGCAGGCTTTAAAAAGACACGAGGGAGGTGGCAACATGAGCGATGAGTGCATTTCACAACATGTCATGTGTCGTCTCCTCGCACCACTTAACACTGGCTTTACACACACAAGAGCCTCAAAGTGAAGGTCCTGTCAAATATTCATGCATACAAGGCCGCTTTCACCACCTCGCCCTGGTCCGAGTTGCCACCTAACCTCCAACCGCTCTCGTCACATTCCCCCATGGCTCCGAAGTGACAGCCACCGGCGTCAACATGGATTCCTCCACATTAGACGGCCAAGTAAACACAAAAGTGCGGCGAGTTGGGATAACGAGAGTCAACAAAGAGAGTGACAAGAAAGACTGCGAAGGGATGCGGGGCCATCCGGGGAGACTTTCCCGCCAAACAAAGACGAGCGAGGCGGGAAGGTGCAGGACAGGAGATGTTTAGATCTTTTATTGACATGCCCTTTGAGACACGACTTGTTTTTCATTGGACGGTCACAAGATAAAATAGAAGCTGTCTGGTGGGATGTATCGTGTTGTGTTGTGTTGTGAAGTGTGTCGCGAGTAGCGAGGGACGACTTGGGTGAGGTGCACAACACTGCAGTACTGCAACTTTCATGATTTTGTGGATTGTTTGCGCTCACGTTAGTCACAGAATCGGTCTGCGCTCAAGTTCTTAGCCTTGGTTCCGTTAGCTTTGGCTATGCCGATTGCCGTCCGTTTGAACAAAATTTATAGCAGCCTCAGGAAACCTGTGCAAATGTGGTTCGTGACTTAAGAGAATATTGCCCGGAGTTTGAACGTCAACAACATCGCTTTAAAGTTGAGTTCTGTGCTCCTTTGAGATGGCCAGGCTCCCGTTTTCCTGCCATTGTCAACTCTGAAATTCCTCAAGCCAATAGAGAGAGAGAAAAAAAAAAATCGCAGGCCTGAGCAGGAAGCTCTGACCGCTTGACAAATGGGTTCATTGTTAGACGGAAGTTTTACGTTGGTTTCTTGGCTTGGTTGTTTTGTCTTTAAAAGGTTGCCCATTGACCAGGATGGGAAGTAACAAATACTTGTCGTCTATTTGTGTCCAGACAACAGTGCGTACGTCCTGGTCAATCAGGGACCGTTCAACCTGGACGACCCCACGGATTACAGCGTGGACGTGAGGATCAGCGACGGAGGGCAACCCATCAAGTCCAGCGTCACCAAACTGGCCATCAAGGTCGGTATTTGCGACTTAACCTGGCGATTCCTTCAATTGACACGATGTGGTGTTTCGTAGGCGTGCCGCTGCGACGCCAGACGCATCCCAACTCAGTGCAAGGCCGAGGCGCAGAAGATGGGAGTGAGCGTCCACGTCCTCATCGCTATTCTACTCTGCATACTCACCATCTTGGGTCAGTTCGAAATGGCCAATCCTGAAATTAGCGTCGAGTTCAACCCCTTCGGAATTCATGTCGTGTTCTCGCCCTTGCGTTCCCGCGGATAAGATTTCCCGTGGAAGAATTGTACCGCCTCCCGGTGTTGTCGGTTTAATGAATAATGGAGAGACAGATGCGGAAAACAATGCCCGCGGTTTCCAACTCGTTGCTATTCTCTTTGATACCTTACCCTCGCCCCTCCCTTCTTGGCGTTCTGACTCATTCAACACACTTGTCACTGCAGGGGCGGGGGGGGCGATACAAATATTTTGTCGTACTTGAGTACAGGTATCGACAGTTGCTGTGTTTCCAGAACTGAACGGACATCTGAACTTGACACGTTAATTAAATAGACAGTCCACCGTGGTTGTGTGGGATAGGGATCTTGGGGTAGAAAACTGGGAATGGAAAATGGTGGGAAAAAATGGTAAAGAATAGCAGAGTTAATGAGGAGTTTATCAGTACTTTAGGTGCCGTCTGCTTATCAAACAGCGGCAAACATTAAGTGGATGAACTATTAATACGCTCCGCTCGGTCTTTTTCGTCTGGAGCCCCACCGGGTCTCCTTCTCTTTATCAAATTCTCTCACCACAGGCCAGATTAACTATTTAACGCTGTTGTCGTTATCTGTCGTGCCCTGAAGCAATTTAGCGCCATCGCATTAGCTCCCTACTCGCCACTAGTCGTATTTGACCCCCTTGACAAAAAAAAAAAAAAAAACGGAGAACATTTTCTCACTGGTTTGCACGTCTTGCTTCCCCTTTTTTTCCCTTCTTCTGAGTCGGCTATCTGTCAGGCTTAATAAAGTGCGGAGCATGTGTTGTAAAAGATTAATCTGTTGCTTTCCCAAGCATAGCGGAACGAGGCACGCTCGCCCAGCGCTAAAAGGCAAAGCGAATGTCGAACGTCCGGAGAGAGAGTAAGAAAGAGACGAGTTCATATCAGGACCCCGAAGCGTGCGGCCTTAATCTAATGTCAGAAGCGTCCTTCACTTCTCCCCCTTTTTGTCCTTCACTCCTTCTTCATCCCTTGCTTGCTTTGTCATTCACTTCATCCATTCTTTCTTTTGATGAAAATGAAACGTCTTTTCTTGCCCATTTTTTTATTCATTGATTCCGTTCTCCCTCTCTTGGTTTTTGCCCTTAGCACCGTGCCTCCTTCCGTAACTTCTCACGTTATGTCCTTCACTTCCCGTCTCTTCCCTTCCATCTTCTTTCCCACCTCTTCCTCATTGATATTCCCTCCATCCGTCTCGCCGTCCTTGCCGAGTCGTCGCTGTGTGTTTTTCGAGCTTCTCGCGCTGGAGGCAAACTTTGCAGACACCTAAAACCATTCGGCAGCTCACTTTCCCCTCTGTTTTCCGAGCTGGCTCCCTCGTTAGCGCACCGCCTTATTTCCTCTTCCTTCTCGCTCGCTTCCTTCATGGCCCCATTCTCATTCCTGCCCTAATTTCCCCACATCTTCACAGAAAAGCCTGACCGCTTTAATCTTGCCAGCTCAAGTTTTCACGCACTCGTTAATCGCGTCTGTCTGTCAAACATCTAAAAATTGCCGGAACAACTTTTCCTCATGTTCCAAGAATGAAACAAGCAGTTTCTCCCTCCCCCGAAAAAACTGAAAAAGGTCTGTCGTGTGTCTTGCAGTGATAGTCATCCTATTCGTGATGAAGAAGCGCTACCACAAAGACTCCCTGGCCGGTATGAAGAATAGCGGCGAGATCCACGAGCAGCTCGTCACCTACGACGAGGAAGGCGGAGGCGAGATGGACACCAACGGGTATGTCGACGTCAAAAATTGCGTGTCATGAAATAAAATTCGTGATCGCAAATCATTTTTGATGGTCTTAAAACGTGGACATATTCATGGAGTACGGTAAAGAATGACTTGAGATCAGAATAAACGACCAAAAAACATCAACATTCTAGAAGACAGCTGCCAACGATGGTGCATTTTAAAAAAAAACAACAGTATTACATTTCAGGATGAAATAATCACATTTAAGGTATTTTTATAGCTGTCAAACATGAAAACGGTAAATTTGCTTATTGCCACATTTTGCGAAATTAGATGCCGCTTTTTTTTGCGCGTATCAATATTTATTTAAGCGACTTAGTCACGCGAGAGACACTTTGTACTTGAAGAAAAGCCACATGGCGTATTAATCCTCCTCCGTTTGCAATATTTATCCCCTCTGCCGCGTCCTATCATTTAGTGACCTAGTTTAGCTGAAAGGAATCATAAAAGTTTTATGTAATCTGAATCTAATCTAATGAGAAGCTTATTAAAAGACGCCCGCTTAATGCATTGCTCATGTTTAATGTTCAAATAGCATCACCGTCACGATCCATATTAACCGATTATGTTCAGTTTATTTCTGTTTTTCCTAGACTGTCACGGAGTGGCTTTTCAGTCACTTGGTTTTTTTTGTTTGTTTTTTTTCGGATCAGGCCATGTACATTTTTGGGGGGGGAAAGGTACAATGAAAAGAAACAACACGGCCAATACGAAACCTTGTTATTTCCCGTTCGACTCCCAAAATACTAAAATCGTCTTTTCTCCTTCAGCTACGACGTTTCTATCCTGACATCAGCATTCCACGACGGCTCCCTCCTCCGCCACCCTGATTGCCTCCCCCACCCGTCTCTCTACGCTATGGTCCAGAAGTCCCAGCCCCACCATCACCAGCACCAAATGCAACCCGCCTCCGCTTGCAAAGGCGACATGGCGGCCATGATCCAGGTGAAGAAACACGATGCGGACCACGACCGCGAAGGCTTCCCGTACGACACCCTGCACATCTACGGATACGAGGGCCCCGAATCCATAGCGGGGAGCCTCAGCTCGTTGGGAAGCTCCTCAAGCGGAGGCTCAGACTCGGACTACGACTTCCTAAGCGACTGGGGCCCCAGGTTCAGGACCCTGGCTGAGCTGTACGGCGTGGAAGAGTCGGATTACTACCACTAGTTGACCTTTTTACCATCACACCACATATATTTCCAGGTGGCAAAATCTCAGATCAGTAAACCGACCATTCCATGCAACTTGACCACAGAGGCAGACTCAGGCATAGTTAACATGACCTTGAAGAACTGACTAATTGACTTTGCTGTTGCTCTGATTTCTTTTGCCGGTAAAATGGATGCAGTGAAGTGTTAACGTTAGCTAGCAGGCTAGCCATTATGTTTTGCTAAATTACTAAAAAAAACAACCCAACCTGAGATTTTATACATTGCTGTGAAAAAACGAGTCCCGTAAACCTGTTGATGGAAGTTTGGTTTCCAGTCTGTCCTTTTAGAGTCTTAGCTACTACGCCCTCAATGTATCCTCCTCACCCACTAGTTCCACTGGATTCATCTTCTGGCAACATCCAAAAACACAAGTTTTTGCTCTAGTTTTAGTTCACGTCAGAGGTTTTCTGCCACCCGGAAGTAGCATGGCGTCTACTGTTTACAAACATTAGGAACAGGTCTTCGGTCTACAGCAACAAGACACTTGAGCGGGAACTGCCAACTTTGATAGCATCACTTTTGTTTTAGGACATAGAGCTTGGAGAGACTTCACAAGCTTCATTCTTCTTATCCAATCAGATTGAAGGATGTCCCATGAGTGGGAGTGGCCGCATCAACACAAAAACTGCCAATGAAGATCCTCAGCTCACTTCGACATAGTTCATTGGGATCAAGATGCCAAAATGGTTGTAGCATACAATGAAGGATAGGTTCTTGCCGTCCCAAAAAAAAGTGAAAATTTGCTCAACTTTGACATTCCAAGTAACTTCAACGTAACTATAAATGCAAACTTAAGTATTTGACCTGGTGTTGATTAAGCAATTCTGCCAAAATAGACGAGCAAAACAAAGATTTTAAGATTTATGTTTTAGCCTAAATAAAAGTCAAACCTATTTGGTTATTTTTTTTTTTGCTCTCAGTAAAATTTAGCTCGTTTTCTTCAAGTCATTCGGTCAATTTTGAAACTGCAAGCGGAGAGAAAAATTTGTTGAAATCGAGTGAAGGAAAATAGTCCAGCACAATTACTGACACGGCTTTTCCGTGGTTTTTTTTTTTGTTTGACACTAGCCATCATCGCGCTCATTGTTTGGCGAGGAAAGCTCAACTCTCAAAGGCCTCCTTGCCGCGCACAACTCAGGAAGCGCACAGCAGCTCGGAGGTGCTTCAACTACTTTAACCTCTCATCCCTTCTGGCTACTGGCAGCTGGTGGAAGTACATTCATGGAAAATAAATAGACAACAGCTGAATGGGGTGGGAACAAAAGGCCAGCGGATTGATTCCGAAAAGTTTGAGGTTATAGATTAAGATGAGTAAATCCAATTTGTCCAAGTGTAACTGTAGTAAAAAGACACCAGGTCAAACGATTCACTCGTTTTAGCCAATCATAAACAAAAGAAAGTCATTTCTAGAAAAGGCTCAATAGTGACTTTATAGTAGGGCAGCATTTTTGGAAGATCATGTGTTTGCCAAAGCAAAACGAGGCGTTATAACCCTTAATTATGAAATCATCTTTGACCTATACAAAGCTTGAAGAAAGCCATTTCTGGAAAAAAAATGAGCGGAGGAGTGAATTTTTTAAAGGAATAACGAGCACTATGATGCCGAGCTGCCATGCAAATAGGAAACTTGAAGAAAGTCATTTCTGGAAAACGCACTTATAGTCCTGTGCGACTTATATGTTGTTTTGTTTTTTGCGGCGTACTCTGGAGCTTATAGTCAGAAAATTATGATATGTGAAAAGTGGTTGTCTTTAAGCCTTGGTGCAGGTCTACGCTCAAATGTGAAGAATGTATTTTTGTTTATTGCTGTTCTTGCTTGGAAGGCCGCTGTCACAATAGCTGGAAGTCACTTTTGTGTTTCCCGTCGGCATTCACGTGTGAACTTGGTCTTCCCCTGCAACCTCCCTCTAATCAGAGCTAAGCTAAACAGCGCTAAGCTAAATTTCCTGTCCATCTGGGGGAGGGTTCGAGGGAGGCGTTATCTGCCCGGCGGTCTAACACATTGTCCCAACTTCCTGTTCAGTGGGCTTGATAAACTATCTTGGAGAGGAAAGCTGAGGGGTTGAAGGTTAAGGAACAAGACAAGAACAAAGAGGCCGTTTAAAAAGCTCTCAATCACAACCACACAATAATAAACTTCACAATATTTCTAATTTCATAGTTATACTTCTAGTTAAACACAATACACCAATTTTACGGAATTTTACGCTTCTCTATCATTCACCATCAAGAAACTAAACTGACAAAGAGGAAAAATGAATACCCTATTTCTTCAACTAATGGCCATCTCTCTAATAAAATGCCACAATAGCAAATACTACATAGATTTTGGCACCATCTTGTGGTGCTGATGAGCACTAACACGTTCAACCGAACAATATAATTAATATGAAAAGCTAAAAATAGGAAATGGAAATTAGCATGGATGTTACAGCAAATCTAAACCTTCACACACCTCGAGCAGCAACACATACAACCACAGAGAACTACGTAAACATTGTCTAAAATGTTCAACCAAATCGTATAACATTATTTAATGAATTAATGCTAACATATATCATGCCATAGACGGGAAATGGAAAATAGCATAGACGTTATGGCAATTCTAAATTTTGAAACAACTACGACTTGATATGGAGAAGCAACAAATACGACAAAAAAATGGAGTGTTAAACGCATTACAGGTGAACTGGAGACAATTTGGCCACTGACTAGAGAGTAAGGCATTCGTTTTTTTCTTTTGTCCACATCTCCCATTAGGACATTTATTTTTGAGGAGAAATAAGCTCAAGGTTGAGTTTGCCGGACAATCTAAAGCATGGAACTCTCGCTGAGAAAATGTTTTTTCCGTCAATTTTAACACAGAATAAGTCTAGACAGCCAAATTGGCCTGCCATTTTCTCTCGCTAGCACAGAACAAAATGTGCAAAGAAAAAACGGTCAACCTGAAAAAACAAACAAGTGCTACATATAATGAAATGTTTTTTCCCTTCACGTGTTATTGACCATTAAATTGGTCTTTGCAGGTTGTCGAGGCAACAGCTGAAAGCAGCAAAACTATGAACACTGAAATTATTTGTAAGCTTTTATTTTATCTATATTTTTTTTGCTTTAAGGTAAAAAAATATCAAGTGTCATTGTGATGGCTAAAAAAATTAATATGTTTCGATTAATTAAGTCATTGTCTCAGGTTGGGACGCAGAAATGGACTTGTGTGTGCGTGTGTTTGTTCTACTTTTAAAAAATCACTTATTTTCGGTATTTATCGCGTTAGTGACAAACTTTGACATGAAAAACATAGAAAAAAAAATGTGCCTCTCCTTGTGGTCTTCTTAATTGCTATTTTTAAAATACTGTATTTAGTCGTCAATGCAATCGCAATTTTACAGTAGGGCTGTAAAAAGGGTCACTCATTGGAAGCATGGAGACGACAAACATGTTCTCGATAAATTGAGATTTAGTTTGAATTTGTACAAAAAAAAAGTGCTACAACAGACGCTTAGATTTTGCCCTTAATTACGATTTTAATTTTTAAAAATGCCAATTACATACCAACATTTTTCCCTCCAAATTATTTACAATGAGAACATTATAGACATTTACAATATTTTGTTTTTGAATGTGTTGGTTCCCGTGCAATTTTGTACAACGTCGCACTAAATGCTCATGATGATTTTAAGGTGATCATGTGACCTTCACAAATATTCGAAAAAATATATATCCTGTATATTCTTTGCTGTGTAAATAGAGAATCTGTGTGCCTTCATTATTTCAAGAAAATGATACTGGATTTTTGTTTTTTTTCTATGATATTGTTTTTATGATGTGTGTAAAGTAAACAACTTTTTATTACCTGACATTTTTGTAAGTGTAGAATTAAAAAATAAAGTTTGGAGATGTTTTCAGCTGGTGAGTGATGTTTGAATACATTTTTAGATGCAAGAGCGATTGGATGCTTTCCCTTCAAAGTCTCGATTTGTGGCATCCCAATGATATCACGCAGCACGGGCTGTGAGTGGATCATGGTCATGTCAATATCTCGACCGCCTTTGATTCTCGGCCCTAATGGGATTAATCACAGCGTTACGGCGTCGGAGGATGATTGATCGCTTTCATAGTTTCATCGTCACAACGCCATGTTTACCAAACGCGCCTATCCCCCTCTTTTTATTTCCATCTTGCAGACATCTGTCACGTGTTCCCAGCAAGCTCCTTGGCTTGAATAAATGATGACAGGGATGATTTGATGCCTGTGGAGTTCCCAAAAAAAAGCATCCCTGTCCTTATTAGGTGCTTTGGAGTATGTAAATATGAAAACACACTCAGGCTCAAGTTGATTGCAAAAAAGACGTAGTGGAAATTCAGATATAGTTTATATCATTGAAGGACTGGTTGGTTAATTGACTTTTCTGATATTAATGACAGAGATGTGCTCTTTTATTTGAGCAGTTATTTCGAATTCTGAAAAGAAGTAGTTGCTGATGTTGAAGTTTGAAATACTCGGAAAACAAGAGCGAGGTGTTTGTAGACATCTTGGCAAAGCGATAAAGATTACGAAGCAAGCCCAGGGCATTAAAATCATTTCTAAGATACGGCTCTGTTTGTTGCAATAAAAATATGTAATACTATTTTATGCTAATAAGAGGGAAAAAAAAGTAAATTGTTCTGTAATCACTGTCCTGATTAACACGCACACATAAAACGCTCTATTTGGGTCATGCACTGAAAGTCCCACCCTTTCATGTTTGGTGTCCTAGTTGGCCCAATACCGCAGATGTGTTTTGTCTGTGGCTAACCAGGTAAACAAAATGTCATCCGTGTGTTTATGTGCAGGATTACACATCGGCGCTGCCACTTGGACCTGCGCCCGCCGCCTTATTGCCGTGCAAGCGTAACGCTGCAGTCAACCATCACAAAAAAGGCCAAATAAACCCAACGTTGAACAAGTTAACACCCTGCTGCGGTTTTGCTCTGTCTGAGGAATGTCATCCATCTTTTGACTTTGCTCACACACAGGAGACAGTCAACAATGGCTGCCACTAGCTGTTTGGCTAACAGGATGTTAGCGTGTAGAGGCTAACAGGACAAAACGCACTGAAAAGGAGGATATCCCCCTTTGTAGTCCTCTCATCCTCTTTGTTTGCCCCCCTTTTGTTGGCGCCAAATAAACATGCCTTCAGAAGGAAAGAATGCCAAAAACATTTGCCTGTGCATGTGTACATGAGATTGTGTATATCGTGGCGTCTTGAACTACGGGTTTGTTTTGTTCAGTAGCCATGCTTCGAATGGTCAACAATCGGATTTCAAAGTATATTTCGCCATTGAAATGAAAGGAAATGACATTAATCTGTTCTAGCCTCGCACCAAAAACAGTTTAAAGAAAAGTAGCACTCCATCCATACTTCATAAAAGCACACAGAGTTGATAACTAAACAGGAAGCAAAGAATTAATGTACACTTCAATAAAAATTTTAATTCTTTCCAACTAGCTCAGTGAGATGTAGTAATATTAGCCATTATATTACATTTCTGCGAGTATTTTCATAGTACTCTTTATTTATTTATTTTTACTTTGTCTGCATGAGAACTTTGAAAGACTTTGTCGCCACGCTGTGGCCGATTTGTACAGTCAATGCTAAATCATGCAACACTTCCAGGTTATATTATTTATAAAATGCACAAAAAAAAAGCATACTGGTTCAGCTTCATGTGTGAAGCTCAACAGAATAATTTAGACATCTGATTTTGCCTGATTGTGTTTTAGGAAACGCTTTCATGTTATGCAGTTCCTGTGTAATGAGCCTTTGTGGCCACACGGAGACGCTGCTGTACTTTTCAATGTTGGGTAGGAGTAGTTTGATCAGAAGAATGATCGCATCCAAACCGTTGCTCAAATAGAAAACGACTGGGATCTATTATAGCAAACCAAAGAGGAAAAAAATACATTTATTTATGGGTTGCACATGATTAAATATGGTATACCGACTGATTTGAATATAATCAAATAATGCCAGTTTACCATATTTTAACCATGTGTAACGTAGAAAACCAAAATCGACTTAACTACAGTATCGCTACTGACCACAAGGGGGTGTTAATGACACAACAGATGTCGCTCCTGTGTATCCGCATCCTCTCCATTCTTGTGTAACTGCAGCCCTGACACAAATCCGAGTACGTTTTAACCGTCTAAAGTAGACCATGCTTAAACTCGTTAGATCTGACACCATGGTGGGGAAAACGGGGCGGCGTATCCTGCGAGTGTCTGACCCGGAGGGCCGATCTTAGCCGCTATCCTGAGATGCGGGGACAGCTGCAGCGAAGAGCTGCCAAAGAGAGCAGCTATCATTGGTCACCTCCAGTTCATATTAGCCACACTGCTAGATTCCCCAGCCCTATTCGATATAAATAAAAACACTCCAAAGGCCAATCGGTGCCCCAAAGGAAAACTGTACATTTGTGTATTGTACAATTCAAAATGGGCCCCATCTGTATTTCATTCAGTGGTTACATTAGAGACATATTTAAGTCAAGCTATGCTAGCTACTCATCCTCCATTTATCCCAAAAGCTCCACGATGACAACCTTGAATGTCTTCTTTCCCAGAGGAGCTGACTGGATGCCACAACAGGCTCAAAACAATCAACTAAGTGACTCTTCCCATATCGTAAACAGGGGATGTTAGAAGTAACGGTACAAGTGGACTTGACATATTCAAGACAAGGTCAAGTCAAGTCAAGTCAAGTCAAGTCAAGTTTATTTGTATGGCCCTAAATCACAAACAGTCTCAAAGGGCTTCACATAGCCAAAATTGACAATTATTCTCAAAGCATCCCCTGATCATAAGCTCCCAAAAGGGCAAGGAAAAACTCAAAAAAAACCCTACCAGGGGAAAATGAGAAACCTTGAGAAGGGACCACAGATGGAAGGATCCCCCTTTCAGGATCACCAGGTTATCCCGGGCGCGTATGGGCCACGTATGATTCAAAGATTAGTTTCAGGTTAAAGATATAATCACTGCAGAAAAATGCGGAAAGAGTAGGAACTACGTAGTACTGAGTTTTGGAGAAAGAGCATCAAACTGATTTTTGTGGGGGCGTGGCTAAAACAGCACGCAGTGACACACTTCTGCACCTGGCATGAACCCCGCTTCTACAATATAAGAGCGGCGTAGACATCAGTGGTTAAGTTATTCGGCACAACTACCAGTTAAATTCATGATTATTTAGAGGCGCAACCACGCTATTAATAAGACTTTTTTTTAATCGTTCAAATTTAGCAGCATTGCTCCCAATTAGATACTTTTTGTGTGGCTAACTACTCCATTAATTGCCCCACAATGTCCCAAAAAAGTTTCGTAAATCTGCAAAACTTTGCCCACTCTTGATTTAAGCCACATTTGATAGTAATTTAATTCATTTTTTTGTTCCGTTATTTTATTATTTGGGAACACTGAGCACTCTTTCCTCGGTCTGCAAGAGGAGCTGGTGGAGCAGTAGAAGTAGTGGGGAACTATTTTTAGAGGGGCTATCAGCAGCCCAGCGGCATACTGCCGCTCTGAGCGACAGGACAAGTGTTGCGCTCGAGCCGTCCCTCACTCATTTGGGGAAAGGCATTCCTCGGTGTAAGCGGACCTAGCTCCCATCGTATCCTTAGCCAGAGCGGTCGGGGCGGGGTGGACCCCAATGTGTGTGTGTTCAGGTATGAACGTCGTCCTCTGGGCTGGACTTAGAAAAACGTCAGAGCCTGCACAGCGTGGCAGGCAAAGCGTAGGTTGGAGTGTTTGAGGGGGGCCCTTACTGCGCACCATGGGGCCAAGGCATTGAGGGCCCCCACCCAGGCAAGAAAAGAAAAAAATTAAAGACCAGGGGCTTTTCCAGGAAAAAGAAGTTTAAAAAAAAAGGTAAAAAAGAAAGCATCAGAATGGTTGCAGAGGAAGTTTTGATTACTCTGTCCGGTGGAGCGCCGTGGGGCTTCCGTCTGCAGGGTGGTGTGGAACACCACAAACCTCTACAGGTGGCCAAGGTAAGATGGTGTTGGTTTTTAAAAATTGATATTTTAAATTTTATGACTACAATTAAACAGGATTGTTTAAGCGACATAAAATCTTATCCCAAACTCGTTTGGGATCTGAACTATGGCAATATGAGCTCCGTACCACCGCGACACTAATCGACCATTAAACTTCAAATAAAAAATACTATCAATGGAACTCCTGAAAAAGTCGGGGCAATATGACCTTGGTGGAAGATATTTCCCAATGACTTTGTCCACACTTAATGGGTAAGGTTGTGATTTATAATTCAGGTCATCCTCTTAGCAACTGTTAATGTGTTTTCATTGTATGAGGTGAACATGCCATTGGCACTATAATCACTCCGCTCAAGTTCAAGCTGTCCGGTTATTTGAGATTTATACGGAGACATGCACCAAAGCGCAAAAGTCAGGATTAAGATGCCGCATAGTGTGATGATTCCCGGTCCAAGCAAGCATTGCGGTCTTCTGCTTTCTCGAATTTGACATTTTTGGATGTTTATTAGTTTCAATTCTGTATTCATCTATATATCGGACTAAAATGAAATTAAAAGCCTTAAAAGCGTTTGTTTTTAAGCTACATCCGTCACACGAGCTGTATGACATCTATTAAGGCTTTTAGCTCACAAATGATTCAAGTGCTTTTTAGTGTTGACTGAGCAGGTTTCTATTTTTGCTCAAGGAGCGCTGGGCCATGAGGTTAGCAGGGGTGTGTGTTTCAACTCTGTGATTACCAAAAAAAAAAAAACCTGCACTTTGGACTTGCCAATCTTGCTACAGAACTACTACTGATTTGTAGATCAATATCTGTGACACTTGGAGGGAAATTTCAGGATGAACCTTAAATGCACGGTAACCTTTACAGGTGAACTTAGTTTGACCTCCCCTAAACTTTGCACAACTGTTTAGTCACTCTGCACAACTAACAAGAAGCTAGTTAAATGGCAAAATCCCCAACAAGAATGACTTTTTGGAATTTTTGGTGGACTGTACACCCTAAAATAAACCTTTCAGACCCTGGTGCTAACTTCGGTTAACTACGACACTGCAACGGTGTTTCTGTTTACATCGCGGATGACCCCGGGTGGGCGTTAGAAACAGACAGAGCATCAGGGGGACCAGGCAATTATGAGAGGAAAAACAAAGTGGTAAAGATAATCCTTGGAAATGTATTGATCGATTAACGACTCAAACAATACACTTCTACAAGCTACATTTTATCTAGTTGTAAGGTTTACACCGAGTGACAGGGACATCAAATCACCGACGCGGCAAAGGACAGCTGCTCCTGTTCCTAAATTGGTGTGCTCCCTCACCCCTGAGAGCAAGGAAGGCATGGTCCCGTCATTTACGCCAACAGGTGTAAGAGCTCTGACAGTTTGGCGTTTTGGGAGCGCTGTAGACACCGGTGCCTGTGCGTATTTGTGTGTTTATTTATGAGTGAGCGTGTATTTCTGTATCGGTGGCCTGCTCCCGTGTATATGAGGTTGGGCATTGCAAGGGTATCCAGAACGGTTACGCTTTTTGACGCAAGGCACTTTGAAAAAAAAAGATTAGCTAAATGAGGATGTAGGATTGCCTTACGTGTCAACAAGAATAGCTGAGGATAAAACTAATTAAGCTGACTCAGGCGATTCTTTTTTTAAGTCTAATGGTACAGTCGGTTGAGTAGTTACTGTATACGGCAGCCAAAATGTATTTTGGATGCTGATTTAAAAAAGGTCCCTACATCTTATGTCTAGCACATCAGGTTTTTGAGATATTTTTGTTTTTAAGTTTGACCTATAAAATCCATATGACCAAGCATTGTAATTGAAATCGATGAAATCTAAACTTGCTTGAAATTTAAAGGTCTGTTTGTAATGAGGCTCGCTGACATGGTTTGTACTGGACCCCGAGGCACTTTTGGATAGGCACGCTGCCACGATCTTGACAGAGCTCGGGCACAAATAGCAAAGCTTCAAATGTTAAGTGTGTATGAGTGTCGCACTTGAGCGGCAACATGTGGCCTATGTTCACAGCAAGGCAATGCTGTCAGGGAATAAGCCTACCGCAGACACAAGACACAAACATTGCCGTAGTCATTGACATCCACCGACAATCTAGATCAACCAACCCACGTAATTTTAATCATCATCTAGACCTTGAGCACAAGAGGCCCGACTCGGATTGTTATGAGTGACTGCGTTTCTTCCTATCTGTGCCGATGTAGGTGCGCAAACGTAGCAAGGCGTGCAGAGGCGGATTGAAAGAGACGGACGAGTTGGTGTCCATCAATGACCAGCCATGTGATGTGTTATCTCATGCCCAGGCTATGAGCCTGATCGATGCCTCCCCAATGATATTACACATCCGTGTTAAAAGGTGAGCACAAAAGGATTATGTTGGTAATGAACCAAGCAGGTCCCAAGAAGGAAAAAGCAAATCAAAAGTGACTTGAGTGATGTAAATGATGTGGTTCCAATAATTTAAGTCTAAACCTTCCTACTTGCAGAGTACCTGCTGGGTTTCAGTCTGTGGTGCTCATGACCCGTGCGCCTTCCCCTCGTATCGACAAGGAGTACCGTGCTTCCCTGTTGACACGGTCACCCAGTGACCTCCACCACGCGCCTGTCCGTGAGGTCCACCGTAGCCGATCTTCCCTAACTAGCGGCCTCACTTCGCCGCCTGGTAGTGAGGCCTACTATGGTGAGACTGATAGCGACGCAGATGTTGCGGGCTACGAGAGGCAACGACGTCAGAAACGACGCAGCCCTAATTCCAACAAACCAACAGGACGGACATCTCCTGAGGGAGGGGAGACTTCGGAGATGAGCGGCTATGACAGCGCCCCAGATGCACAAGTTTATCTGTCAGAAGGACACGGGGGAGGTGGAAACGGAGGGCTGCCCGGGGTGGCGCGAAGGGAAGTGATTTACCAACCCCCTGCTCCAGGAATGTGGTCTTCCTCCCAAACATCAACTGAGACATCTTCCATCGTCTCGTCAGCAGACGACCAGGGGCCCCGGGATGGAGAGCAGGAGGAAGACTTCATCGAGATTGCTAATGTGCCGCTGGTATCCCCCGAGAGGGCAAAAGAGGCAATGATGCTGAGCTCTCGCAGCCAGCTAGTGCCCATGGTGGGCCCTGTGAATAACCCGGTTGACGAGGAACTTACAACCACCTACATGGAAAAGGCCAAGCAAGCCAGTAAGTAGAGCTGCCTAAAAACATTCTCACAGTTGACCTCGGTTGGAAGGTGAAAAAGCCAGACAAAACCAGCACAACAAAAAACAGGCTCGTGTTGTACCCTGTAAAGGGCACGTCTCAATTCTTCCAGTCACCTACACAGCAACTTTGCAACGTTCCACTGGCTTGCACATACATTAACTAAGTTACAGATTTCTCCTTCAATCCAGCTAATGTGAGAAGCTTAAGGCTTGCCTGGAATTTTTTCCAGAAGTGCTACTGTGGCAGATGAGCTGATTGATGGCTGCTAAGCTCTGCCATTCAGGTCGGGTTTGTATGATGACCTCAGAAAGAATTCAGAGATACCTGACCTCTGCTGCTGCGTATACAGTATTAACACAAACTCTTGCGCTCAGTTTATATTTAGACGGGATTTTTATGCAACCGAAAACAATCGTGATTAACAGCTGTGGGTTTTACATTCTACAGAACTTAACCGAGGAGATACGCCGCAGGACAAGCATGTAAAGGAAGCCAGAAGCAAGTGTAGAACAATCGCATCCCTCCTGACGGACGCTCCTAACCCTCACTCCAAAGGGGTGCTGATGTTCAAGAAAAGGCGGCAGCGCTCTAAGAAGTATACCCTCACGAGCTTTGGCAGTGTGGATGAGGATCAGTCCCTGGACTCACAAGAAGAAGAAGAAGATAGTGTGTTGCATGGCAGTGAGTCAGAATTTGAGGAAGAGGGCTTTTCAGCCGCTCCTGATCCAACCTGGGATAGTGACTACTTGGATATGCTAGAGAAAAGGGCAACTGCGGCTGTAGAGGGCCGAGGGGATGGGGAGGAGGATGCTCCAAGTCCAGGCTTGAATGCCACTACGGGGAAGGGTGCCCAGTTGTTTGAACAGCAGAGGAAAAGAGCTGCTGAGCATGCCAAGAAGGTGGAGGCATCACAGTCTCAGGTGGCCCAGCAGGCTATAAACGAGCAAGCCCAGATGTTTTATCCAGACAGTCAAGGGAATGCAGCCTTACAACAAGATGTCTACCAAGCCCAAGCGACCTTTAACATGTCTAATGGAGATCTATCTCAGGCCACAGGTGGAACCGCTAGAATGGGTCTGCGAGGTGGACCCAGGCCAGCCATTGCCTCTGTGGATATGTTCATCGGCACGGCGCCACCAGTTGAGACATCCGTACCAGAAGCACCTGCCAGTAATGTTCTCAACAGAACTGCACGTCCTTTCACACCTGGCTTCATTACTTTGCGGGCCGCGACTGCTCCAGTAGCATTCAATCCATCTGCCACAAAGATACACCATCGACCTACCTCAGCAGCTGCCGTTCCACCGCAATTTTCCACTGTCCCAGAGCAGGCTATTAATTCTACATCAGTTATGTTACAGCTGTCACCTGGTCCTCAAGTCTCTTCTAAACCTTCTGTAACTCGCACAGCGGAGGCTTCTGTCATCCTAAGCCCTTCGGCCAGTTCCTCTTTTATAGAGACAGCACACACACCTCAACAGATGACTGCTGCTTATCCAGTTCAACATGTAAATGTGCCTCGAATGCCTCCAACTCCACCGCAGCCCACCTTTTCAGCTCCACCACAACCAATGGTTTCAGCTTTACCGCAGTTCAAAGTTTCGGCTCCTATTCCTCCCGTATCTCAAATTCCTGCTCCAATTCAACGAGTTGCACTGAGTCCACCAGTTTTGCCAGGTGCACCTTCATGCCCAACTCAAATTCCCATGACACCTGTAGCACCAGTGTCCATGGTCTCCCACCCAGAAGCGATAGCTCCAACCCCTGTTGCTGGTTTAGGAGGTCGTTCGGGAATTTTACTTGAGGCTCGACGCCGTACTGGAAAACCTAAACCTATGTTCCATGTACCAGAAGTCAAGAAGAATTCACCCAATCCTGAGCTGTTGTCCATGGTGCAGAATTTTGATGAAAGGGCTACGCAACCTAAGCATATCCAACCATTCTCTGAAGATTTTTATGGCTATGCGCAGGAAGGAGGAAGTGAGATGGTCAGCAAAGGGAAGATGCCTCCTCCCCCAGTGGCACCAAAACCTCGGGTTCTGCAGGAGGCCCCGCAGATCATTCAAGCGGGAGGAAAGGGGGCTCAGCTCTTTGCCCGCAGACAGAACCGCATGGGTATGTATGTAGTGGATGCGGCTCCACAGACCCATTACCAACAGGAAGTGTTTCATGGCCCTACACAACCCCTCAACTCCTCCTCCAACCCCTCCATTCCCTCTCAGTGGAAATACTCCTCCAATGTGCGTGCCCCTCCACCCATTGGGTATAATCCACTCCTTGCCCCTTCTATCCCCAAAGGGCCTCAGAAGAACACAGCCAAGACAGCTAGTAAGAGTAAAGGTGGCTCCCAGCGTGAGGGCATCCAAGCTCTGGATTTCATGAGAAGGCAGCCCTACCAGCTCAACTCTGCCATGTTCAGTGGAAGTGCTGCTAACCCTTCTCAGCACAATCAGAGTCAAGGACATTATACTGCAATGGTGGGCAGCTCCTTGGTTTCACCGAAGCAGATACCCATAAAAACAGCTCGTACCTATGAGATCAAGAGATTCTCAACACCAACACCTATGTCTGCTCCCACTCTGGTTCCCAAAGTCCTTGCACCTCGCTCAGCCACCAGCCTCGGAGAGCGTATAAATCACTCTGATATGACCTCTCCACCTCCTGGTCCGGCTTTTTCAACCTCAGATGCCAACTTGGCACAAGCTCCATTCAGAGAGTCAGTTTCATTCTCCTCTCAAATAGGTGGATTGCCCGGCCTTCCAAGATTATCTGCCATGCCGCCTCCGAACCCTGTGCCCAGTGTAGCAACACATTATAGCCCAGTGTCCTACGACACCGGCCTTCAGGCAGCCAAGCAGTTCCAGAGTGCTCCAGAGCTTAGTTTTCTGTCTTCATTGCCCCCGCTCAAGTCCACCCCAATCCAGGCACCCAAACCACGTTTTGTTGCTACCAAGGGGGGTGTTCAGCCTCATGTGTGGCGACCCGGGGCAATATAAACAACTGGAAACTCGCCACTACCGCACTAAATCCAAGTGTGCCGTTCATTCACTCGTCCTTGTAATTGTCTTTGCTGCTAGTGCTGGTTTGCTTGTTTTCCCAAAGAATCAGGCAAACATCACATTAAAAGATTTTCGGTTGCTTGGTGTAAAGGGATCACACCCCACATAAACAAGCAACTCTAAACATTATAATATATTACGCTCAAGCTTCTAGACAGAAACGTTCATCACTTTAATGTTGCTGCTTACATCTTTAGATTAGTTACCATACTAACACACTGTATACTGCAAAGCAAACCTTAGGCTTAATTTCAAATGTATACAATATATTAAATGTAAATTAATATTTGTAAAACCACAATGGTTGTTACTCTTTTGGCACTCCAGTATTAATTCCCCCTCAATCCCAGTAAACAATGTGCACTTACTTCACATTACATTATATTATATTAAGCTTCCTAATAGAACAATGACACAGCTGCTAAATGTGGTCTTGACAGATGTGTTACTCATATATTTTATTTTATTAAATAAATAACAGAGATGAACAAGTGTGTGTTTTATTGATTCTATATGAAGTTGTGCAAGGGAAAGATGATTTATAGTGAGTATTAATAAGAGCGTTTGATGATATGAGAGAGGCTGTGGAGAGGTGGAAATGATCGGTAGGATAATGATAGGACAGACGTGAATGTGGTCAGTGGTCAAAAATACACATGAATGATTTGATCGTATTTTTGTTTGGACGTAAGATTCAAAGTTGTTTAAGTCGTGAACACCCACAGCATGAAGATGTTAACAGAGGATGACGAGAAAGGATCAGAATAGAGGTTGTCAAGATGACAAAAAGTCAAGGCACTGACGTGTTTTTTTTTTGTTTTTTTTTTACTGCAATAAGAAGAAAAAAAAAGATGAGATTAGAGGTTCTAATTTGTTTTCTACTGTACGGATGATCTCAAGGGTGCAAAATCACATTTGTGGATATTATGGTGTAACGTATGACAATTACAAATGTGTCAGCATATTGACGATGTGTGAAGATGTTTATATTTACAATAAAATGAGACATTTTTAGATGAATAAAATGACATCTGAAACGCACCACTTGTCTGACGTGTCTGGTTTTATACTGCCCCCAATTGTTCATTATAGAGATAGCCCAATGATTTTTTTTCAGGGTCAATACCAACGCCAATTACAAAAAGGACTTGACTTGCAATTTGCAACATGTTCAAGTTTTTTTTTTTTTTGTTTGTTTTATCTTAAGCAATACATCTTTATTTTCAAATTCTAAAAAAAGGTAAGGAAAAAAAAAAGAGTTCCTTGGATAAGCAGCATGTTTTAGAAAGTGAAATGAAAATGTCAACATATAAATAACTCCATAAAGGTTTTAACAGAAAATAGTTCCCAACGTTCCATTTCACTTTAACTTAAAAAGGTAACAAAAAGTGCAGTGGGCTCTCAGGTTTAGCATAATCTAGTATTAGAATGTTAAGTGAAATTAAATGAATAAATCCTTAAGGGTTTGTTCTTCTCAAATTTTCTTTTTTGTGAAAAATAGAATATCAGTGATTTTGAATTTTTTTTCCCCTTTTATAGGGGGATGCTGAGATAAATGTTTGTTTATTTTTTTTGTTACTTTGTGGCACTGTAGTATGGGAGTGTGTAGTGTGAGGCACATACAGATGGATATTTTAATGTTTTGCCAAAACAAGATAAATATCACACAATTTACTTTATCTTAAATGTCCTACCTCTTGTCTCTTACATACCTTTAATTCGTAGAAAATTATTGGTTTCCAAATGTCAAGTGCTCATCTTCACTTGTGGCTCATCACCTCTGGTGCCACAGATGAGGAGTGTGCTTGTCTTTTTAGCATTTCTCCTTTACAAGTCTAAAAAAATGATTGAAAAAGTCAAAATTAAATAAGAATAGGTAAAGTGAGCAATGCAGAACAGCAATAAATATCAACATGCCCACAACTCAAACATTTCAAGCATTTGTCTGAAAATAAGAATCTAATAATAGGCATGTTAACCACTAGAGGGCACTGCCACCATACAATATAAGTATCTCAGTCTTGCGCTCACGTCAAATAAAAATAATTGAAAAAATAATACGAATGATTGCTTGTGTCTTAAAATATTTTATGTCCACTCGCATCTCAAGGAACCACAATCTTTAATAAAATAAATACATGTTCATGGAATTCATAAATTATTCATTTATTAAATTAAAAAATTGAGATGAATGCAGTACTCGATAATATAAAAAAAAATTAAAGAACAGGCAATAGTTTGCACACCGCTAATATATAGTCCTGTAAAGGTATAGCGAGACTGCAAGCCGTGGAGTCACTTCAACAAACACCTGCTTAACCTCACACCTTCACCGTAAGCATATGTGCATTTACACTCGCCTTGACTTTCCTCTCACACTGCGTGCAACCTAAACACACACTTGTGGTCCCTTGGGGTTATCTTGTAACTGATGTGGCTTCCCCGCGTTCCTGCTGCTAAATATAAGCTCTGCAACCATCTGGGAGAATCATTTTGTTCCCTTAATATCCCCCATCAGCACTTTAAGCTGGCTAAAGTACTGACCCCCCCCCAAATCCCACCCGCCCCTCCATGCCTTAGCAGCTCCTACATCCCTATTCATACTCCTCAAAATCCACCTCCGCCACACCGCGGCCACCCACCCGTAGCCCCCCAGCCTGGAAAAAGACTACCTGCCATTTGAGTGTAGGGTGGGTGTCGTGCTGACCCCCGAACTGGGATTCAAGTAGTCGTACGCTTTTGGGGGATCTGTCAACTCCGGATTTTGGGTCTCTTACTTGTCTACCTGCCGCAGGATTATAAAAAAAAAATACAGGTGAGTTTTCGCGACATGACAGCTTTGATTAAAATTTACAAAAGTACTAGAGATAAACAAATGCAACATGTTTTAAATGATTCTTTCTGGAGGGGCCTTTCTAGAGGAGCACGGAAATTTTAACAATGATTCCTTTTCTGCAATGCTGCAAATGTTTGAATGAAAATCCTTTTAAAATGATTTTAAAATGATTAATTTGATGCCACTTGGACTATCTGCTTGCATCTTCAAATGACCAAAGGAATGGACCCGTGTGCTGCCCCTCCCACTCCTGGCGCTGCATGCATGTAATATGCCGTCACCAAACCCAGAAAAAGGGGGTGTTAAACCTGAGAGCCCGCTCCTAAACATCTTGAGGATTTCAAAACTGCGCCTGAGAATTTCTTTAACCAACGCTACACTGATTAAATTTGTGTTCCATAAGAGATTGAAAATAAGGATTACATTGCAGGTGTGTTTTTGTGCATTGATGGATTGTATCAGACCCGTTGATGGTCAAATGACGCATTTACTCTTCTCTCTGTCTTGGCTAAGGATGGAAATATTAAAAATAGCCCTGTGGGTTGTGTTACAGTCACTCAATGTGATGTTTTTCCTTTTAACAAGAGAAGGGTGCTTAACATGTTTGTGAACTGCATGTGCTTATAATATGGCCGTCTTGCAAGAAAGAAAAAAAAATACAATAAAAGATCATTTCAATTAGGAATATACAATTTCACACTCATGCAAAACTAGGTCTACAAGTGCAAAATAAATATTTGGATCATTACAGCCATAGCTGTATAACAAACAGAAGTTAGAAAAGAAACAGCAATACACAAAATTATTCCTTCAAGAACCTAAGCAGTGATTTTATTGCCTTAAAAGTGTATTTTAAACAACTTTAAGCCACTGTAACCTCAACATTAACACTTAAATATAGTGGATTAAAAAATACAACTTAATTAAATGCAACTGTTTTGTACCTTAAGCTTAAATACAACTATCAAATGTACTGTTAATCTATTCGGTCATTATAAGGAGTCCTTCAAAATGTTGCCCCGATGGATCCCAAATTTAAACGATACTATCGATGGCCATGCTCAATAATAAACAAACTTAAGCGTTCATGATTGCATGTAGCAAGACACCTTAACACCATAAAACGCAAAACTCTACAATACGAGTCGGCGGGGTCGGAGCCAGAGGATGATTCGAACATTAAGCGATTCATTGCTTCCGCTTCTGACCTATCTAATAAATATTCTTCTCTATTCTCTCTCCCAACAGCCATGCCTGCAAGAACGCCAACCCCAATAAGCAAGAGGAAAAAGCCTACAAAAGTCGTCATTGACATCGCAAATATCTCTCAAGATGGTAAGTGATCGTTTGGAGTATCATCAACCAAACTTGACAAAGTCGAATTGGTGATTTAATGCCATGAATGATCTAGACTACGAGCCGGTGATAAAGATATCCGAGTTTGATTTGGGAAGAAAGATTGGAACGCCAAAAGACATCATGCTGGAAGAGTTGGCACTGCTCAAGAACAAAGGCTCCAAGATGTTCAAGATGAGGCAGCAGCGGGTGGACAAGTTCATCTACGAGAACAACCCCGACATGTTCATTGGCGACTCCCAGGTAGCCTACAGCAAAATAGTGCAACGCGGGCGGGCTTCATCAGCAAATAACATTTGTCTTCCCTTTAGGACGAGTTGCCAAAGTATGACCCAACAACGGGCGCTCCGATAGGCAGCAATACGATACATCTGGGAGGGTATCTCCTCAGCAAGGATGCGAGTCGACTGCATTATGGAGGGATGGTGTTTGGGGGAGGGGTCCCCATTCCTCCACCAAAACCTGGAAGCAAGGGCGGAGAAGCTGGAGGAGCAGGGGGAGTCGGTGGAGGAGTCGGAGGAAGTGCGGCGGGACAAGGCGCAGGTCAGCATGGGAAAGATGGACATGGAGGATCGGGTGATGGCTCCACACAGAAAGGTTGGTATGAAGGATTGTCGAAATCACAGAGTAAATGATCCTAACAGTGCCTCATTGTCCAGTCGATGACTTCCCTGTTGGTAGGTAGCGGAAAAGACGACCCATCTAAGATGCATGCGAAGACTTACATGTCACCATGGGAAAAGGCCATGAAGGGCGACGAAGGTTTGCTCGCCACCCTGAAAGGATCCATGCCCGGTCCTATTCATCATATTGAACTGCGCAAGTATAAATGCTTCAACAGGTATTCATCAAAGTATATTTAAAAAAAAAACATTTGGCAGTTGTGACGTTTGGCGAAAGTGCCACCCCAATAATTTACTGGTATATTTAATATGCTGTAAAAAATTGGGGTTTGCTACTTTAAGGAGTACCTCAGGTTTCTATCCTTGGACCCCACCTGTTTTTATTTTTTACATGATTGATCCTACGTGATTTCTTTTGTTTTTTAACTTTAGCTTTTTTCACAGCGCTTTCAAAAAATGTAGATATTTATACAAGAACCCATATTTGACGCAAGCTAGCATATTTTCACACAGCTGGCATCCAGCAATCAGACAGATGCTAAAATGGTAGAATTAGAGGAAGATGTTGACAGCAAAAAAAATGACCATCGTCTCACATTACCAGGACTGCCATGCCCTACGGTGGATTTGAAAAGGCCCTGCAGTTTATGAAATTCCAAATGCCTGACACCGAGAAGACCAAAGTGGTAGCTGAGCCCACGGTGGTGTACGGATCCGAGATCAACCTGCGACCTTGCTTCAATCGCACACCCATCGGCTGGGTGTGCAGCGGTGAGCCCAACAGCATCCACATGGAGCTGGATGGCGTGCCCTACGAAGGCGAGACCGAGGAGCTCTGAAGAAGCTGTTGTTGACACCCTCTGAGAGCGCGCGCACACTTACGCCTAACAATTACATGCTGGCATGCACCCTCACGCTAGATGAGCTTACACCTGTTGCTTGATATGATGCCCCACATGTGGTATTATCGATGCCCGCTAAGGCCAAACAACAAAATGTACATGGTTTCGAGAGAAAAAACAATGGCGATGTGTTTGACAACATTTAAAGGGTCTGCATGCCAACGGTTGGTACAACTCTTGTAAAAACCGAGCACCTCTTTGTGTTTAAGTTCCTATGACCTCATCATCAGCTTGGCAAAGTGAAGTTGCAGTTGTTGATCTGAAATAAACCCATTTTTAAAAGTGCAGCCCTTCTCTTCATTCTAGAACTCTTCAGGAGGTGAAAAGAGCTCACAAAGAACAAGTATCGTGTAAATATAGAACCCAAATGGCTTATAACCGCTCCACCAACCGTGTTGTTTTCTTTTTAGCAGCATCCCTAAAAGAATAAATATTTTTGGTTACACAACTCATGGTACACAATTGGCTGTTGTGTAAATTACATTTTAGCCATTGAGTTCTGACTAAGAAATAAATCTATAAATTAAGTTATCGACCTTCAGTTGCTACATACTCAAGTTACTAGTGTATTATTTAGTCTATATCGCAAAAACAAAAATTAAAACAAGTACTCACAGTACACGTTCAAGCGATGAGTCATCCCAGCCTGAAGGGGGCGGCCATCTTGACGAAGAGCAAGCATGAAGCACAATAGAAGGAGAGAAGAAGGCGGAAGTAAGTCTGTGTTATTTGAACCACTTTAATGAGCTCTAACTTTGAATTTCAACCAAATATTCGCTCTCGGATAGCGTGGACTGACGTAAGAACAACAAAATGGACCGCAACTCGGCATTTTTAGGTAACACACCAAACGTGACACTAATTTAGCCACCGCAGAGATGGTCCAGTTATGGAAGTTAACTATAATGGAACAGCTCGGGGAGAAAACGTCACTCTTTCACAAACATGTCCAGTTTTACCAGCTTTTATTTTTAAAATGTACTCACCGCCGTGTATATTAGCAGTTTGTCCACTCGAGACCCAGCGAGTTAGCCGCGAAAGTGACTGCCGTAAAACGTTTGGCGTTACCTAGCAACCGACAACTTCATCGCCACTGCAGTCAACGAGGTCACAATTAAAACCAATTAGCACGACTTAGTTAAGGTTTTGATATTATATTACCTAAATAGAACGACGTGAAGCCCTTATACTTGTTTAAATTAATTCACTTTGTCCAGTGGAGACGCAGCGAGTTAGCCGCGAAAATAACTGCCGTAAAACGGTTGGCGTTACCTAGCAACCGACAGCTTCTTCGCCACTTCAGTCTACGAGGTCACAATTAAAAACAATTAGCACGACTTAGTTAAGGTTTTGGTATTATTTTACCGAAATAAAACGACGTGAAGCCCTTATACTCGTTCAAATTGATTTATCAATTGACTTAGAAAAGTATTTACAGTGGAATGTATCCTTGTTTGTGCCAAGGAAAGTATATGAATATAAGAAACAGCTCTGAGTATGCAACTAAACTTGTGGTGTAAAATTGATTGTATTTTCATAATCATATCGCAGGCCCACTATAGCGCAGCCACTTGGACCAGATGACATCCATCCAGTCGGTGAGACTGCCGCAGACGGAGCTCCTTGTCTACTGGCTCTTGTCTTTTGTCTCCCACTTGTACTCTTTCTATCAACTTCACAGGTTCTCAAAAGGTAGGAGGAAAATAAATTGCTTTCGCTTGTTAGAAAAGCTTCGGAAAAACAGTGTTTCTGGCTCTTGTGTTTCAGAGCATGAAGCAGGATTGGATAGAGAATTTCAACTGGAAAGAGGCCTCTTTAAGGGGTTCAAAAGGGTATGTTTTGAAAATTTTTGTACTGCAGTCACTGGGATCAAAAGTGACAACATATTGCATAAAAATATAAAAGTCTGTACATCATACATGGGTTTTGTGATGTTTTTTTATTTCTTGTGTTTTGGTCAGGATGTGTCAGACTTTGAGTGGACCTTTTGGACCGAGTGGGCTAAGAAGTCCTTGCTTTGGACTCTGGTCGGACATGCTGTCATATCTCGATTGTGCATCATCTTTTACCCACAGGTTGGAATCAACCCACCTCACACAAAAAAGTGATTAAAGAGCGAATTGTAGGTGGCTTTTTAATAGTTTATATGCAAATAACATACAAAGTCCCACCCACCAAGTGTGAAATTAGATTATTAAATTAATCTTATGTGAGGATTTCTGAAAATCTGTATGTAAATGAACATGGGTTTTGAATTGTGAAAAAATATCGTTATTATGTCATCTTATGTAATCTTTTTTGGTCATTTTTCTATCTTGTGTCAACAGATTCGTGTTGCAGTGCTCACAGTTTACGGCCTCTCTGCTGCCTGCAGTGTGTTGGGACTCAGAGGTGTGGCCATGTTACTTCTCCACGTGGCTTTGTCTTTTTCTGTGGCTCAGCTCAAAAGGCCCATTTTGTGTTGGACCTGCAACCTTCTGCTCCTCTGCACTCTTCATGTGCGACCACTTCAGGACATTCAGGTGGAGCGACCACCTAAATGCAAATGCACATAGAAAAAAAACCTCCAACAATCCAACATATTTTACTCAGCTATAAGAGACAGAGAGGATATCTTTCCTAACGTTTCCCACAGAGAGGCTGGTACGAGCACGAGGAGGAATACTACCTGCTGCTCTTCAGCGTGGCCGTGGGCACTCTTCGGCTCATCAGCTTCAGTTTGGAGCACTGCGGGCGCCCGTCGATCCATGGCGCCGCCCTCCCGCAGCTGTGCTGGCTGTTGTCCTACACGTTCTACCATCCCTTCTTCTACAATGGACCCATCATCACGTATAATGACTACCTCGAGCAGGTTAGTAAGTGAAAGCCTGTAAAATTTGACGTTAAATAGCGTTCATCACTGTGTGTGTTGGCTTCATCAATGTCAATGTGTCACCTTGCAGATGCAGAAACCCGTAGAGGAGAGCGACCAGCACAAACCAGGTGCTTGTTACTTGTTGCTTCGTTCGGCACGGATCCTGATGTGGTGGTGCATCGCCGAGTATATGATTCACACCATGTACATGCATGCCATCCAATCCAATGAGACCTATCTGGAGATTCTGCCACCCTGGGCTTTAGGTAAGTACAAGTGTTCTCATTTGAGCACAGGCACGGCTCCAGGATTTTTTTTTTTCTCTGTGCTAAAGGAGGGCTTAAAAATATACGTGGGCTGAGTGAATGAATTATGAATATAAGGGATTAAATGGAGCTACACAGATTTCTGGCAGATTTATAGAAAGGTATCGCTTGCTTCAAAAAGAATTTAATGCATTCTTATCAATCTATTACTATTGTTGGGCAGGTGGTCTGGCTCTGGCCCTGGTGCAGTTCTTCTTCGTCAAGTATTTGGTCCTCTTTGGACTTCCGTCCATGTTGGCCACGTTGGACCAGTTGGTTCCTCCTGGTCTACCTCGTTGCGTCAGCATCATGTACAGTTTCACCGGCATGTGGCGGTAAGTCGCGTCCACTCGGCGTCGTCCCCCGCATTCACTATACATCCTTGAGGGGGGGGGAAAAAAGGCTTGCATTTAATGTCAAGTGCTTTTTAAAGTGTGTCTGCTTTAGCAATCAACCCCCGCGCTAAATTGTCTCACCCGCCATTACTCGCAATCACCACAACCGGTCACCTCCACACGACATATGCTCGTCTCAAGGACTCTTGTTTTTTTTTCGTTTTTTTTAATGGAGCTTTAGGGTGAGAAGTTAATGCAGCAAAACACACATAGCACACACTCAACAATTAATTTCATCAGTGATCTCCAGTGAAAATATTACATTTGACTTTAGTCTGTTGGGGGCGCTGTTGCAAAAGTGTCACACAGCCATATAAGCTCCTTCCTTGGCAGAAGAGAGGTTACAATCAAATTTCCATGCAGCAGAGGCGGACAGTTGTTTATGTATCTCACCTAGAAGAAAGCATTCCTCAATACATCCAAAGTGAAATGCCCAAAAATAGTTCACCCAAAAAAAAATGTTCATGGCGCCGCTAATGAACATTCGAGTTGATTCGTAATCTATTTGCGAAATTGTTTTGAAACATGAACAAAATGTGCTGAGTCAACACACCAAAGCAGTATAGTATAGCACTGGCCATCCATTTAAAATGCAAGACATTTTTAGACACGGTCGACCGTAACGCCGAGATGGACGGCTGCGCTTGTGCGAATCTCTCCAAAGACAAGTTGGTCCAATACTGCTGACCTGTGACGCACCGCAATCCCGCGTGCGCTGAGCTGGCCACTGTCGACAACATTGATGGAATGCATAAAGCTGTCAGCCGACGTCATGGGACAAACAGGCAGCGTTTTATGGCTGCGAGAAGACCCCGGAAGACATGCTTGGTCTAATCTTCTTAATGACCAAAGAGAGTGGGAAGGAGAGCGCATCTGGCATGCAAACAGGATTCTTCTCAGCATGCCTGCGTTTATTTAGTAGACAGCATAATGAAGCCGGTGGAGCTCAGGTGTTCCCGGCTCGTGGTATTATCATGTAAATGTGTGAATCCAATTAACGTTCTCCATCTCTCGCTTTGTCTCTCCGCTCTTATAGGCATTTTGACAAGGGCCTGTATCGATGGCTCCTCAGGTAAGATGCCCTTCATAAGATGCACACATACTTGTCTTGTCTGGTTCTTTGTTTATTCTATTTATGAATCCATTCATTCATTCACTCAACATCTCTTGAGACACATATCTCGGTCTCGCTAGTCTTTCTATATTTCAGGAAGGGAAATGTCTTTAATAAAATATAGACAACTGAATATCGCCACATAAATGCACAAATTATTATTTATAATGTCCATGCGTCTAGTTGATTTTAGTATTAGCCATAAATTACCACCAGGTGGCAGTCTTGCACTCCAAACATGTTCCTAACCCTACCCAAAATGTCAAGTGAGTAGTTTTACTTTTTTTTTCCCCCCCCTTTTTGGTCTGCATTGTATTTATTGCCTACGTTAGCACATGTTCATTTTGGCAGCTTATTGAAGTCATCAATATGTAACTGTTTAAACAATCTTTCCCAAAAAAGGTGGGGGTGGGGGGGGTCCCATTCTGCAGCTGCCTAGCACATTTGGTCATAAATAGACAAGGGTGCTGCATTTGCATGGAGGCTTTCTCATGATTATGAGCCTCCATGTTGTGGTTGTTGGCGAATAATAGCAAAAGCGTGTCTGTTGTTGTGGTTCCATCCGCCAAACCCTGGAGAAATGCCTCCTTTGTTGAATATGTGCATATGAAACAGCCGGCGCCGTTTGCCCGTTATGCCTCGGACGGCTCGCATTGTTATTATTAGTTTGCCCGCCTCCTAATGAAGCAAATCCCACTGAATGTACCGCAGCCTGTCGGGAGTTTGCGATCCGCTTGGTGGAGGCACATCGCTTCGTGAAGGTGCAGATGCTTGTCTGAGAACATGCTCCCTTGTCTCCTTTTTGTCTTCTGCTTAGTCGGGGTGCCTGCTTTGTTTTGATACGCATAATTATAGCGTTTCTCATCATTGCGTTAGGAATGGAGTCCGTACCTGTTGTCTTCCAGACAGATAAATGGTTTACCCCGTGGACGAACTGTCAGCCAATCACAGTGCAAATAGAAGATATGGTCAATATACGTGCGGGTTTTTTGGAAAAGCCAAAGAAATGTAAGAAGTTGTGTTTATATAATGATTGACTTTAACGCAGTTACACTATTCAGCACAAATATGGTCATTGCGGAAAAGTTAAATGGAAATTTTCTGGGTTAAAAAAAAAAAAAGTGGCCTTTACGCTTAATGGCAAGTTCTTGCAATTATCCCACGGCTGATGCAAAAACGATAAGCGGCACACAATGCGCCGCACGTCCGCCCTTTGTCAAAAGTGCTTTTAAAAAGGCTTTAATGCGAGATTGCGCTCAAACGGTCCGAGGAGGACGGTGTGGGTGTGAAACCATGACTCATTGATACCCGTCTCCCTTGGCTGCTAAGTGGCTCCTTCTTTGTCATTCCATTACCTGCCGCAGGTACGGCTATCAACCCAGCTGGAGGGTCCTCAATGGATGCTAAATTAGAGTTTGTGCAGCTGAAGTGCGCATGAGAAGGAGCGTTTGATCCCAAATTCATGGAAATGTGCATCTTTGATGAGCAACTTGGGCATTTGAATTCTCATTTACTTCAAGTGAGGAAGAAAATCCATATCACACCTGTCAATGTATAGTCAACCAAGCGGCGGCATGCTACTTAGTAAAAGTACAACGCTGCCGGTCGCCATCCATCTGCTACCCACACCTGCCGTCACTCGCCGACGCGGCACTCTTTTCAAAGGTCCCGAAAACCTGGCTCGTCTTTCAGGAACTTTCGATTAACCACGGGGTAGCTGAAATAATGAGGCTGCGGCTTCTGCAGCACCAGAGAGCACCTTTCACACTGAGAAACATGTTAATCAAAATTTGAGATGAAACTAGTTCAGAGGCTGGCAAACTGACAAAGTTGTTAGAAGATGATACGCTCTCACGTAAGGTGTATCATTTCATCTTACTTCCTTGACACCGATTACTACAACACAAGTAGCACGCCATGAGGACGCTGTTCAGGAAAACATTCTTTGGTTTTTCACAGCTTCTGAGAATTTGTAGAGAGATGGATCACATATAAACAATGCCAACATACTTGTGACCACCAGGAGACCATCTCTCTGCCCAGAGCATCTAGTGATGGACGATGTTTGTGTGACTCACAGGGAGAACAACTAGTCCACCCGGTTGCGTCATTACTAACACCACCATTGTTATTCTGGGGATCGTCTATTTTTTTTATTTTTTTTTTTGCTCCAGGTACCTTTATCTGATTAAAGATTTGCGAACATGACATGACGCATGGCGGGGGCGGACATTTTAACCCCACTTTATTTCGCATCAACGCTAGTCATTATCTACGTACTGAGAAATGCTAATTAAATTGTGTGTGTGGTTTTTTTAAACCGCTATAATTGCCGCTTTAAATCATTCCTTTCGCCCTCGTCTTGCAGATACATCTACGTGCCTCTGGGAGGTTCACATCACGGAGTGATGTACAAAATGTTATCCACGGCGCTGGCGTTCGGCTTCGTCTGCCTTTGGCACGGTGGCCATGACTACCTTCAGTGCTGGGCCCTGATGAATTGGCTGGGCGTTCTGGTGGAAACCAGCCTGAAGGCTCTTTTTGGCTCAGCTCTCCTTCACTCCTTTTTTGTAAGTTCCAAAAAGCTCCACACACATACACACTGTGTATACACGTACAAATATGACAGGAGCACCAAGGCTTTTAGTCTTTTCTACGACGTGATCTTTCATAGCAAAACAAGGAGAGGTGGGTGTGCATATAATTTGATTGAATAAAAAGCAACACACATTGTTTGGAGACTGTCACATCTAATTGGCGTGTACAGTGGGAGTGAGTAAAAGTGTGTTTGTAATACACTAGCAGCTGCGGGGCACCATCTTCTCTCGACTCTCGAGAGAAGCTCGGCCTCCTCAACGCGGTAATAAGGTCCGACTGGGCCGTCGCCGTGTCGCTCGACACAGTTTTGTTATTGCCGCTCGGCGGCGTCTCCATCACAGCGTTGTGCCGCTTCTCCCGGCACTTCACTTATTTGTGCGCTGATTTCCCAGGAGCGGCGGTCCTCTGCGGCAACGAGGAGGCGTTGCGCCGCGTTGCTTTCAGCCTTCTCCACGGCCATGCTCATCCTCTCTAATCTGTTCTTCCTCGGGGGGGTTCACGTCGGCAGGATCTTCTGGAAGCGCGTCTTCCTTCAAGGTAACGCCGGCCTTCCATGCCGATGCGCTCTCGCTTCACATGAGTATACAAAAATGGTGGCGTTCCCCAGTGTTCGACATTCATGGCGACCCGACGGTCCGTGACCCCCTACCCAACAAAAGAAAGCAGAAACCAGATAATAAGATGAGGCAAAAAAAAAAAAAAAAAAATGCAACCGGCACATGCTTGACATAAATTAGGGTTAAATTCACGTCGCTAGCTTCAAACTACTTTGTTGCCAGATTATTATGTCCACTGAAGAAGCATTTCAGCCAGTTGGAAAGATGCCTGTCAGGATAACTTTGAGTTCCTGCAGATTTTCCACCCGCCAGAGATGCTGCTGTTCCATTTGTTGCATTCTGTCAGGATAACTTTGAGTTCCTGCAGATTTTCCACCCGTCAGAGATGCTGCTGTTCCATTTGTTGCATTTGGCTACGTTTCTTTTTTTGTGCCTCTCAACGAGAGAGCCATCTGATTGAAGCTCGGTTCATTTGCTCACCAAAGTCACAGCGTCATCAGTCTTCATCCAGCAGCGAGCTGGCCACATCAACGCCCTTCTCCTTCAACTCATTACTGGCGTGTAGACCCAAAGCCACCTCTCTGTCTGTTCGGAATCTTCACGCTCCTTTTTTGCGGGCCTCTAAGGGACCGTGCCGTGCCGTGCCGTAAGGTCCCTAGCGGGGAGCTCCAAGTTGGTTGAGAAACGCTTTTATTGCTACGCACAGTTGTTTTCAGCTGAGGGCCAATTAGGAAAAAAATAAAAATTCTCCATTGTTTGTTTCATCACCATTAAGCACTTTTTAATAGTCCATAAAAATGCTTTCTACACATAACAATACACAGCTTTTTATGATCTAAATATACACATTATGGACGGATGTTTTTGGACACCATACTTAATTTGGTGTGTGTACCTTAATTAAAAAAATATGATTTTACAAGTTTTTTAACACAGATAATTCTCTCCATAGATTATAATAATAATTTAAAAAAGAAAAGAAATACATTTATTCCAACGTGAGCTTGTGGACTAGCTGGATTTTTCATTTTGTTGCAGGGAAACGTAGCGCGGACATTGTAGCGTAACTAAAAATATAGAGAAGCTTAATTGCTCTGGGATAAAAGCGGGTGATTAAAAAGTAATAACGCTCTCATTCAGTTCCATGGCTTGTTTAAAAAAAAAAAAAAACTTTACAGGTTATTTGATTACAAGTGGAAATGTTTTCAATATTTTTTGATTGGGATCTTTTCAGACTTGAGGCAAGAAGAAATCCACATGAGAGTTGCATTCATTTCCCTGCTTATTATTACAGTTCTTCCTGTAAAGACAGAAGTGGATTCAATTCTGGGTATTGTTCTGAACAAGCGCTCTCCTTGCTAGTCTAACTAATGGTCAATCAAAATCAAATCAAAAATGAGATTTTATATATATAAATATATATACCATAATAAGTGCTAAAAAGTTAAAGACAACTGAACCGTATGTGGGCAGTGATTCCATCACGTAACACTAGAGGGAGCTAGTTTACCCCTAATGAACAAGCAGTAGTCACACACACGCGCAAAAAATGAAAATGCGAGAACCCGTTCATCACTATTTTTAGTTTGAAGTAGTATCATTATTAATAGTAATATTATTTTGTCCTTGTACAGACAAAATGTTGCTTCATTATGAAGGCTGTATTTCAGTCAGTAATGTTTCACAGCTGACTTTCTTTGCGCACACATAACTGTCATCCGGCTGTAAATAAGTGAGGAGGGACCTACAAAAAGAACCCCTGCGTGTTTAAAAATGCCATTTCTTCAGTGTGAATTATTCACGCCGACGAACTAGAAACTCAAACTGCGACTCACAGTCGGCCAAACGGTTCATTTGGGCGCTAATAATAGAACGCTACAAGAGACCATCCGCGTGCGTCGTTAGACACCGTAGCGCTTCATCAACAGCGAATCAATGCTTTTAAATCAAGCCCGGCCACGGTGGGAAGCACCTTTGACCCCGCTGCTCATGAGTAGTGTTCGCAGTCGAAGCCTCTTGCTGTCATCATGTAAGAGGCTACAGTTGTGAAATTTATTTCTGTGAATAATATATACAAAGATCTTAACACATTTATTAGACGAGTGCTTCTCAATGTTGCCCAGGGAAACATTGTTTTTTTTTTTTTTGCTATGTCGCAACCTACTTTTATAGAACTTAATGTCACGGCAAGTGGAAGACAGTCTGCAAGTAGGCGTGATTCTATTTTGGTTCAAATGACGCTTGTTGCCTTTTGTATGAGGACTTGTTGCTTGGTCGCCATGGCAACAAATTGCGTAAACTACGGCCACATAGGCATAGTATTCTTTTGTTCAGACATTTGACATTGATCTCCTTTCAGAAGTTCTTTAACAATCACAAGCGATAAATTATTCTGTATTACAATCAACACGTAGACTGCACTTTTTAAATTTATATGCCGAGGTGCTGCTGTTTTGGTGAGCAACAGTATTCCAATGGGTGTCCGTGTATGAACAATAGCATCGGAGCAACCGACCTCGGTAGCACTACTAGCTGGCAAATTAACGGACTTTCTGCAGATTCTATAAATATCGATGGTCCTGTATTTCTCGACGCCGCTTTTAACGGTGCGCTTGGTCCTTCCGCTGAGTGGCCTGCGTGGCAGAAGAGTTAATCAAGCGGCAGAAAGGGAAAAAGAAGCTGTGGCGCAATTAAGGAACCACTTGATTAAAGCCACAGAAGCAATCAGTGGAGGGAAATTGGATATTTATTGTTTCTGACCCGTTGTGTCGTGTCGGTGGGTGGAAACCTGCCAGCTCATGGACCAGAATTTTTTCACAAGTCACTGTACACACGTTTGGCATATTTAGCGGTTGTCTTGAAGCTTATAAACGTGCGAAGACAAAACGCTGGGGTGTCTCCGCACCGCAGCGGGGCTCCCCTTTGAGGGTCGGTCGCCAGACCTTTGCAAAGGTGTTGTTAAGTGACAGCAAATGGAAATGAAAATGTAAAAAGGTGTTGTGGCTGCAGGTGCATGTTCCTGCAGGGAAGCCAGACAGCTCAGGAGGAGCTGCTAACAGCTGCCGTTACCTGTTCAAGCCGGTTATAAATAGAACACAAACACAACACGTAGGCTCATTAGCTACATTGATGTTCAAAAGCAAAAAAGATCTTCTCTCCCATTCCAGGCTGGTCCACGGTCGCGCCGCCCATGCTGGCCTTCCTCTATTGCTTCGCCCAGGTGGGACTGGAGTGGGCTTCTCACCCACCGTGAGTCACCTTGACTTTGCAACGCAGCACAAAAGAACTAAACTCACCCTGAGCCAGAACCACGCTCGGAACCTGGCACGCCGCCATGCAACCCGACTGAAACGGCGGCTGAAGTCGAGCGGTAAGCAGAGACAACACCCACCTATCTGCAGGTTAGGATTTTGGGTGGTAATATTATGGGATAGCTTACTTGTTTTTCACATAAAGTCACGTGATTTGAAAATTACCATCATGTCGCCACTGTGAAATGAATTTATCTCCAAATTGTTTTCATCTTCATGCAAGCCATGAAGAAAAACAATTAGATTAAAGCCTATAATTTTTAGAGAAACAATTTCTGTCATGCCCTGAAATGCCACAAGATGGCGCCAAAACCCTGTCCAAATAGGAACGTAGTAATTGATGTCACGCATGTACAGTTAAATGATACCACGCTAAATTTAATCTAGACAATTAGCAAAAGAGTCATTTCTGTATATGCATGTTTTTGATCTGCTCAGTAGCAAATTATCTACTAATGAATTTGAAACGATAAAATGTTTGATGACCAAACTATCATGACAGGCATTGACGTCAATTGCCGCATTTTTTACTCAATGTGTATCCTCAACGAATAACCGGGGTTCACTAAAAACGCAATGTGACTCAGTAAAAACTGCTTCTGCTCCCTGGCGACGGCAGCATTGGCTTCACGAGTGTCGTTACTGGCCCTCCACATGTAATTTGGCTGATGCTAATATCCCGAGATGTATTACTGAAGAGTTTCAGCCGGGCAGCCGCCGGGCGCTTTTAATGGACGGCATTTATCCTCTGGAATGCTCACACTAATTGCTTTGGGAGGGTAGTTGAGTCAAGCAAAACATTTCCAGCCAAAATCACACTCAAAGTCAGCCGTTTAGTTGTTGTCATGTTTGTCAGTGTCCAAATAATCGACCTCTAAGATTGGACGCTACGGATGTCGCACGCAATCATCAATAGCCCACTGTATGGTTAGCTCAGAATAAAACTGCGTTTTCGAGCATGTCACTTTTGGTCTCATCTCATTTTTGCAGTGGAAACTTTCTGTTTTGGAAAAATAATAGGCATCAAAACGTTTTTTATTTTTATTATTTGGACATATTAACCGCTTTCGGCGGGGGGGGGCTCAACACACCCGAAACACTCAGAACCTATGAAGCCATCTAATGTAGGTGAGCATATTAAAATGTTTAAATGCCTGTTTTTGGAAGGGGCCTTCTCCAATATCTGTACTTTAATTCGACAGAGTAACAAAATGAAAGTTAAATGCCTGGTTGTAATCCAAAGCGACGAGCGGTACTTTTAAGTTTCCATTAGTTGATGTGCGCCGTCGGGGATGATTGCGTCTGCGACACTGAGCCGGGGATCAGTGTCCAATCCTCTTAAAAGGAGCAGCAAAGTGTGAGCTTTATCTTCGGTAAGGAGATCGTCGAGGAAAATGAAAACCTGCTGAGTTACATTTTGGCGTCGCCCTCAGGGTCGGGCTGCGCTCACACAGACTGCAGTCATCGTGTACCCTGTCATTCATTTTTGTGTCATTGCTCATCATACTGTAAAAAAATCACGACTTGTATTTTTTTAGGAGGGCCTAACACTGTGATTTTATTGAGAGCCAATTTTCACAACAGCAAAACTTCAAATATGTCTAATTGCACAACTTAAAATGTTAAATATTTGTACTCCTCCTGTTGGGCTGCAACTAAGAATATTTTAATAATCAAATATGAATTACTTTGTTGATTAATTGATGTTTGAATTTCCATCATTATGAATCAATTAGTTGTTCATGAATCATTTAATCATCTCACTGCTGACAGAGTGAATACTTTTGCCACCTCCGCTAAAAACTGCAAATACAAAGTGAATAAATAAAAAGGTTGCCCGTAATCCAATTGGCAAGTTGTCTCCTTGTGTCATCCAGTGACATTCAGAGGTTGTACGTAATGAAATTAGTCACATGTTAATCCCCAGTTTACACCCAGAAGCAATCAATTCATTTCAAATAGCCATGATTAAATTCAGTATGTCTTGGATTACTCTTACAAGCCTCGTCGAAGCTTTTATAAAAATGAATATTGGTAGGGAGCGAAGGACGTTCCTTTTTTTTTTTTAAATGAAATTATTTATTTATCAATTTATTGAGGTTATTTTCCTCATGCGGCCACAAATGAGTTGCCGCCTCTGACAACAGACCAGCCTCTCTATTTTTAGTCAGCTAAATTTTTGATGGACCAAAGAGGAAGTAAAGTGTGTTTTTTCCTCTTTGCTGCATCCTTTCCTGATAAAAGACAAGTCATGTCAAAAACATAAATTATCCATATGAATATAATGAATAATTTAAGTACAGCGCTTCCTCTTTGACACGGAAAAAGGACAAAGTGAGAGTGGACCGAGTTACCACAACAAATCGAGGATATAAAAAAAATTGGGGTTTTGGGAATACAAACTGTTAAAATAAATGATTGGTTAATGTTAATTTTACAAACATAACTTTATATGTAGAATTACTGTTTGACTCTAGGATTTACATTCGTGAGGAGAAATGTTCCTGAAAGTTCAAAAAGTGTTTTTCCACATTAATTCCCGTCTATTTCACCTTTTCATTCAACTTCAAAATAAATATAAAATATAAATAAGGACTTGAAAGAGAGCACATACGCTAGTTTATATGTAGACATGATTTTTATTTAGGTGGACAGTCTCTGTCTGAAGAAAATACCATTCGTTACAGGGACATTTTTATTTTTAATCATAAAATCCTCATACAAAATAATTTTCATTTACAGTGGTTGTGTATATTTGGGAGAATAAAAAAAAAATACTTTGTGTGGAGATGATTTACCGCATAGTCAAGTTCATTTCTTGGTGTGTTGTTTACTGTTGTTGTTTTTGTTGCTGTTGTCATCCTCAAATTGCAAATGATTATTAACCTGATTTCTTCCTATATAACATTACAATAGAACCCACCAAAAAGAGGTCAACTGCATTGCAAACATATTTGGTATTAACCTCAGGAATAATTCAACTTATCCCACAAGAAGTTTTTTTTTTTTTTTTGAACAAAGCCTGCATGCAAACCAGTGGCACAAAATAGAAATATATTATGTTTCTCCCCAAAAATGCATCTCCCCCACCTCACACTCTATAAGAACATTTGTATCCTGCACTAAGATTCATAGTGGAAATAATATATAGTAATATATAAATCTGTCTGATTATGCATGGTGTTCATGCTATGTGAAATTAAGTTCTGTATGTGGTTCTCGTAGTGTTCCAGTGGGATCTTAACACCCACCACACGTTCAGAACCACGTTCCATTTATCATTAAGCATCTTTCCCTCTGAAACTCTTAATCACAACAACTGCTGCTCGCCGCCGTAATAAAATGTGTACATCAAGCGCGAAGGGCGAAAGTCTCGACAGTCCTCTAATCACGCAAACAACCTCGCTTAATCAAACCCGTCGAGGCACGTGGAGTACCGCTTCACGTTTGTAAACAATAGGTCCCGATAGGCCCCCCCGGTACTTCCGGGTGGCGGAGAAATGATTGGTAACCACTGACATGCCCTAACTGATTTCCTTTAAAAATTAGATATTAATCAAACGCAATCTGTGGTTAAGGAGGATAAATCCAGTTGATGTCATAATGGTTGCTACGCTAGCAAATCCCGAACGGATTCTTAACTGGGAACGACCTCGATCATCGAGTTAGTGGAAGACATTTTCTTATAGATATCCATAAAATGTTATCTTTGAGTAATTTGGCAAAACCTAATGGCTAGCCTGCTAGTCAGTTAATCAGCCCGTCAAAATTTAAATTACGTCTGTCGCCCTTCCAATCCGTTAACCTCACTAAAGATCGTCTTTTCAATCGACACTACGCATATTCAAACCACACCGGTCGAAAGAAGGCTAAAGTTATCATCGGAGCCATTTACCCTGTTTTCACAATCACTCTTCCTTCGTCATGTTAACTTTGAGAAAACGTGAGCTTTTGCCACCCGGTGGTACATGTGACCTCATGGTGAAAAGGTTTATACTTGATGTGACATGCAAGGAATCGTACAAGCGTACAACGTTGGGTCATGCCGTTTTACTTCCAAGCTCTCAAACGATTCGAGCGCCGTGCTCGGTATCTACATATAAAAAGCCGTTCAGGTTTACCCGTGCTAGGTTTCCGCCTTCGTATCTCGGCCGTGGCATTGGCGTTCCTGCGCTGGAGGCCTGCGTGTCTTTACAAGACTACGCCCAGATGCCTAATCTAAAAGGCAACCCCCCTATGCCAGTGCAGACTCAGCTATCCCCGTAGTAATGCGGCCATTACCGGATTGCAGCTAAATTGAGAGTAAAATGTCCCTCTAGTGCTCAAGAAAAGATGTCCTCCTTGTCGGCTTCAGGCGAGGCGGGTCTGGAAATGTCAAAAAGACCTTGCGGGGAGCCTGTGATGGGCGTCCTGGCTTTCAGGAGCTGCAGAGCTTCGGCGAGCTGAGCCTCCAGGCCCGACATTCGTACGTTGAGGTTCTTCAGGTCGTCCTTGAGCTCCAGCTTGAGTTCTTGAAGCGAGGCTTGGAGGGTCTGCTCAGGGATAGGGTAGAAGGAACGTCTGGTTTCGGGCGGCTGCACGGGACTGCGGTCCTGCGGCGTTAGGCGGAAGTCGCTGACTTTGTCGAGGCGCAGGTCGCTTTTGGTGATGCCGCTGTCGCACGAGTCCGTCTTCTTTAGGGACAGCTGCGACTCGTGGCCCTTGGTCCGCTCCGGTAATGTCTCCATGGATTCAGATTTGGACACGGTTTTCCAGTTGTCCGGCTTCGCTATGGACTCCTTAAAGCGTCCCCAGCCTTTGATTTTCCCCGGCTCGGCGGCCCGACCGCCCACCAAGGAGGCGGGAGGCGGCACCTGTAGCTTCACCTTGTCCGAAGGGCTGCAGCCGGGGGGCGCGTGCGACGCCTCGTGCGCGGACGACGAAGGCGTCGCCGGGCTTTCTGTTACCGTCACAATGCTGGTAGTGGTGATGATGGCGGTCTTGGGGACGTCCACGTACACCGGCCCCTTCTCGACGTCGTTGTCTTCGCTGGGCTTGTCCGTGGCCGTGCGAGCCTCCCGCTGCTGCCGGAAGCGCTGGAAGAGTTTGCGCACCGGGTGGTCGGGCGGCAAGTTCAGCGGGGCCTCGTTTTTCCGCCTCTGCCGCTCCTCTTCTTCTCGTTTCACGTCGCTGATTTTTCGGAAGACCATCTAAAAAAGAATTTAGCCCGCTTTGATTTAGGGGTCATTACAGCATCAGAGGCATCTGCATTCACTTTGGCATCAGGTGTGATGTATAAAATATATTCAGGCTGAAGTTACAATTAGTTTTGAGTTTTGCCGTCTATTCTCATGCTAATAAATAAGGGACTAGGCATGAGTCGATATTAGATTGTGATGGGTAGAGGGGCGCGCCAGAGACCCAACTATTTCCATCCAGGCTATTAAAAAGTCAATTTTTCCACACTACGTCCCCTTTAAGACATAGAGAACCGCGTTTTCCTTGAGGTCATTTGGCACAAGATCAACACGGGCAAAGTTCCAGCGTTTTGACAAAGCTGAAGGTTTCTGTGCGCGTGCCAACATGCTGAACATGAACCCGAATGGACCGAAAGCAGTGAACCACAACCATTTTTCTTGTCAAGTCTCACTCGACCAACAAGCGTATCGGGGGCTCAGGATGTCATCGGTGGCCAATACAACCTCGGTGAGCAGTTATTCAATCCACCTCAGGATTTCCCAGCAGGGCGCGGCAGCGGCGGCTCAACAAAACCCCCCCTGCCCCCTCCCGCTGTTGGCCAAGCGTTATTTCAGTGCCTCAGATGAGATTGCCTCTTCATAGGCCGGCAATTCAATCTCAGCCTCGCTCTCTCTTGGGCAGGGTGACCTTAATATGAATGAGGTAATGATTGGTCACAACTGCGCTTGTTCAATTCAGACTTGAAGGATGGGGAGGAGGCTTTAATATACGGAGCCAATTTACAGTCGCTGTCCGTCTGCACGCGGCGGAACTCGTTTCGGTGTCGTGGACGGTGCGTGATGTTGGGTGCGGGAGGGTAACGTCACTCACCCTCTTGCGCAGGTTGTAAGTGAGCAGCAGATTGCGGGAGAAGTGATTAGAGAAGGCCGTGTAGAACTCGAGCACTTTCTGCAGCGCGTCGCGCTTGATGACATGGAGGTCGCAGTACGTCAGAGCGCGTACATTGGCGCAAGCTTGAGCCAGCGTCACCTCCTTCCAGAAGACGTCCCCGAAGACGTCCCCCTTGCCTGCGAGGCAAAGGAAGAAAGACGTTCAAGCTGGATATTTTGTCTCCTCAGAGACACGCTTATGGGATTTTGTCTCTCGCTACAAGAGCCACCGTCTAATTGCTTTACACCGCTCGTAGGATTACGCTCCTGGGCTTTTCTTTTATTTGCACTAGCATTCTTTAAAGGAGTGTTTGGCTCTGTCTCGCCAATTCCAACACACGCCTGGATCACTTCCACTGTCGTGCTCTGCTTCGTCCTGTCTTGTCCTTTGCTTCCTGTATCCTGTCTCGTCCTATTTCCAATTCGTCACCTGACGTCCTCTCTAGGGTTTTTTTTAAACCTTTGTTCATCCAGATAGGGCAAACAGATTCCTCGATTCTGAACTGCTGTCTGTTTCCTCGTTCCTCACTAACCTCAATATTTACCGCTGTTATCATAATATGGTAGCTTTTGTTGTGCTCTTCTTGCCTACCGACTGTGTCTTCTCAAAATTCATTCGGTCACACTCCATTTCCAATAAATATCCATGACAATACAAATCTCAACAGAGATTCCGCTTGACTAAGCAACCAAACAAGAGGTCTGTTCTCCCCCACCATAAAGTTGGCAGGTTGGATCTGCTCGGCATCTCTTTTTTTTTCCCCCCTACCCTAGGGATGAGATCTTGTCCACATCCTTGCGGGGCTTCGTTATCTTCTGTTCTGTGTGCGTTCTGCAGCACCATTAGGCTAATGAGATTTTGATCCACGGGTGTAACTTGTTTATCGCTGGAGGCTGGGCCCGTGGGGTCCGCATTGACTTTTTCAAGAAAGCTTATTAGAAACATGCGACGGCAGGACGTTTTGAACGGATCCACCGAGCGTATCGGCTCAATCAATCATGTGGTGAAACAATCGATCAAGTTGTAAGCTGCTAACATATTACTGGGATTTAAAGGAGACAATTTTATTTCAAAACAGTTCCCTTGTCTCGATTCAGGTATGTGGTTTGATTTGGACAGTTGGTGGCGATCCAAATAACACCTCCAGGATCGAGAACTAAAGAACAAAGTGTCTTCAAACTGCCAACAAACCATGTGTGCTGACTAAAGTGCAAGTTTATGACTCAGAAAACAACAAGCTGCTGGCCTTTCAAAGTAGTCGGGAACATTTTTAAAAAAAGGTGCTGGTAGGGCAGAATAAGGAACAAAGTTTTGGAAATACGACTAAAGGGCTTCTGGTGTTCTTGCAAATCATCGATTGAATCGCTTTGAGATAAACATTATTAGTCCCACGATGGGGACATTTGTGGTTTATCTGTTTTGACCTCCGGTTCTCTTAAAAGAAGTCCTCTGTGTTTATCCAAAGTGAATTTTCAATTTCCACTAATATGTCCAGTTGAAAAAGCCAAACTCACCCAGTATGGCCACGACCTCGTCATCCTGGATGACTTCCAATGACCCCGATACTACGAAGCAGAGACTGTCCACACTCTCGCCCGCGTGGTAGATGAGGTCGCCGGGCGCGCAGTGAATTGTCTGGAATTCCATAGCCAGTGCCCGCAAACATCCATCGCTTGCCAGTCTGAAGGCCGGGTGCTCTTTGAAGACCTTCCGGTTGAGATGGACGCAAATGTCTGCTCGCATGTCTTTTGGACAAATCTGCAGCACCTGAACGGCAACAAAAAAAAAAAATCAACCGGATTATAACAGCTAGGCGACAATATCGATTTCTCAAAATGATATAATCCAATGCGTGACATAATCAAAACACACAAAAGGGGATTATCTCGATAACAACAACAACACTAAATTGCTCGGCGGGACTGTAAACACCTGCTGGCCGTATTGTTCCAATGGGCGTTCTGCCTTTCAAACTAATCTCTTTGAAGATGAATGTCACGGATGGATTAGGCGCCATTTTTAGAGTCTCACGTCGTGGCATCCTCACGGGCGACGATGAATAAATGCGTTTTGTTTGGGTGGCATTAAACCACCCAATGTGCATTTCTTAGACGGAAAATACCCAAGTCCAATATTTTAATTATTGGGCTTAGCTTATGACGATAGCTCAACACATTCATCAAGATCCGCCCGTGCGTACCTTTTCGGTGTCGATACCCCGCGACATGGACCAGGTAGACGCGATGTAGTCCATAACCCTTTCGCTCAGTCCCTTGGGAACCTGGTAGAGCTTGAGGAAGTCCCTCACGCTGTTGAGCATCTCATGGTAGCGGTTGGTGTTTGCGTACATTTGCTGGAAGATGGTGGTCACGTTACCGAAGATGGTAGCGTACAAGAGAGCTGTGGAAAAGTTGAAGGAAGTCATTCTTTTTTAGGGAATCATAAATTTAACCTAACACGGGGGTTAAACATTTTACCGCTCACACGGCAATTCGGGTGAGTTGGTGAGAAACGAAATGGAGACGTGGAGGGCAGCTGGGTTGTTGAAGCATCTCCAACAGCTGGCTGGCATCTTTTCAAAGCGGCATGCGTGTGTGCGTGAAGGCCTAATTAGCCCTTCTCCGACGAGGGTCGGCGAGGAGGCACGCCAGCCGCACATTTCAATTATCCTCTGATGCTGATGACAGTAACCTGCGTTGTGTTTGTTGGCGTCGTGCAATCAAAAGTGCGATCAACACAATATCGCTAATTAAAAAGTACTCCAAAACCCCCCCGAGGATGACCTTCGACGCTCATTCGTGTTATCCGACATCGCGTCTCGTACTTTGGAAAGACAAAGGGAAGCGAAAAGGAGTCTTGTATTATCTCGCGGGGCAAAATGAATTGCTTTAAAGTTTCAAACTTTTGACTGTCTTTTCATCTGTTTGTATTTTTTATTTTACAAATTGTTCAGATGCAGCTGTTGTGAATTGTTTCGTCAGTTTGATTTCAAAGAGAGCTATAGAAATTGGAAAATATTTTTAATGTAATGCTGAATTTAGGAGAATTTTGACTTTTTCCAATGCAAAACGGCAAATATGTCACCAATCCGAGCATCCAAACTTTATTCCGCCCCGATTTTAACCTCGCAAAACCAACTAGGTCATAAGCCAAGCGCCTTTTATACTTGGTTGAAGATGGAGCAGGTCATATAAACCCTCCGGCATATCGACGAAACAAAGATAACAAGATGTTTACAAGGTTGGACTTGGAAGAAGATGCTAACAATGCGGATCTTATGAAGTCATTTGAAGACAGTTAGTTGTCAGCCCCAAACCAAGAGTTGCCATGGCAACAAGACATATACATAGCACTCCCCTTCTACCTCGCTTCCTCGTCTTCCTTTCCCCCCCCCCCGCACCGATCCCCTCTTCGCGCTGTGATCTTCTGCTGGCAGCACCGGTATCCAGCGTAGATGTTAAAAATAGAACAGTATCAGGGCATCCATATTTTATAGCCAAGCACAAACGGACGACAAGTCTAATTGCAACGACATGCACATAGTCACGGGGCCCAAGGATGCATGAATGGCATGATTTCGGTTGAAACTATTTCGACGAGGATGGGAGGGGGAGGGGGGGATAATCGGCCTCTTGTCGGCAGAGGTGTGATGGCTTGATGGGCTAACGCGGTCACGCGTAAATGGCATCACGACACTATGCTGGGAAAAAAAATTCGACACACTCCTGGCAGTTAAGACTTTTAACATAAGCCATCGTTTCAAGGAAAGTGGCAAGATGTCGGAGGTCTCAAACTGAGATGGAAAAGTTTCCAATATGAAAGCAAAGCACTAAACCAAACTTTTGAAACCATTTACCACCTCATAAAAAGTGCAAAAGTAGATCGTAGGCCTAAGTGTTCATTGAAAACGTAACAAAGTACATTAAAAACATATTTGAAGTAACATTAGGCCCAATTAACGGATTAACACTGAGGAAAATTAAAAACGTAGCTAAATGACGAGTCAATGAAAATGTATTGTGCATAAATGGTAAAGAAAATTTGCAAGTATGTAAAAGATGAAAACCAAAGTATTGTTTTTTTTTATCTTAAATGCAAATGTTCTGAACCTAAAAGTTAAATACAATTGAACTGTTGTCAGGCAGTGCTTCATTCGCATACCACTAGAGGGAGCGCTCATACTAAGTACTATTTCACACGTTTTTTTTCATTAAAATTTTTCCTATTTTCCCTCAAATTTTCTGCATAATGAATTTCATGAATTTACCAATCATTTTGACATAAAAAAATAATATGGTAGAAATCTGCCTGATTTGTTCAACTGTGTCCAAGATTTGAAATATTTCTAAATGACAAACTTATTTCATATTTATTTTAACGGGCATATCCTTTCGGACAATTTTGTTTCTCCTCAGATAACTTGGCATGATATTAACTTTTCAACAATTTTGTCATGAAGCCTCAACTAAAGAATACATTTTTCTTCGGATTCCAGACATGAATCAATCATCTTAATGACAACTTTCAGGCATACGAGGAAGGTGCTCCATCTAAATTAAGATTGTTCGTCCTTGGTGGATGTATGCACCGAGAGCCATAATCATTTTAGTATTTCTTCGCATCCCATCAAAAGCATTTGTCTAGATTTATCCCCCTTCAGTGTAGCTGCGCTCAGCGTAAAACCGTCCATATTATCTCCAAACGCTTCTCTCCAGCCTGCACTATGCCTTCTTGCTGGTATTATTTTTTACGAGACGTTTTTATGAGAGGCGAGCCATGCATCACGATCGGCACATCTTAATAATTCAGCAGCGGGGCCGACTGGAGCTAATGAGCCCGATGAAGGCAAGAATAACACAGACGCTAAAGGCCAACTGTCACATGTCGACAGACACCAGGCTGTATTCAAAGGATCGCTGCTTGTTTGCATTTGAAGGAAGACACCAAGTGCAAATACAATTTTCAGGCTTGACACCCTCATTTGAACATTTGTCTTCAAACCCAAAACCTAGTTCGAACAAATCTCAGGATTCCTAAATAGGACCGACAAGCAAAACGTTAGACTCACATCCGATCATCATCATGGCCACGGCGAAGATCTTCTCTCCATCCGTGGTGGGCGCAATGTTGCCGAAGCCGATGCTGGTCAGGCTGGTCATGGTAAAGTAGAGCGAGGTGATGTAGACCGAGTCCTTGTTGGGGCCGCCCTCCCACTTGCCCGAACCGCTGGCGTTGAAGCGGTAAGGCCTGCCCACCGCCTCGGCCAGGATGTACAACCAGCTGTCCATGCGGGCGATGTTGGTCTCCTCGTCGATCACTTCGTAGTCGCCGATGCTGTACCTGCCGTCGATTGCAAAAGTTGGGTTAATTAATTAACCTATTGATCACTTTTAATGAATTGATCTCGTTTAATTGACAAGTTTAGCCTGGGTGTTAGTGGAAATGAAGTCTCGGTCACACGTTTTGGAAGTTCAATCATCTGTAAATTGAGAAAGCTAGATGGCTAAAAAGTGATGATGCAGCACTTCTATCAAGTCTTATTTCATTTTTAGTTTCACACACTGACAAACCCCGAGGATGCGCCATAAAAGAAAACAGGCGAAACTGAAAAGAGATTTCAAGTGACAACGTCGCTGTCATCCAAGGTAAAGGCAGTTAACCTTTTTATTTTTTTTCATGAGCTTGCGGTGCGACCATAGCAACCATCGCACTGTGGGAATCCGCACAGCAGCTATTTTTACCGGGGCGGGGATTCATGCGTTGTGACATTTTATTAGGTACACTCGGCCCAAAGGAATTATTGCATGTCAACTAAAGAGCATTGCCAACTTCTTTAATCCAGCCCACTGAGCATTAGAATGATCAAACGTCCTTTTTTATTTTTGCAATTTAATTTCTCTTATAAGAGATTTATTTAATAGTTGACTGATGAAATTGCGGCAAAAAAATATAATAAAATAAAATAAAAACATTTTCAAAATAAAGCAAGCCATGCTCAGTGCATTATATCGGTCATTAATTTGGAGAAAAAAATATATACCTATAAAGAGACTGTTGCACTTTAATTTCTCTTATAATTGATTCATTTAATAGTTGACTGATGAAATTACGTCCAAAAAATATATATACATTGTCAAAATAAAGAATTATATCGGTCATTAATTTGGAGGAAAAAAAATATACCTCTAGAATTTTTGACAGGGTAAAAATGTATGTGTAAGACACTGAAACAAACTACGTAGGGGAAAACGCAGCCTCTGATTAGTACATAATTAACTGAATGGGTGGTCTTGGTCTGAGGGGATGATTAAACGTACTGGATGTACGTACGTACCAAATGCAGGCCAACCAGTGAGCGGCCAGACCAAACACGCACACCAGCAGAACCAGCACGGCGGCGCCGTACTCGATGTAGTGGTCCAGTTTGCGGGCCACTCGGCCCAGACGCAAGAGCCGCACCACCTTCAGGGAGCTGAACAAGCTGCTAATACCCTGCGGCCGGAGACAAACGGAAAAGAAAACATTTGTTAATCTTGAAAAGTTGTACCCGCAACACACAAATGCATTTCATCATGCTAAAATAAGCTAAGCTAACCATCTACAGCGGTCAAATCGTTGTTCCCTATTTAAATGAGTGGGAATGCTATTAATCTGTTCCAGCCAGCTCTCCCCCAAATAATGTTTGTAATGTTTCTATAATATAAAAAAATAGCACTTTATAAATATAAAAGCAATAAAACCAAATCAATACTTGTTTTGATTAATATCAATGTAACTTTTATTATAGCCAAGGAGAAAAAACGGACAAAAATTCTATGTAACATAGATATCACCAAGCCCTAGTAGGATATTAAAGTGTTTTTTTTTTTTCCCCCTTGGAGGTTCCACATTGTATTCCAAGCCTCTTCATCCTGCCACATAAATTACTATATCACATTCCTTTCAAACGACAGGCTCTGACACTTACAGCGTAATAGACGTCACATTGTGTTAATAGATAACCGCAAACATGAATGGCTATGCTAATGCTTAGATAGCCACACACACACACACACACACACACTGTCTGTGTGTATTACGAAAGTGATTCAATTAAAAAAACCATGCGAAAAATTTACAGCTTGGACCGCAATGTCGACTCAGCGATTTGTCCAAACACCCACCACCACCAGTGATTCAAACGGACACGCACAATGCCCGCACAGCATCAGAGACTCATTGCCCACACTTGACTATCCGAGTGTGTGTCTGTATAAGAGAGAGAGAGGCGTATCGATCGGGCTAATGCTTGGCGGTGTGCAGCCCAGCCCGTACGACTGCTGCGCTGGCCCGTTACCTGATCCGATCTATTTGGCTTCTGACGGACACATCGCCCTCTCAAAAAGAAAATCACTCAGAGGAGCAAAAATTCTATTATACCAGATGACAGAACTGATTTGGAAAACATTTCCCTCCCAAAGGAAATGATGGAAAATAATCGGATTTGATGAAATAGTGGCTAGCACGTCTGCCTGGGTCTAGAATTTGCATTTCTCACTCGTCTGGTTACCTCTAAAAACGTACATTGGCTTTATGGAAGACTTCAAATTGCCCTTGGGTGCTTGTCTACGTTCTCCTCTTGCAAGCACGATGAGTCCCGTCAACCGCACCATGTGATTCGTGATCATACTTAGCGTAATGCTACTTGCTAATAAAAGTGGCTTTGATAGAAATTAGACATATTCCCAAATGTTTGTTGGAAATGTTCGAATATTTGCTGTGTTGGTCATAAATGCGTCGCAGCGTGAAGCTGATGCAATGTTTGCTTTAAAGTTTCGGTGTCCTGCTGCTGTGGGACACCACGCAGCCATTTGAGAATGAAAAAAAATGTTATTTGTTTTCAACGTCGTCAGCAGGGACCCTTTGCGAGCTCTGGGCTGCCAGATCAGACATCTGTTTACTTCTTCACGCATTTTTAATTTTGTCCTTGGAACAAAGAACTCTCTTTAGGTGTAGCGGAGATTTTTTTTTTAACTATGTGACTAAGCAGCGTGGTCCAGTCATTTGAATTCAGAACTGTTGCGCAATCTGACAAGTGACATTGCAAGGTCTACGGTGTGTGTGTGTGTGCGTGTGTGTGTAAAACAAGTAAAAGACCAACTTGTTCATTATCATATTCTCATCAAAGAGAAGCCTACTTGAGTGACAGCTCGCCGGTTCCAATTCTTCCCACGTCACGTCCCGTGCATGCAAACAGGCCAAGAGCAAATTAGGGGGTGAGGGGAGGAGGGGGGCATGCAAATAACAAAAAAAGGGAAGTGGGGGGTGAAAAAGAAGACAAAAGAAAAATGAATACACAACAAGTGATGAATAAAAACATGACAAACATTAACAAAAGCAACACAATGATAAGGCCAAGAATAACCAAATTGCCTGTTTGGAGGCCATCACAGTTATTCATGCGGATCATTAAGGCTCACGACTGGACGGCGGATCACCGTCCAACTCAGGAGCAATTTAGGAGGCGCAGAATGACCCCTCAGAGATTGTGGAGAAGAAGCTGACCTCGAAAGCAGCATGTTCATCAATGTGATATCTCTGAATTTGCAATTGTGACTGACCGGTCAACAACATTTGGCATGGCACCAAAGATTGTCGTGATGATTAAAATGGATGGGTTACTTTATCCCTGTTGAATTATTACACTGCATGTTAGAGTAGCGTCATGAAAATAGATTTTTAATTTGTGATTTATGTATGGTTTGTATAGTTGGTGCAATTTTAAGACAATTTTCATTTGGAATGATTGTCAAGACAACTGTAAAATTTTTATTTGATTTACCGGTATGTCCCGTCTTTATTAATACTTGTGTCTCATTAATAAAATTGAGTTGAATTTGGTACTTCATGTAATATGTTTGTCATTTCTGTTTGCTGTAATATATTCAAAATCTTTATTTTTTTTCGAATATTTTGTTGTTGTTTTTTTTAATTTGCCAGGTTTATTTTTCCCATCTATTTTTAAAATAAGTACTTTTATTCTTATTTTTATTATTGATGTAATATGTGTGAATTATTTTCCTTTATTTCCAATAATATTGTAATATTTTGTTCTTTTTATCTAGGGCCAACAAAATGTGAAATCATTATGATTATAATGAATTATAATGAATTATTATATTAGTGCATTTCATAATAATTTAGCTGTTTTGCTTTCCATTAGATCCTGCATAGCAACTGCATTGTGTCCAGTTACGTGTGGACGACCCCCAAGTGACCGCTCATGTTCTCCTGATGCTTAAACACGTCAGCATCCGTGATACTGAAGCTCGGAAACATGAGACCGACCACTCAAAATGCCGCACATGCATTCACACACACACATGGAGCTCCCTTTAGGGTGTCTGATAACACCCCTGAGGGCCGGCGCACATACGTATAGCAATGCTAAATGCCTAGCACTGCATTTTACAACACACACATGCACACACAACATGGAAACACACACAGTTGATGCATTGGTATAATGAAAAGTTCAGAACCCTATAGCGCTATTCAATCATGGTGTGTGTGTGTGCTGTATATGTGTGATGTGTCAACTAGAAAAATGACACACAAGAGCCGTATCAACAATTCCGCCGCCATTACAAAAAATCACCACTAATGTGGACGACCCCTTTCTGCTCCAACAGGCATCGTCCAATCGGGTACAATTCTGTCACTTTGACTGAATAATTTATTTTCTTCTTCGACCCGGCTCGGAATAATCCTAAATCATGGTATAACTTTATGTCGCGTTAAAGTTGCACCGGAAAATCAATTGCAGACGTCATGTAATTGTCAAAAGAGCTGAAGTTAGCAGTTGCCGTTACCCACAATGCATTGTTTCCGTCGGCCGCCTTGAGGTTTTAATGGTTGGAGGCCACGGATGACACAGCACTGTGCGTCTGTTGAATAATGGAAAAGCTTCTTCTCCCCAATTATAATGTGCCAATTATCTGAAAATCCAAATGCGAAAGCTCCAGAAAAAAAAAAGCTTTGTGGACATTCACAAACCAAACAAAACAAAAAGAAGAAAAGGTGGAGAAATAATATGATGACTGCTTATTTAAATCACTTTGGATCAACCATAGCTCAATCCAACCTAAACCTAATTTAGCACACGCTCACCTCGTCAACGTTCTCAAAGGCGTTGATGACGTCGTAGGGCAGACAGGAGAGCAGGTCTATAACGAACCAGGTCTTCAGGTAGTTCATGCGAATGAGTTTGGGATCCGAGATGACCTCGCCGGCCGGCCCCACGAAGGTGGTGTGGAAGTTGAGCACAATATCCACCAGGAAGATAACATCCACGATGCTGTCCACCACCAACCACGTCACGTTGTTCTGCTTGGTCTTGAAGGACACATTGTAGGGCACCATAATAGCCGTGTAGAAAGTCAGGATGAGGATGACCCAGTCCCAAGTGGTCTTAAAGAGGCAGTAGTGTAAGATGATGTGCGGGGGCGTCTTGGGGGTCTCCTGCTTGTACTGGGGCAGGATGTCGGAGCCTAGCTGGAGCACCTGTCCACAAATGCAAGTCGTGATGCTTGATACTGTCTGGGACGTTTACAAAAAGAAAAATTTACAAATCCGACTCCTTCCTCGGAGAAGGTCACCTATAGACAGACGGATAAATAGGTACCTCAGCCAGGCGCGAGTGCTTATGTACGTTCTCTCCTTTGTGGACGGTGGGCTGGAGTTGCTGCAGGACGCCTCGGCTGCTGGTCAGAGCTCGAGTCAGTCTCGCAAACTTCCCCCAACCTGCAGCACAGCAAATGAACGAACGCCTGAAGTCATATTGCATTCCATTCGCATCAACTGGCTTTTCTCATCTCCCTGCAGGATTCCTCTTTTTACACTTTATTTCATCATTTGAAAGTGCGTCAGTATCTCCCGTACACTGGTAAACACACTTTGATGCAAAAAATAAAAGTCTGCCCGTATGATCTCGTTCAGTAGTTGGTAGCGGCAATAAAAACACCATAATGTTTTTTTTTCTGTGATTTGTTAGAACCGGTGTTTTTCTCAAAGTGGATATACGATAATCTCCATTTCGGATTTTCACCTATTGCAGTAGTAAAATAAAAAGTGCTATAGTATTGTAGTGATGACATGAAAAGGGAATTGACCAGTTTTTGTCATGTTTTGCTTTTCACCTTGGCCACATGGGGGCAGTATAATATACACATATAGGTCTGATCCGGCTCCTCTGTAAGCCATAATAGTATTAGTCATTCGTCACAGAGGATAAAGAAGATATGCCTGTGAATGTTGTCTACATATTAAATTTATGATTATTATGACCCCATTAGCGTGTTAGCATTAAGCTAATCAGATTTAAGTTATGTGGTTGTTTCAAGTGCAATATGTAATTCTCTTTTTCTGTTTTGTGTGACAGAAAGTTCAAGCATGAGCGGCAATTAACAGCTTGAAGCCTCTTGTTTGAGAAAAAAATCAAGATCATCCCAAACCGTTGCTTGTTGTGAAGTAAGTTGAGAGGAGTTCTGAAGTCATAGCGAAATATCGGCCACCTCGTATGCTTTGAAATGTAACTTGAAGTTTAATCCAACTTCTCAGGTTGCCTCCACGCTACCTTTGGACGAGTCATCCTCGATGGGTTGCTTAAAGGCGGTGATGTCACTGAAGGTGCACAGGAACAGGACCACCTTCTCCTGCTCATTTCGAATGGGCGCGATCTTCACAAAGAACCATACGGGCGTCCCTAGAAGCACAAGAATCATCTTACAAGGTAAGTGACTTTGCACTGACTGCAGCATCGACGAGTGAGGAAAGTGTTCAGAGTCCACTTTGAACATTCCGGAACACATTTGCATGATGAGGGGGAACACCGTGTACTTACTGTTCTTCTTGTACATGAGGATTTCAAATGAGTTCATCTCGTAGTTCTCAAAAGTCAGACGCACTTTTTCCGTCGTGTCTTTGTCGGTGAGCTCGCCGTACATGAAGCTACAAAAAAAATAAGATGAGAATTTGAATATAAGGAAATAGTGAATGAGTAAATATTTTAATATGTTTCTTTTGTTTTAAATATTCCCTTGTTGAATATTTTATGTACTTTTTATATTAAGGCAGTCTAAAAAATGCGATGTATTATCACTTTATTTCTTCATTTTTTATGTATGCTAATCGTTATTTTATGATCTAAAAAAATACCTGGAAAACCAATTTAAAAAAAATAATATTTGGCTGTCTCAAAATAACAAAACAAAACAAATTAAATCTTAGCATAACCCCACAAAAAAAATACCATTCTTTGTTTTTCAGATTATGAGACAAATAAAATTCTAAGATTATTTTAAACCTAAAAATCTAAAATGGCCAATTTTTGGTTTTCTGATACAAAAGTGTTTTCCCTTTTCTGCAAACCATTCTGTATTCATCAAAAGATCGAAAACAATCATGATTTTTTTTTCCTAAAGAAAAACAAACCATCCATCTGGATACATGCTTTTTGTAGAACTTTATTTTTCCTCCTTAAATTGCTCCCCCAAAAAGCCTAAAATGACAAGCCATTCATCAACGCAGATACCCGCCGGTACCGAGCCTGATTGCCGCATGAAAAATTGAGCAAGAGCAGATGAGCATTTATGGTCTTCATCTGAGTAAAAAAAAGCAAAGATTATTGCCTGTTGTAATGAATACATTAACTGGAGGACGGGTCACCATGCATGCGCTTTTGCGCCGTCAGCCCTGATCTAAATATACCACGCGGCGGATTTGTTATGAAATGAAAGCTAAAGCTAATTTTAATTAATGAGGCTACATTTTGACGCCGCGGGCCGACTTCTCAGACAAGCGCCAGATGTTTTTTTAAATGTCCTCTCTCTTTCTGAAACCGCTTTCTTCCAAAAAAAGTCAATTAAAAATTCCACAAGCCACTGACTTGTCGCGTGTCGGGAATTCCCGCCGGGTTTGTCCTGAGAGACTCCGGACACAAATCTTTGATCCGCGGCAAAGCAGGCTCAGATGTTGGAAATGAGTATGCATTTCATGTCGGAGTCATCTTGTCAAAACATCAAAAAGTAGCTGCACACACTGTGAATGTTTTAGACTGTAGCCTCATCGTCAAACTGCTGGGGCTACAATTTTTTTTTTTTGCTTGGGGGGGGCAAAGATATCTTTGGGGATCCATTTAAAAAAAAACTTACAAATTCCAAATATTCTTCAAAAAATAATGTCGATTCATGTTATGTTCCCAATGAGGGGCAGGTGGGGAAATAAAATTGCAAAAATACCCAAAAGTCAATCTGGCCAAGCATATTTTAGCGGGGAGACCATTGCCCCCGTGGGCCCCCCTCTTGCTCCGCCAGTGATCCGGCATCAAAAGCTTAGAACGTGTTGAAAACTGGAAGACAGCTAAATCACACAGTCCCCTCCAAAAGTATTGGAACGGCAAAGTCAATTCCTTCATTTTTGTTGCAGGTATACAGTCGACATTTGAATTTCAGCTCAAATTTTGAACCCAAAATTATTTTTAACCTAGCATTTTTAGAGCGGCAGCATTTTTATAGCGTATCACAGTGACTTTAAAAATCCACCCACTGATTGTGTAACTGTGTAAAAAAAAAAATCTGTGAAATACAGTGAGATCATTTTAGGCCTGGTTCCTCCTAACAAAAAAAAAACCTAAAAATAAACCTAAAACAAATCTGAGCACACACACACTATTGAGTGTGTTCAGTGTTGGTCCTGGCAAGTGTTCTGAAGCTTATGCCGGAGCCCCCGAGGGTCCAAATCAGCAATGCTGGCAGTGACAAAACACAAGAAATCTCACACCATTTGCAAATCTGGCAGCGGAAAGCCATGGTGATGTGATCCTATTAATTTACCGCTTACTGGCACACTCGTTAAACGCTACAGTCAACACGCGGCGGGCGCGTCTACGCCAAGGCTTAAGAGATGTTGTCATTTACAATATTTCCATTGGATCACTCGAACGACGCACCCCCGTCCCGCCCCCCAAAAGGGAGGCGTAAAACGATCCTCAATGTCGTCAGAACCTCGTGGGAAGGAGGCGGGGTTCTCTCGCTTTTTTCATCAGCACGCTCCGCCTCATTGCCGCACTGATTTTTTCCAAATGGCAATCTTTAAATTGAGTGTTTCCTTTCTTCAGCTGCACGTATGAAATCCTTGATATCCATCTTAAGGTTCGCTCTTTGTCTTCACTAGGAAGACAATCACCGCTCGATTTTTCCACCGTGCTGCAAACCAGCAGGGTAACTTGGGGGACAATTTGGTGCTAACATTACTATTAATGAACCAATGTTATCTATCCAACATAGAAAACATAACGAGTAAGACACAGATGTTCAATTTGTATAATGAATTGTCTTACGACTGAGAACAAATCGTCTACAAGTACACGTATCCATGTCGGGAAAAAAAAAAACTTCTCATTCTGAATCATTTAATTGAGGGAGAGCAGAAATGATGACGTACGGCCTCCATTTTGTCGATCAACAACAGCGGAAAAACGCTCTCTAATTGCTCCATCATGCTCGGATAAAATTAGTACCACCAGAATAGACGCCAAAAGACCAACGGCTGACCGACGCTGCGGCCTACCTGCAGGTGCTGCTCTTCTGCATGACCTCCGCCCTGTGGTAGCCCGACAGTTTGCAGAATCCGTCGTTGCTGTAGACGATGGGCCAGTCCACAATTTGCGCGTTGCCCAGTACAAAGTTGGTGTCTGGTGGCCCAGAGGGACAAAAATACAAAAAGCACAAGGAGGCTTGAGGGGTTAACGCCAGTACCTACTCAATACGTAGAGAAATTTCGGGGAGGTTGGAAATAGTTGCCTTTGAACGGAATCAAAAGCAAATATTGGGGGAAACTATTAAGGAAAATCATTCATCTTCCTAATTGCTAATCCTAGCTATGTTTTTTTTGCGCATAGTGTTCTAAAGCTTGTCTGTAGTTATCAATATTCCCAACACACTTGATCAATGTTCATTAGCGTCCATGACGCTTCATTAGACGCCAGGAGATAAGACGGACAAATTAGACTACACACAAATACCTCAGTTGAGTTCACAAAGGCTTGCCTGTGATTTTTTTTTTCAAGGCTAAATGGAGAAGAATCACCGCGGATAATTGTCATTTGTCAGCAAATATCAATAATTGCCGTCATTAATTTTTAAAGGTCATAAAAAAAGGGCTATGGCTTTAAACGCATCCTATTTTGCATATTAAAAAGGTGAGCTGCACCTCGGAGCTACACTTACTCATAGTCGATATGCTAGTAGCCTGAGACAATCAGTGCCGCTCTGCCACTTCTTTAACAGTCATTGTATGATCTTCGAATATTAGCAAAAACATTTTGGGAGAATATAAAATATCTCGTGTTGCTGCTTACTTCTGTCTCTAAAAGCTTGTTAATTGATAAGGAGCTGAGATAAAAAAGCTTTAAAGCATATATGTGCTAGTTTCATCTTTTTTTGAAATGATTTTTTTATTACCAACCAGTTCACTTGACATAAGCACATTAAGAACTAAACTTGCAAGGAAATTATTCTTTATTAAATTTTACTAATTATGATTGTGCTAATAACGTGTAAAAATAATAGACAAGTGATGCACCAAAAAAGAAAAAAAAAATCCTTGTATGCACACAAATTACACATGGACAGGGGAAGGAAATTTTCAATTTCATACCACATACTGTATACATATAAAGCAATAAAGCCACTCGCACACACAAAAACACACGTTTCTTTGCTCACGTCCAACGAAATACATGACAACACAATAAAATGCACAAGATGTTCCATGCCAATGTGTTATTTTACAATGATCAGATGGATGTTACTCTTGGAAAATCCAAATCTCTTACTCTTGTCTTAAAACGTATATTTAAAATTAGGATTTACATCTCAATAGTTGATGAGTGCTTTGTAAATTAACAACATTTGGTATAGAACATTTAAATGATACACTGGGATGAGAAAGGGGATAAGGTAGATAGTGTCAAGAAAACAAGAAGAAGCTAGTTTAGATAATAGTACCTGTCTGTCTATGTGACAGTGTCCAAACTGAAATTTGTGAAAAGAAAAACAAGAGTTAACAGATTCATATGACAAACATCTGGTTGAATGTGTGACCAATAACAAAAAGAAAAAGGATGTGATGAGACAACAAACAACTAAAAACTGAAAATGGTGGCTTGACAACACTGCTCAAACTCTGATCAATACTTTTTTTTGACTAAGTAACTACTTATGGGACATGCACAAACTAAATTCAACCCAAAACAAGGTCGCTAATGCCTTAGCATAACATCCAGCTGATGCTAACAAATGTGAGTGTCCATAAATAATAAACAACTTAGATAACTTACATATAATTATTCAAATTAATTCATTCAATTGTTTTCCCGAGATTGTGATGAGCCGTAGCTTTCGGTTTAGCATGTTGAATCTGATCGTTGATATTTCGACAAAAGGTTGCTATACGGTTAGCATGGTAAATTAGACATTTGAAATTAGACCAACATTTAGACTGAAAAAATCCATATTGTTAAATGAAATGTTGATAAGTTCAATATAATAACTATGCCAAACTGGTTAGCAAATAACCATTGTTTGTTTTGTTAATAACTAGATGGACGTGTTTCAAGGCCCTATTTAAGCGTAACAAGGGACTACTAGTTCACTCATAGTTCAAGATTGAAGAAAAAAAAATGTAACTCATGAATATGAAATGTTAGAAGACAACAACAACAAAAATCAAATGAGTGAGAGACTTTGTAACATCCATCCATCCAAGCAGCTAGCGCTCTTTTCAGATTAGCACTCTTGGCTCCCGTTAGCTCCAGATTTAGCACCGGCTAATCCTCGGACCGCCCAAGGTCGTGTTGGCTTTTGTTTGAAAGGGATGGATTTTCACCCACTTTTTGTGAATTTTGACAATCCCCCTATTTCACACCTCCTCACAAACGTATAATCGGGACGAATAACGATTATCTTCACACCCTTTCCATCAGTTAGCAAAGGTCATATTATTGAACGTCATTTCTTCTTTACCAATTCACCATGTTAACATGTTAAGACTGAGTTTTTTTTCTCTCTGATCGCAAAAGTGGCACGGGGGCGACAATCCTAACCTGTTCAACCTTTTCAATATTTAAATACATACCGATAATTGGGCCTGGATTTTTTTTAACAGTGTGGTATACACGGGCGCTCCGCAGCTTGACCCCGTTTTAACAACTACCGCAGACGACTTCAGAGTCCCAACGATTAGCACTTTCTTCTGCACATATGGTTTAACAATGTGCAACACATATGCAACACTGCTCGTATAAGACACACAAGAGACTTGTGTCGCTCTTGTGTAATTATGCAAGAAATTAAAAACACATTGCTTTAATGGAAGTGAGTAAAGGAACCATCTTGCTCCCTGAGAGAATTCCAAGAACTTCTCATATAAAAGTTGCTCTAATTAAATTTTGCAAGGGATGATATTCTTTGTCTTTTGGGGAGGGGGGAGTAATATTTCTGGTCCATCAATTTCTCCCTGTCTTGTGGGAGGCTGTGTGTCATCTCAACTTAGATGCCTACAGTTAATCTTTTGCTTATTACGCATGTTAAGAAAAATCACTGTTATATTAATGCCACTTTAGAAAATAAATAAATACAATTGAGCTATTGTGCCAAGTATACATTATGTAATGTACATCATATTGGAGGAATCCATCAATATGTTACCATCAGTTCCCCCCCTTTGCTTTAATTGTACAAAATCAGTATTATTAATTGTACAAAATCAGTATTATTAGCATCGTTAGATTTAATACTGTATTAACTTATACCTGGGATGAACAAAAAACATCTAAACTTGTTTAAATGTAAATTTCTTCAAATGGGTTTTGTAGTCAATTGGAAAAATAGATGGATTTTGACAATTTAGATGAATAAAGTATCTATTTACCTATCTGTCTATCTATCTATCTGTCTGTCTGGATGTCTGTCTGTCTTTCTCGAAGAAGTGATTTTGAAATTATCCATACTGACAGGGTGTGGTGGTTGTTTTTTTGGGTGGGGGTTGTTCCAGATTTGCAGCATCATTTAAACTGTAACTTTACTCATGGAAACACCATTAAAAAAAAAAGAGTCCGTAATTAGTCATTGGCGGTGGATTAATTCAGTGGATCAATAACAGTCAGAAAACACACACGCGCGCGCACACACATATTCACACTGGCAAGCACACACGGAGAGAGAGAGAGAAAGCTGCAGGGCTTACCGTTGGAGCGCCGGACAATATTCTCCAAAAAAGTATTCTGAGGGGCCACAAGTCCTCGGCGGCCCCCCGCCATCCTGCCGCTTCACTCGTCCTCTTCCGAGCGAGGCTCCGCGCGGTATTCCGGCGTCATGGTGCCGCGGCGTGGGTGAGAGGGTGCTGCTTGTGCGGCGGCGGCGGCTGGCTCCTCAGCCCGCTGGTGCTGCGTCTCCTCCTCATCATCATCATGCAGGAGGAGGAGGGAGGCAGGGAGGGAGGATGGAGAACGCCTGAGATGCTGACTTGGATGCGGGGAGGGGAGGGGCCGCCCCCACTGTGGGGGGGCTTCCTCCGCCTCCTGGTCTTCATCCTCCCTCCCTCGTCTTGTGGACAAGGTGTCATAGTGACACCTGCAGGATAAAGGCGTGTGCGCAATTGTGGGTGAGCTTTGCAGATCAGTTTACTGAAATGGCATTTATTTATTCGGGGAAAAATCTTTCAAGTGTTTTGGGGTAAGAACGTGGTCACGTAATGAATTAAACTCGTATCTTAAGGCAGCACTGCGATCACACACTGCTTAAGTAGTTAGAGATACTACTACTAAGACAAAGTCCTAATTTAACTCTTAAATTACAAACTACAACCTCTGAAATGTAAATCAATTTAATACCACATTTGCGGAGCATCCTTCCTTAAATAAGTATGATGTATCAAAACAAATTTAATCACGATGATTATCGTGATCAAACAAACAAACTGAAAAGTAATTCTGCAATTGGACATATTTTGGATTGACAAAGCTAACAATAAAGTTATTCTCTTCAGATGGTTTTTGTATGGCCCTCGGAAGACGACATTAAGGTGCAAAGAGTGGACTGTGGTGGTTGCCATGGAAACCAGCAGGGCTCAATGCACCAAAAAGGTGATAAACTCATTAAAAATGAAGACCAGATAGGTGAAGCTGCCCTTCCAGCTAGAGGGGGACGAACTTTGGCTTCGGAAATATGCTGGACAGGAAGCACAACAACAGTGTTATTAATAACTCAAGTGTCTGAAGATGTTCACACTTTTGGCTCGAGTTGTTCTAGCCACTGTCTGGTGTTATAGTTTATACAATTACGTCCATTTAGAGATTGGTATGTTGTTAGGTTGTGTGAAAAAAAAAACAGTATGCTCGCTCTTAAATATTTAAATTAGCCCCACTGTTACATAAGAAAAAAAAAATCACAAATCCAATTGCAGTATTTCAAAAGAGTTTTATATATAAATGACAAATAATACATGTAACGACGACGTGTGGAAAAGTCTCTCCGTATCTGAAGCATTAAGATACCCAGTTCCTGGAAATGTCGAGGTGAGCGAGGTGATCGGTGACCGTCTTGTGCTTGGGGAAATTATTGAACTGGGTCTCCTTGATATTCTGCCACTTAAGAGCCCGTCGCTCGGCGGAGTGTCCAAACTCCTGCTCCGCCGTCATGTAGGGTCGACTGAGCCAGTACTCGTTTTCGGCCTCGCGCTCCAGGTGCTTCAGCATGTTGCGCTTCATCTGCCACGTGACGAGACGTGGACGCCGGTATTTGCCGATCCACTGCTTGCCTGGGATGCCCTTACGCAGCAAAGCCAGAGTGAGGAACATGGTGCACGCTTGCTTCTCTGTTGGCACATAGAAAGTAGAAATGTGATTTGAAGTTCAATGAACAGATCAGGCAACATATACTCAAGGTCACAGATATACTGTTAACGCGTGGATGGCGACCTCTAATCGATACTCATAAAGTGAACAACTATTTATAACTATTTCCAAAAGCTGCTGCAAAGCATGCTGGGGAAGAGCGTGCACAAAAAGTGGCTGGCCCTCCTACATTATTCGTCCTTCATGCGTGACATTGAGTTCTTTACACTCTTTGTTCTCTTAGCTAAATATCTATGCATTTATTACACTTTACGTAAGGAACCAAAGTGCAATGAAAACAAAACAAAAATACGTGACGAATGGAGTTGAGTGACAAAATAAGGCTGTTGCTACCATGAAATGCTAACGTGCTAACTGACTAGCAATCTTAGCTGTAGATTTGATGACAAGATTAGTTTTTATAACAACAAGCGACAAGCGATGTGTTCACCTTACCCTCACTTTTTAGTAAACTAGATGAGATCAGCAGGATAAATTAAAAACCCGATCTTGGGACGGTGAGCGTGAAAGTGTTGCATATGAGCGTTTACTTCCGGGTTGCTTTACGGCGCGTGAGAATGCTCAAACTTCAGTGTGAGCGTTTATTTTTTTATTGTATTTTATTTATTTTTTGCTCGTTACCCAACCGTGAAAAATAATTGAAACGTTTATGAAGGGACAGATAACAAAATGTATTTTTTCTAATGATTTTCTGTTTGGTGTTTTATGGACTGAAATTTCAGATAAATCCTTAGTTGAACTTGAACCCTCTTATGGGTTCACAAGTGTGCGTTCGATTATTGCGTCTTTCCTTATTTGTGACATTCCAGCTTAGATTTAAAGGTCCGATGTTGGCGTTCAAGCGTATATCTCTGTGTGCAAAATATTAAAAATGGAAACGGAATTAATTAAATTGCAAGAAAGGGCGGAGTTAAGACAATTACCGTCCCCTAAACGCAGGAAATTTAGTGCCCGGCGTTTCTACTCGTTCCCTGCCCGTCCGGTGAAAGCGTCCTGGTACTTCCTTGTTTATCCATTCGGGCTTGGATTTCACAACAGGCACAATGTTCCCTTTTGAGTTGTTTTCGGCCACAACCTGGACTTTAATTGCTCTATTTTTCGCATTGCTTCTACTGTGAGTATGCTACTATTTATATCTACATAAACATACTGTACATGGACCTAAAAATCATTTTAAGAGTGTTCTTTTTTTTGCATCTATATTACGTAATACTTTTTGTGTGTAGGTATGGTGTGTGGCCCTATGGACACTTCAAAAAATTGGGAATACCAGGACCGAGGCCACTTCCCTTTGTCGGCACAATGTTGGTTTTGAGAAAGGTGGGTAAGAACTATGGCAAATGATCCACTTTACTGCTTTTCATCCATGCAATCTGATGACATCATTTCTGGCGGAATTCCAAGTAGGGCTTACTGGTTGCTGATCAGGAGTGTCACACCAAATACGGAGATGTATGGGGGTAGGCGATGTTACATAACTGAAGTAGCACATTAAAATGATGCAAGTGTAACCCTGAGTTGGCGATCTTTCTGTACAGGATGTTTGAAGGCCGAACTCCGGTGTTGATGGTGACGGATCCCGAGATCATCAAGGCGGTGATGGTGAAGGATTGCTACACTACCTTCACCAATCGCAGGGTAAGCCACGCACAGATGAAAAGCAGGCCCAACTGTATGACAACAAATCACCTGCTGAAGGTCCCCTAAATACATATATTTAATCACTGTTAATGTTCAATCTGTGCACATGCATAATTTGGACACAGGACACTCTTGTGTTTGGCGCGTTTGCTGATTCCATCACAACCGTTAAAGATGAAAGATGGAAAAGGATCCGCAGCTCTGTGTCACCATGCTTCACAAGCGGAAGACTGAAGCAGGTATGCATTCTTCCAAATTTGACTACTCCATTTATGTGACTTTATTACTGTTTTTTTTAAGGTGTTCCCGCTGGTCACTCGTTCCACAGAGCGACTGGTCGAGAATCTGTCCAAACAGGACTTGAGTGAGCCCGTCGACATCAAACAGTGTGTAGCAATGACATCATTTTCTTGCAAAATCACGACTCTATTGACATATCTTAGTATGTGTTGGCAGATTTTTTTGGGACTTGGTGGTCAGCAGCCACATTATTATTTTTTCATCCTCCTCAGAATGTTGTCTTCTGTGTTGTAGATTATTCGGGCCATATAGTTTGGACGTGGTGACCAGCGCCTCTTTCAGCGTGGACACCGACTCCATCAACCGGCCGAACGACCCCCTCGTCATTCACCTCAAGAAAATTCTCAACTTCGCTTTTTGGCCAATCATGTTTCTGCGTACGTAGAGCACGGAATGCCAGCGATCAACTTTCCAGTGTGTAAATGTCAAATATTCATCATGCTATCCTCTTGCAGTGGTTTTCCCCGCTTTAGAAAAGCTGTTCAACTTGCTAAACTACGACATTATGCCCAAAGCCAGCACCGATTTTTTCTTTAACATCATTAAGAAGATTAAAGACCAACATCGTGCTGAAGAGTCGGTAAATGTTTCACGTAATCTTGCAACTTTTTTTTTTCCCATGAGGAAAACTTCAAATATATTAAAGTATTTTGTAGGTCAGAAATAATTATTATGAATTAATTCACGCAGACTCACGCGGACTTTCTGCAAGTGATGATCCAGCACGAAATACAAGACTCGGAAATAACCAGCGAACATGAACAGCCGAGTAAAGGTACCGGTCATCCAAAAAAAAAATCTACTCAAATTGACATTTTAGGTTTGAATGTACAGCCAAGCAGGACTTCTGTTTCCTCTTGTGATCGTCGTAGGTTTGACGGAAAAGGAGATCCTGTCGCAAGCTTTCACTTTCATCTTTGGAGGCTTTGAGACCACCGCCACCACTCTCTCCTACATCCTGTACAACATCGTCACCCACCCGGAAGCCATGAGGATCCTGCAACAGGAGATTGACGACAACGTTCCCAAAGATGTAGACTAACTAAAAAAATTTTAAGGCTACCACAATCTTTTGTTAACAATAATTTCCATGTGTCCACTTTAAAGGGTTCCATTTCATATGAGACACTTCAGGGTATGGAGTACCTGGACAACGTGATTAACGAATCATTACGCATCATCCCGCCGGCGCCTCGGCTCGAACGGGCGTGCAAAAAGACCGTGGAACTCGGCGGGTTCACCATCTGCAAGGGGACCCTGGTCACCGTTCCCGTGTCGCTGGTCCACAAGGACCCCCGCTATTGGAAGGACCCCAATAGCTTCCGACCAGAGCGGTAACCTCACGCTTATTTTTACAGTATTGCCTCACATAATGACATAATCGTGAATGTTTATCGCCCAACCCTTGACACGGGTCAGGTTCAGCAAAGATAGCGGTGAAGAAATTCACCCCTACGCCTACATGCCCTTTGGCCTGGGCCCTCGCAACTGCGTTGGAATGCGCTACGCTCTCCTCACCGTGAAAATGGTCCTGGTCCGCCTGCTGCTGAGCTACAACGTGGAGACGTGCAAGGACACGATGGTAAGTTCACGTTCAATCACGTTGCCTTTCCTGCCTCTGACGTCCATATCGTCGTCCTTTTTAGATTCCTCTGGACTTTAACTGGAAGTTCCAACCCGTCAAGCCAATAAAATTAAAGTTTGTGCCCAGAGAGTAGGAGGCCAGAATAGGGAGGGGGTGCGGTATGTAAGAGCACACTATTAAATTGAGTAATATATTGCTCTTTATAACATGATAATCAATCATTAGATGTGGTTAATAATTAAGGGGACATGACTATACAAGCTGCAGTTAGATACCAGCCAACAGAGGGCGCTTATAGCGACATGAATGTATTTTTGGATTTTACTTGTTTTTTTTTACTTGATTTATCTAATTAATGTACACCGATTTGAGATAGATGATAAATCATCTCACTGCAAATGTTTTTGTATGTTCTTCACAGTAAGCAAAAATATTTTCAATTTGGAACAGCTCATGGCAATGGCAGAAAAAAAAGCATTTGCATCTTAGTCATGTTTTTATATTACTACTGCCATTTGGCCTACTACTAAGATTTTAGGATTATAATATAGATATGGCTTTCCATATGTAGCAATGTTCAGGTGCAAGAAAATAGAACTCACTGTCAGCAAAAGCTATACATTTTTTAATTTTCATAAAAAACTGCCACTGTGTGGGAATAGTGACAACTGCACTAAAAAGCAACAAACCTGATTTCTTGGTGTTTGTTGGAAAATAATGACCAAAACCTTTTCGAGGTCCTGAGTTTATATTGAAAAAGAGGAAAAGGTAGAAAACTCCAATAAAAGAAAAAGCTGTGCAGTCCCATCCATTTAAAGTCTGACAACTAAAATCAGATGTTATTAAAACCTCAGGAGGTGTTGCTGTGCTCAGTGTTTGAAGAAAAAGAAAATCAAATAAGAAGTTGGGTTGCTCTTCCTGGCGAGCCAGCTCGAAGGCACCACGGCAGGTTGTTGCTACTATAAAACAAGTCATTCTCCTTCGGTCTTGAAATGATGACAAAAAAGGATCAGTCCTTTAAGAAAAAAAAGAAAATCGACAAAGTCCACATGGGGACGTTTGGCTCGGATTACCTGAAACAGGCAGAAGCACCTTTCAACCTAGATGGTCGAGTCCTTATGTGGCTGGTGAGGATTAAAACGAGAAAGAGACCGTTTGATGTTTGTAAACAACAGGAGCCCAGATACTTCCAGTTGGCAGAAAATTCATTACCTAGCCCTGACCTGAACTGAAATCATGACAGGCCATCAAGTAAACAATACGAGCGGTGCTTTCAGAGTTTCTGCCACCCGGAAGTAAAAATGACGTCATTGTGAAGTGTCTTATGGTCAGGCCGGGGTTTCTACCGCCGCGGCTGGTGGCGGGTGGTCGACGAGGACGGCGCCACGGCCGCCAACGAGGCGGAGGCGGCGGCGTCCTCGGCCTCCTCCGGCTCGCTGCTGGCGTGCAGCTCCTGGCTGACGCTGGACTGCAGGGCGGCCGGCGTCAGCCACTCTTTGGGCAGGCAGCTCTGTAGAAAGGGCACGCAAGAGCTGAAGTAGGCCAGACGGTTCACCCAGCGCGGGATCTCGCGGCCGCACAGGATCTGAACAAGAAGGAGGACGAAGAAGAGATGGTGAGTGGGACAGCGACAGTATGTTATAATGAAAAAAAATTCCATGTTCAATGTACATTAAGCTTCTATCGCTGATGCGTGCAATATGGCCACCAGGGGGCAGAAAAACAAATACTACACATTTCTGATAACACACAAAAACAACCAATATCCACCAATTTAGTTCTTTTTTTGCAGAGGCTAAAGAATACATCGTTATGTAATCTGTTTGTATGTTTCCAACAAAAAATTAACAAGAAAATGCAAAAAGCTATTAAAAAAAAAAAGCAACCCAACAAAAAGTCTTATCTGACCGTCAGAATTAGATTTCTTTTTTGTTTCCAAAGTGCACAACAAAACAAGGACATTCACATCAACTTACATCACGATGCTTTCAAAGAATATTGGAAAAAAAAGGCCAACGTTTGCCTCACTTCTCCATTGCGACAACTGAAGCGTCCAAGCGTGTACGTACGTGTGTATTTCTGTGTGTGTGTGCCAGCTGGCTGTGCATGCCTAGGCTTGTATCGTTCCATTTTAATCCCCATCTCAGCGTCGGGACTAACTGTAAGACTCCCTGCTCATTAGTCAGAGCAGGATAAGCCGATTTCGACCTCACACAGTGGACACTTAAGTTGCTGCATTGGAGAAGTGCGGCAATCATTTGCTATCCCCCCCCCCCCCCCCCCCCAATATAAAGCAGCACAATGATTTCCTATGGGAACATTGGACTTAAATCGAAAATGGATTCTATTCAACCTCACGACATTAAGCAAACAAGTGGCGCTTTCAGGCCTTTTGTTTTCCTTCACTGTACTAATTACGTGGAATGCAAAGACAGCCACCCACCCGAGCATGTGTGTGTTGCGTGTAGATGCCGTACCTCTGACAAGGCCGAGGAGAAGTGGTTACAGTTCTTGTGCATGAGGTGGTAAGCGTTGCCTTTGTACTCTTTGCCCATTTCCTCCATGATGCGCTCCACGTCGTCCTCGGTGAAGTCAGTGGTGCCCAGGACGATGGCTTGTCTGCACACGTCATCATCATACATGGTATCATGACTCAAAGATGAGTCAAAACATGGATGATACTTTTCTTCTACACACATTGATTTTTTTTTTTTTTTACAAATTATTAACAACTGTCTTAGCGTCAATCCCACTCTATTTGATTATTGTGGATCAGTAGGCAGCAAAGATCTCTGTCAAACACCTCAGGGAACATCAATTAGAGCAGAAGTAATGGGACACGCACGCACACTGCGGGCTAAATGCGAGACTAGGAAGAGTTTGAAACGACTTACTTGAATTTAAAAGTGTCGCCCAGCTCGGTGGCTTCACCTGGTGTGATTTCAAAGATCCCTGAGAAGGGGTACGGGTGGCCCCCGTAGGCAAACTCTACAACAACAACACACACGTTTTGAAAAGCTTTCAGTGGCGAGGCACGGCGTCAGCAGATGAGCTCACCTCGGCCGTAGATCTCGATCCCTGAGTGGAAGACGCCGATGCCGAGCGTGCTGGTAAATTCGTTGATCCAATACTTAAGAAACACACAAAAAAATGGGGTAAAATTCATTTGTTATGTTGCAGGTTATTAAATTAAATTTTTGGAACTCAATATAAACAAGTGATTTTGTGAGCACCGAAATTCGTTTTTCCATACCGCTTGAAAATATTCACATGAACGCAGATGTGGTCATGTGAAAACACTTAGAACAAAAATTAAGACAGAAAAAAAAAACGTGACATTTTGTGTATGCGGTGAATTAGAAAAACCTCATGGGAAAATTACTTTCATGTCTAAGTGTATCACAGCTTCTTTAATTGCTAAGAATGTTAATACGAGACTCTCCGTCTGTCGGACGTGCATTTGTAGCACAGGCGACGCAACGAGGCGACAAAAGAAATGCTGCTTCGTGTCCTCCTCGCGCTTGTCGTGACATAAGACTCTTATCTCAGAGCTTGTTAAAACCTGCTGCCTGCTTGCTACAATGCAACTGTGCGTTGACACACACAGACACACACATACTCCTAAATCAAGCTACCGCCTACTTTACTTTTTGTAAGATTTTAATTTGCTGTGCTGTGAGATGTTTGTAATCTAAAATATGTTCCTTGGTTCCTCAGTAAAGGATGGCAGACGCTGCACTAAAGCACTCACGGGGCCAAAACAGGAAATGCACTTAGCCGACCGAGGCGGGCTGGCGGCGGCGGCGGGGGACGGATGAGCTTCAAGGTGGACTTCTCTCTTGGTGTGATGATACGGAAAGTCATGTGACACTATTGATCCTCAAATGGAAAAATGAATGAGGCGTTTTGACGAGATGTTTTCTTTGGAAGAATACTGACTCAGCCAAAGTGCCTTCCAGTAATGAAATCATGTCAAATATTCATATCGTGTCATTAAATGGCATCAAGTAAAATAAATACAAAGCATACTTGAAAGTCCACTCAAAATTCTCTTCGAATAAAAGCCGAGACAGATGCAAAAGCTGAGAGGAAGTAAAAAGAAGCGCGAGGGGCGGAAGAATGACAAAACTGAAGGGAAGGAAGGAACACGAGGGGCCTCCCTCCGCACTGTCTTGACAAATCCAAATACAAATCGAGATGCAACTGTGTAATGTTGACAACCAACAACCTTGTTAGCAGATGAAACACAAGGCCAGCGTGACCATTCTGAGGCCTTGCAACACAAAGACCCTGCCCCCATCCCCACGCCTGCTGCAGAAGAGTCCACCAGTATGTCAATCAATGATTCATCAATACTCGAGTGCCCGACTCCGCCCCCCCTCCCCTCTTTGCATGATGACCACGCGGTGACTCTGCCAGCATCACCCGGTTGCAAAAAAAAAAAAAAACGCTTCTATGAGGAAACATTTATGGTTCACTAACGCTACAGTTTGAAGTCCCTGTGTGTCGAAAGCACCATTCACGCAATTTAATGCTTTTTGCTAACCCGTTTCAAATTCAATTACTCGAGTCATTAAATTAGGCTTTGTACTCTCACTAAGAGACTTGAGCAAAACTAAAATTCTAATTTATGTTAGCTTGTTTGTAGAATATATGTTAGCATTGAGCTAGTGACAAATGGAATTAAATGGTTTGGTGTTTGACACTCTCCTGTTTTATGTTTCAGTTCTATCGTTGACCTCAACTGGGAGTGACCGCTTGAAGCGAGCACACTTTGGGTCTTCTTTGGAAAACTGTGCAAGCAAGAGTGAGAAAAGACACCAAAATATATTTTGAAAAGGCTTTTGGTAAGTTTAAGTGTGTTTTGCCTCTTTTAATTCAGTAAAAAGCAGGTGGGATAGGTCAACTTTTATATGGTTTTCAAATTGAAGAAGGATATTTTGGTGTGATCCCAAATACACAAAATAAATTATTAGAAAATGGCATTGTGTAGAGGTGGTACAAAGTTTGAGTACACTAAGGCGAGGTTATAGTTGATTTGGCTCTGCTTTAATTGATTTTAGATTATGAGTCTAGTCGCACACGAGTGCGTGAAAAATACACTTTCTCAGAGTGTAACACATTAAGAGGATTGATCCATTTTGAAATAAATAGGTTTTCTCACCATATCGTAGACATTTAGGATGATCGGCTCGTTTGCCATCACACTCTACTGTAGTGTTGTCCTCCTCCAGGCAACCCGGTGATGGTGCTTCTCCAGCAGGGGTCCTCGTCCACCTCCTCCGTTTGCCCCCGACTCCTTCCTCCCAGCTCGAAAGGCTCCAAAAATAACCGTTAACCCTCCCCCGTCAAACTTGACCACTTTCACCACAAACGGTCGGTCGGAGGGGGGAAACGCTTCATCGGCTCCGTGGCGTCCAACATCTGACAGCCCAGGCTTTTGTCAGCCACCGATCTCGTCAAAACCTAAAAGAAAGCAAGCATCTCAGATGACGTGAAGTCGGTGAGGAAAAAAAAAGGTTGACTTTAAACGGGATGAGGAGTTTTTGTGTGGCTTAAAAAAAAAACGACATATAAATCAAACGATTCGTTAAATGACGTAATGTTGTCGCACTGAAGCGAAAGCTCCTCGAGCTAGCTAATGGGGGACGGAGAACGAAACAGGAAGGAAGGAGTCCGTGGGAAGGGAAAAAAATTGGACCGTGAGTGATAGTGGGCGAGAAGGCGAGCGCACGATCGAGCGATTAGCGTTGCGCTCGATTAATCGTCCTTGGAATATCGCGGGGGATTCTGGGTAACGTAGTCGTTTAGCCAAAAGAGCTACAAGGCAGCTAAAACATTGAAGAACGCTGTTTTACTTGTCATTTAAGACTTTTTTCTGCATTTACATATATTTTGTGTAATGAAACACAAGGGCGTGTTATTTTTGTTTTCAGCACAAAATAAAAAATAATAATTTGGAGCTGGAGATACAGAATATGCTTTTATTGCATTGTAATATGAATGCTTGGACTATTAACATCATTCAACTTCCATATTTATTCATTCTTCCTTATGGCCGTTTTGCTCCAGAAGTTCCATGAGCTCTTCCTGGTTGGAGAATTCTTGGAGGGAGGAGTTCATCTCATCCAGCAGATCCTCTCCCAGCAGGAACGTCTCAACGTTGTGCAGCGTCATACCAATCCGGTGATCCGTGATGCGATCCTGGGCAAAATTGTACGTACGTATTTTCTCAGATCTTCCTTTGGTGCCAATCTGTGGAGAAAGTGCAGGGATGAAACATAGCACATTTACAAACCGAGAGACAAACATACTTGAAGCAGTGTGTACCTGCACTTTGCGCTGATTATAGCGCTTGCTGGTCTCCTCCTCCAGCTTCATGCCGTAGAGTTTTGCCCGCAAAGCTTTCATGGCCTTCTCCTTGTTTTTTATCTGAGAGCGCTCCTGCTGGCACTCTGCCACAACACCTTGGACAGCAAAGAAGCATTTACAGTCAAAGGGAAGGTCATATCTTGTCAAGGGGCCAAGCTCCAGAATGTGTTTGTACCAGTGGGCAGGTGCACAATTCTGACAGCGCTGTCTGTGGTGTTGACATGTTGACCCCCCGCGCCGCTTGCCCGCTTTGTTTCGATCTTCAGGTCCTTTGGGTTTATTGTGAAGGAGATCTGAAGAGGAACACAACAAAAGAAGCAGGTGGGTGACATACATACAAGGCATCTGACACAAGAATTCTATTTTTGAAAATCATTTTCTTCCAAACTTTCTACCTCAGTGGGTTGAGGCAGCACAACCACAGTCATAGTGCTGGTGTGCATGCGGCCCTGTTTTTCCGTCTTGGGGACCCGCTGGACACGGTGAACGCCGCCTTCGAACTTCATCCTCCTGTAGCTCTGACGGCCACTGATGCTCGCCGAGGCGTGGCGCAGTCCACCTAGGCACAAGTGAGGAACAATATTCAAGCATTTTGTAAGATTTCTTTCATTCATTCATATGTCCACTAACTGACCTATGTCACTGTTCATGTGCTCCAGGACGTCAAAGGACCAGCCGTTGTACCGAGCGAAGCCTTCATACATGTCGAACAGCTTCACACGGGTGGAAAAAAAAAATCTAATCACCTCAATGATGTCAGCATTTTCCTGTAAGTTATATTCCTAGTATAGAAGGCCCTGATGCCAAATGCACATCATGCCACACTACACATGTATTATTTTTTTAAATTAAGGCAAACCTCAGCGGTGAACAGCATGGCTTCCTGTCCGCCAACTCCTGCTGTCACTTCCAACACGAGGTCGCTGAGTTCATCTTCCTCCTCTTTGATCAAAAGATGTAATATCTGAAACGGTGGGGCAGAGTGAATTAAAATGCAGAACTCTGAAAGCTTAAGTGTTATCTCACATTCTAGAACCCCCTGTAATAGAAATGAAGGGGCCAGAACTAATCTATACTTGACTTCTGATTTAAATGTAATGGTTATATTAGGATGCGTCAACATTCTGTGTGGCTCACAAAGTTGCAAATAAAATCCTAAATTACAGGAAAAACATGTTTTTTTTAATTATAGAAGAAAACAGTTAATTAAATACCGTCTGCCTAAGGTCACGGATGTTTTGCAAACAGACTTCCCTCTCCTGCTCAGCCAGTTCTCGTAGATCTTCATCTGTAGGAACACCCATCATCATACAATGGCTTTCTCACTTCCCGAGAAGACGGTCTCACCATTGAGAAGCTCCTCCGTCTCGCTCATCTCCTTCTGCTTGATATCCAACTCCCTGATGGTCTGAATGAGGGGAGCCAGGAGGGCCACTTTGGTCCTCTTGGCTCTCAGCTCCTCCGCACTGCTCTGCTCCTGCTCATCACTGTTGACCACTCTCAAGCAGTCACTATACTCCGAGTCTATCTGTTTCAGGTAGTCCAGCAGTGACGTCCTGGAGAATAGTTCATCGAGGGATAATAACTTGGCTACCTTCAGCCGGCTGGTAGTGTGAAAGGTTCTTGCGGTTCTGATGCAGTGATTATGAAACTTAGCATATTTAATTACACTTGAATGATTTCTAAACGCACACGTGAGCAAGTTAAAGGCAGACGTCTTTTGTTTAGGTAGAAGGTGAATAGCTATTCTGAAAAACATGACTGAATAATTGGTGTCTCTACTCCATATCAGAAACAGTCCCTTCAATCAGGATTATGTGCATTCTTTGCAGTAAGTAGAATAGCGGCAGAACATTCAATAAATAAAGTTGCACATTAAGAGAACTAAATACAGAATGGCGTGCTGGCATTGTCAAAGAGAACGTGCTACAAACTGCAGATAAACGAGCAATTTAGAAAAAAAAGGAACGTTTAAATTTCAATATAGGTCACCGGAGATTGTGATAGTTCATGACGATGATGCAAATTTCTTTCGTACATGTTCCAGACTGACAAGCTTCGTCCAAAAATTCAAAACACCACCTTGCAGAAGGGCGCAGCCATATTGAAAACTAGGCGCATGCGCCGTAGTAACATTCTCTTTGATCGAGAAAAATATACTACTATATATCCAATTTTGTTCTAAAAAAAACATTGCATCGCCGAGAACAACTTCTACAATTGTTTTATTTTTTAATTTCTTGTTTTTTGTCGCTCGCATTGCTGCCCTCTGCTGCCAACTAAGAGTAAGGTAATGTTTAAATCAACTAAATACAAGTTCTATAGATTCTTACCAAATTGTACCTACATACGATAATGCAACACACTATAATTATTAAAATATTTTTAAATGTTTTGTAACTGAGGTTCACCCTCAATAAAGACGTAACATTAATTATTTTTATTCCATATGATTTTTTTTTCAATTTTCCTCCTTTTCATTGTACTTGTTCTGAACGAATGGATTCTTATATTGATTGTTATATGATATTTGTATTTGTTAAATGTTTCATCTTAGAAACGGTAACGTGCAGAGTAACTGCCCACTGCGCATGCTCCGTAAAATTTCGCCGTCCTTCGTAAACCCGCTTCCACTCGTCGCTCTCTATTGGTCCTTGTTTTAAAAGGCGAAGCAACCGCGCTTCGCCGCGCATGCGCGTGTTACCATCTTCCTACAATTTCCGCCCCCGCGCACTTCCGCCGCCGTTGATTGGCCGTCGATTTAAATGGTGAACCGCCCGCTCCTCTTTGAATGTTTTTTGCGCCTTCTCGCAGCAGACTTCGAAACGGAAAGGCGATGAGCAGACGACTTTTATGAGCACTGAACCTCTTCTAATTATTATTTTAATACACTAAAACGCAGCCGACCAACTAACTGAGCAGCAACGAAGGCAAGCTGTGCGGAAACTGGAAGAAACGTTCAGGTAAGTCACTTTAGTTCTCATCTACTATAACGTGTGTGTCAAGTAATGCAAGGAAAACTATCGATCCGTTGGAGTAAATTCTTCTGACCATAAAGCCAATAATGTGATTTTATTGTAGTTTCTGCCCCTCAAGGATGTATTTAATAAGACTGTACGTTATTTTTAATCTCTTCATGTGTGCCTATTGAATGAGTCGGTTTAGCTCTGAAATGGCTGGGACCCGCCAAATCTCTCTCGCGTCAAAATGGTTTCGGTCGAAATTGGAACAAAAGAATGGATGACCACTTTCAATACCGGGTGTGGCAACAACTTGGTATCAATATATTGTTAGTTGCCAATTTATACATGTTTGGGGTAGCTGAGTTAGCTTGCCTACAACCTATTTTGGGGGTTAACCTCCTCATGCTCGGTCTGCGTACAGAAAATTTAGCTTAGCTTAAAAAAAGAGTCTGTCCGTCTAGCAATTACATAATACTTTCATAACTTGTAGTTCTAATCGTTGATAGTTTTGGGGTGGTCCTGTTTCCCCATGCACTGAGCTGCAGGACATTCAGAACTAGAACAAAAGCACAAAAGTTTCATTGCTTTTATGAAATGTGATCTGTTAGCAAATCATACCCAAAGGAAAAAAAATGATTAAATTCCTTTTGCCCCTGAAACTGAATAATCTTTTAGCATTTTAAGTGAGATTTTGAAATGCTCAATTCTGAGTTCCAACCCTCGCTTTTGTGTCTACAGTTTGTGTGCTCAACCGTGCCGAAGCCAACATGAAGTGCCCACGTTACGACATGGCTAAGGCCAAACCCAAGCCCAACGTTGAGATGGGTTCTCCAGAGAAACCCTTAGGCCTCCATGGAAAAGATTCACCTATCAAGGATCCCATCCCCCTCAAGCCCCTTGCTGAAAAGGTGTCCAAAGTGTTGTTCCCGCATAACGACTCTCTCGGCGTGGCCCAAGACAAAGAGAACCAGACCGCCAAAGAGCACGAGAATACCTTTGATGAGTCGCTAGAGGACAGCGGCTACTTGTCCCTGTACAACAGCCATTTTGAGGAAGGTGTAACTCGCAGTCAGGAAAAAAAATCTACATTTTTAATGCCCCTCCCACCTCCAACTGTGACACCAAAACAGTCCCCCCGATGTGAAGAGAACATAGTTTCTGGTTGCCCCGCGTTCTTGGGGATTGCTTCCACACCTGCGGACTCCTACAGGCGGAAACCAGTCACGTACTCCTTGTCTTCCACCCCCTTGGACCACTACGACAGCACCAACCTGCCCATCGTCAAATTTCAGCAGGCAGCGTGTCAAGAGCTCGCCAAGAGTTACAGCAAGAATAAGAGGTACTGAATTGGGAGCTAATTGCGCAAGTAATTGATGCCCCAGTGTATTAAATGGGTAGATGCTGTAAGATGGCAGCAAATCACTAATTTTACATAAGACACTGCAAGGAACGGTCTTTAATAAAGCTCGTTCCTTGGCAGCAAGAGCCAGCAGATGCTGATTGGTGCATTACTTTTATGGTAGGGTTAGGGTTTGACCTGAGTGCAAAAATATGGAGGTTGGCTTCTAAAAAATGTTGGAAGTTTGCAATCTTTAATGATTTTGTTGCTGTCGTTTGTCATCTCAGGTACGACTGGAGCGTCATCTCCAAGGTGGCCGAGGATCATCTGCTGCACCAGGTGATCGGCGGCCGCATGGGCCTCGAGTTCGTGGATGTGTTCTCGTCCCTTCTGTCCAAGAATATGAGAATCATCCTGGCCAACATCCTGGCCTTGCTGGGGGACATGGACCTCATCAGGTAGAAGCACAAAGGAGTTGTTTTCTGGCGGACATCGGGTTTGTGAGGCCGTAAGATATCAACACAGTTTGTTTGCCCGCCCGCAGTTGCAAGAAGGTGAGCAGAACGTGGCGGAAGATCATACGCGAAGACAGCGCTGCTCTTCAGAGGTGCCGGCAAGCCGAAAAGGTTCTTCAGGTGAGTGCGTGCACATACAAGCACTGTTAAAAAACATATTCCTTCCATTCATGGCTACTAAAAAGCTTCCATAATAGGTAATTAAATACACAAAAGTAATTTAAAAAATGCCCATTTTTCTTTTCTCATTTTAGGAGTCGTTAAGCTCTGTGACGCTGAAGAGTTCCGGTCTTACGAGGGATGCGGTCGTATCACGGATGGTTCTGTCCTGCGTGCAAAAAGTGGCCTCTCCAAACACGCCATCATCAGCAACAGCATCCTCTGTCAGCAGACGCAACGCCACTGTACAGAGAAACAACCAATCAAATTCGCAGTGTTCTCGCTTCAACGAGTACCTTCAGGTCAGTTCCCTGCTATGGATTTGAAAGCAGACAAAATTATTGGGAGACCTCGTGGTAAACAAAATGGAATACCAAAAATGATTGTAATTCCTAAATTGACTTTTTTGGGGGGGGGGGTGAACAGATTGAATTGAATCTTCAACTCTGTTTTTAAAAATTGTATTGCACAATAAATAGTGATTCCAGAACTGCGAGTAATTACGCGTGTATGCCACTAGAGGGCGGTAAAACTATATTTATTTTCTGTATGACTAAGCTCCCTGAGTAAACGCTCCTTCCCTCATTAAAACCAAAGTCATATTTTGGTTCAGATATTCTTTAGCTCATAAGGCCTATTAAATTAAAGCTTAGTCCACATTTTAATGACAATGATTTGTCTTTTCTCAGGCAGTGCATGGTTTTAACTGCCATACTTTCCCATCTCTTCCCACAGGCTGCCAGCACCTTGAAGCAGCACCAGTCTCTGCGGTCGTGCAGGCAGTGCGGCTCGCCCGCCACACACTCACCCGACGCCCAGCGAGCCACGTGCATGCGGCCCTCCTGCCAATTTGACTTTTGCACCCGCTGCCAAGAAGCCTTCCACGGCTCCACCCCTTGTCGTGTGGTGCAGTGCCGCTCTCGCTTCTCACCTTCCGGCAGCTCCCAGTCCCTCCTTCCTGGCAGCGCACAGAGCAAGAGGAACATCAGGAGGTTGTGATGAGGTTAGAGGTGATTTTTCGTTTGTCTCCTCTTGCCAAAGTAGAGTGATTTCCCAAAAGTTGTTTCTAAATGAGCTGGTGGTTAAAAAACAATGCATTCTGAGCACACCGTCTTGACCAAAAAAAGATGACTGAAGAAAATTGTGACACTTTAAAGTTGGACATTTTAATAATGTTTTATATTGATTGTAAATATTTAGAGTTTTTTCTATATATATATAAATGGAGCAAGTTTGTTTTAAATAAATGTTCACTTGAAAAATTGTAAATATTTATATACTGTTTGTATTGCCGTTTCCTCATAAAAGTTTTACAGAACTTCTTGTTTGCCTGTCTTTCATTATGTTAAAAACATTGCATAACCTTTCTGGTGATCCGGTCAACCAATTGGCTATGATAGAACTAATCTCATTTGGGCTCAAACTTATACAGTCAAAACTTTGCTCTTTTTGTGTTTATAAAAGTAACAAGCAAGTTGGGATGACTTCAAGTGTCAAATGAAATCCTTTATTTTATGACTGGAGAGAAAATCTTCACTTCCATTTGGCCTGAGTCATTCATACTATTTCCCTGAAAGTTACTTTTTTTTTTTCAAGTTTAAAAAACGTCAGAGTGGAGGCTGCTGATGAATTGCCACTGTGGCCTTTTAGTCCCTCTGCAACTGGGTATCATTTATCTGCCCGTGTTATTGATCGCCTGCTGCACTGACTCACACAAAGTGTGCGCTAATAAATAGGCTCGTCCTCAAATTTCCTACAATCACAATTTTTAAGAAATTTTGAGACACTAATTCTTTTAAAAAAATGTGGTTTCAACCTTATTCTCATTCATACTTGAAGTTTACACAAAAAATATTTAACTGCAATTTGCTCCATTTATCATAATGCAAAATGCCATGAATGAGTTTATGAAATTAGCATAAACAGCTAGTTGCACTTCTTAAGTCTTTAAACAGACTATATATGTGATCACAAATAATAGCAACACATTCAGACAGAGCTCAGCATACAATACAGGAAGGCATATATTCTTTTATACGAGTGGCTAAGCCACACATCAAATGAGCAGCACAATGCCCATTGAGTATTCACGATGCACAAACTGTTTAAAACTTTACATTCTGTTTAATTGTGTAATTGTTTTTTTTTTAGTGTAATACTGTAGAAAGCCATTTTGAAAATGCTGTAATATTTTTTTGAATTTTTTTTTATGGGGTTGTTGGAGAAACTGACTCACGTAGTTTCGAACAGCTCGAGCCCTCTCTCTGCTGTCTATTTTTACCCTGTTTGGTCCATTAAGATCATCAGTGATGAGTTCATGAGTAGAGCCACTCCACATAACAGACAGTAATTACGTATGTACTGAAAAGCGGACACACGTATGCACACACACGCGCGCACAGGCAACATATGGATAAATAATGACAGCCACACATAGCAGAGGACATTATCAACAATTTTGATTTGTTCTCAGAAAAAAAGCAGAAATCGTGAGACTTTTTTCCCCAAAGCCTCCTTAATTTTTAAAGTATAAATCATGTGTTGACAAACTATACAATTGATTTTAAAATATATCCACCCTATAGTATTGATCATATTTTTTTTTTATTATTGTGCCGAGTCAGCAGAAATCAGTCGCGCGTCTATTATAAGAGGGACGCTTCGTCTGGTTGCAATTATCGAAACAAGTCAGCGTGCGGCCCTGCAGAACGTTCCTTGTTGACATTTATGAGTCAAATATTTGCTTCCATGTGACACTTATAAACTAAATGAGTCACAAAAACACTGCGGAGGAATCATTTGACTGGTCTTGCAGCAAAAGGAAAATTTGGGCACATCCGGCTTGACATTCTTGTCATTATTACCTCATTTGGATACATGGCCTGAGTACATCGACCATAAATACGTATCCGGTTTATTGTTTTATATTAGTTGAATAATACAGCAATGTTATTTGTTGGATACAGTGCAAGTTGTTCATTGAACAAACTCAACAAAGGAGGTGATTTCACTCCAAATAATATTGCATTTTTTAAAATGATTTTGGTGTCATGATTTCTTTTGAAAAAAAATTCTTTTTCTGAATAAAAATGGACTTTTTTCTTGTACATTTCATGATATTGACTTTTCTAATGATGTTTTGACTTTTGTTTTTGGTGTTTTTTGGCATTTTGTCTGATGAAATTTCTCTTTTTCTCCCCAGTGGTGGTGAAACAATGAGGCAGACCAAAGGACTCAGCGTTGAAAAATAAAAGGGACATCTTTTATTTGGTGAGTGGCGCACATACATACCGTACATACATTAGTACATGTTCGTTGTCGTCGTCATGATATTATGCTATAGGCAGTTCCATGCATGGTTAGGACTGTGTTTGCTCTACAAGTGCAATAGTAGAAAGTGATTAAATGCATCTGGGGTCCATTGGAAAATCAATCACGTTATTTCTTCGCCTCCTCAGCATCAGTCCGTTAGCCAGTCGGACGTAGTTGGAATTGAATCAAGGTATGTCCGTTCATAATGTGAACAAAATGGTTGACCAATATGTTCCAAGAAAACGGATTACTTGGAATTCCGGGGAGTTCTTAAAAGTCCAAATATGATGGTGTTTCAATCTGTGCAGTGTCACATAACTGCAAGTGGGACTGGCCCAAATTGTAAATAACTGCCAAATGCGAAGGTGTCAGTAGGTATTTATTGGAGAAGAAAGTATGGATATTAATTGTTTAGTTGTTACTATTTAAAAGAAAAGGTCTGGGGCAATTTTGTGTCAATGTTCATGTGTGAAAGCATTAATAAAAGATAAAAATTGTAAACATATATACAGTGCTTAACAAATGTATTAGACCACCACCCAATGTACATCAACAGCATTGGTTACAATTTTTTTTTTTCTGTAACGTTGCTCACCGATACAGCACATGTAAAAGGTTTACACACCCCTATTCAAATGGCAAATTTTTGTGATATAAAAAATAATGAGACCAAGATTAATCTAAAATTTTCCGCAAATGCAGAATGCTTTTTGGGAACATTGATGATTGATGGGAAGTATTATTAGCTCCAAATATAAGTCAGTGTTGGCATAAAACTTCATTTCAAAATGATGGAAAGAATCCACGTCCAAACTTTTCTCGTTTTTTAAATCCCTGGTGGTCTAATACGTGTGTTAAGTGAGGAAAACTAGATAAGAACCACACTGAACGTGTGTCTTCCTTGCTGGGCTCTTTGGGTGAATGCTGCAGTTTTTGTTGTTGTTGTTGCTGGAACGGATATTTTCGCCACATTGACTCCAGACGTCGGGACCTCTTCTCAAAGCGGCTGGGTTAGCAAAAACAAAGAAACCGTTTAGACAGTTGACTTTAGAAGATGCGGGAGTTGTTTTTACGTGTGCGTACCAGCTGGAGGTTGTTCAGCAGGTGGTCGACGTTAATATCGTCGTAGTTCTCCTGGAAGGTGTCGGGGTCGTCCCTGGACTCTTCCTGGTCGCTCGTGCCGGCATTTTCTAGACTGTTGAGGAATAAAAAAGATTTATCCATTACATGATGTGTGGTCTAAATCAGCGTTCATCAAAGCGTGGTGCTGTTAGGGCTCCCTCTAGTGGTATAAGAAAGAATCACTGCTTAGCAACCCTTACCTCCTCTTCCCTGTTAAGACCGAGTTGAGGTACTTCTTGACGGCCATCTGTTTGCGGAAGCGGCTGTAGTTGTCTGTGAAGATGGCGTCCGAGTGGCGCTTGACCGGCTCGTCCATCAGCTCGTCACTGGTGACACGGTAGAGTAAGACAAGAGAAGGACAGAAGTGATAAGGCATTAAGCTCGCTCGCTCGCTCGTCGTCCTCCGCCCCTGCTGGCTGCGCAACAACGTGCAAGCAGGCACTCATGGCATCGCTTAACCTTTAACAATATGCATCATCAGGAAAGTCTGCTCTTATCATTGCAAATGTCACTGGACCTACTCACATAAGTTGTATTTGCAAAAAAAAAAAAAAAAAAGTAGTCCAATGATAAATGTGACCATATTCAAACTAAATGATTAAGCCCTTTTATGACAATATTTTCTCAACAAGAATAATATAGGAGCATCCACCTACTTGACTCGCTTCCCAATCAGAGACTCCAAGTATCTCCTGGCTGAGAGCTGTCCCAGAAGTTTGCTGTAGCCGCTGGTGAAAAGACCATCTGCATGTCTCGTTGGTCTGCATGAGACAAAAATCATTCGAATGCATTTAAATCAAATGACTCCTAATCAAATCAACAAAATACCAAGCATGTATCGCTCCGAATCTTAATGCCTCTTTCAATTACGTTCTTAACCTTTATTATGACTTGGAAATCGAGATGACAACAAAGATGCAGATAGAATTGGAGCCATGTTCTGACCTCATGGATGCATAGGGCAGACTGAGAGTCCGGGAGTAGAGCACACTGAAGAGGGCAAGGAGGAGAAGAAGCTGGGGGCCGCTACGTTGTGACATCGCTTTACACCTGAAGACAAAGGGAACTTCATTCTACTGGGATCCAAAATGTAAGTTGCAGTATTCCTTTTGGATAAAATGACAAAATGCACACTACGGTAATCTCGCTCTTGCAAGTCATTAATGACGTGTCAAGGGTCTTTTCGGTTTGGGTGGGGGCACCCAAGCGTGTTTACGCACAGAATAAAATTCAAATGAGGATTGGGCATGAATTCACCCAACAATCATGCATAAAAAGACAAAAAATAAATAATTACATTTTGTTAAAAGGCAAATTCAGTAGATTTTGTCACCAATCTGCATCTAGATACTACATTTCGGATTTGATGTTTCTTAACTGACTTATAATTTTCCATAAAACGCATTTTAAAAGATGGTAAATCTTGCAAAACGAGAAAAAAAAAATGCGTAATTGCGCACAGGACAACTTCCACATGAGAGCAGAGGAAATACATTAAACCAATGTGATTCAAATCCATTTTAGCGTTACGAGCGTTGCAAGCAAAATTATTTTTGATTTGCCTTGTTTATTGCGGCACCACGATTCAACCAAAAATGACCCAACAAAAAAAAACCCAAAACTTGTTAGCCGTAAATACAAAAACTTATTGTGCTTTAAAAATCATCTTAATAGCTGATCAACATCGTAAAATAGAGAGAACGCACGGCGCATCCACTGCGTAATTACGCAAGAAGCCGACTTCGGACGACCATTCGAAAACCACCATAATCCCAAAACTATATAAATCCACGTAAAAAAAATATTTTATCTTTGGAAATGTGGAATTCACCTTTTGAGTGTTCAACACGAGAACATTGAGAACAAATACAAAATTCAGGAAAAGTGGTGCAAAAGTCTTACATGTGCCGTAGAAGGAAGGAAAGTGGAGTAAATGCGCAGGAATCCTCTTTGGCTTGCTGTCGTCCTTTCTCTTGTTGTGCTGCTGTGTTGTGTTGTGTTGTCTTCTGTTGTCCCTTTTATACACTTGCGCGCCCCGTGTGGACCCCCAAAACGATTAAATGCGATGGGAGGGGGGGGGGGGCACGGTTGCTGAGACGTAAACGTAGTAGGTCACTGCTGACGTCACCACCGCGACGCACTGCACGGCCCATGGTCAAATTAGTGTTTTATTTTTTCATGCCTCTTCCTTTTTAATTATTCACTGGACGCGCAAATGAATGACCTGGGCTGAGTTCACTGTATGGGCAATTTGGGTATGATCCCATTAAAAAAAAATTGTTCAAAAGAGACAAAAGACAAGTTTTTATTTCTACACAGTTGCAATTTTAAGGTGTTAGTAACCCTATTGTGAAACTCTGTTATAAATAGAAGTAAATGTCATAAAATGACAAAATAAAGTTGACATTAGGCTATACTTGAATTTCCAGTGATTCCAAGTGGCCTATTTCATAGGTTAATGCTGCATTTACTGTTCCCACCATCTTGAAATCCTTTGTCTTCCAGCGCAGATTTGAGATGTTAGCTTCCGGATTATAGCAACCGAGAACTCTTCGTAAGGCCTTTTTTATTCTGTGTCGTATTCAATCCACATAAACACACGGAGAGAGGGTGGATGTTGCAGATTATCACTTGAAGTAAGCACAATGCTCTCTTTTGTGCTCTATTTCAGGATGCACTTGACAAAAGATGGAAGAATCTGCCACCCACGGTGTTATAAATGATGTGAGCTGTGTGCCCTGCCATCCATCCATCCATCCATCCATCCATCCATCCATCCATCCATCCATCCATCCATCCATCCATCCATCCATCCATCCATCCATCCATCCATCCATCCATCCATCCATCCATCCATCCATCCATCCATCCATCCATCCATCCATCCATTTTGAGATCTCTACTAACAAGATTATTATTTTTTTAATATCTTGATAAGTGACTTTCCGGAGGTGCAGATTCCATTAGACGTCACACACTGTACGGATGATCCAGCTCATGCCCAAAAAAAACTTTTTCGTGCCACAATTATTCCAATGGCAAGTCCAATATGACATCAAGCCCACGTCAAATATTTGTCAGACTGACCAGCCCCCCCCCCACATCCCCTTCTGCATCTCCCACCTCCCCATCCACCCCACCATGATGGCACCATTTGAACTGTAATGTGATCAGGCCGCAGAGAAAGTAGATTAGGGGCCAAGTTGGTCATAATTGACAGCAGTGACTGGAGACAGAGCCCGCCAGGAAGGGGAAGCGAGCATTATTGTGTTGATGTTGATGGAATGTTTGCATGGGAGGGGAAACGTTCCTTTGGACCCTTGCTGCCGTGGCTGAGTGTGCGTGTCTTTGTGTGTCCACCATCTTGGATTTGTAACATTACGTCTTCATTCCAAAAGTGCCATCCAACAATCTTACGTACGTCATGTCTAAAGGTTCAAGGGCTGTCTGTTAGTACAATAATTTAATATACAAAATATAGATACATATTTGACAAAAGTTATCTCAAATGTCACCTTATTTTAGTTTTTTTTTTTTTTTTTTTGGGGTGCATCTTCTCTATTATGGCACCAAAACTCCTCATTGCCTTTTTTTGGTCTAATTTTGGAATTTTTAGAAAAGTTACTGCCAGCCAGAACTTGGGGGTCTATTGGACCCTGTTTCATTTTCCCATTAGATGTGTGTTCCAAAAATACTGTTGTAGGGTCAAAATTGATAAAAGAAGCTACATGGTGATGAGGGGAATCCCCCGGCGAGCTGAGTGCCTCCTGTGGGCCGCTTCATCCAATTAGCCGAGCCCAGAGTGGCGACTCTGTGATGGGGGGTGACTGCTGACATCATGGCGGCGGCGGCGTGAGAGGGGGGGGGGGGGGGGGGGGGGCGCGGCTCGATGCAGATGATAAATGCGGCGTTTGAAACAAAGCAGAAAAGATGACATGACGGACAATCGTAATGTAAGAGTCGTTCGTCGGAACTATTAAGGTCAATGTGGTTAAAGACGTGGCTAATGAAAAGCTTGAATCTCTTTTTCAGAAAAATAAACCACATATTCATCCTGGTTTACTCAAAACGTAAACAGATGCATGCTTGAAAGTCAATGATGAATGATGAGACAATAAAACATAATATGCAAATGTAAAATGACAGAGGAGTGGTATATTTATGGTTCAAAACATAAGAACAATAAAAGATTTTAATAATCAAACAGTATTCAATAATATTGATTAAAATAAAGACAATGAAAATGCACCAGTCAACATTAAAGCAGCACGGAGATTTAAAAATGGCCTCCAAATAATTACTTTCATGAATAAAAACTATTGTCTAAACAACTTATTGATTTTATGGACACCTCTATGACATTGTGTAAAAAAGAAAGCCTATTTATTATCTTTCTAAAGGAAAGATGGCCTGTCATCTCTTTTCCTTGCAGCCAAAAGACATTAGAGATCAATTCCGGAGATATTCCCGAGTCAGGTCCACCTGCTTCCAGCTCAAAATCGAAAGTTGGAGAAATGAGCTATTTTAAAGCAACCATGACACGCTTCCCGGACCAAATACAAAAAGTGTTTCATGAAGATTAGTGCGAGACCTTCTCATATGAGCTCATCGTCAGAATTCCCCGGAGGATTTGCTAATGGGGGCTCTTGTTTTGGCCCTGTACGTCAATTTGACGTCCAGAGCTCGTGCTTGCATCCTGAATGAAGTAAGCTCATAAATTCATTTGGCCGACATTACGCACCGACATGCCAGCCATCTTTAATTAACTCGCTCGTTAACCGGGCCGAGAACCTTCCCAGAATGCATTTGGGTCAGTGGCAATGTAATTATCTATCTATCTATCTATCTATCTATCTATCTATCTATCTATCTATCTATCTATCTATCTATCTATCTATCTATCTATCTATCTATCTATCTATCTAGTCTATCTATCTATCTATCTATCTGTCTGTCTTGGAAGTACGGTACCATCCATCCATCCATCCATCCATCCATCCATCCATCCATCCATCCATCCATCCATCCATCCATCCATCCATCCGCAGAGAAAATGTTTCAATAATGACATAATGGTGGCGGGCCGCTTTCCATCTGGTTGATGCTCGCCGCACACCATTGTGTAGCGGCAGGTATCATTAATGTTGTTAGCAACGTTAGCACCACCGTTGCCTTTTCTGTGGTGACATGTCAAAATGTCTTGAGAGGACTTGAAATGTCGTGCGTGTGTTTGTGTGTTGGGGGGGGGGGGTATATAAGGTTTTCGCTTTGCTTTTTGTAGGACTTGTCAATTTATTTACATTGAATGATCATACAGATTTGAATGTAAATATAAAAATAATTGGATAGATATTCTGGGTCACAAATACCAAAGCAGCCTTGCAAGACCTAAATCCTAAAGTATTTGAGCGTTATGGCAAGGATGAGCCCACTTAGCAAAAACCAGCAAGCAAAATGGATTATGGTTAAGTGGCAAATAAGTCCATTTCCGTGTTTTCAGTAAGAGATGAAAGAGCAATTTCATCTGTTTTCCTTTTTTTTTTGTGTGATGGATGTCAGGATGAGGTCCATTCGGCTGCCTGTGTGTTTTCAAATGTTACGCAACACCGAAGCCACTGCAGCTATGACAGAGAGGCTTTATTTTAAAGAAGGAAGTATGCAAAAAGTTGATTTAATAACTTTGTATTTTATGTCCAATATTTGAGAACTTCTTTATTCAGTTTGTTCAGAAAAATATCAAATGTAGCTCATCAATAAGCTACAACCGGCACTGCATCCTGCCTAGCGCAGATGTCAACTTCCGCCTGTGGCAAAGTCCTTCAGAAATGGTGGGGGGGAAACGCAGGAAGTGTGAGTCAGAGCAGAATTAAGATTGCCTGCGATATTTGGGACAAACAGTAAGACAAAAATAAAAGACTCACAACTGCAAAGACTAACAGTGAATATTACAACATAACTTACAACAATGTCATCACTTCAGATTCTGCAGATAAGCACTCTTGCTCTCGTTTATTGTTATATGCACCCACACACGGTATATAGTGTATATACTGTAGCTCATCTGATATTGTGCAGATTGTGTGGCTTTGTCATGTCACAGTCATCACATTCAGTAGCAGGCCTGAGAGCAGCCTGTCCTCCTCCCCTAAGCGCCTTATACACAATAACGTTTATTCACATGCTTGTACTATAGATCCAATTGCATAAGCGGTATAACTGGCAACATGAGATTACCAAATACAACTAGTAATGAAATCGTTTAATATTTTTTAGAACAAACAAGAATAATATAATATCCTAAAATGTTTGTTTTAATGTCATTCAATCAATAATGACTGTGCTGTAATGAGTAATTACTATTTTCCATTTAGTTTTCATTTGATGTTAGTTTTTTAATTTTGCATCTACTTTTTATTAATGTGTTTATTTTTTAAATTTATTTTAGTTTATTTTTTTATATTAATATGTATTATATTTATGACGGGCCAAGTTGACGTAATCTTGACGTCACTATGTTTCGCTCTCTGATTGGCTGAGTAGACGGAAGCGGAAGAATGCCAATACAGCAAACATGTCGGCGGTCAATTGAAAAGTTGCCGCTAGTCAAATTGTAGATACCGGGGTGCGTGTGTGTTTGTGTTTTATGTTTAAACTTTGCGTTCAAGCCGCACCTTGACACGTTTAGAAGACGAGGACTCCACGATAAGAGCCAGAATATTCGTTATTATCAGGTTGGTGCTTCGTCGCCTGTTTCTATTGCGTGAGTGGAACTGTGATGCCCCTGCTAGCCGAATTAGCACACTAGTGTGGTTCGTGAACGCATCAGCGTCTTTTACGCGTGCGTAGCTCACCCGTCAAAACGCGTATGATACCTCCTGAATGCCAAAAATAGAGTGTTGATTTACATAACTATAGATCGCAACTCTTAGCGTTTTAGCATGTAGCTTCTGTAAAAAGTCAAGTTTAAGAATTACGCGTGCAAAATTGGTGTAATGTGTCACATATCCATACATAGATAAACCTTTCCTACTGGAACAATGATGCCAAATCTATCTAGGGGTGCGTCTTGTCGAACTATACGCATTGTCGTTGTTTTTGTACCTTTATTGGAGGTATACTGAAATAATGTTGTTTGTTGTTGGGTTGAACGCAATCCGATATAAAGTCAACCCTGCACTAAACACACCATGATCATCAGGACAATTTCCTTTTCAGAAATAATGCTGATATCTGGGACTCATGTCGGACGTCGTGTATGAAGAGACAGCCACGATGATTGCCGCAGGGGAATTGCAGTCGTTTGTCCCGTTTGGCCGTGATCACTGCAAGAACCACCCCAACGCTTTCAACCTGCAGCTGCGGGAGCTGCAGCCCGCCTCAGAACTCTGGACGTCGGACTGCGCCGCCGGCCTGGCGGGCTCCCTGCAGGAGGTCAGCCTGCAGGAGAGAGAGAGGGTAAGCACTATTTACAGGCCCGATCAAATCTTACAGGAAACTCAGCTACTGTAATGCTCATGAGCTTCAGAGCCTGCGAGGATTGGAATTCATTGGTGATGTGTTTGATTGGCAGGAAAGCTGGCAGCTGAGGAAGGGCTGCATGGAGGTCCCGGAGCAGGGTGTGGAGTTCGAAGAGGAGCTTTACTCGGCAGGGAACGTGGTGGTCTGGACCAAGGGTAGCCGGGCACACGGCTCGAATGTTTACAAGGCGTTCACTGTGGACAGCCCGGTGGAGCAGGTTAGTGGAGGATTATTATAAATTTGAATTTCAGATTCATGGTGACATTGTTTTTTTTTTGTGTGTTCCATCTGCAGGCCTTATGGTGTGACTTTGCTGTCCCTCAGAGCAAGAAGGATGGTACAGTGTCATTTTTGTCTTACAAGTTCTTGCAAGAGAAATCTGATTGGATGAAAAAAAAAATCTATAATCAAGAGGAATGCAATCAAATTAGAATTTAGGTCGTAAATATGTCCATGCTTCTGATCATGCTAAGGCGTGGTTTTGTTTCACAGAAGAACAGGTGGAGCACACGGTGTGCATCGTCCAGAACGGCTGCATCAACATTCACACTGTGACCGGCAAAGATTTCCTCTCGCCGCTGCCGTTCCAGGTGAAAACAAACACGCACCCACCTGTTCGTCTACCTTTTTTACTGATACGTGAAAAGTAGGCTTAAAGAAATACTCGTGTATTTGTTCTCCTAAAGGTGTCCAAAGCCTGGCCGACTAAGTTTGGACTTGTGCTTGAGCGTAAAATCACAGCAGCTGACGGCCAGCTCAACCCCCCGGGGTAAAGGCTAACCCCCACAACTCTGCAAACACACCCGTGGGGTTACATACACACATTCTTTTGACATGTTTTCCTCCACAGCGAGCCACTTCCCTACTTGTTCAGCATGCTGCATCCCATAGATGAGGTGGCACCAGTGGTGTACAAACCTTCTGGTAAAAAAATCAATGCCGTGAGTGGAGCCTCCAACCTGGAGCAATGTATATATTTTGTTGATCACCGTTTGCCTGCCAGGTCCGTTTGACAGCTCTCGCGTGGAGTACATGACCGAATCCAGCACAAAGATCGTCTTCACCTGCTGTCAGCCCTCCATCATCGTCACTTACGATAGTGAGCATGGAACACACTCGGTGTGGAGGCTGCGCAAGGTCACGTCTGAGGTATGATAAGATCATGGACGGGAGCTTATGTTTAGGGACTGGCTAGTAGCGACACAATGATCAGCTGGAAGTCAACCTCCAGTGTCTCACCTTCACCAGGAGCGCTCTACGGTGCTTAGTTGTCTCGCCGAGCCCTTTGCCGAACCTCTCGGCTTCCAGGCCACGGGTCTCCTTATGTCACACCTGCGCAACCACTCCCGCTTGGACACCCTGTGTGGCAGCAAGGCAGCCAGGTTTAATCCCGGCGCTGGAGCAAGGTAAGTTTATAAAAGTGAATTCACGTGGATGTCAGAAGGCAGCTTAGCAGACAAAGTGACTCCCGGTGGCATTTTTACCTTCACGTCGGAAGGTTAGTGATCAATATATGCGAGCGAGACGCTGAATTCTAAACTGTTGCCTTAACCTTGTCAGTATAACTTTTCCGGTGACTTTATTCTTATTTTTTTTCTGAATCATAATATAAATGAAAAAAAAATAGAGCAATCAACATTATCATTACATTTCTGTGTATAATAAAGATGATGTCAGAGCTTTTCTTCTTGCTAATGTTGTCCTTTTTTTTTTTTTTTTTTTTTTAAAAGTGGTGCCAACAGCCCTCATCACTACAGCACTGTGCACAGCCACCAGAACAGAATCCTCATGTCCTCACCAGTAATGCACTCCCGTGTCCATTCCCCGGGTATATCCAAGATGGCTGCCGTCAGGTCAGTTTCTTGCATCTGTTATTTATGCCGAGACAGAAGGATGTGAACATAGCTGCTGTTTTCACACGTAGTCGCGACCACTCTCCGGGCATGGCGATGCCGTCCTTATCGGGCGCGGCTCGCTTTAACACGACCCTGCACTCCTCGTCACCTGTGGGCCACCATCACGGCATGGCGCACTCGCCCAACAGCACCATCAATGAGACGGTGCCGGAGCCCATCATCCCAGATCTGTGCATGGAGCAGCTATGGAGCGAGACGACTGCGTGTCACAGGTTGGAAGCTGTAATTAACCAAATTTGGACATTGCGAGTTTCTGCCAAAAAGTCACCATTTTTTTTCCAGCCTGGACAGAGAGATGAGCAGCCAGGCGTCCAAAGTATTCCTGACCTCCGACCTCTGCGAGAACCGCTACCTCTGTTTCCTGGTGGAGTCGCACCAACAACTCAGGTTGGAGTCAAAACATTGTCTGAAAGTGGGGAGAGGTATTGTAGCTAGTTTATTTTTCCTAGCCTGACATCCTCTCTTATCTTCGGAACCTCAGATGTGTGAAATTCGTGGAGAGCAACGACACGTCTCAGCTCATCTTTGCCTCTGTGACGAACATCACCGCCAAAGATGCGGAGCCGTTGCAGGTGAACGAACGACCATGCTTTCTTACATAATAGACGGACGCCAAGGTTTACTGTACTTGACATTTAAAAAAAAAAAAAATTCCTTCTTGTAGAACATTGATGCAATGCTGGTATTGGAGGCCTGCGGCAGCCTGATTCTCTACACGGGTGTCACCCGGGTAAGGACCACGACAAATTCATCTCCTGCGCATGTGACGTCTGTTTATTTTACGCTTCTCCCCCTCAAGGTCAGCCAGGTGTTTGTGCCCGGCCTCCTGCCATCCACTTTCGGTCTTAACAACAACCGTGTCGGTCTCTACACGCCACAGGAGCAAGTTAGCACGCCCGCTAATGCAAGCAGCAGGCATTTGCAAAGAATGGACGAGGTAATCATGTAATAGAGCTTGATAGAGACACGAAATTCAATAAATAATTAACATTCCTTTTTAATTAATGTGAAATAAAAATCATGTAGAAACCACAAAGGTGTACTCCAGTGATAAATGTGGATTTTCACTGCACTGTACTTTATTTTGGTCATCCAACGACGCCCTCAGGCCGCCATGCCCTCGCCCGTGTCCGATCCAAGGGGCCCAAACGTGAAGCACCACGAAGCATCTTTTTTAGAGGACTACACTTACCAGCAAGCTTTGCGCTACATCCACGCCCTCCGTGACCCTGTCAGCAACCGTGTAACTCTGGTGGGATTTTTTATTTTCTTTACCCTCTTAATCATCTAATAAGCATCTTTCCAAACATTTTGTATCATTATTATTTCCAATTTGTAACGACACAGAGGTCAATTTGTTTGGCTTTGTTGTTGCGTGCAAATTGTCTGAGCAGAACTGATTGTTGTGTTTTGCAACAATAAATTCAATAATACTCTTGGATCTTTCTCCAGGAACTAAGTAACGGCACCATGCTGAGAATTTCTATCCCGGACATCGCTGTCTCTGAGCTGGGTAAGCTTTTTTTTTCTTGCATACCAGAACACTACAGCTTCTTCTATAGAACACACCTTCGAAAAATATCCAAATTATATGAAATTATTATAACTGTAATGAAAACTGTGCCTCTCCAAATCAGTATTTCCTTCCATTCGTGTATACCAATGCATAGAGAAGTCATTTTTGACGAGTATATGCATGCTGATGTATTCAAAACCTGCTTTTGGTCAGACGCAGACAGACAAACACACACACAAACACACACACACACACACACACTGTTCTGGCTGAGTCAGAACAGTTGTGTCCTGGAAATTAAGTTTGCCCTACATTGTTACTGTGACGTATTGAGGATGCCATCACAAGGTACACAAACAAACACACTGCTGTAATCATGGAAACAGATGATGAAAAGTTCTAATTGAAGAAGACTGAAGCAAACTCATCATTTCAAGCTGTAACCGTTGAGTTCTTGTCCAGTTTATAGAGAGCCACATGGTGTAACAATGCCACGGCGACTGGTGTGTTTTTCCAGACCTGCAAAAAGTACAGTACATGGGCTGATGCCTGCTATTATAGGATGATGGTAAACACGTGCCTCATTATCAGCGCTGATTCATCCCTGTTTGGAGGAGTCTGTGCTGCATCAGTGATGTTGGTTCATTCTTACAAAAATACAATCCGCTGATTATTATTCAGCCTTCAGTGCTTTGTGTGCATCAAACTTTTTTTTTTCCTCTGCCCATTATATCATAATCAATCTTGCAGATAAGTCTTTTATCCGGCCCTAATGAAATGGCATTTATCTGCCTCGCCACTGACCTTTTCAATTCGGGATGTCCAATGGAGATATTTCAGTCCACGCCGAATACGATCGGGTCAAGATCAATCACCTGCTGTTGGTCTAAAAAGGGCGTTAATCGGTTCTAATGTGTCCGCCTTACGTTTCTCTTTTCATTTAGTTAGGAAATGTCTTCAGGCCATTCGTTTCATCCTGCCCAAGGAAGCTGCCATGAAGGTTTGTGGAGACCTGCTAAAAGGCATGACACATTTCTCCTTTTTTTAAAATTTATTTATTTACATGTTGTCATGTTTCATATGTAGGTTTTGGTGAAATGGTACACAATTTACAACGCCCCTGGCGGCACAAGCCCCCACAGTGAGTGGAACCTGTTTGTCACTTGTTTCTTGAAGCTGATGGGCTACAACACGGAGCGCCTGACCTGGACCCGAAATGTCAGTTTTTGTTTTTTTCCCCCTTCGCTAATTAAAACCAGAAGAGCTAATCCTGACTTGAAATAGTGACTCTCACACCCTACTTCTTCAGCTGAATTTTGAAGTGCCTCTCTCGCCGGTGATTGCGGCTAAGAAAGCTCGTCCCTGTGATGGAGGTTGTGATGAGGTGTGTGACTAACGATGAACTATGCTTTGTTATTAAAGAAAACATTTGTTTCATGTTGTAATGTCTAAAAAAAAAAGCTAGCTAGTTCTTGGCAATTTTTTTTTAAGAGCTAATATCAGCCGATTAATCGGTTAGGCATTTTTGCTTTAATTATGTCAAATAATTAACTAGCGGTAATCAAAACCATGCATCTGTTTCGTGTTTAGGATTGGGAGTACTTGCTGGGAAGTCATTACCACCGCCAGATGGATTCTCATTCTCACGCCAAATCAGCGGGCTCTAGTGGCTTTAACGCAAGCGTCATCCCGGACGATGAGGACCTCTCATCTGTATGCGACCAAATCGATAACCATAGTCCAGAATTCCAAATTGTTCAATGTCCCGTGTTTGCTTTCCAGGTGTCGTCCTCTTCCTGCGTCTTAGACAACACGGCGCCCCTCTTCGTTCACATTCCGGCCCTCTTCTACGTTCTTCACCTGCTCTACCAGGAGCTGCTGCTCAACGAGTTGCATCGAGAGAGGGCCTCGTCCCTGGTGTGTCTTCTGCAGCAGCTCGCCAGGTAACCGCCATTTTGTCCTTTTCGAGCAACTACATGTTCATAGGATTTTATAATTTGCTTGGCTAGACAAAAGGGAGTTTTTATATAATCTGTGATTCCACTTCCGTTAATGAGCTTCTCATTTCAGGCTGATTGCTATTGAAAGGTTGGCACCTTCTCATGACAAGCAACCCTTGAAACAAACATGAAAAAAAAAAGCACTCCATAAACAAAGTCCATTTCCCAGAATGCCTTTGTTGACATTCAAGAGTGAATGTTGAACTGTTTGCAAAGTTTAATAAAACGCAGAGGTCGTTTCGTCGCTGAGCTTCTCGAGGCAAAAACCAGCGCCGCACAATTACGCTCAAGAGCGCTTCTGCCTCCCACTCGGCGTTCGTTGTCACCAATCACGGCGCTCACTTAACCTCTGCGAGTTTATTTCTCACCACACCGAAGAAGCCTGATTGCGTGCCGGTCTTTGTGGGCAAATCTTTTAACCCATGACCATACAGTGAAAATCAAAAGTGTTCACACCCCTGTTAAAATTCCAGGTTTTTGTGATGTAAAAGAAAAAATAAGATGAATGCATTGCAATACCAACGTGTAGGTCATGTGGTTGCAAAAGTATTCACACCCTCTTTGGTAAGGCTTGTCAGTTCCCTTGTTGATTTTTTTTTTTTCTATTCCACCACGTCTTTTTTTTTCTTTCCTTTTTTTTTTTTAAAACTATAATGCTCCCTTTTAAAGCCACCCATTTTAGTTAAATGGACACAGAGCCGAGTGGGAGGAAGCGCTCGTGCTAAATTAAAAGCTATTGATTATGTCAAGTTAAACAAAAGGACCATGTCTGACTCCGAGTTCGTTTAATTACCACAAAACAACAACGCCGAATGTCACAGGGAGAGGAGAACTGTTTTTCTTTGTCCTGGTTTTAAACATGCATGTGTCCTGTATTCCTCACTGTGTCCTTGTCCCGGGGTTTTTGTGTTTTTTAAAAAAGCTGCCGAAATCATCATCCTGTAGGTCAGCTGTCATCTTGCAGCACTCAGGCTGCCTTCTCCTCCTCCTCCTTCGCCTCCTCTTCTTCTTCCTGCACTCTTGCATGAAGATGAAGGGAAGGCAGGTGAAATATTTATAGCACGGCGACTAACTCAACAATAATCCTGAGAGAAGCAAACTGACCGCGGCGAGAGAGAGATGTGCAGTACGCTTAATATCGCGTGGCTACGATCATAGGCTGATTATAGGCTGTGAATACACATAATCAGTTTTTATTATTATCATAAAAACTTTGAGTGATGGAAGAATTTTTTTTTTTTTTGCAGAGACCTGCAGTTGGAAGATTATGTGGATCTCTACTGGAGAGACTACCCATCATTAATCAATGGATTCACAGAGAGCTGCTTCATAGACCAGTGTAGGACTTTTATAATTCAACGATTGTAATATTTCGGGGTGCAGAAAAGGCCACTTTTCACACTTCTTATTTCTCCTCAGCTCTGATTGGTCAAATGCAGCATCCGTCTTTCCTGCGTGCCGAACCTCCCTGCATCTTCAGCTGGCTCAGTAGCTGCCTGCAAGGGGAAGCGGTCCCGCCTTTCCCCTACCTGCCCGGTGTCTGCCACAGGCTCCGGCTGTTGGTTCTGGTATGTCTGCTTATATACACAAACTCCCCAAAATGCATCACACCAGCCCAGAATTAAATTTAATAAATAATAATAAACAGAAATAGTTTGTGTCAACGTACATGTAGGAAAAGAGCAAAGCATTTATTTGCACATGCTTGGAGTTTAAGCGTGTGAGGGTAAAGAGTTGTTTGTGTGCGTCTGTGTGTTGCATAAAGCACAATTATTGGTAGAGAACACACACACATTGTAATTTGCCAGTACATCAGTCACATTCAACCTTTGATTCACCCAGCAAAGAACAGAACCTTTCACAAAATTTTATAGAGGGTCCGAATTTTTGCTCTGGCCTTTGTCATGCTTCATCTCTTTTAAGGGTCAGCGAGATAGAAAATGGACAAATGGAAAATGATATATACTTTCTCTGCATCTTCAGAGTTACGCTCTCTACATCAGCGGCGACGACAAAGCCACCACGTCCAATGTGTCTGAATACTTGGTGAAGCTCTCTGCAGGTCAGTGGCTGCCATGAGCTAACACGTCACCCGTCGTACGCGTTTGTGTGCGAGTTGTACCGATGCGCCACCATTACTACCTGTCAATCCCAGCGCACCGCCTCAGGAAGCAAAAATAAAGGCGTGTGATGCCATGATTTTGCTTTGTAAAGGATACAGTGATGCTGACAGACAGCTCCTTGATGGGGTCTTGAGAATCACTTGGACTTTGTAGTCTGACAGCAGTGTGGTGTTTTTTTTTTTTTTCTTTTACCCAAACCATCATCAGCCAACACAGGAGCAATCGAACGTGCAATTTGCGCTCCCGTGCTTTCAATTTGTGCCGGCTGAATGGAGACAATACAGCAGAGCCGTGGATGTCTGATGATGGCGCTAATTATCGAGCATGTTGACCTCTTTCTGTTTTTCCCTCTTCAGGCCAAAAGACCAGTGAGCAACAGTACAAAAGGTGAATCAGCTCACAGTTCTACGAGGAGACAATTTGAAAGGGCAACTGTCAATTACACAAAAAAAAAAAAAAAAAAAAGAATTCATGCAACAGTATGGTAAAGCACTGAACAACAATTAACCAAAATTGATTTATTCTATTAAATATAATCATAATTAAAGCAAATAGTTAGGATGGCCAAGTATATTCATTAGGATGTTTCTAGCTATTTTCCAATCTTCAAGATCTAGTTGTGTTTATTTTGATAATTCATTTCTTTTTAAAATGTATTTATTGTACGTGTCTGTATTCTAGACAGACGAGCGTGAATCAAGTCAAGTCGTGCAGCGGGAGTCTGGCTGAGCAGCTCGTGGTCTGGCTCACCTCGCAAGGTAAATGTCTTTTGGATTTTTTATACTCACTTTGTCAGTGATTGTTCCCATCATCGCTTTCCGTTCGGTTGCGGTTAAGGGTTCACCCTCAAAGACTTGGAGTCGGTCCCTTTCGGCGTGGCTCTGCCCATCCGAGATGCCATCTATCACTGCCGGGAGCAGCCCTGCGCCGATTGGTCGGAGGAGGTTTGCCTGCTCATTGGCCGGCAGGACCGCACCAGACAGGCCCACAACATGACCCTGGTGAAAAGCAAAGCTGTGAGTGTAAATATCAGTTCAAGTCATTAGCACGGTGTCAGGTTACTGTTTCATACTGGGATTGTGTGCGTGTGTGTGTCCAGTCTGTGACCTCAAGTTTGTCCTTGGAGCCTCCCGCGACCACAGAGGCCGACGAGGAGGAGGACGGAATGTCGGACATCATTCAGGAGGTACCCTGGCTCGTCGCATCTGCAAATTATTATTTGACGCTGAGCAAATTTCATCTCACACACTCGATAGGTCACAGGGCTGATCTGGAGTCAGGATCTTAGGGTCCAGGAAGTCCGAAGGCTTCTGCAGAGCTCCAAGCCAGTCCGGGTCTGCGTCGTTCAGCTCCCGGAAGTCTCGGACCACGAGTACATAGAAGAGAAAGAGAACAAGTGAGTCCTCTTTGTCCGTGTCATTGAAAGTGTAAATAACATCTTTCATTGAGTCCATTTTAACGCCCTCTTCGTCATTGTTTACATTTTCCAGACTCCTTCAGCTGTGTCAGAGGACCATGTCCCTCCCAGTGGGAAGGGGCCTCTTCACTCTGTTCTCCTACCAGCCCGTACCTACAGAACTTCTACCCATCCCGAAACTCAACCTCACAGGTAATGAAACGCATTTGTGGATGTTAGGGACCGAGTCAACATATAAACTTGCTTGAGCCAAAATTGCTGATGTGGTCTAGGTCGTGCCCCACCCAGGAACACCATGGTCAACCTGAACAGCGGGAATATTGACGTCCCAGCCAATATGCCCAGCTGGCCCAGCTTCCACAACGGCGTCGCTGCCGGACTCAAGATCGCCCCTGCGTCGCAGGCGAGTCCCCACGACCGAGCTGCCACGTGACCCCGCGTGTCAATAAATGAAGCGGCCCTCTTCTTGCGTCTTCAGGTGGACTCGGCTTGGATCGTCTATAACAAAAACAAGAACCAAGAGATGGCCAACGAGCACGCTGGCTTCCTGATGGCGCTGGGCCTCAACGGGCATCTCACTAAGCTTGGGACACTTAACATACACGACTACCTCACCAAGGTCCACATCATTCTGTTAACACACAGCACTTTTGTCACATTTTATCTTCGTACCGCAGCTCAACTCGAGCGTGTCTTCCTCAGGGCCACGAGATGACCACCATCGGGCTTCTCCTGGGCGTGGCGGCAGCGCGACTGGGTACCATGGACGTGTCCACCACCCGCCTGCTCAGTATCCACATCCCTGCCCTGCTTCCTCCTACTTCCACTGAGTTGGATGTCCCACACAATATACAGGTGGGATTGGGACAATTTATGACTGTTATATAGTGGAGTTCCTTGAGCCGGAGTTTTCTAGACCCACCCATCCCTTTTGTAGGTGGCGTCTGTAATTGGCATCGGGCTGGTGTATCAGGGAACAGGGCACAGACACATTGCTGAGGTTCTACAATCAGAAATAGGTGAGGAACCATTTGTTAATTGCTTTAGCATGTTAGCACCAGCTGTCAATGTTTCTCGAAATATTCTTCAGGGCGACCTCCAGGTCCAGAGATGGAATACTGCACCGACAGGGAGTCCTATTCCCTAGCTGCGGGATTAGCTCTTGGGATGGTCTGCCTCGGGGTAAGCCACATCCAAACCTATTTATTTTTTTATTGTATACAGAAAAAACAAGGCAACCACTGCAAAATATTTCTGCCTTGGAAACACAAAATGGTCTGAAACATGTTGATAAATCACTGCTTTTACAACACGCACATAATTTGCTGTCTTCTCTTGCAGCAAGGCAGCAACCTAATTGGGATGAGTGACCTGAACGTCCCAGAGCAACTCTATCAGTATATGGTAGGGGGCCATCGAAGGGCCCCAGTCGGAGCCAGCCGAGAGAGACATAAGTCTCCCAGCTACCAGATCAAGGTACGCTGAATGGGACTCTCAAACCTGGCCGCATGTGTTTCCTCATCGTTAGCATACTAGCTGAATGCTATTCATGGTCGTTGACAGGAGGGCGACACTATCAACGTGGATGTGACGTGTCCTGGGGCCACGCTGGCACTCGCCATGATCTATTTGAAGACCAACAACCGGTGAGAAAAGTGACCTTTTTAATTCTTCTGAACAAATAGTTGAGTGACCTCTGACTTCTGACACTTTGCCCTCTACCAGGTCCATAGCGGACTGGCTGAAACCTCCAGATACTTGGTTCCTGTTGGATTTCATCAAGCCAGAGTTTCTGCTCCTCAGGGTTAGTGCGGCCGGCGTGTGAATTCATCTTTACCACCCCCCCATCATCACAAATAACTGTTTATCATCTCGTTGCTCCTTCAAGACCCTGGCCAGGTGCATCATCATGTGGGATGAAATCCTTCCTAATACAGAATGGGTCAAAAGTAACGTACCGCAGGTGAAAAGAAAGACTCAAAAAGGTCGCATTTAGTATATTGTTAATTTGTATTTAATCTTAGTTGGTGGCTGTTCTTATTCAGATCATGAGGGGCTCTCATTCGGACTCACCAGAAAACATCAACATGGAGACGTGGATGTGAGTTTCTGTCTTCACATAACAACCACCCGTTGAACTTACCCGCTAAACTTCGATTCTGCGCATCTCAGCCAAGTGCAGGATTACATCACAGCCGGAGCTTGTATGGCGCTCGGCCTGCGTTTCGCCGGTTCCGCCAACTCGGATGCCTTCGACTGCCTTTACGGCTTCGCCAAGAACTTCATGAACCTTATGTCCTTCTACGGTACAGCCGCTGCGGTAAGTCTTTACGTTCGTAATGATCACATCGCGTCGACGTCCACCAACATCGGCTGCGGTTCCCGCAGGAGCCGGGCTGCTACAACATGCAGACGGCGCTGTCCATGATCCTGCTGTCCATGTCCATGGTGATGGCCGGCACGGGCAACCTGAAGGTGCTACAGCTCTGCCGCTTCCTGCACTACCGAACCGGCGGCGAGATGAACTACGGCTTCCACATGGCTCATCACATGGCGCTCGGCATGCTTTTCCTGGGAGGGGGAAGGTGAGACGCCAATTGAGATGTCACTGTAGATGCCACCACTGTAGTTCATGGCACTAATATGCCACAAGATGGTGGCAAAGCACTACTTTTATCTAAACGATCGTTACCGTCGCATTTGAAACACTTGTTATACAAGAATCGAAAAAAATAAAGTTTAGCCCTGTCAAGATTCAACTTTTGAAACGCACAGGAGTATTAGTCAAGTTCTTCTGCTCCCTGTTTTGTAGGCAGGGATCATCATTCAACTTGGGATAGAATACAAATGAAGACAATAGAATAGTCCTCTTTGAGTTAATATGCATGCCGGCCGAAAGTCACAACGCGTCGAATAAAGGGAGCCACGTCGCTGTCAACAGATCAAGCTTTTGTACGAAAGCTTGCTCATATTTGGCCATTTAGCTGATCAATGTTTGGACGGCAGTCTGAATGTCAGGTTGTCCGCGAGGACGCAGGTCGGGTTCAAAAGTCCGTCAAAGTATGCCATTGTTGCATTTGATGCCTTTTCATTCAGCTCGCTCTCATTGCGGCCACTTTTGTGTAGTTATCACGTCATCTTGTCACTCATATTTTTCCTCACGTTTGTTTTCTCCATGCTGCTTTTTACCTCAAATTCATTTTCATTGTGCTTTTTTTAATCCAACCAGAATTATTGATATTTACAGTGGACAAACGGATCATTTCCATCTATCATCTCTAAAAAAAGGAAAATATTATCAGTTGGGAAATTTCAAAATTCAAGCCCACCGTCACACAGCGAAATGCATTCAACTGCCGTGACGTCTTTTGCCCCCTCTTCTTTTAATCACAATAATGGCTCCTTTCGTCAAAGTACGATCTTCAAACAGCAACAGCCATTATGATGGAGAGCCGGGCGAGTGGCTCGTGACGCCAAGAGCTATTATTAAAACACAATGAGAGCGCAGCCGTCCTCGTCAAAATGATTTTCTGTGGCTTTTTGTGTTTTGTTCCACCTTTGTTTGTGCCTCTAACATTTATGGCAATAATTGATGGTTTAATAATGGTAATGTTTGTTTGTTTTTATTATTATCAGGTTCAGCTTGAGCACGTCCAACTCAGCCATCGCTGCTCTGCTATGTGCCCTCTATCCTCACTTCCCCTCACATAGCACAGACAACCGGTGAGATTAACACAAGCACTCATTTCAAAAATTTAAATAGACATGAAGTTTAAAGTTGATTTCGCACAGCTTCACAAATTTGGCATTCCTCCTCAAATTTGGTCTGTATTCTTCAGCTATCACCTGCAAGCGCTGCGCCATCTCATTGTTCTGGCCGCCGAGAGCCGACTGTTGGTGCCGGTTGACGTGGACTCCCTTAATCCTTGCTACGCCCTCCTGGAGGTCACCTACAAGGTAAAAGGGAGTGAGGTTGAAGTCTTTGATTCACATCATACTTGCTTCCTCCTCGTGGTTTCGTGTTCGCTGTGTGACTTCCTCACGAGTGAGCAAGTAATGTGCGTCGTACGCTAGTTTCACTTCAACCTAGAAACTGCCGCTGAATCCGCCATCTGGCAGTTAACGTGAAGAAAAATGGCTCATGATGTAAATGGTTGGTGTTTTGTAGCTGCAGTAATTTTGTTTTGGTCCACTTGTGGTTGGTTCTTTAAGATCTTTTACTAATATGTCGGGATCACTCATAACATTGCAACAATAAAAATATATAATATTAATAATGCTTACTTGCATTGGCATATTTATTTTCATATTTATCTTCGCAGAAAACCGACTGGTACGATGAGACCACGGTGGAGCTGATGGCTCCGACCATGCTGCCTGAGCTGCACCTCCTCAAGCGGGTAAAAAAAAATAACAGCCACGCCTTTGGATTTGTGTCATTCTAATTTAATCCGTTTACAATCTCCTGGCAGGTTCGAGTGAAGGGGCCTCGTTACTGGGAACTTTCGATTGACCTGATCAAGGAAGTGCAGCACCTCAAGTGAGGAAGATGCTGAACCACCCCTAAAATGAAACAGAGTCTTTCTCCTAAGGGCTCACTGATAACACTTTGTGTCTTCTGCCACTCAGGTCGGTCCTCTCCAGGGACGGCGTGTTATACGTGAAACTCCGAGCGGGGCAGTTGCCCTACAAGGATGACCCCCAGGGGTGGAAAAGCTTGCTGGGCTCCGCCGTCACTCAGCGCAGCTCTGGAGTCCGAGCCTTTAAGGTCATAAGATTCTTTTTCCCCCCCATTTTGAGATCTCACAAATTTCCCGTCGTGTGCGCGCAGCTCGAGGCCATCTCCACCTTCACCTCCGAGCCGGCCCTGCTCTCCTTCGCCGAGTTCTTCTGCAAAACGTCGGGCGGAGCGAAGCACGTGAGTACATGCAGTCTCCCACAAGCTAGATGTCCGCTATTGCGTCATCCTCATAGCTAGAGATGAACCGCTGATCGAGTTTCACGAGAGACACAAACCCTGGGATATCTTCACAGCGAGAGGAGACCGTGGAGCTGTTCTCAGCCATGTTGTACGAGTGCGTGACGCAGGAGTGTCCGGAGATGCTGCCCACGTACGTCGCTATCGAGCAGGTAAACGCAACCGGCGCTCCGGCATTTCTCGTCGCAGGTCTCTAACGGAGTCTCCTCGCTTTAGGCGGTCGGCGCTCTGTGCCGTGGTGAGCCGCAGCACAGTTTCGCCCTATGGCAGATGCGCCTGGTGGTGGAGCTTTGGGACAGCAGGGTGCTCCAGCGGCCTGCCCACGGCCGTGACGCGCTACTTTCCTCTGAGTTTTTACCTGTCATGAAGAACAAGGTGGATGTGGTGCTGGACAGCTGGCTCAAAGGTAAGAACTTTAAATGGCTTCGTCGTGCTAACTTTATCTGTGCAAAGTTTCATTTTTTTCCATTATCTTATTTTAGTAAATGTCCCCCCACAGACCAAGAAAATAACAAATGAAGATGGCGTCAAAGCACTATTTTTCTTTTCGACTATGCTCTGACTAAATGAAGCTCCTTCACTCAAACCTTTTTTTTTTTTTCTTGCAGACAACAGCTCAGCGTTGAGGTCCTACATTGGCAGAAAGGCTCTCCCCGATGGTCCCGGGTCCCCCATGTTGGCTTGCTTCCTGGTCTACCGCTCTGTCCCCTGCCTCAGGAACAAACTCACGCAGCTTCAAGGTAGGAAATTGCTGAGGGTCGCCACCAAGTGGGAAAAACACGGCGTGATACGAATGAGCCAATGTCACGCTTCCCCTCTTCTAGGCTGCACTTCACTCGGGCACTTGTTGTCCAGCAGCAGCCGGTTGGGAATGCCACTCAGAGACCTGCTCAGGCTCGCTCCAGTCCTGCTGGAAAGCGAAACGAGGCCGCAGATGCTCCTCGGTTCCCCGTTGCTCGCACGCTGAACCTTGAGCTCTACTCAAAAACCTTATACTCTTCACACAGCAGAGAGACAGGATGGCCTTTCTGCATGTGTCGCAGGTAACCTTTGAGGAAACCTGTTTTAGGAATACAAACGTAGTTTGTTCCCATTTGTAATATAATGTTTCTTTGTAGTTTTTTTTGTAAAGTTCAACATTTTTGTCCAGAGAGGAAAATAAAGAGTTTTCCCACAGATTATTTTTATATTTGTTTCTGATCAGGTTCACTGCTGAGAAGATGCCAGTTGTCATCACTTCACACAAAAAAAAAAACTTTGGGGATAAATGTAAATACACAAATCAATTTCAATTGACCTAAAAGTTTTTTTAATTAAATTGCCCTGTTATGGCATTTACCTGGAAATATACTCACTACTTTTTGGAAGTAGTGTACAGTGAGTTGGTGTTTGGTTGCCAATGTTTTTTTGACACCCTGGAGACTGGGTGTTCTCAAAGCACGTGTATCCACTTAAAACATTAGTGACTCAGCCATGTTTGACATTTTATGTCTGATGCAAGGAAACGAAACAGATAGCATCACAAAATTACTTGCACAGCAATGCTTTCATTTAGCGGTGTGATGTTGCACTTGTGGAAAAAAAAACTTTTTTTTTTATGTTTCCTCCTAGTCGTATACAATGTACCAAGCGCTTGAACTTGACAGAGAAGCAGCATTCATGCCAACAATGTTCTGGCAACTCCAGTTTACCAGCAGCTGTGTGAACATTCCTCAGAAATGAATAACATGCAAACAAATAAACAGCCCACGCCTTGTCGTTGCCCTCAGACTATCTTCATGCAACTGCGTTCCATCATTGCTCCCTTTATGTCATGTCTGACTGCACTATCTTGGTAGAACTTTGAACGAGATAGCCAAGTCTTCAATGGCCAGCTGGGTGTTTAGCTCACTGATAGCGCGGGTCTTCCGGTTCCTGGAAATCATTTTATCTGGTCTTTAAATGCTAAACTGTGAGCGTTTTACATCCTGATCAAAGACAACCAAGGTTTTAAATGTCTCCGTTTTTTTCTCCTAGGAATTCTTCTCAAGAAAAACAGAATCAAGTTTTTCTACTTTATACAGCTGTAGAAGTATAAATAGCATTTCAAAACAAAAGTAAGGCAAGTATGCACACTATGTTACCTTTAATTTTTTTAATAGCTTCCTCTTTTGAGTTGAAAACTGTTTCCAGTACTAAGCCTTGCGCCATGTGGTTGGCTCATTCTTCACATTCTTTCATCACATGTTGCCTGGATGTTTAAAAAGTGAAAGTGCTTGTGCAATTTTGTTTTTCTTGAGCTGTGTTATTGGCAAAATAGTGTTTGCCTTGAAAAAGTAATCAGGTTCGCCTTGCTTTGGAATGCCTGACCTTAAGCGAAGAATCCTCACGAGGTTGCCTCCACCCTCCTCCATACCAACCAACAATAATATGATCATAATCATTGCAATCACAGCAGCCCTTCTTCCTGTAGACGTGGAGCCGAGTGCTCGCTTTGAGCCGGACAGTACTGTGCCCGGTCTTTGTTTTCATAACAAACCGATGTGGGAGTTTCACTGTGTGCTTTTCTCACGCTCAGCTTGTAGGGTACCTGAACAAAATAAAATTGGTTCAGTGCTTTTTTTTTTTTTTTGTGATGCAAACCATAGAAGTGGAACTTATCATTCCATCTGACTCTTGACTGTGACAGATTTCACTGCACTGTATTTCAAACTCAAATTTTCAAAATGTAAAAAAAAAACAAAACTGCGTAATTCATGTCAAGGGTTTCACCACATCTGCACTTCTGTTCACCTTGCAGGACGTCACCACAGTGCAGTTGCTTCATTTTACAGTCTATTCCGGAAACTCTTGCCAGGTAATTTTAACATTCTAGTTTGAAATAGAGAAGTGTCACTACGCTTTTATGAAGAAGTAGAGAGTAATGGCGCCTTTTTTTTTGTCCTATCCGGCACCACTTCTTTGACTTCCTCTGTGAACATAAAAATGAAGTCGGTGCTCCAGGGTGCGAGTCTAATTTTAATTTTATTTGCATACCGAGAGGAAGTTAGATAAGAGCACAAGTACGCGTACATACACTCACCCTCGAGTGGTAGTTTTACGGTGTGCAACAGGGTTTACAACTTTGCCCCATTTTTTAAAATTCTGTTACTGTATTGCATATACGTTACATAGAGTATTTTGGAGTGGTCACACGCTTTAAAAACCTGAAGGCCACGCACACACATACATTCTTAATAATACTTTTGATGTATATAAGATTTTCTACTTTGTCCCACTTTTTGCCTACATTTTGCATATTCAATCTTTTTTAAAGAGTTTCCATATTTTTTGGGTACTTTCTTCCACTTTTTGCTCACATTTTGTATACTCAATTGCATATGATGCTTTTAGAGTTTCCAGTTTTAGGGTGGTAGATGACCTTAAAATCCTAACGACCATTCAAAATACTACAATAAAACAGCTTTAGTCATATTGACTATGTATGTACTTCAGTTTATTATTGACACATTTCTCCAAACTGTTTTACATATATTTTTACAAGTCATACTCAGTCAATTATATAAAAACACAAAAAATGTATATATAAATAGACGTAATATGTGTACAGCCATTCGGGTCACATGATTGTAGACTGTCCAATGTCTCCATTCATCGTGGGTGGAGGACCGTGTGGGCGTGTGACCAGAAGTTGATAGAAGTTAAATTCTGGAGCTGCGTCACTTGAATGGCTTTTGGCTGAGAGACGTTGGAAGCAAGACTTTCTGCAGGCAGAAAAACGATTGCAAAGTGGTATAGGCGCGGTTTATTTTGGCATGCATGGCATGAGTTGAAAAAGAAAAAAGATCCCTCAGTGCTGAAGTTGACAGAAAATTTGTGTTTGCATGTGGCGTTGTTTAAAGAAAGCAAAATCAAGAAAGTTTGGCGCTCTTCTGCTGATGACAGGTAAGCTCACTTTTGAAATAAATTTAAAGTAAGTGTGTGAGTGTGTGACATGACAAGAAAGTGTGTGTGTGTGTGTGTGTGAAACAGTTGGCCTTCCTCTTCCCTTTTTCTTCGTTCGAAACTTTCAATTCATTGAATGTAAAATTTCCGGATGAATCTGAAGTCAGCACAGCTGGGAGTGACGTCATTGTCCTGCAGCGTGGAATCTTAATTATGACATTCCGCAAATGTATTCATTTATTTTTGTGCATATAAACGCCCGGTAGGATTGCGTTTGCGAATCTGTCGTGTAAATATGATAAGCGTAATTAAAGCAGAACGGGTGTGTAAACTTAGAAGTTCGAAACCGCTTTAAGGCAGGAAGTCAGTTGCTGCTGCGTTCAGGCGTCGCCGGAAAATGTATCAACCAAGTGAAAAAGTGAAGTTAAGAGTTTAAGATTGTTGCAAAACGAAGCGTCGCGTATTAAGTGCAAACAAATAATGGCAGAAACTTGTGGACAAAATAAGTTATTGTAAGCTACTAGTTGCTTTACATTTTAGTAAAAACACTTTATTATATGAAAGAGATGTCATTGCTTGATTGGCCAAATTCTTAACTGTGGGTCGCAGAAACTCAGAATAATTGAACAATTTTTGTTCATATCACAAGAAGAGCCACACATTTGCACCAAAGGATCACACAGATGGGGAAAAAAAGTAGAATATAAGTATGTGTTTCTTTTTACAACAGATATATTTAATTGGATTTAAAAAAAAAATCATTTTAATCCATCTATCCATTTTCCGTACAGCTTGTCCCCCACTTCTTCGATTAGGGGACAATGGAGCCTTTGAGAACCTCTGATCAAGATTCTTTTCAAGGCCATCAGTGTAGTTTTTCATGTGGCAAAACACCAAAAGAATGTGACGTCTTTCAAGGTCTATCAGGAACTTTTATCCACGTTAGATGCTTTGAAGCTTCCTGCACCTCAGGATGTGTATTTGTGTGTGTGTTGGGGCAGTCCACAGAGAGACTGGATGTTGATTACAGACAAAGATCACATTCCAGAAACATTGTTAGGATCTTTGAAGACTACATTGTCCATTGATGTGAAATGTTGCTTGTCCGTGCAGGTTTCTTTCACAATGAATACATGTTTGGGTCCCCATGACTACATCATGCGGTGTGCAATTCAAACCAGCCACAGCTTCTTTGTAATTATGTCTATAAGTGCCATGTGATTGAAAGGCGATCAGTCCAGGCTGTTTCCTGCTTCTTCTCTGTGGAGCTCTCCTCACCAGCACAATGAATACATGACCTAATCCACTGTGTCATGGAAAGTAAAAGCCAACGTAGCTAACGTAGTGATTAATATTGGATTTATTCATCTCATCTTGGTGTGTCTTTCACTTTTCCGATTGTACTTGAACTCATCGTTCTCCAGGAGACTGCAAAATGTCAGAGTGGTGCGAATTTTGAAATGAGAGATGCATCACGTGGGCTTTCCCTGGCCCATTTTGCTCCATTCATGTGGCTTACACACACACACACGTTAACCGGATGTGTGTGTACGTAATTAAAAATAGTTTATTGAAACAGTATTGTTCTGACGTGCGTGTGCATGTCAGCAGTTTCCTGGTTGGGCTACTTGGCGGGCTCAAACTTCCTCTTGATATCTGTGTGCCGCTGACACTGAGGCGTAGTGTTGATGATTTGACACCAGTTATTTGTCAGTCATCGCTAAGTTTGGTCACAGTAGTATGCAGAATTAGCTGCTTTGTTTATTGACCGTTTCCAAAGAAAAACATTCAGTTTATTTGTGTTTGCAAGCGTCTTTTTAAAGCTGTTCTATGGTTGGATTTGCATTGTTAGCAGTTAGCTTGGCCTTGAAGCTACCAAAACAACCTGCAGGCATCAAGCAGTTTCTTAGTATGTTAAACATCTTGACTCTTACGCCAGCGACTGTGATGTGTCAATCACATTTCACAATTTCAATGATCCTATCTTATGCATGTGCAATTTTGGCTTGTAGTTGATCACACCTTTATGAGGGTGTCAAATATGCTCGGGAACAATATTGGCCTGGACGCATTATGCTGAAGGCATGAGTTAATATTTGCATTTAGCACACAAGCATATCACGTTTCAAAAGTTGTCTAACGTGGAATATAATGTACAAACACACATATGTAGGTCACATCTCTGTCCCCCCCAGCAAACCGGTATCTAAAAACCAGCCTTAGCATGATGAATGTTACAAAATGTATGTTATAGGGGTTTACATTTAGATATTATGTCTAATTTTCTTATTCAAATCGATGCAGTATATACATGATTACACTAAAACCAGTGTGGGTCCACATACTAGTTCAAAAGTTCAGCCGTATCGCCACCTAGCGGCAAAATAAGAAGATGACATCCTTTCCCAAGCCGAGCGTTACATAAATACTCTGCCGCCATCTGCTGTACAAATTGAAAACTACATTTTTAAAAAAAACACTAACCTCAACGCCGCCATCTGCTGTACAAATGAAAAACTACATCTTTAAAAAAAACTAGCCTCAACGCATAATTTCAAGAGAATTCCACATATAAATTAAATATTTTTTGTTTTTAAATGAATTAAATGAGCTCATTTTTTTACACTCTAGTGTACCAAATTTAATGTATGTACCTTGTATGAGTGATACCGAACAATTGTTGTTTTTTGAGTATCAATTGAGGCCAAAGCAAAGTTATAGTCATGTAATTTTCGCACATTTGTTTCACCAGACTGCTAAGTGCGCAGCAGTATCGATTTCCCGCACTTTTCATGCTACATCTTTGAAGTCCCGCCGCCCTAATAGGCGCTATTGACTAGCAGAAGCCGTCGGCTGCGTGTATTGATTGGTTATGGTGTGTAAAGTGAAGATTATGGGAGGTTGATGAGAATCCGGCACGGTTTGGTTCACACGCAGCATGTGTTTGTGTACTTTACTACTGATAGGTGCGTTCACTGTCACCACAGGTTATTTTATAAAATATTTACCAGGGCCACAGGGCAAACACCTCTAGTTGTTATATTGATATTTATGTGAAATAAATCCATGTTATGACTCACTGGATTGACAAAAACTTTGGTGGTCAAAATCAGAACACACATGACTACTCTGTTACTCGCATGATTCATGTAGACCACACATGGAGATAACAAAAGTTCACACGGTTGCTGGTCAACAGTTCAAAATGATGTGTGTGGTCTAATAAGAAACACAAAAGTCTCTTTCTCCATGTGAGCTGGACTCTGAGAGTGTTTAGACTATGGAGGATGTGAGTCAAATCCTTTTGAGTCTGACTCATGATCACGCAGACTGCACAGAAAAAAATGTCAGGAAGGGTTCAGGAGATGGGAGTGAAATTCAGTGGTGCCTTGAATTAAAAGTAACCTGATTTTCTGATCATAATTCTTACAGGCATGCATTCTTTATCCTCTGTGAAGAATAAAATGATTGTGGCTCACTGAGAACTTTTGACCAGTGACATTTATCGCTGTCTGTATTATACTGCCCCCCTGTGGCCAACGAGCCTCACGATATCCATTATATTGAAGTAAAAATAAAAAAAGTGGAAACAATGATTTAATTTCCTTTCATTCTTATTACTGTTTTCTTTTAAATTGACTATGACATTTTGTTTCTTTTTCGAGTGGCGGCGTCGGAACGCATGAATGGCATTTTTATTCATTTCCCAGGAGAAAATCTGGAAGTCCAAGACACCACTGTTTGAACTCTGCTGGTTAGGTACAAGGAACACTTCCGCAACATGGCGGGGTAACATGACTCCACTTATGCAATGTACAAGTCTTATGATTATGCCGTGGCTCCTCTCTGTGTTCATTTGTGCTAACAATGTAGAGTAGGTATAAAAAGTCAATGTGCAAAGAAACGGCTTCCCAGCATGCATTGCGTTTCCATAATATGGCATGTGAACTGAAACCTCCATTTCATCCCCAGAGATGGACAATGTCTCCTGAGATTTCTGGGAAAAGGGAAGCTTCTTTGCTCTCTCCTTTTTTTCTCATGACACATGTGCACACTCACAAGCTCAGAAGTCATAAGTCGAAAATGGGGTGGGGTGGCTGTGGGGGGTGTTGACTTTGACTTGATGACTCAAATCAAACCGCAGTGCTCATTCGCTTCATTCTTTCCGCTTCTTATCTTCAGGTTTTCTCCATTATTTCCCTTCTCTTCTCTGTTTTAGCCATGAGCTCATTCCATGCCTTTTTGCTCTCCAAATCTCTGCGAGACTCATCGTGTGTGTGTCTGTGTGTGTGTGTGAGTGTGTGTGTGTGTGTGCGTGTGTGATGTTGATGCGATGTATGCGTGGGAAGCTGACTCGCCTCCATCGGAGTGATTAAAACATTCCAACTCGCTCTTCTTTTTCCCTTTCGACTCTCTCAGGCTTTAGTGAGACTCCTCCACTGAAGCAGAAGAAGCGAAAAAGATGAAGAAGCGCAAACGGTGAGTGAAAATCATCCGAAAATCAATTTTTTGTCTAAACTTTGATGTGGAAATGATATCTGGAGCTTGTTTGGTGGTCTGTCTGGGTTCAATTTGGCAATGCTGTTTTGGTAGGAGCGTAAATCTGAAAAAGAAACTCTAAAAAGGTGAAGTTGTGTTTTTGGGGATGAGGTCAAGTGATTGGTGAGGTCATCAGGGCTACTTGTTGATGTGTATTGACAGAGAACGTCTCCATTAAAGTTGTTTGTTGAAACGGTGCTAGCTTGATGCTAAGCAATAATATGAAAATCTATCTATGAGCTAATGTCACGCAAGGCTGAATGTGAATACTCATTTGTCTGTGTGCTGTGATAGACTGGCGACCAATCCAGGGTCCAGACGAGTCCACGTAGATAGGTTTTGGTCTAAAACTGTTCCCAGGTGGCTGTGACGTCATTCGATCAAAGATAAATTATTGCAAAATGTTTCAGATCTGGGCATGTGGCGCATGAAGCCAACACAAGTTGATACACTAATTTGTAAGCAAAGAGGTCAGTGATTTCTGAGCTGGGTAACAAGGATGGGAGGGGCCACATAGAGAGGGACACCAGACACGATTACTAACCAGCATCTCTAAATATGGGCAAAATATGTGCCGGACCATAAACGGTGAAAATCCAAGTATCTACCGAAATGCATTCGGATGAGGTGGTGCTGCCGGGTTTTGCACAAACTCTACGTGGGTGGAGCCATGTGGGAAGGCCATGACACAAATGACTCAGTGGCCTGTGTTGCCGAGTAGTTTGAGTAGCACACACACCCGCAACCCCGCGTTTGACAGAATACCGGTGACATCACTTGAAAACCTCATCCTGCATTGGAGGCGGCGCCACCACAATGACAAGTTGACCCCAACTACTACTGAATACCACTATAGAATAAATACATTATTTTTTTCTCATTCGGTGCTATTTGGTGTTCAAATATTTGAAATATTTAATTGACTGTAGTTTTATAAGTTTTAAAATATTTTATGATTTATTTACAGTATTTGAAACACGTAATATTTATGTATATTTTTCTATATTCTGAATTCAAGACAAAGAAATAGTTGAATCATGAATCCCATGAAGGAAGGTACTAAATGGCTTGGATTAGATGCTTGCGTGGGCACGTGTGTTCTTTTGTACTTTTTCTTTTTCCTCATACTCACTTATGACTGTGCTGTTGACTCAAATGACTAAGTCACTCATATTTTCTCTCACATCCTCTTATCGTTTTATTTCCCTGCTTCCTATACGAACTTGGTGAAGCCGCTTGAGAGACATCAAGAAAAATTATAGATACTTTATATTTATCCATGAGGGAAATACTTTTGGAAATTCTTTTAGTGGTCTTTACAAGGAAATCGCAAGGCAAAGCAAACTTGTTGAATCATTATTATTAAAACAACCGTAATAGTGGCAACTTTGGTCAACACAACATGAATAATATACATCCAAATATTTTTTACTCCTGCCTTGATTGACATTTTCCCCCCACAAATATTTTCAATAAGGTTAACTTCACAGCCTCTATGAACTTTGTTGCTAACCAAAACAGCAGGACTACGTTTCCTTTTTGTGTTGGGGACCATTCTCTGTCTTTGGTAGTCTACTACTGCTGTGGGTTCCCCGCAACTTGCCAAAAGTGACTTGGTACGGTTGAGTTATTTTGCTAGTCTTGACAACTTTTGCCTTGTCGAGATGATTGTGATTGTTGTTGTGGTAATTATGCAAGCGGGAAAAGTATGATCATCATCATCACAACAGTCATTTTCAAATTAAAAATTAAGCAGAAGTCAGCCGCAGCTTGTTTACCGACAAGTTGAGTGCGGCATCATTTCTCTGTGGAACAAACTCCAAGCCACCGCAGAGGCTGCCAGTAATGTGACGTCATGATACGCTGCGTGATGTTGCAGTAGTAGTTCCTCTTTATGCCACAAGAGGGCGACTCGTCCCCACAATTTCAACGTTGAAAGTCTTGAGTTCTTTCCACCATTGTCGGTTCTTTCCCCCCATATACACAGTATATATCTCTTTGTGAAATATAAATTTATTATTTATTCAGCACAATCTTAACCACTGAATTGTCTTAATTGATTTTTCTATGTTTTATCTCATTTTTATGCAAAAACAATCTCCCTAATGCGAATGATCAACAATATACTCCGTAGGAATTAATCACAATGTGGCCTAAGAGAGATCTATTTATTAAAAAAAAAAAAAAAAGGTTAATGTTAAGGCTTCTTTTTTTTTTTTTTTGTAAAAGTCAATTGGTTATTTTCACTTTAAGTCAAAAACAAAACAATATTATAGTGTTTTGAAGTACTAAATGAAATGTATTCATAATCTTCCAAATATTTATGGCTTTGCAAGTACATATGAATATTGTAGTGATTGACTCCTAAACGACTCTTTTGATCTGATGTCACATCGCAGTTTATAAAATCCGTCCATGAACGCTTTATGAAGTATGTTTTAATATTTAGTACCTCTTTCAGTTTGTTGGCCTGCGGAGAACACGCACAAAAAAAAAAAACACTGTCATGATCATATATATTCCGATTTGGTGTGTTTAGGAAACATCGCGCGACTATTAAACTATTAAACTATTAATTTGTTATTTTTACGGATGACCTAATTATTGCTCCCCCCCACCCAACGCCGTCTCAATTTTGTTCGATAAATGACCGTTCAAAATAACCATGCTTGATTTTATTTCTTTTACCAGTCACACTTTTAAACTTTAAAATCGTCTTTAAAAACAATCGTGTTATTATTTTTTATTTCCAACGACCTCACGTTTGATTAGAGAGGAAAACAAATTAAATAACGTTTACAAAACTATTCTGTGTTAATAATTACACGAAGCAAGGGAAATGAGGTCGAACGCGTTTATTTAAAAAAACGCACCATTCGCATATAACTAAGATTTAAATAACGAACTACTTATAAAACATCAAGGGTTGTTCGTTAAAGGCGTAAATATTGAAAAGAAAAAGAATTCATTTGGTATTTTTTTCATACAATTACCGTGAATGTTTATGTGGGTTGAAATGCGCATTTCTGCTTTTAAACACTCATAAGGGCTTCGTTGGCATATTTTTAATGCCATTATAGCGAACATTTATTAATTTATTAATATTAATTAATAACTACGCGTGCGTTAAATGGGTAGAAACCGCGCAACTGTCACGTCGTAAAAAAGTGAAAAAAAATCCTATTAAACGTCAGAAACGAACAACCAAAAACATTATTATAAATGTCATGAATTACAAAAATGAAACTTTTCCCCTGTGTCATTTACAGTAAATCTTTAAACGCTTATTTTGCACCATTTGCTCCCCCAAATTATAACTTATCACGGTAGAAATGTTTAAGAATGACGTTGCTCTTCTTTCGTTAAATAACAAAAACATAGTCAAATAAAAGTCCCCACAGCTCTAAAATAGGAAAACGTTCATCATTACAGTAGTGAAGATAATGTCACATAAACTTCCTGTGCGTGATTATGGTACGAAATTGAGCTGAACTTTTGTTTTGGGGTTTCACTTTCTCACTCAAGAAAAGACGTATTAATATATACTATATGTTAATAAATGATATACTGTACATGGGTTAAGTATTCAAATATTGACTTTGTATTAAAATATTTGACTACTAACTCTTTAACTGCATATGTACACGTAATATCACGTTGGTTGCTTGTAAAAGTGTCACATTCATTTATGAATATGATGCAATTATTAAGAGTATTAATATTCAGCTTCCAGTTCATGTTGGCATGCAGAGAACTTAAAAAAAACATCAATATATTCCCCTCTGTCTATATATTGTTTTTAACATGATATATTATGGAGAGGCCAAAAATGTTGACAGAAAAAAAAGAGGAAGGACACCTGCGCTGAACAAAAAAGGCCTCTAAACCGTCTGGCCGAATTTTAAACTGACACTTCTTTTTTTTAAGGCCTGAAAAACACATAGAGTTTTGATTTATTAAAACAAATATGGCTGCCTAAGTTTGATTTTCATAAAAAACAAATCTAGATCATAGTTACTGTATATGGCCACCAGAGACGCTTACATTCAAATGAGAAAACGACATGCTGCATTTCAACGGGGTTACCCTTAATAAATACCTTTATTTTCACAAATATACACTATGATTTAATAGTTTTTCTTCATTTTCAGCACTTTATTTCATTTCAGTGCATGTTATTTTTTTTGTATGATTCCTTCAGGTAAGAAGGACTCAGTGAACCTTAGCTAATAAATAAGAAAGTTCTGCGGCGTTCTGGAAAGTTGAAAGCTATTAAAATGTTTTAGTGGAATTCTTGTGTGTATTTGCAAATTTGCTTGAGGGAAATATACATTTTATTTACATAAGAAAATGTTGAGACTCCCACGCCAGAAAGGAAATGGTAAGTGGAGGTTTTGTGAGGTCCTCAGATGTTAAAAACACAAATTTCCGTCACTTGTCATTATATTAAACATTTTGTTATATTGTTTTTTTTTAAATGGGTAACATTAAGGATAAAATGCCATTTTTTTTAGGCTATTCCAATGTACTTTGGACAAAGTGGTAGCCTCTTAACGAGTCTGCTCATTGTGTTAGTGTATTATCGTTCTGTTGACTTAATGAAGCTTCAGCCCTCATTTGGAAAGTTTTCCTTGGTCCCAAGATGCCACTAGTTGGCGCCAAAGCAATATTTTTTATAATAGACATGACATAAGTTTTCTATCAAAACACCCTCCCCCCAAATTTGCAAATTGCTTATAAATATTTCACTGGATACGATTATCAGGACTAACTGAATAATTCCATGTTTTTTTTGTTTTTTTTTTTAAAGACACTCCTGTTTTTATTACTAGACAAGCCTGACGTTTGCGTTTTGTTTGTAAAAACAAAAGATAGTGACGCTACCATAGCAATCATTTGGGGAACAAATGAACGATTATATGAGTATTTTCTCGCACGCATCACTTCTCTGTACACCTCGCAAATGATGTTTGACCATATCTCATAAGTGTCTAAATCAGATGCTGTTGAATTGAGGTATTTTTAGCGCAGCTCTTGCAGATTAGCACACATTGTCTTCTGATGACCTTTTGATTGAGGTAAAAGCTGATATCAGCACCAACCGTACAGTTGGTTGCCACGGCAATGAACTGACTCACTCGGTTTGACATGACGGTTAGAATCTTGAAACTATAAAACTGCATGCCACCAGTTCTTTAAAGGGCTGCTAACTGTGTTCAAAGAGAGCTTGAAACGGTCCTTTCGGAGGGGCGTAGGCGAAGCCATCGTTTCAGGAGTGTGTGTGTGGGGGGGGGGCTGAAAGCGTTCAGAGTAAGCCAACATTTATGGGCTAATGGTCATCTCGTCAACTTCTCCAAAGACCTTAACAATCAAATCTTCATATTCTGGTTGCGATAAAACACAATGACAAGTAAAGCACAGATAATACCTGTAAATACATAATAAATAAACAAAGAATAGATAAAGGAATAAGAATAAGAATGTGTTGTCGCATTTGTTTATAACTACCGTAACATCTATGCTAATTTCCGTTAGCCTGTCTATGGCTTTTTCCATTATATGTTAGCATTAAGCAAATTGACAAATTGATAAACGGGGGTGCCATCTAAGCAGAAGAGAATTTGGGAATGGAAACAAAAGAATTATTTAGGATTCCAGAATGTCGTGTCGCATAACTCTTGCCTCATTTACTGTAACGATTATTAAGAGAAGTTGTCTGAGACATCATGAAGAGACGAGGGATGGTCCCAATTAAAGCTGCCCGTAGTCACACTTCCAAAAAACAAAAATGTGTGCTTGGCAGAGTTTGCGAGTGCTGGCGAGAAGACGATGCAGCTGCTCCATCGGGCCGGCCGGTACTGTACGTCATCTGATGCCAAAACCAAACTTGTGAATCTCAACATCCTCAACATCTGGACAACCTCACCCCCTCACCCCCAACCTCAACCTCCTCAACCCCCCCCCCCCCCACACACACACACACATCACATCACTAATTTGAAGTGTTTATATGCTCAATAACAACGTCAGATTTTAGTACGCTGTTTATTTATTTGATTGGATAATAGCCAGCAGACAAAATTGTTTACGGGTCTCTACAGAGGGAAGGAGACACAATTTCGCACAAAACAATCTTATATTGCAGTGTAAGTTACCCCAATTTTTAATACTCCTGCTAAATCAAATCCTAACTATCACTCGGGATGTTCAATACCACTTTTTACAAACCGCTACCAGTATAATCACTAAATTCTTAAGCGGTCACCGATGCCAAGGACTGATACGGCACGTACATTTGACGCGTAAAATTTCCCCTAAAACAATGACGGATGATTTTTGAAAAAGATCTTTATCACCCAACATACCAAATGTTCCTTCAATTTGCATAAAAGAAATAATTTCTATTCTTTTAACTTTAAATTTCTAGTTCCTGATTGGAGGACGGTTGATACTAGTACCGGTCAACGTTACATGAATGGCTTTTACATTCCATTTACGGTTGGCTCATTTTCATAACGACCTTTTTTATATTTGTGTATTTGTGGTTTTTCTGTTTAGTGGTAGACTGTAGGAGGACTGTTGTTATGCTACAACACTCCTACATGTGCATATTTGTACATGTACAGATGCACGAGAAAACCAAAGTGTTACTGACGGTTGCTTCTCCTCCCACACCGACCAGACAAACTTTTTTTTTTTTTAAGAAGAATTTTACGCCCTCTGCCAAGCTACTGCTTGGTACAATTTGTACTCTCAAGTCAGAGCAACATTTTGGCAGAACGATGGATTCAATTTCGTATCTCAAGGCACCACTGTAATTCCGACCTGACGAAAATAAATATATGGATAAGAGCATCTTTAAAGGGTTTAATATTTTGCCAACTTCCACCACAATGCTTTTGTTTGGTTTTCGGGATCGTCACTGCGGTTGTTTGACTGCGACTTACGGTTGCAAACAGGAAATGGTTTCCTGAAACAAAGCCCCCACACACACCCTGCTCCTCGGTTAATTTGAGCCCAGTTTCCCAGTTTCCGATCTTTGGTATTTTGGGACTTTTATGTTGTGGTGATATGCTGAAGCATGGGAAACATGATTAGGTTTGGCAGCAACCACTGACCTTTGACCTGATTGCCGAAACGGGGTGCCGAGGTGCACCAGAGTTGATAATCGGCCATCCATTATTTTTTTGTCTTGTGATGTAATGTCGTCAGAATTTGTTTAGTCTGGTTGATTCGGGCCTGACCGGTTTGCTGCCTAGATAGGCTGGAGATGTACACCTCATCTATTTATATTTTGAGAGTTTTACGTTGCATCTCTGTTGTTTTTTATAATACTGTGATTAAGTATGGCAACAACCACACACGAGTCGATTTGCAGCAGCAAAAGCATACACATGGCAACAGAGATATAAATTTGAAATATTTTACAGAAATTAAATATACTAATGGAATGGATGACCTACTTTTTTAATTCAATTAGTTTTAACTGTGATATATATATATATTTTTTTAATATTTGATTTTGCCCGTTTCTTGAAACATGATCTACCTGCGTCTTCTTTTTTTTTTTTGAAAGGGAGTGACTCTATTCAGTTTTTTTATCATTATTTCCCCTTCACCACAGAGAAATGTCAAAAGTCATATCGGGCTTTTCTTGGCTTCCCTTTTCTACCTTTTGAAACCCGATCACCCCGGTCGGTCGGTGTCCTTCCTCCGGGGTTGTTGTCTTTAAGTGGCAGAACAAAGAATTTCTTCACTTCTCACCTATCATTCTTTGTGGCTGTGTGTGACGTTGTCGATTATGTCGTGTAAAAATGTTGTCGTTCCTTTCTGATGCGACTGATTTTTGTGGTGTGCAAATAGTCCCGTCGGCCTCTGTTTGTTTGTGAGCCGCAGCACGAGTCCGCGTGAAACAAATAATCATTTAAATGCTTGTGTTTGTTTGTTGTTACTTTGAGGAAAGAAAAAAAACATACTTTGCTACTAATATTGAAACTATGATTCAGACTGAGACAAGATCTTATTTGCCGTGACATAAATAGTCCCTTCAATTGTGACGGAGGGGAGGATGTAATTTTTAAAACTGTATTTGTTTTAAAAAAACAAAGTCAGCCTTTGTCTAAATGTGATCTGTAATTTAAGACAAATGCACTGACAAAAAGCCCCACTTTAAAAAAAGGTCTTAATTAATAGTGGCACCATGTGTACTTTAATAATGCCACTTGCCAATTTCTATTTCAATGAAGATTCAAATTATATCAAATCCAATGAAGGACATTTTTAAATTATATTTTAAAATTGTGAAATTTATAAAATGTCACATCCGATGCTAATTTTCTCAAAAATAATCCTTTATTAATTTTGCTACTATACAATTGAAGAATTGCAATTAAGAAATAGTCATAAAAACACAATCATTGCTTTATATTTTAAGTTTTATCCCAAAAACCAAATTTGTAATGATTGTAAATTTACACTGTGACCAAGAAAAAGAAAATACATTTTAAATGCCGACATCACAACTTATTACATTTGCCTCAGAATTCGACTTAAACGGTCATAGAATTGATAAAGTACAAAGACGTACATAAATGTGAAAAACAAATTTATTATATTAAAAATGACTTTTAGTTGACAATTGTGTCACCTTACAATCATTCTACACTTCAATTTGAGTCTAAATGTAAAACATATCAATGTCTGGGAACTCACCCGATACCTTAACTACACCGTTACCTCGCATTGCTTCAAATTCACAATTTAGCCCACAAAAGTCTCATTCTCATCTTGCATCTATATTATGTGTAGCTGATTTGATGTCAGATGCTTTTCACACAAATAAATTCATAAGTCAAAGTGAAACTGCATAACACTTAGGTGGAGCGATAATAACCAGCGAGAACAGGAAGGGAAATTTCCCTCATCGAGTCTTCTATTCTGTGACAACCCACTCACTTTCGACTGGAAAGAAAAATAAGAGCGAAAATGCATTTTGACCTTTTCAGCAACAAGTAAAAGCATGAAACAATTGTATGCGTGTGTAACAAATATTTCCTGGTTGTTGAATATGCATCATTTCATTTTTTCACATTGACAAGAGCATGTCATGCCAGTCTCAAAATGACAACCTTGCGCAATATTGACGATATTTACACCCACGCGCGATCAAAATATAATTATTTGAGTTTCAAAAATGATCAGTCTCTGGGTTTGATCAATTAATATAAATATGTACTTTATGAGATAAATATTACACTATTTATTATTTTGGGTGCTTATCAAACACTGGTGTGTCTGTGACTTTGTCTCATAATGCTTATTTTGATTGTCACTGTCATATAATAATAGCGGTGATGAGGGATTGCTCTTCCTAATATTTAATATAATTTTCTGGATGTGATTGTATAAACATGTAGTGCTTGACAGCGTACTGCTGGTTGCTTATTTCTAACTGCGTGTATGTGCACACTTCTGCAATTTGTTGAGTGTGTTTTTCTCCCTGGTTTGGTAAATACTATTTTTTATTTTAACAAAATTGATTTCAATTTTGAATCAACAATTTTTTTTGGACAGTGTGTGTGTATATATAGTTTTCATATTATGCTTGTGTCCTGTGCATTTGTGTATACTGTAACTAATGTTGATATATTTAGTGTTTATGGTCAAGCATCCACCGAATGTATTTCCGTGCCTGACTGAAAAGGTTATTTCCGGACAAGTTTGGCTCAGAAAAAAAAATAAAAAATCTTGACAAAGCTGTGACACTTCACGCAGAAAACGGTACAATACGGAACCACCCTTTATATTAACATTTACTGTGTGTGTGTCTGTCTCCGTTTGATTTGCATGCGCCTGCACACGGGAGCCAGATGTGAGTGAGACCGTCTGACATTTACACATTCAAATCGAGGCGTCGGAGACGCTTGAAAAGATTAATATGGCTGCCCGCTTGTTGATAATCTGTACAGATGAGGCCCATGGTGAGTCGACGGCCGCTAAATCAACAGTAGCTTTTTGCTGGCTTTATTTTGAGGCTCTTGTTGAAGCAGCTTAATATAAGCAAGCAGAGAGTAAATCTTGCAAAAAGAGGATTCATGTTTATTAATTATTATTAAACCCTGAACGCATAATTAAACTACTCTGTGATTATGCAGCATTAAACCCTCCAAAAGTGCTTTCTTATTGTCAACTGCTGCCGTTTACAGAATCTATTTGCAGCTAAAAATGTTTGGTTCCTGAGTAGTCACTGTAATAAAAACACGCTATGAGTCAGGATTGTTGAATGCCTTTGCATTGCTCACTGGATGAATGCAATCTTTATTTTCCGCAATATTTGGGCCACACCGAGCCATACCAGGCTTCAGGGTCTCACGGCCAAATGTTGCTGACGGGCTTCAAAATCTTCCCACGCCAACACAAATAAGGGGAAGTGAGAAGTCGAAAGTATTCCGGCTGTTTATTGATAGCTACTACATTTATCTTTTGATCCCTTTCTCTTTCCTCTTCTCTTTAATGACAGAACCCCCTTCCCGCCACTGTCTTTTGGGATAAATTAGCTAAAGTGGAGAAAGTCCATCCATCATTATGATCAATATGAGCCTTAGCCAGGCCACTCCTCCGTGACTCACATCCGACTGTATCCTGTGTGCGGAACTGACTGAGAAGCGTGTTCTGTGTTTGTGCAAGACTTCCATTGATGTCAAGACATCTGACATCTTACGATTTAAAAACAAAAGCAAAAAGGGCAACTTCAGATGACCTTTTAGCTACAGTGACACGCTGTGATATGAATGATCTGAAAAATGCAAAATGAACACAAATGGTGCGGCAATACTTGTAGACAGACAATATGACAATGCTCAAAGGCATGTATTCTTTATTCTTATTTTTTAAACTAGGTAGTCTTTAAAAAAAAAAAAAAGACTAATATTGGGAAACCTTTTTGCGTGTTTCTCTGTTTGTATTATATCGCCCCCAGGTGGCCAGAGTACGCACACCTAAAGGAGCAGCACAATATCCATTGAAGGGTCAAACTATCCCAAAAAGATTCGTTCCCCCCATCTTGTTCCTTGGCTCTTTCTGCTCATTTTATCTGCACCTTCATCTGATGAGTCAGCCCATCTCATGTCAAACGAAACCATTTTGCCAACAAAAGAAAAACTGGGACGGCAGCCAACGAGTCCAGTGAGTTTGCACGTCGCTCACTTTTAATTGTTTCATGCCGCCGCTGCTTTTGTGTCCTCGTTTGACCCCGAACTATGATGGCACGGCGGTAATGAAAGCCATATGACTAGCGAGTTGCTTAACTTTGAAGACTTAAATCCACATTTGACTTGTTACCAGGATGTCAGTCTATGTAAACAACGTGACAACAATGAAGGACAAATTCAATTTTTGACACTAAAATAAAAAAAAATAGTATTTTAGAGACCTCCTGCTATAATAGATTTCTGTTCTTAACTTTGATTTTAAATTTTAGCACTTTGCTAACATTGTTTGATATTATCCTACAAATGAACTCGATGCCGATCCCATCTGCAGTTGAATAACAAAACCACTCCGGTGTTGTTTAGGGTGTTGGCGTCATTCCCGCTAGGTGAGAGTGATAAACATCTTGGGTGCAAAGGTTAGAAAATGTGCGATAAGCTCCCGAAGGAAGACTTGTCCTTCGTACCATTCGCTGGCGTTCACCCTTCGACCCGCCGCCGCTTAAGTAAGTAGTCTAGAAACATCGGCTCATCCATCAAACTGGCCCCAAACTCACTTGACCGAGTCATTTATCAGCTCGATGATGCACTCGCTCATGTGTAATTTGTTTTTATGGCTAATGTGATGAGTGGCAGGTTTTCTAACCCCAATAACTTGTCCTTGATTTATTTATTTATGTATTTATTTATTAAATTGTATTTTTTTTTTATTAAATTAAATTGTATTTATTTATTTATTAAATTAAATTTGATTTATTTATTTGATTTAGTTATAAACTGCTACTCAGTGCATTACATCAATCGATGCATTCAAATTTGGTTTTATTTCTTTGTGGCAAAAAAAAAAGTTAACTCAAACATCTCCCCGATTATATATCAGTATTTGATGCACGTGTTTGACCTTTTTAAAGTTGTTTGTGTCGTCTGCTGAATATGCAATTAAAGCTGCGTCATTCGTCTTTGCCTGCAGTCTCGATCAGGCTCGGGAAAAAAAAAAAAAGTGACAAGAAGCTGCTTTGTTCGTATTCCCTCTGAAGTCTTTTAGTATCAAAACAAGTTAGATCACCCAGGATATATTTTCTCACAACCTAAATAGACTTTTGCTTTGCTACCACACAATTTTAACTATTCTTGTACCAATGATGAATCCGCTAAAAAGTCAGACATTTTGATTTAAGGGCCCGTAAGAAGTGTTGAGATAAATTACAGTCGTCCATTATAATCCGTCAATTAGGATGAGGCCATTCGTCTTACTCCTCTTTAATAAGTAGAGCAAGCGCGGTTGCCATTCCTTTTCTCTCGTCACTTTCAATACGTCGTAAGCAAACTTCATATTGAGCCAAATTGACAAGGCTAAAAAAAAGGGCCTTTTAAGCTTTGTCTCGGGGGTACTTGACTTGATGAATGGCCTGCATGAATAAATCACATCAGGGACACGGGCATGTTCCCGAGTCCTGATGGATGACTCGGCACTTTGTCTTCTTGCAAGATGAAGAGCGTATATGCCTCCAACACATTTATCCAAATAACCCTGATGAGTGTTAAAAGCTTGCCTGGCGACTGTGTCCGTACAGCTGATTGAATCGATAGTTAGTCGTTGTTACGATACTGCTGTCTCTGAATCGTAATGCGAGACATACATTCTGTTCAATTTTGAATTGGAACGTACTTTTTTTTTTATTTCAGATAAGCAAATGCAACAACGATATAATATATGCTCGTAACGTGGCACTTGGAATTCATCTTTGATGGATTAGCTCATTTGACAATGGGACTTTTGTTTTTGATGACTTTTGGTGTAGACGCATGACTGAAAGGGTTGGAGATGAATGGCTAGTCTCTGCACGTTATAACAGGAAAAACAGTTTTAATCACTTCGATCTTTGCAAACATTATTTTACCCACAGTGACACACTCACAAGATGAGAGCAAACCCCACCCACATGCTTTCACTTTTTGGCTCTTACACTGACAAATATCACAAATAAACCTTCCTTTACCCATCCAAAAACTGGAACTATTTTTTTCCACATACGGACAGTTAAGTGTTTGAACTCTGTTGCTAACCAAATCAGCAGCACCTATCGAGGAATGCAGTCTTTCAGATAAATGAAATGTGGATTTGCTGTATGTTGTAAATGATGCAATGAACTTTGTCCTTGTCGTCTTTGACACATCACTTTCATGCTCTCATTTCTTCTCTGTCTGTCTTTGTATTTTTCAGCTCCATATTGCTGAGTCAGCCTCATGACTTCATCGACATCATGAGATGGTACGAGGGCGTTGGTTGCAGCAGCAGTCCCAGGAAGCACTCTGCAGCTGCAGCTTCATTTGTGGCACCATCACTCCCACGGAGAGTTCTTTTTTCCCACCAACCATGTAAGGAAGTAGCTGGCGATAAAGCACCTACACCGAGGTTGGCTTTTGTGGTTTTGGCTGTCCAGGTGTTGAGGTTTCATTTCCGCTCTTTCCGGCGTTGGTGGTGCAATGGCCTGCACGCTGAGGTCACGTCGGATGGCGCAATGGCCGGCATGGCAGCTGAGCACAAGGGGCTGTTAGATGTGTTTTTTAAAAAAAAAAAAAAAAATCATGAGAGCGAGCCAAAATGTGAACATCTGCGTTTTCAAGTGCTCACAATGCAGGCTTTTGATTTTCACATAAAGAAAAATCATGCTGCGTGAGCTTAACGTGGAGGTTCTCGTTTAAAAATATGCAAATATTAGAACATTTTTCAGACAAATTACGAATTTATTATCTTGAATGTATTCTTTAAACTCAAGAAATCTCAAGAAATCTCCTTTCACTACTCATTGGTCTCTATCTACACATAATAAAAATGTGTATTTAAAATCCCATTATTTTAATGATTCCCATTTTCTAACGTGGTTTAATTTTTATATTTAAGCCTTCTGATTGTTTTTCCCCCTAAATTTAATTACGCTGTAGACACGGCACAGCTGTTATCACAATGGTAGGCACGTCATAAAAAAAAAAAAAAAGAAAACTCGTGCGTGTGTGTGCATGTGAAAGGGGTCGAGTTATATTTGTCTCGCTATAAAGCTCTGCGTGCTTCTCATTTCCAGTCATTTAGCAGAAGTGAGCGAGTCAGTGAGTCGCTTCAGAAGAAATGACTGTTGCAATCTCAAGCTAAGGTGTAATTTTTCCAGCTGAAAATTATTTGAGGTTTTAATTATTTGATAAGAAGCGCTTTCCAGGCTGGGAGCCACACACAAACAACTTACATAAATTCAAATGACCCATTTTTAAAACATTTTTTTTATAACTGTGTTAGCATGTTGCATAATAGCTAATATCTACGACCATTTTTTTTTTCTTAGTATTCACCACTGACTGACTGACTGAGAATACGTCCGGGCATGTCTCAAGTCCCACAATTGCATTGACACACATACACACAATCTGTTTCAGGCTCACAAAAGAAACACTGTCTCATGCTCATCCAAGCATTTTTAAAACGAAAGAGAAAATGTTCCATCAGTAAAGTTGTTAAGGGTGGTGCTGCTGAATTGTTGTGCTAATATCAAAGTCAAAAGTCAAAGTCTGCTTGATTGTCAATTTCTTCACACAAAGAGATCGAAATTATGTTACCACTATCCCACCGTGACAAGACATAGTTCACAAGTAAACAAGCCAAGAAAATAAAAATGAGAAGGCACAAACAATGAATAAATAAGAGTGATGAATAAATAATAAATAAACAAATAACACAATAAATCACAGCAGCATTCGACGTAAATACCGACAAGTACATCGGAAATCAAACTGTTGTAAAACATAACACCCAAATGACATACTACGTGCAGTATTCATAGTTGGGAGACTTTCTTAGTTTCCTTTTTTGAGGTTTGAAAAGTGTCACAAGTATTTCCCCGAGTGTGAAATCCCCAAGCCATTTTTTGAATTCTCAGTGAGGAAATGAAGAACAATAGCGACATGACAAATTGGACTTGGTTGTTGTTTTCTTTTGGAGATAACCACTAAGCCAGCCGGTTGATCAAAAATTTGTTGTGTAATGCTTTGATAAGAAGGAAATCAGATTAGTATGGCCTTTATACGTCATTTCTTGCCAGAAAGGGGTGTCATTGTATGGAGGCCATGTACGGAATGCTGGCATTATTGCAACAAACAAGTCGTCTCGTTAAATCAGACATAAGTGCGAAACTTTAATCATGTTTTGCATCTCAAAACTATTTTCGTCTTTGCTTTGCCGATACCGGAAACGGACGGGAAATTTTGGCAAATCTGGAATTCACCATGCAAATAGCCCAATTACTGCTTTGATGTGGTCGACCGCTATTAGTGTGGAAATAAAATTTATGAGGCGTATCATGTTGAAGGGAAGCTCAACTTTAAGAATGTTATGCAATTAATCCGATTAAGCTGAAGCAGGAAAAATAAATCTCAATGTTTCTTTCGATGTGTTGGAGTGGGTAAACTATTTTTTTTTAATGTATATCGGAGATTATTGAGGGTGCATCAAAGTGAAACATCTGTTATTTGAAATTGTCTTTGATGGGTACAGTAGAAATAAAATGTTGATCTTCCAGCGGGAATGTGTCATGCAGGCCACACCCGCTCGGCTGGCGACATCGTTTCTTGTGGGGAGATGTGGGCAGTCCAAGAGAAAAGCTAAATAAATTAAAAAAAATAGCTGGGAGCAGAAGAGCAAATGAACCTCAATGACCGCTAAGCCTCACACGCATCACAAAATATTTCCAGTCACACACACACACATACTTCAGCTCATTTTGACAGCTTGTAATAACACCCACGCAAGCAACTTGTAATGGAAATAAATCACCTTTGTTTTTTCTTTTTAAATTTTTCCTATCTATAGAAACAGAGGTCAAGTGCACGTTTAACCTCATGAACAAAAAAGGAAGGAGTCTAATTTATTTGTGTTGTGCATTTACGGACTTTCGGGATGATAATGACTGCATGGATGTATGCTGATATCACTTAGTGGTGTGGAAAGTACCTGGAGATTTGTGACAGACACACCACAAGATTTTTTTTTTTTTATAAAAGCACTGCGTACTTTAACTGTGGACTTTGTTCAGCCTTGTGCCAGCAAGCTGAAATGATCACAGCTAGGCAGGGTGACTCATTTTTGTTTCTAGTGTAATATAATAATGAATTTGGGTGTAATTAACAAATTAGAAAAAAACTGAAATAAAATAACACATTGTTACATCACAACTTTTTGTTCTATGGCTATCATCACTCTTTTTCTCTTTGCCATCTGTGGTGAGGTGCGATAGTCAAAAAAAAAATCCCACCCCTGAGTTGAATTCCCGGGAGATTCTTTGAAAGTCTCACATGATGTTTTTGATGACGCACGTGTACTTTTTTTTTTTTTTTCTCTCTCTAAATTTGTCTGTAAGCTTGTTTGAGCTCGTGGCTGCTAAATTTGCTGACTCATCTTTTTTTTGGTCTTCACAGCTGCAGCTGGGTTGAGCAAGCGGAAGGTTGACAGGTGAACACGAGCTCGGAGGAAAGACTCCGCCCCCCAACAACATCATCAGCAAGGTGTGAAACGACGACTGTTTATTGTTTGAAAAGTAAAAGTGGACACAATAAGAAGTTGTGTGAGGATTCACCGTTGTCTTTTCAATTCAATTTGTAGTAACAGATTTGCTTTATTAAAAAAAAAGAGATCTTATCTCTGGGAATTTTTTTTTGCCCCACTTTTTTCTCAACCAATCAAAATCATTTCAATTTCAAAAGAGTAAAACAAAACAATTGCATGTATTGAACCGCATACTAAAAATTGGCAAAAAATGCACGGCTTCATTTGATTTGATTGGTTGGATTTAGTCCAGTTTTACATTTTTAAATCTCGAATTGTAAATATAACGATAATGCAAACTGCATTCTCGATAGGGTTCAAGTCTGGGTAAGTACTTCCTCGTTTGTCGTTTTGAGTTCTTACAGGGGTTGAGGTCCTCGTTGTATGACTGCGTTTCGTTTCTATGACGACAAAGTAGCCCGGTACACTCGTGGCTATCGCTTTGCAGTTCCGAGGTTCCGGGTTTGAATTCCTGGCATTCCGTGTGGTGTATGTAGCAAAGTTTTGGATACAGTCCAGATTTTCTACAGGTGTTTTTGTAACAGTAGAACAAGACAATGCAATGCATCAAAGAAGGTAAAACCGCGTGAAATTAAATCAATTCATAGATACCAACTCTTCACTTTGATCAGTTGAGCAGAAACTGGGCGCGTTGCCGCAAGTGGCGCAGTTCTGATAAAGCGTGTGTGTGCGCATGTGCGTGTGTGTCTGCAACTGTACAGACGTATTTTTCTTTTTGATTGTGAAACCTGTGCCACGGCTTGTGCAACTCGCCCTGAAAGATGTGACAGAGGCTGGATGTTGTTTGCGTATTTTCTTGTTATAGGTTACGATTTGTTGAAAGTATTAGTATTGTGAGGATTTTTTTTTTTAGACACAAGTAGTGCTTAATGCCCCCAATAAAACCAAACCTGTGTAGTTTGTTTTAGTTTGAGTGACTTAACCACTTTTTGGTAGCCTTGACCTCAATTTTGTATTTATTCTTTAGCGTGCAAAGGTGTCAGAAGATAAAACAATTGTCAGGCACGGCTCAGGCTGATGCAACTCTGAGGCAAAGAAGTGCAAACACTCCACCTCGTTGGACACAACATTAGGGACACCTGCACCGATACAAAATAATGCATACAAATGTTCACTTTTTTATTTAAAGATAGATCTTGATTATTATTTGAAGCTTCAACGAATAAATGTGAGAGGAAAGCCACACCGGCACAACATGCAAATTCTACACGGAAGGGCCGCAGCATATCTGCGCTGAGGTTGTCCACAGAGGCAATCCCTTCTGTTCCGACGCTAAAAATGGAACATATTTACGAGACTATCATTTATATGTGTCTGATAAAGGACTGGATGTGACTGGAACCCCGGGCGTGGGCGGATGGACACGTGACTCAGCCGGCAGCAGGAAGTCGGCGACCGGAGGTGTGTGTGCACGTCTCGTGTGTGTGTGTGTGTGTGTGTGTCTATCATGTTCAACACCTGGTTCCAGTAAGCACTGTTCGAGGACAACGCAATATTCAGTTAATTTGGTTGTGGGAAGATTCCATCCTCCACACCTCTTCACCCCAATTTTGACAAAACGTAAAAACGAAACACTCAATTTTAACTTCAACGATGCTTCACCCAATCCTTCCTCTTTCAATTCAACGTTTGCATTTACAGTATGAGAAGCCAGGTGGCATTATGATCATTCTCAGCATTAAAAAGTTGCGCAATTGTTCTGAGAAATATTGAGCCAGATTGAGTGAAGCAGCTCGCTTCTCCTTTTTCCACAGATGGATGGAGCAATCATTACCGCCCGATGACACCATGCACTGATATGACACTGTATATTGTGTTTGTATGCACTTATGCACGTATGTGTGTTATAAGATTTGTGTGTCTGGGTGTGTATGAACAAGTGTGTCATGAGCTGATTATGGTTTTGCCAAATTGTGGAAGCAACGGTACTTTCCAGCAAATGACCATGTGGCCTTGCACACCCATTCACACACAATAAGAAGAGGAAAAAAAATAACAATACGAGTTTCACATGTTAATCTGACATTTGGATGAGTTTAGTTTCCTCGGCTGTTAATCTATAAATAAATTTTTTTGCAGATTTTGAATTTGATCTTGAAGAGAGCAATCTATGGACATTAATCCGATTGATCTCGAGATTACAGTTGATGTGCAATGTTGTAATTTTACAATGTAAGTAACACTGCAAAAAAAATACAATAAAAGAAGCTTCAAAAAGAAATTTTGGGTTTATTTTGAGACAGTTTTTTTACTGCTTATTCATGCTACTACAAAACGTGTGTTCTGAACAAAGGTTTATGTGGGAATTTAGACTTTGGAGACTCAGTATTCTCTCAATCTTAAAAGATACAATTCCATTATTGAACTAAAAAATATAGAATGTCATTGATTTTCTCAATTTTCTTTTCATTACCCCCCCCCCTCAAATTATTATTACTATTAGAGCAGATTTATTTTTAAAAATCACTAATTACTGTTGCAAAGAATTTATTCTTGGACTTTTTTTGGTACTTTGTTTTTTTATCAATGTAGATTTATAATAAAAATGCACTTTTAATACTGCCGAGTTTGAATAGAAATACCTGCGTACTCCTACTTGTGTAAATATTTACATTCCAGCATTACCCAACAAGGGCTTGTCGAATCAATAAACCACACTGCATGTAGAAAGATGAAAAAATTTTATTTACAAAAGGCAATTAGACAATACAATTACTACTTCAGTGTGTCATAATAAACAGACCTACAATAAAATAATAAGACACATGCTGCTGCTACAGTCGCACTGGGTCGTTCAGAGTCACCCGCTTACTTAGTTCCCCTCGTTATTTGTAGTCCCATTGAAGAAATGTCTCAAATCTCCAATACAAATAAAACAAAATACAAAAAAACCTCCAACTGTGTTCCAATTGCGTAAAACCCTGAATGTCACACACAAGACGGCTCATCGGTCGCTGTGCTTTTTGCTCCCTGCCGTAAGACCGGACCATAGTTAGTAAGACGTGAGGCCTTAAGTTTTCACAGGGCACCACATGTCGTCAGTCTAGAAAGAGTGAAGCTTATGTGGTGGGTTGTCGGTCAGCCTGAGGGTGGGTCACGTAGAAAAATGTGTATTTTTGTATGAAAACCGATGAAAATGAATATTTGATTAAATGCATGACTAGATGAAGCAGGTGTACTTCAGTGTAGGGCATAATAATTCAAATTGTGTGGATTGCCTGCTTGTAACTTGGAAGGTAACGTTTTTCACGGTGTGGCTCAGAAAAAGACAATCTCTTCATTAATTATAAAAGCATTCTGTCCTTTATTTGCTAGTAACTTGGAATTGTTGTGACAAAATTCTGTTTTTCATTAAAAAAAGTAATAACGCACAACTTCAGACTGACAAGGTTTGGCTCGGGGGACATAATCGCTAAATAAAAAATATTTCAATTGTTTGCTAGTGAGTTGGAAGAGTTGCATCGAAAATGTCTTTTGGGACAGATTCTTAAGAAAGACATCGTAACAGTTCTTATGTAATGTATGATTCTGCTCAGAGAAGGTGCGCTGATTTGAATTTGAACTCCCTCGGTGGAGGTTGAAAAACATCATTTCGTCTTGTCCTACTTTTTCGCTCCCGTGAATATTTGCCGCTTAACCCAATGTCGTACCGGTCACAATGTCGTGAAACAACGCTACCACGTTCAGGGACAAAGTCATGTAAACTGTGACACGATACATGTTGACACAACTGTGCAAATATCCTCCATGGATGCCGCACCAACATGCTCATCTGAGTTCTAAAACCCTGCGTGGGAGGTGCAGCAACCGCTATGAAACCATGACTAAGCATCGGTATTAATTATCAGATTTATTTTTAGTACTTGAAATGATTTGAGTAACGTTTCGACAAAAAAAAAAAAAAGGGCTTTGTTAGCTTTACTTGACATACTTGAAAACAGCAGATGTATTTCCTATGGCGTTAAGATAAAATAGCTGTAAAAGTAATACCGTAACATCTATGCTAGTTTCAGTTAGCCTCGCTACAGCATGATGTCAGCAATATGCTAACGGACTTTCCTTTAGAGGCTTAATTCTGTTTTCCTGTTTTAGTCTTTCAGTAACTTGAAGTGGTAAGTATGTATCTTATTTGGACAACTGACTCTAGCGAAAAATCAATGTATTTGTAGCATGCTAGCTGGCATATTAGCTAACCGTTCATTTGCTGCTCAGAAATCTGTCATTTTCTGGGAGTGTTTGAAAAAACGGCAGGCAAGCACAGACTTGCTAATGAACGGATGGAGACTGATGTCTGACAGATGATGACGACGATACTGTATGCTGAAACCGTGAACGGAGAAGGCGATGTCCTAGACCGCAGTCTAGGCCCTAAACGGGACAAAAAAGTGGTCGCTTGATTTGGCTCTTCGAGATGATTGTTTTGCATAGTGGATACGATTTTCATTCATAAGTTCATATTTACACACCAGGGAAGACCTTGTCTAAACATTAGACGCTTTAGCATCTTTGATTTTTTTTTTAGGGTGTCCAAGACACCTATAGGAGTTAAGTTTGGGAAATGTTGTAAGTTGGTCTAGTTTTGTAGGGCAGGAGACTGGATTTGCTAACTCCATTGGCGTGTTGTTCCCTCGAAATTGGGAAACTGGGAAAGCCTCCTTGAAAGAGATGCGATAGATTGAAAAATGGGTCGAAAACTGACATGGAACATCGTAGAAACCGCGGCTTTTGAGCTGTGACAAGGAGTTTTAACGATCCCTTTTATGTTGGGAATTCATGGACCCACACATTTAACAACCCTGTGTCTGCAGAGTTGACTCTCTCACCTTTCTGTTCAACAACAAGGAGAATGGGGATAGGGTTAGGGTTAGGGTTAGGAGAATGTACAAGGCACGTTTGGATTTCCACAGGCGTCATCTTCCCGGGGTGGGGCTGAGGGGTTTGTTTGCGTTCTGGATGGGAGTGCAAATTCCCAACTCTGGTTTCACAGCAAAGGCTCAGAGACGAGAGGGGAAAAAGTGGGAATTCCAGACGTTTTTAGAGTTCCTCAAAGTATCCACTTCCTGAAATAGTAAGAAGAAGACTTGTCGAATGCTACGTCTGCTGGGTTTATGTTTTTTTTCGCCCCCCTCCGTGAGCTAACCCTGAGGGTGGTGCGGCTGGTCGTTGGGGTTTCAGCCAAAGTACCATACGATCACGAGGACCAGGACGCCCATGCAGAGGAGGAAGGCGGGTTCCTGGTTAATGTGCAGCACCGGCAACTGGTTCTGGAGGGCTGCTGCCTCTCTACGTGCCGCTCCCTGGATAAACACAAAATAATCATGTCAAACTAGAGAATGTGATTTGTGTACAAATAAATGCTAATAACATGAAGGTAAACTGAAATGCCTGAAATTAATCTGAATCGTTGACATGGAGAGTGTGAGACTTAGCAAGTTCTGGGAAGAGTTCCTAAGATATGAGCTCAATAGTTTGAAGTTGGAATAGTTTGAATAAATGCATTGCAATTCTGTAAATAAAAACACCAAAAAAGTCCAAAATACAAATATATAAGAGCCCACACAATGATGTCACTCCCTGGGGAATTTTGTGTTAGCCCCATGGCAGGAATGAAGTTTACCTTGGAGATGGTTGCTATGGACCATCAAATTACTTATTTGAGTCATTTTTCAACAGACGCTTGTTTGTTTTAACACAGAAAAGGTCTTGTTGCTTGTTTTTGTGGATTTTTTCCCAGAGCCATCATGCTAATCTTAGCCCCAAGATAGGTGTTGATAGCTTCATTTACTGTTGACAATCTAGACATATTTATTTTATGGCATGATTGTTGCTAGTAAAAGTAGTTAATCACACCTAACAATGATTTCAGCATAATTGTTTCTGCTGGTAAGTGATGTTGAGAAACCCAGAGCTAATTTTAGCTTCTTAGCTTTCCTGTAAACTAAATTACTGTGTTGACTAAGCAATTTTTAAATTTTTTAGAATTGATGCCAAAAAGTGATGTATGTTATGGTGGTCACAACATTATTGTTGCTTAATGTGGCTAACTTAGCATGTTGCTAAACTGATGCGTACCAATCAATGGCAAGGTGAACTGCTCTATTGTGTTTACGTCTACAGGAAGCAAGCAGGTAAGTATGGTTTTCAACATTCTTTTTCAGGTGTCATATCCTGCATATTAGTATTTACAAGCCTCGCTATATACTCCAAGGCAGTCCAAAGAATCTCCAACAACCAAAAAAAGGGACTGTTCTTAGGTTTTTGGCAAGTTAAAATATTTGGGGATCCATTTTTTTTCCAGTACGCAACAGTGATTTATTTTTTAATCAATGCAATTTGTTTTTATTCCACAAAAAGTTTTGTCTCTTGACAGAATGTGGAAAACCCAGCCATTTTCTTTCGCCTCAACACACCGCAAACCGGATCGCTGGTGAACGTAACCACACATCTCTCTTAGCTTCCTTAGCACACTTGGCACTGGTTGTGACCATAACAGGTGTTTTGGTTTGGCTTGACCTTTTTTCTTCTCTTTATCCTTCCAGTCAACAAGCCCACGCTTTGGCCTGCATCCACATCGCCATTCATTGCTCACACAGCAGAAGGGAAATCCTCTCCACAAACCACCACCAGGACTTGAGAGAGGTGGGCCAAGAGCCATGCGGATGGCGACATTGACAAATATCCAATATGGGGGGGAAAAAACTAAATTAAATTTTAAAATAAAAAACGTAATTTTATAAGGTGCCGTGTTATATTTTATTTTAAAAAAATTTACCTATTTTTTAGCACAACAACTGACTGCCACATGTATTGTGTTACGATTTTCTTTTACCTCAATATTCGAGTTCTGCCTTACTTAAATACATGCAGTCTGACTGAAACGTATTATTTACTGGCGTAGGAAATTGGATTTTATTTGCCTGGGCAGGAGGACGTCCTGTCTTGGCTTCACGCCTTTCGGATGAAACCTGGCCCTGATGGATCGTAAAACACCAACAAAGAGTGGCACGAGATCCAGCCAGAGAGGGGGGGGGGGGAAAGTCAAGCAAAGCCCACACAGCACGCTCATGCCAGGACAGGAAACAGGTGAGTGGGGAAAGACTGGTTCCCCCGGTTATGAATCATATCGTCTTGTAATTCAGCATGTGACCCGAGTTGTACATTTACAGGCCAGACTAAGAAGCTTTTCCAGCTTTTCCTGTACACCATCCCTTTTGGCCCGACTGCGGCACCCAAGAGACTCGTCCATCCTTTCATGACGACGAGATAAGAGGTGAGGATTAATTCAGACGTCGACATTTTACCAGAATTATAAAAGTCTCCAAATATGCAAATCTGTTATTCATCTTGGTAATGCAAAGTCGAATCAGTGAATGTTATTATGATTATTTTGTTGCACACTGTTTATGATCCATAAACGCTATCGTAAACAGTTGCTCGGCAATCCAGCCAATTTTTTAGTGGATCGCTCCAGGTAACACAATCCGTCATCGTGACATAGAGGTGTCAATCATTCGGCGGTTTTGCTGATGGCTAACATCTGTTGCTCTTCGGTTCAAATTGAAAAGCGTTTTGTTGTGTCTTCGGGGAGGGATGCGATCAATTATTGCATCAGGGTTCTCGGGGCAACTGGAGGGATTGATAAACCAAACACAAGAGTGACTTTGGTCCCCCCCCCCCCACCTCATACATTGACCTCTAAAAATGTCGATTTTAGCTTCATTTTTTACTACTTTCCTTTCTGTTGTTATCGATCTGTGTCTGTGGTGAAAACATTGCAGTTAGCCGTTACAAAACAGCTCATGTAATTTTTGTTTTCTAGCCGCAACTTACTATGCGGCCTCCCAAAAATAGCTCAGGCTGCACTTAAATGGCGCGCGCGCTCGCACACAAAAAAGAGAAACTGGCTCAGGCTTTGTTATTGTTAGCCTAATAGCATAGTTGCCTTAGTCATATAGTTGAACGTTTTCAAAACAAGAAAGCACGACAAATTCTACAAACAAGAAGCGTCCGGTTGCCTCAATTCAACCTCTGTGGATTACCACGAACCAAATGACTAATAAGAATCTAGTCAAACAAAAAAATCTATTAAATTTGTAGCAAGCACATTGCTACTTTTTTTTTTATGTTGTGACAGACACGTGATTGGTTGTTAACTGCACACTGAGCATGTGATGTCATTTTCAGTTGACAGCAAGGGCTCTATATTCATGCTAAACAATTTAAAATAAAAATATATATTTACAAAAATAGACTATAAATAAACACTTGGTTCAAAAACCCCCTTTTTGTCTTTGACACCCGACGGATGCGCACTGGTCCTCCGAGTTATTTTTGTCTGCAAGCACTCCCACTGAAAGACGACACAGTGTGTAATAGCCTCTGTTCAAGTGTGTGTGTGTGTGTGTGTGTCTTTTGGCAGGATAATTAGACCTTGTGCCTGTGCTCCGCGAGAGCCCTTTAACCGCAAGGCTGAGCAATAATGTAGCTACACTGTCACGGATACCGGCCCCTGACACACACACACACACACACATACACACACCAGACAGTGTTTACTGACATCTGAAAACAAACACACAATCCATAAACCCAACACACACTAAAAAGAAACATTTTTGGCCTATAATGTGGCTCTCCTTGCCCACACGCGAGGTCATTACGATGACCTTAATTGAATCATGTGACACCTGGCCCAAGTACGGGGAACAAGCAGCCGGCTTCCTCTTTTTCTCGCCCCTGCTCATTGTTCTAATAAAACACGTGCACAGACTTTCGGAATAATTCTTTGCTCAAGTTCACGGCCATTAAGATGCACGCACACACACATGCGTGCACCTTCTTCTCCTTCTAACTTCCCCAGTCATGTGAATAAGTGTTGAGTCACAGCAGCTACTTATCACGTTATCGCAGTCTTCTCCAGCCTCCCGCCGGCTTCCTCTGCGGCCTTTTAATCTTAGCTAACTAAGCGCGAGCAGGGTCGTCAACAATCTGAACGCATCCAAATGCCGTGTTTAATCTGAAATAAAATCCACTTTTATGTGCAATTCTCAAAGGCCGGCGGGCGCCGCAAACGTAGTCATTGACTCACAGTAAAGACGGGGGAGTTACTAAGCTGTGTTAATGACGGGTCTCCGAAAAAGTCAATGCGAGGAGGCTCGTGAGTGGAGCTTTGGAACACTGTGATGAGATTAAACGCAGTCGAAGCCGCCAGGAAGAGAAGTGGCGATGATGCAACGAGCAGAAATAATGCCAAACCGAAACGGGAGCCATGCGTAATATACTCGCTGTTCTGCCTTAGATCAAGTTTGAAACAAGCTAAGCCTTGAGGAGATGATGTGTAACCTTATGCCGGAATTAAATACAGTAAGAAAATGTCATTTTGTAATCAAGCAGGGAATATTCAAAATTAGGAATTTTAAAGAAATGTTGCAGTACTGTATTTTATTCATGGTTGTGTAGTATGCTGTTTGTTTGTGTTGCTGCTCCATTTGTGTTAAAGTAGCAGTTGTTTTCAAGTTTACAACAACTATGCTCATTTGCATTAGCTCCTCTAGTTAGCATTAAGCTAGTGGACTTTCGTGATCAATCTTTTGTTTGTTTAAAATGTTTTACCAAGAGTGAAGTTTCTATGCTAGTTTCTGTTAGCCAGTTTATAGGGATGTCCATTATTTGTTAGCATTAAGCTAGCAGACTTTTGTTTGATGAAACATGGTTTGGTGTTTTTATATACTGTACAATGTAACAATGGAGAATAGGATGCTTTGCCATTTAAAATGATGTTGTACGATAGTCACCCATTTTGTGATATCAAAATATCTCCAGCAATAAACCGGGGTTCACTGTTCTAAGAAGGCAGATGTGAATAGACTCATTAATGTGGATTAACCCTGACCCTCATTATGTAGTCGTTGTAGTCATCTCCGATGTGTCGAAGCTCCTGTCCGACCTCCACGGCCTGCATGTCCCCAGCTGCCGGTCCGAGCCTGGCGCTCGGACGCCGGGCAGAACTTCCTGCAAGCAAAAAAACAAAACACTTCACCCTAATGCGATCAGAAATGCGTCCGCTAAATATTATCGCTCGGCCAATTAGCCCCGCGCCATCGATGCCATTCATCAAAAGTGCGGAAAGATGGACGGGCCCCGGTCAGTAATTACACGATTGAAGTGGAGCTCAGTAAATCAAAACAAGCAGGGGAAGAGCCGATTTGCTGGAAGGAAATCATGGCCTTTGGAAGTCCCGAACGGGTCCTTACCCGGTCACGGATGAGCTTTGTGACCGAGACAACCCATCGGCTCATCCCTCGAATTACTGCGCGTGTGTGTGTTTAGTGCTATCAGATGGATGCTGCTGAATGAAAAAGCGCTGAATGACCCATGTCTGCGCCACACAAAAGACTAGCAGGACTGTTTTGACTGCCACACACACACAAATATAAAGCATCCTAAAGCCCAGAGGTCTTAATGAGCCATGTTTAGACTCCAGACGTCTGTCCTGTACTGATAAAAGAGTGGAAGTAAAAGAAAGAAATGCTGAGATTTTGACTCTGAACCTGAATCATTTTGATAGATAGAAAAACCTATTAACGGTTTAGCAGACCTCTGTCAGGGCCAAACAACACTGATGAGGGGTAGTAAATTCCTCAATTCTGAGAATAGCAGCAAATTTTGGACTGTAAAATGGAATGGAGACAAAACAAATAAATCTCGCTTGGGTTTGTTTTACATTTTCAAAAAATTGTAAGTTACCGGCGAAGCAACCCAGTGAGTGTTGTTGATAAAGTTAGATAACAAAACTCCAATTTTGGATTGTCAAAAATGTTCCAATAATCATACTAAGTTGGGCTGTATTGTTCCCCTCCAGTCCTCTAGGTGGCAGTCTGCAGTAGCCAGTGTTGTACATTATCTGAATCGTAAGTTCCTGTCTTTATTGTTCCACTCCAACCCTTTAGGGGTCAGTATTGTGCTTATAATAAATATTTAAGACAAAAAAAATGCAAAGAACTGTCATTCATTTTAGGTGGTTATAAATATTGCTATGTTATGGTCATTACTGTTCCACTCCAGCCCTCTAGGTGGCAATATTGTCTATTTCTATTCCTCTAACTACCTAACCAAATTACTGGCGGACAGAAAGAAATCTAACACAATATTATCTAATATGTTTCCCATTCTGCAAGGCTAAATGAGGTCACCAAAATATTTGAGGATAGAATGTGCAGTGTGAGTTCATTGTGTCAGAGCAAACACTGCGAGGGGATTAGCGCTAGTCGTTACTGCCTATTTCGTCCCACGATACGGCCCGTTTGTTACCAAAACAAGCGTCAGAACATTGCCGTGGCTAAAAGTAGCTGACAAATCAAAGCGTACATAATGTTAAAAGAGCACTTTGGTGTCCTGTGGCTGGAGGTGATGATATTTTAAGACTTAAGTGAAGAGAAAGCTAATAATAAAGATCCTGAAAGCGCCTTTTGTATTACATCCCATCCCAGACATCATAAATACAATTTTGCTCTGGGAAAAAAATGATGTCTCATGTTGGAAAGATAACAGCGAGCTCACACTGATACAAGTATAAAGCAATAAAACCGAGTGACTTAACCCTGTTTACAAGATTCACATTAATAGGTACAGAAAGAACCTATTTCGTCATATTTTGCCTAGTAACAAGTGACTTTGCAAACATACCAGGAAGAATAAGATTAAGAATGTTATTTTAAATGGAGTCATTTGGCGGTAAACCATGTTGACTACTTTTGGTATGATATCTTTGGGCTCTTGCGTCATGATACTTGTTTTGCTTTGTTTTCCTCTAGTGTAGGTTTGGCTGGTTCCTGTCAACTCTCCCTGTTCTTTGTTGGTGCCGTAAATTGATGATTTGACATCTTTTAGCGAGTGAGAGGAATCTGTTGTGACTCATGTCGTAGTTTCATGTTTCACTTTGACATGCACACTGTAGTTAAATATCACCGAATGCGCCAGCTGCTTCTGCACGAGTAAATACGCTTCAATCACTTATGGGATCATGCACGAGCTATTTTTTTCCCAGTGGCCTCAGACTGATGACCTTCAGTGTGTGACATGAACTTTCTAAGCTACAGCTGCACAAGAGATTGTTTGCACACAGTCTGCTCACGTGACCACGCACGATTTTTGGTGTCCGTGCGTGTGCACGTGCACTCACCCTGCAGCGTCCCCCTCCGGTAACGCGCCTCCTCAGCGACGCGCACCAGGGCGTGCTCCAGCGCCTGGGCCGAGGGGCTGGGCGTCTGAGTGAAGGCGGAGACCCGCGTCGAGAGCGGCGAGCTCGGCAGAGATTCTCCCTCGCAGGAGAAGTATCCGCTGGACGATCGCCGGTACGGAAAGTGAAAGATGGTTCTGGTTTCAAACACGCCTCGGCGCTCCGGGGAGAGGAGGGGGGAGATGTTGCTCCGGCGGCGAGACAGCGAGCGCAGCGCGCCCGCTGCGGGTGCTATTCCTAAATCGCCTGCTTCGATGTCTTGCCAGCAGACGCCGGAGCCGGGTTGCTCTCTGCGGCTCTCGCTCGGCTGCGGCCGCGGACGTCCTGCGCTCGCTTCTGTGGTCACTGCGGTTCCATGGGATCTGCTGGGGTGAACGCAACGACACCGTCAACTTGCGTCGCCAGAATCATTCGACGGCGGCTTCGTCCCTTCTTCCCCCGTTTGCGGTGTGTTTTTTCGCCTGCGATCGGATTAACTTTGACCGCCGAATGGATATTGGCCGTATTACAAGTCGCCCTGCAGATTTTACGCGTTCGAAGCGGCGCTCGTGCAAGTTTTAAACCACTTTTCTTTTGGCCCGTGTGGAACTTTATCGAGCCTCGCGTGTTAAAAGGAAGCAAACTGCGTCACACGTCAGCTCTGTCCGGGGAAGGAAAAACAAAAGCTTTGTTTGACAGCAGACACTTTGTCTTTTTATGTACCCTCAACCACCACATCGGAACACGTTGACTCTATCGGTCGATAATTGAACGTCTTTACGCGTTGATGACTAAATTACATTTTGAAATATATTTCTATATTAGGCTGTGTGTGGGGGTGGGGGGGCTCTTCCTGTTTGTCCAGACTGAAGCGGCTTCCTCGGCGAGCAGCCCCACAATGACTCTCTCCCGGGTGCCAACACAATCCACGCACATTTTATTGCGACTGTGTTCCTGTTGGACTTTGCGCACTAGAGCCAACCTTGCGCCAATTAAACACAGACAGCGGAATGATAACAATGTGCAGACATGACTATGTCCAATCATGTGTCAACATTAAATCATTTTTCTAACAAGTCTTTTTTTTTTTATTATAGCGCGCCTGCGTTCTGGTTTGCGCGCAAGGCGTGCGCGCCATCAGCAGGCAACTCCGTGCACCGGCATCTCTTCTACCAGGAAAACGCACGGCAACCGGCGTGAGCCTTTTAACCTTTTTTGTTTATATTATTATCATCCTTCGCATTCCGAAAACAATGCAGGTCAACCAGTCTACTCCGATCTATGGCGTCATACCGCGAAAGAACTAATCGAGGGCGGGTGGGGGGGTGGACGAACCCCGTGAACTCAAGGCAATTTTAAACACTCGTTAGAACAAACTTGTTGTTTTGCGCAATTATAGCGTTTTAAATACATTTCGTGCGTAATTTGTACGCACCATTTAATAGGGACGCTTAAAAAACAGTAAAACTTCTATAAACGCTTTTGAAGGGGAACTAATATACTAAAATTTCGCTTAATAAAGAATAAATGTAACTATTAAAAAAGTCCGCAATGAGCAATTGTGTTTGCAAATGCGTTGTCTCGTCTCGACACGGCGTGACAGCTGACTCACACCGGCGAGCCCCGAGGCAATCGTGATATTGTGAAAATTACAAAAGTCAATAAATGCGAAAATAAGCACGTACACACGCGGTTTCGACTTACCTGTGCATGTCAGTAGTGGCACATGATGTGTAGAAAACAAAGTCCGGTAGCGTGTCTTTTGTGTGAGCTAGGTTTCCTTCCGATGTTCTTTTAGATCCTCTCTAGCCGGCCGTCGACTCTTCTCTGAAGGGGTCGCGGAGCTGCGCACCCCTTTTTAGCCTGGTGGGCGGGACTAGTGAAGTCAAGTCAGACTTGACTAGACTAGATGGATAATCGTTACTCTGTCGCCCCCTGGCAGGGCAAGTGCAGTCAGGCAGCTCGTAGACGTTTATTTCTTTTCCAGTTCAATTTTTTTTTCTAAAAATATTTACAATTAAAAAACAAACAAAAAAATGCAAATTGCATTACTATGATTATTTATTTATTTCTTTATTTATTTATTTATTTAAAAAAAAACTTGTAAATAAAATGAGCTTCATTATGTATTTTTTTTTTTTATCGTCACTTTCCTAAAATAATAATTCAAAGGGGTTTCACCCCAGAAAACAAGACACTGAGCCAAACAGACTGTATTGTATTTCTTAATAGTTTTCTTTGAGTACTAAAAGTTTCAAATTTTTGGACTCTGAAGACCTCTGAAGGGGTAGTAGGGTGTTTTTCAACAAACTTATTTTAACAGCATCACCCTGCCAAATTGACTCCCACTCAAAACCACACTTCCTATGCCCGTATTTGTTGATTTTATCATGTCCTTTTTTGGCCAGACTCAAAGCCACCCCCTTATTCACTTCCGACCTTCTCTCCCCCGCATCATCTGAAAAAATTGTCCTCAGGGAGGTCATTCCCTCGTCACTTATATGCGAAAGCAAGATAAGCCAACTTCCCCATATTCATATGTGCTCTAATGTTCTTTTATTTGTTGATCTCATCTGCCACTCCTTTTCATAAGATGTGGGTTCAATTCCACATGTCCTCGAGTCACCTGGCCCCCAGACCAGAATTTAATCTTCTTTGACAAGACGAACCCAAAGAACTGGCAATGTGGCTGTTCCAAATTATTTAATCACATTCAAACTCATGTTCGATGGGAGTCAGTTCACATATCAAAATAAATAAAGCTGAGATTCTCGAGTAAGCGTTATCTGGCGTGTTTTGCTTTTCGCTAAAAGCTCACCTGGTTATAAACCAAAATTCTCATAGCTCAGACAAATTAAGAAGATTGTTGTCTTGTTTACTAAACAACCAGTACTTGCCAGAAATCTCTGCAGCCCTGAACATTTTTTTTTTTCTACTTTAGTAAAAAATCTAATTTGGATGAATGTCTTGTTGTTTTGCCGGAGTATATTAGAACATCTGAACTTTAGTTGGGACTTTTTAGAGTCACTTTAAATAATGGCAAGTCTGTCTGAGTTTCGATATAATTGGTTAACACTACTCAGTTATTTTTATTCTTGTATGTCACTTTGATTTTAATTTACAAGCATGCAGTAAAGTACGTGCTAAATGTGTGTTTGAGTGGTTTTGTGCTCTCTCCAGCATGTGTTGAAGATTTGCTAGAACAATTGTTCTCACTTATCTTATGATTAAACAACAGCGGAAGACACACATGACATTTTCTCACCAATTTTTCCTCTCCCCATACTTTGAATTGCAAGTTTTTGTGCTCAGGTTTCCTTTGACTGCACATTTCGACGCACACGCATGCAACACGGTGATATTTTGGCAGCAGGATGCAGATATTCCGATAAAGGAGGCAAAGGGGAGACAGGTGCTGTGGGTTAGCCACAATACAAAAGATGCAGACAAAATGTAATTGTGCAAAATAACGTTTACTTTATTGACTTTATTTTTTTAATTTCATGAAATATAAATATACCGTAATTTCCGGACTATAAGTCGCGGTTTTTTTCATAGTTTGGGTGGGGGGGCGACTTATACTCAGGAGCGACTTATATATGTTTTTTTTTCACAAATTTTTACTTGATCATTAAGACATCACTTACAAGTATAGTTGACCACTTCCCATGTTATTTTTAGTATAGTTGATCACTTCACATGCTTTTATTTCTTTATCTTGAACATATTCAAAACATAAAAAATAGAGAAAACGTCAAATAAAGCAATTAACACTTTAAAGCACCATATCCAAGTCCACTGTCTGCTGTATGTACACTTGCTCCATTTTTGCTCCTCTTATATTTATTATTATTATTTATTATTATTTGTTTATTTATCATTTATTCAATACTCTTATTTATTCATTGTTAGTGCCTTCTTGGGTTTTTTTTGTGATGCTTGTATGCATATGTGTACTATCTCACCGAGGGATAGTGGAAATGTAATTTCAATCTCTTTGTGTGTCTTAGTATATAAAAAAATATATCGACGATAAAGCAGACTTTGACTTTGATAAAACAACCAAAAAAAATTATATTTTCAGACGAAACTGGATGAGGGCGCTCTAAATTTTACCGTTGGCCGTGACTCATCAACTGGGTGGGCTTAAGAAAAATGGCACCAAAAAGAAACTCATATTTTGCAGGTTACAAACTTCAAGTTGTAAAATATGCAGCTGAAAACAGTAATCGAGCAGCAGAAAGAAAGTTTGGAGAACCGTGATGTACCAATGGATTACTATTTCAAGTGACGTCAGTAGCGCGGCGCGCCGGTTGTTTACATACAAACGTGCCCACACAAGGACTACCATCATTAGCGGTGACCATTTCTAAGTGACACGGAGGACAACGAGTTTGAAGGAATTAAGGATTTGGAGTGACATAGAAGGTTTGAAAAACTATTATGGCTTTTACGCACGCCCGGTCTCTACTGAGTCGGGGGCCGACGCTCGGCCGAGTGGCTGTCCGCGAACGGTGCGTGGGGCTCGGACATGGCCATTACGCACGCCCGGTCTGTCTGGAAGTCCACGCCGCCACACGCTTGGAAGTTTGTTTTGTTTAATAAAGAGCCGTTTACCAAACCTACGTCTATCCTTGTACTTTGTTAACGCTACAATATAGTTATATAGTAGATCTGTGGAATAAAGACGAGGCTGACGTCAGGGCGCACGCGCGGCGATGTTGACAAAGGACGAGGAATTTGATCGATGGATTTAATGGAATTAAAGTGCACGGATGGTTTGATAATATTATTGGCTTGTATTATAGTTATTTAAAATATAGTTTATCTATCGTTATATGAGCCTGTGGAATATTTTGAAGCGCAAGCGCCCTCAGCCGTGCGCACCCATTGTTGACAAAGAACGATCGATGGATTTAATGAATTGGAGTGACACTGATGGTTTTATAAACATGTTATTCATGTAATAGTTGTCCTTAATCACTCTATATGTTACGTCAGGCCCGTTCTCAGCTCTTTGTTTGTGTTTGTCATGTTAGCATACCTATCGTTTAGCCTGTTGTTGCTATTTAATGAATTGGAGTGACACCGATGGTTTTATAAACATGTTATTCATGTAATAGTTGTCCTTAATCACTCTATATGTTACGTCAGGCCCGTTCTCAGCTCTTTGTTTGAGTTTGTCACGTTAGCATACCTATCGTTTAGCCTGTTGTTGCTATTTAATGAATTGGAGTGACACTGATGGTTTTATAAACATGTTATTCATGTAATAGTTGTCCTTAATCACTCTATATGTTACGTCAGGCCCGTTCTCAGCTCTTTGTTTGTGTTTGTCACGTTAGCATACCTATCGTTTAGCCTGTTGTTGCTATCGTTTAGCCTGTTGTTGCTCGTTCATGACTGTTTTTGGTGTGGGATTTTGTCGAATAAATTGCCCCCAAAATGCGACTTATACTCCGGAGCGACTTATATATGTTTTTTTTCACTTTTTGGGGCATTTTATGGCTGGTGCGACTTATACTCCGGAGCGACTTATAGTCCGGAAAATACGGTATATATATTAAGAATAACAATTTTTTTTCCTCTCTCCCTCTCGACCATGCAAAATATTCAACTATTCACTGTAAAGTTATGCAGAGGAAGCTGACATTGTTGCTTTTCCTCCCTTTACAGGTGTTCATGTGCGTGCATGTGCCACACAGACTGTTTGCAGCTGTGTAGCAAAGGCGTGCAGATGTGGTGTGGAGCCAAACACTGCACGTGTGAGTGTCTTCAATTCAGTTTTATTTTTAGATTGCAAATGAAAACTTTTTTTTTAGTTTTTTTATACAATTGAGGAAGCCGATTGATCTTTCCTCAACACATACGCTGTGTCAAAGATGTAGTACATCCTACTGACCAACAGAGGTCAGGTCATTAAATGTTCAGAGAATGATGGAATGATTGGAGTAAACGAAAGCAGAAAAAGGATTATAGAATGGGAGGGCAGAAAGGAGCGATTATCCACGTGAGGCAGAAGTTGACAACATGACAAGACGGAACAGAAAAGAAGGAACAGAGGAAAACCCTTGCCATACTTTTTTTTTTTGGGTGATTTTCAAATAAAAGTCAAAGACTAAACCTACAGTCTTCACCATAACCTCCTAACCTTTACAGGTTCAGGTCAATGAGTGCAGCCCAGAGGTCAAAGCAAAATCAGTGAAGCGACATTTTGGCATTAGCAATTTCTTAGTAACTCATTTGATTGATGGAGCAAGAGTTTGTGCACTTTTGTGACGTCTGATTTGTTTGCAATTTGGTGTACAGTGTGATGCTCTGACGTCTGCCTGCGCTGCTTCTGCACAAACAAGGATCTCTTTGTGCGCACAAGACAAATCACAGGACTCACATGCTGTTTGCAGGGGAGGGACGCTAACGTGGGGCCTTAACTTAATCATCATTTTATTCTTCTTCGTGTTCTTCACAGGAGGCGTTAGCACAAGCAACAACTGGACTTCTCCGCAAGGATTAAAACATGGACGATAGTTCACGAGACGCTCAGGATCACACTGAAGATATGTCACCACACAAAAAAGGTATGAACTTTTTTTTTCGGGGGGGGATTTTTATTTATTTTGCTCAGAACAGTAAAGCATAAAAAGGCCGTGCGCTCTGTCATATGAATGACTAATATTAGTAACGTGCAAACAAACCAAAAGATGAGTGGCACAGAAGTGTGTCATATGAATGACTAATATTAGTGACGCACTAATAAGCCAAAAGAAGAGCTGAGTCTGAAGCAGAAGTACAGTTCAAAGTAGAAGTACAACAAAAAACAAAAAACAAAAAAAGTGCCTTCACGAAATTGTCAGATCAACAATGTCTCACACCGATGAACAATTATAATTCAATCAGAATGAAATTAATAATAACTGAAATAATCAATACATGGTATATATTTCAATAACACTTTTGTAAATTGCACGACTGTCCAAAAGTTGTAATGACCTTTTCGCAGCCTTTTAGCAGCCCGCCCGCCCGCTGTGTCCGTGCGTCTGTTCACATGACAGTGTAGTTAGCATTGTTGTGCCTTCAGGCTAGGCTGGCCGTGTGGTTGTTGTCAGTGCTGAGTGTGTCCTTCTGGGTTTTATACAGTCATGCACACACAAACGAAGAACAGTTTCACAACTACCGTAAATGACCCAGTGACCACAACGACAAAATCGATGCTAGCCTCCTTAGCTGGCCAGTCTTTAGAGCTTAACATTGTGTTTAGCGTTCAGATAAAAAACTTTTTTGAAGAACTGTTCACCATCTCCTAAAAAGTTGACTTGAGGTCAGTGTCACTGCATTAAAATATTCATTTTGGTGGCATCTTCTTGCCATGGACCAATATTGAAGTGAGTAGAGGAGCTTCAGGTAGTCAGGCCATAGCTATGTCTAATAGGAAAAAATGCTTTGCTGCCACCTTGTGGCTAATACAAACATTTTTGTATTTTCTGTTGGAACAATATGTTTTATTTTGTTGTTCAGATGAAGAAGATACAAATTTGCAGGACGCTAACATGGAGGTAGCTCAGGTGAGAAGATCTCTATTGTTCACATGCACAACACAACAGTTCCATACGCAAGCTCCGCTAATAGCTTAGCTCAGGACTGAATAAGAGAGTCAGCTAATCTGAACAAGACATTCATCTCTTTCTCTGGCTCTTTGTTTCCTCCATCTTTCCATCGCTGGTATGGGTCATGTGAAAGGCATCAGGCGGAAAGCATGTGTTCGTCTTTTCCCCTCGATGCTATCAGTTTGTCGACTGTACCTGAAAGCGCAAACATTAGTCTTGGACCATGCAAGATGCTTTTAAGTCCTTGTCAAGTGAAAATCATGGTCTTGTAAATTTCAAAAATCCTTTACTTACTTTGTCTTTTCCTCTACGTGCACCCACTGCCAACAACGAGGCACTCTAAAGCGCACCTTCTCTTTGTACGTCTTCACTTCCAACATGTTTTATGTATTAAGAAACAAATTCATTTTACAGAATCTTCTATCATTTTTGAAATGAAGAGAAATAAACAATCATTTTAACCACACAGCTGCAGGGCCTGGTGGCAGAGCTACGCGAAGGGCTTCGTATTTCCGTGGCGGAGCTGTGCGAGCTGCGCCAGAAGGACCAGAGATTAGAGGGAAGCCTGCAGGCTCACCAGACCGACGTGGATGATAAGATTATGGGCCTCAAGAACTCACTCAACACTTTCAAGGTGCTGGACACACCATCAAGTAGACCTCGCTGACCCAATACACACAATGAGTGTATTCTGGATGGAGATAGAAAAGCATCAGTAGCTTAATGAGGAACATCTGACTCGATGGAAGCAGCGGGGTAATGTAATAGATTAGACAAGAAGGCAGCAAGGCTTAGACATTAAAAGCAAGCAAGCTCCAACTTTGGTTCTCCTTCCAACCCTGTCTCAAACTTCTACCCAGGACACATCTCAGGTCCTTGTTGTTTCCGATTGCAGGAGGAGCTGAGCACTGCGTTCTTCCACATCCAGCACGTGTCCAACAGACAACAGGAGATGATCAAGCAGCTAGAACAGCTCCAGCCAGACGCCCCCATCAACGTCCCACAAAGGTAGCGAAGTGTAACGCGATAAGAAAGGCAAGACACACACATACAGACTTCTGATTGGTCCAGCAGAAAGAGCTCCAAGTCGGATGTGTTGAGCGCATCCGAGGACGAGCGCATCTGTGCACCCGGCCAATCGGAGCTCAGCATCTCCAAGCGGTACTTTGGTGACTCGCCGCAGTCGCAGAGGAGCGTCACGTCTTTACAGAGTGAGTAACAAAATGGTGCATCATGGAAAGGCTTGAATTAAATTCGATAATATGTGTTGTAGCATCTGTTTCGGAGCAGCAGAGATGTGGTTTGTCCAGAAATCCGGCGTGGGGGGATGGCAGGAATGGTAGAGAGGACACAGAAACTGAAAACAGTAAGAAAACACGGACGGCTTGATCGATTCTGTCATGTTTTCATTGACCCACAACTCAAAATCAAATTTCATTATCAGAAAGTGCTGTAGAGTGATCAAAGATTAAAAAAAAGAAAATGTCAAGTAATAACAATAATCAAATAATCAAATAAAAATACCTTTTAATTATTTTTTTAATGTCTCCATTATACAAGAATACCACAAATAAATTAAATAAAGGATAAAAATAAAAGCCAATAAAAACATGAGATAATATTAATAAATACAATAAATGAAATACAATTACATTGATAAGATCGAAATAAAATAAGCCAAATTGAACTTTTAACATGAGAGCAAAGACCGAATCAGAAAACATTAACCAAAATAAAAGCTTTAAAAATCAGACTAATATTTCTTGCAGGTATGAGACAGAAAGCCGCCTTGGAGCTTCTGGAGTCGGAGAGGATCTATGTGTCCCACTTGTCTCTGCTGCTGAAGGCCAACATCTCTTTTAATGGCTCAGAAGCACTCGCAGCAAAGGACAAACGGTGAGAAGATCCACACACCTACGCGCTCACCCGTGATCTAAATTTATAGGAATTAGAAGGCAGGAAATGAAAAAATCTAATCACTTACTCCAGCTTCTTAATGTCATGGCTGTTAAGCCTCCATGCACGAGTTTACACAACGGGAGCATTTTTGAAATATCGCCGTTAACATGCGGACAACCAAAATCCCCTAAATTGATGATGTCACGTCTTCCCAGGCCGTTTCCCAGCTCTTTGAGGTTCCTGATTCAGCAGCATTTGGACCTGCTGCACGCCCTGCAGGAGCGCGTCCTCAGGTGCCAGTGGCAAGGCATCATGGGAGATATCTTCATGAGGCTCACCAGTAAAGAGGTGCCCTCACAATCATTTAAAAGCATTAGTGCCGAATGATTGTGAATGCGTGGAGGTCCAACGCTTGGCAAATATGTCAAATAGATCACAATCCATGACTTTACTGTTTTTCCCCCCCAGAGTGATTTCCTGGATTTGTACGTTTCCTATCTGAAGGAGCTGCCCGATTGTCTGGCCGTGGTCACCATGCTGGCTTCCAATGCTGTCAAATCGTCCGCCTTCCTGGAGGTAAAAGACCATTTTTGATTAAATAAAATAAAAAATAAAAATAAATAAATAAAAAATAATAATAAATAAATAAATAAATAAATAAATAAATATTTGTTTGTGCAGGTGCGTGATTGCAGTTTGACCTATTTTTTTCTGATTGGTCAACATGAACCACACCTCTTTCTTGCTCTGATTGGTTGTCTCAATGTTTTCAAGAATGACGTCATGGGAGACGAGTCCAGACCCTCACTGCACACGTTGCTCCTCCAACCGGTGCAGAGAATTCCAGAATACTTGCTTTTGCTGCAGGTGACAAAAAAAAAAAAAAAACTACAACATTTTTGTCCTTAATTCCATCCATCATCAAGTGTGTCACGTGTGTGTTTAGGCTTTGCTGAGGCAGACGGAGGCCTCGCACCCAGACTACTATTTGCTACTAGTGTGTATCCAGCAGTTCCGCAACTTCAACAGCCAGCATCAGCACCTCCTCCAGCGTAACCAGGAACTCCTGATGCACAGCCGCCTGGAGGTCAAGAGGTCTGCACGACAACAAAAACAAAACAGCATTCATCCTTAAACACAACATAGGGAAATACAGACAACGTGTGTGCGTGTCTCCTAGTAGCAGGTCGTCCATGAAGCAGCTTCTAAGGAACATGGAAAGCGGCCTTCAAGGATCTCCTTACCCTCATAGCAAGTACGGCTACAGTATTTCACTTTCAGGCCAATAGATGGCGGAAAAAAACAAATCAAGGGGAAGCAGTTCTAGAAATCTCAGACTAGTATTTTGGAAACTTCGACTGACAGTGGAGTACCGGAATAATTACATATCAAATCAATAATAGCATACAAATCAACCCCAAATGATCCTGATTTGCTTTATTGGGGGGCTTTTTCGACATGGACAGGGAGCACGCTAATCTGGCCAAACACAGCAAGCAACGTCTTCTGGAGCAGATCCAGTCCAGCCATCGCTTCCACGAGCGGGATCGTGTGCAGGAGCCTGAAGTTAACTGTTATGATCCCGAGTGGGGGCCTCAGCTGCAGTTCTACAGCCCTGACGTGGACTCTCGCAAACACAAAGCCACAGGTGATATTCACACAAGTTCTTGTTAGGGCCCAAAAACGAATAAATAAATACAAATTTGAACGATGAGCATCTTTTGGCTTGCAGGTTTGGGCAGCATTCCAGAAACAGAAGCATCCGAGCGCTCTGGCCAGCATCGCCTACCTGCCAGACCCTCAGAATTCCGGCAGGTCCAGCCAGGCTCGGCTTTGGCCGATGCCTTGGAGGAGTTCCTTCTCCCTCCAGACCCTCCTGGGATGGAGTGTCTCTACGAGGAGGAAAGTAACTCCCTCCACGACGCGTCCGCGTTCGACCGCAGCTCTACGCCCTCGTCCGACTCGTCCATCGACATCGCCTTCGTCAAGTGTCCCAAAAGTCCCATAACTCCATCGCGCCACGTGCCAACAAACCGAGATTTCTTCGGCAACGGGTACAACAAACCAAACCGAGTGTGCGGCTCCCCGGACGAAGCTGTGCTGATGCACCACGCTTATCAACGCCCCCTTCAGGCCAGCCAGCGTCAAAAAAGCAAGGTGAGCTCACACGGTACTGAAGTTGTGAGATTCTTTGCGGCTCTTTTGACGCTTTTGCCATTTTTGCAGTCACTGAACGGACTGCAGATGGACAGCACGGTGACGGAGAGTGGCCACGCCAAACTGGAACGGCAGGGCAGCAGAGGGTGCGGCACGCCGTCTCGTAAGATCCACAGCTCGCCAGTGAGCAAGAAGGACTGCGAGAAGCCCAGTGATGACCTTCATGGGGTGCTCAACATTAGAATATATTTGACGGGCGCTTTACTTTATGAACTAAAAGGCTCACCCTTGTCAGGTCCCCGCCATGCCGCCGTGGGCGGATGAGGAAAATCACCATCACACGCCCCTCAGCGAGCGAAGCCGCAAGCAAGACAAGGGAGGCTTTAGGAGCTCCTTCAAGAAACTCTTCAAGAAGAAGTAAGAAGAATGATACCGTCTGTTTTAGGAGGGCAGTCGATTATTGCTTTATGAAACCGTTGCTTTCTCGCAGGGGCGGTGACGACGATAAGAAGAAAGCGGCGGAGAAAGGGCAAGAAAATCAACAAGTGGATGTTCGAGGCACTGCAGTGTGAACCTGTGTTGAAGGAAAACAGAATGTTATACACCAGTGTTTCCCAACCTTTTTTCATTCACGGCACACCTTTTCATTGGAAAAAATCTCGAGGCACACCACCAACAAAAATCTGTTAAGTGTTACACCAGCTTCTATATTAAAATCACTTATATTACAACAAAAGACGTAAAGTTCTATTCCTGTATATGTATGGAGAGTAGAATAATTGAATAAAATAAATACAAAATATACTTTGAATTGTATTTCTTTTGCAAATGAAAGTGACAGTTTTTGAAAAAAGGTTTTAGACTAAGGAATAAAATATTGAACACCAACTCGTATAACAATGTAAATCACATATATATACATATTGTCTGGTGTTTTATTCCTTGTTTTTATTTTTGGGGGCATGAAAACAAAAATCTGACATTTGGTTTACTGCTTTATATGACAATATGTGTAGGTACACCTCATGGACATTTCAATAGGTACACTCCACGAGGTAAAAAAAGAATAAATAAATAAAGGGTTAATTGCACGGTAAAAGCACGTTCAGGTATGTTCTCACACCTGGGTTTGAACCAAGTTCTTCCCGAACATGAGCCCGTGTCACTCACCAGTCGACTATTTCGACCTGCCAGCTAGTAGTCGTCTGCACTGATTTGTACTAGTGATGTGCATTCCAGTTCTCAAGTGAACTGAATCTTTAGAATCGGTTCACTCACCCTCACTCGATACAAATATTTTCATTTGATTGAAGGCAATGGCGTTAACCACTCGATCAGAGCCTGCTCGGAAACCAAAGGAGATTTGGTCATATTGATAGGGTATCCTCCATCCAAATAGTCAGTCCGAAGCAACCCTTTCCGCAGTAGTCATCATGACAGGCGACCACCTGGTGGCGTCAGTGTGCCGAGCGCCGTTGGACGATCAGGAGAAGAAGATTTGAATCGACGGATGCGACGTCGGGGCTTTAGGTCAATTGAAGACAGGTGTGCTCGATCAAGGGGAGTTATCATATGCAGGTGTCACCGAGCGCGGGCCGGCGGCGGCGGACGGTTTCTCAGGTAAGCGAGCATGCTAGCAAATGTTTGTCGTCTCCTGCCGTTTCTCACGACGGCACGCTTTGTTGCTTTTTCTCACAAGCCTTTTTTTTTTTTTTTTAATTTATTTTGTTTGTCGCAGGATTGTCGTACTCTCGTGACTCGGCAACGTCACGTCCACCGCGACGGTGGGCCTGGAGGTAAATTGTTGGCCGCAGGCTATTTAGCCCGTGAGCAAATGTTTGCAGTTTCTTACGATGCCATTTATTATTTCTTGCAGGATTTTCGCTGTCTAGGGAGTGCTTGAGGTTTCGGCACGGCACGGCACGACACGGCACGCCGCAATCCACTTTGCGTCGCGTCGTTGCGCGTTTTGGTGGTATTTTAAATGTCTTTCGGGGTTGCTTTTTTTCATGCTGGCCAGCGTTTTTTTCATTCGTCTGTCTGTAGACGGTTCGTAAATGACGCCGCTGATAAGCGCGTGTTTGTCTGACTATAGGAAATGTTAGTTTGACTCTAGTCGACTTAACCATTTTTTAAATTATTTTATATGATGCGTGTGCCATTTCCGTGTCATGCAAACTGGTGAATGCAACGTGTATGTTACGTCATGTCCAAATCGGACCAAATCCATTCAAAGATGGCGCCCGCCCGCTCTCGTTCCGTTACGCAACAAACATTTGCGCGTGTTATTTTCTCCCGTCTTGGACGCCGCCAACCTGGATCATCTGTCCAATGTGAGGGGAGTTGATGAATGATGAAATTAAAATATGAATTATAATCCTGAATAATTATCATAATTTACTACAATGTGATGATTATATATTTTTTCAAATGTAAAACTCTACTTAGAATGTATCAAATTCAAATATGAACTATAATTTTGATCAATTATCATAACTTAGTACAATATAATATTTTTTTTCAAATGTAAAACTCCTAGTATGTATAATTGTTGGTAAGAAATCATGCCATTGGCACTCGACTCAATGTCTATTTTTGTTGCAATCCTTTGCTTGTCTTTTGTAGCACTAAAAACTGCCGCCCAGCCAGCATCCTTCTATACAAAGCAAGCAAGAGGCTCTTGAAGGAGCCCTTTCAGTGATGTTGAGGACACTGAGGAAGAGTAGTCCTAAATCAGGTGAAAACCTGTTTTTGTCAAGTTTCAACTTCCCAACACACAATGGTTGTTGAGTTTTAGCTTCCCAGCACACAATTAATGGCTGTCTGTGTTTTTGTAGGCTACAAGAGGAGCCGAATGGGATAATTCCATATGAAAAGGCACAATGGCCTATCCAAAGGAGCAATGGCCTATCCAAAGGAGCAATGGCCTATCCAAAGGAGCGATGGCCTATCCAAAGGAGCGATGGCCTATCCAAAGGAGCGATGGCCTATCCAAAGGAGCGATGGCCTATCCAAAGGCGCCATGGCCTATCCAAAGGCGCCATGGCCTATCCAAAGGCGCCATGGCCTATCCAAAGGAGCCATGGCCTATCCAAAGGAGCCATGGCCATATGCAAAGGAGCAATGGCCATATGCAAAGGAGCAATGGCCATATCAAGTCAAGAATCAAGCATCGCGCTGCAAAAGTCGTCGTGTGCGGATCATGTGCCCAGGAGGGGACAGTGTGGTTGGTTGCCTTTGGTTATGGGTGCACGACGGAAAGGTTGCAGGTGTGGACAGTGTTTAGGGCTCTGATGGTTGGTCTTGCTTTCGAGGTGCGCTGTGGTTGTGGCTGGTCTGGATCCAGCGTTGTCTTGTGCTTGGTTGCCATTGACGGCCCACTTGGGGGAGGACGTGGTTCCGTGGATGGACACAAAACTGAACGTTGACGTGGAGCCGAATGTCCAATTTTGCCATACGACTTGTACCATTGTGTATCTTTTTCTAACCTGCCACTGTCGTAGTTGCTGCGTTCTTTGTTCTTTCCCCTCGGTGTAGGGTGGCGTCGGAGCGAGCCGATCCCGAATGTCCAATTTTGCAATTTGACTTGTGACATTTTCTTTTTCTAACCTGCCACTGTTGCACTTCCTCTAACCCTAACCTACCACTGTGGTATTTGCGTTCTTTGTTCTCCCCTAGGTGTTGGAGCGAGACAGTCACATTTTGTGTCTTTTTCTAACCTACCACTGTCGTGCTTGATCTAAGCCTAACGTACCACTGTGCGTCCTTTGTTCTCTAGGTTTAGGGCGGCGTTGGAGCGAGCCCGTCCACGAGGAAGACACAATGATGCGAGCAGCGCCCAACTCATTGCATGTTCTGCCTTTTGCAGGCCGGACGCAAAAGGGGGGGAGCGCACGGCCCGACCCGGTCCGACCTGGCGACGGTAACCAAGAGTGGCTAGCCGCTGTGATCAAGTAAGCAAGTGACCTACAACTTGGGGTGCTCTTTGAGTGTCTAACTTTTGTTTTTGTTTCTGCAGATGGCGACCGGGACGCGACAGCATCTGATCAGAGATGGACGGACCACTGTGCCATCACTCTGAAGTAGCAGAGTTGTGAGGGAGACCCGCTTCCCTGGAGGCGTCGACCTGCGTAGCTTCAACATGTGAAATGGATTTTTTTTTTCTAATTCACACCAGCGGTGTCCAAATGTCTGTTTGAGGGCTACATACTGAAACAAATTGAGAATTCTTTGACACAAATTCATTAAATCAATCACGGAATGTTGCCATTGATATTTAGCGCTACAAAGCAGTGTTGTGTTCATTCGTGTGGTGTGTTGATCAAGTTGGCCCGAGGCTGCCATTTGGACACCAATGGAGACGTGTGTGTGTAGGGCTGCACGTGTATTGGAAAACTGCCATATGGTGGTCTAGGTTATTGACATGCACTTTAAGACAACAATTTTTTTTTTTTTCATGTCTCAAATGAAACATGTTTTCTTGCCTAACTATTTGTAATGAGTTAAGACGCTAAGTCATTGATGTAAGTTAGTTAACTAATCTAACTGATCTCATTGCAATCAAATAGTTAACCTCCCTCCAAGAATTGTCCACAACTTGCCTCAATGCAGTGGTCTGGCCCAATACTGCCATAATCATTGATTTTCCAAAATGTTGTGCAGCCCTCATTGAGTGCCAAACGCGCAGCGACGGCAAGCGCAAGCGACCGCGCAAGCGACAGCAAGCGCAAGCGACCGCGCAAGCGACCGCGCAAGCGACGGCAAGCGCAAGCGACCGCGCAAGCGACGGCAAGCGCAAGCGACCGCGCAAGCGACCGCGCAAGCGACCGCGCAAGCGACGGCAAGCGCAAGCGACCGCGCAAGCGACCGCGCAAGCGACAGCAAGCGCAAGCAACCGTGTTTCTGTTTGTGCAGATGGTGACCGGGACGCGACACGATCTGCTCAGAGGTGGACGGACCGCTGTGGCATTGCTCTGAAGTAGCAGAGTTCTGAGGGAGACCCGCCTCCCTAGAGGCGTCGACCTGCGCAGCTTCCGCATGTGAAATGGATTTTTTTCTTTTTAGTTCAAACCAGCGGTGTCCAAATGTCTGTTTGAGGGCTGCATACTGAATCAAATTGAGAATTCTTTGACACAAATTCATTTAATCAATCACAAAATGTTGCCATTCATAGTTTGCGCTACAAAGCAGTGTTGCGTTCATTCGTGTGGTGTGTTGATCAAGTTGGCCCGAGGCTGCCATTTGGACACCAATGGTGACGTGTGTAGGGCTGCACCTGGATTGGAAAACCGTCATATGGTGGTATAGGTCGTTGACATGCACTTTAGGAAAGCAAAGATTTTTTTCTATTCATGTGGCAAATGAAACATGTTTTCTGGCCTCCGAACTATTTGTAATGAGTTTAGAAGATAACAAGTCATTGATGCAAGTTAAAGTTAACTGGTCTAAGTGATGTCATTGCGATCAAATAGTTCCTCTCCATCCTAGAATTTTGCACAACTTTGCTCAATGCTGTGGTCTGGCCCAATACTGCCATATCGTTGGTATTCCAAAATGTTGTGCAGCCCTCATTGAGTGCTAAACGCGCAGCGACGGCAAGCGCAAGCGACCGCGCAAGCGACGGCAAGCGCAAGCGACCGCGCAAGCGACCGCGCAAGCGACGGCAAGCGCAAGCGACCGCGCAAGCGACAGCAAGCGCAAGCAACCGCGCAAGCAACCGCGCAAGCAACCGCGCAAGCGACGGCAAGCGCAAGCGACGGCAAGCGCAAGCGAGACCTTTGTGCTTGTCTTGCAAGGTGGAAGAGACGATGTATGAAACGAAGAGCTGGTGGACGGAGGCACCCAGACCCGCGATTGGTGAGCGGGTTGCAAAGGAAGGAATCACCCAAAGAAAGCAGTCGCCAAGTGTTGAAGAGGAGCCTGACGCATGACTGGCCAAGGCTGGCCAGAGGCGGTGACATGGCAATCCAATCTGCAAGCGTAGTGTACACACTGGTTGGGTTTAATTTGATTTCCTTATTTTTCTGCCTTTCAGGATTGCTGGGGCGGTGGATCGGACGAGTGCCTGCACAGAGAGGGACAGGACCGCGAGACCAGAGGGTAATAATAAAAAACTTTATTTGTAGAGCACCATTCATACAAGAAATGCAGCTCAAAGCACTTTACAACAAAGAAAGAAATTATAAGCATTTAATTCTTCATATAGGAACAGACATAAAAAGAAAACAAAAACATTCATGTATGCATACCCAATTAATAAAGGGAGCTTAAAATAGGAGGAAGCTTTAATAGACAGGTAATGAGTACGTCCACAGAAGTGAACTGCGTGCAACAGAGTGCCGTTTCTTTTTTGCAGTGGCACGAGGCGGAGGATGAGTCCAAACGTCGAATACCGGCCGGGGGGGGGGGAAGGAAGCCAACCATCGGCCGACCTTCGCCCGTGATGAGGGGCCGACACGAGGCGGCGGACGGGTGCGGATGCGGCGAGGGCAAAGCGCCCAGCCAGCATTTAAGGAGAGTATGACTGTTTTTCCTTTTGTGCTTTTTCTTTCCCTCCCTCCCTCCACTTTTTCACTGGGTGTGCACACTGGCCGTCTGCATGAGGCCTCTCTCTTTCTCAGCGCTGCGTCATTTTGCAATATTGTTGTTTTATTGATATTGTGTTTTTAAATACATGAAGTGAACTGTTTGTACTGTAATTGTGTGTGCGTGTACCTCTGAACCTGAATTAAACTGAACTGAATTCAAGTGGTCCATTTTAAACATTGGCATGGGCAGTCTATCGTGCATACAAACTGGAATCATTTGAGACCTTCTCAATGACAAGACATTTGTAAAGTTAGTCTCAAACCAAATTGTCTTGTTAAATATGCAGTGTCAGGCTTTTATTTTTTTAACTACACAAAGAAAAGCTGCATGCATTCGACATTGTTGACAAAAGCCAAGTAGCCAGACACCCATAGATGCAAACGACAAGTGTACAAACGGTCTCTGTTGCGGTCAGTAAGTCATCTTTGGCAACCCTGCTTTAAAATGGCCACCGAACTCAGAATCTTGCAGAATGTTGGTACATTTTTCTGTATGAGTAAAAGCTGGTATTTTAATCTAGTCAGAGCCATTTTTTGGTTTGTTTTCAATCGTCATGCATCATGTGGGCGTTCTTGTGAATAAACTCGACAGCGTGTTTTCTTCCTGTTGGTGGTCTTGTAAATAAAGTCAACTTTGGTGTCAGTCATCATTCGCGATGAGCCTCAATTGAAGCTGCATCTCTTGAATGTGAAACTTCTTGCATGTTTTGTTGCAGGGCTTGGTGTCCCCATTGGCTGTCTGACTACAAAGAAGGCCGTTTCTGTACAGTCCAAGTTGTTGCTGAGGTCAAATGAATTTATAAACATAGCGTGTAACTTCCAGGACCTTAGCTTTCAATTCAAAGCACAGTTTCTTAACTACACGGCCAGCCTCTGTACATGTACTGGATGGTACCAGCCAGTTCAAAGTAAAGGCCAGAGTGGTCGTCTTAATACCAGCATCCTCATGAAATTGACCATATCAGACAGGCTAGATGAATTCCAAGTGCTACCACCGGGTGGCAGCATATTTGCCTCAAGCTGTCTGGTGCTGGGTCAATGCGATGCATCTTTCGTTGTTTTGCCCAAAGCAACCTAATAAACAATATTTGCCTCAACCTGTCTGACGCTCCATTGAATTGTATGCAATTTTTAACCTGAAACAACTACATTACAAATGATAGGCGCCCTAATTAGACAGCTGGGTCAATGTGACCCGTCTTTTGCGGTTTGTTTTGCCCAAAGCAACCTAACAAATAAGCATAGGTACTGTCGCTAGCTCGTCAATGTGCATGTCTCTAAAATGTACAAAGCAAATTCATTTGCATAATAAACTTCCAAACCACATGCTAAAAATATTCATGTGATGCAGAAAGTCGTCTTCTGTAGCTTGCTAAGATTTGCCAATTTGAGCAATGCCGTATCTGAACCCGAGGCTGGGGGTTGCCCGTCCATGTCAACTCTTGAATCTTGAATGTGCCTAATCGCTGGGCCATTGATACATCAGCACTGCTTCTTTCTAGGTCTCCTCATGTCCTCAGCACTGCAAACCTTTGTGCCGGTACGCCATATGAAGTAAATGATGGAATGTTTTTTTTTTTTACACCTCCTAATGTGTATCAAGCATACCAGATGGTGTTTTAGAACAGCCTAGAATAGTAAATTACAAAAAAAAAAAAAAAAAACTTGTAAAGTCCTAAAAAGTTATTAATTCACTTATTAATCGCTGTAAGTGGGAAGTACAGGTAAATGTCTGTCTATTCATAGCCATGCCTATGTAGACCATCGCAGCGCGGCGTATGCAGTAGGTGGCGCAGGCGGCATGGGGGGCGCAGGCGGCACGCAGGCGGCATGGCGAGAGGGAGCGCAGGCGGCGCAGGCAGCATGGGGCGCAAGCAGCAAGGGTGGGGAATCGAACCCTGGATCTCAGGTGTTCAAGCGCAGCGACGGAGCCACTCGCCAAGCGTGGCGAGCTCGGCAGTCACCCCGCTTTCACTTCGAGTCATTCTTATACGTTCAGTATTGCGCTCCGCGCGCGATGGGTAAGTACAAAAGGGAGCAGACGGCCGCCAGCTGCCAGGTCACACTGGCCGACCGGTTAGTGACACGGCCTCATGCACCGTACAATGCTGGTTCGATCCCAGTGGTGGGAGCTTTCTCCAGCCCACTTTTGTAAGTGTCTGAATACATGCATATAGACTGCATGTCCACGCATTTATTTATGTATAAACGTCCAGTGCGGCCCCGCCCGCAAGTGGGCGGAGCGATGCAGCGGGCCCCGCCCCCATCGAAATGGCCCCGCCCCCCACGGAAATGGCCCGCCCCTGGCCACGCCCCCTGCCCTACAAAAAGCCAGTAGGGTAGGGGGCGGGGCAGAGCCCCGCCCCCTGCCCTACGAAAAGACAGTAGGGTAGGGGGCGGGGCGAAGCCCCGCCCCCTGCCCTACGAAAAGACAGTAGGGTAGGGGGCGGGGCGAAGCCCCGCCCCCTGCCCTACAAAAAGACAGTAGGGTAGGGGGCGGGGCGAAGCCCCGCCCCCTACACTATTAAAAGACAATTGAAAGTGTATTGAAAGACAGTAGGGTAGGGGGCGGGGCGAAGCCCCGCCCCCTACCCTACTGTCTTTCAATACACTTTCAATTGTCTTTTAATAGTGTATTTAAAGACAGTAAAGACAATTGAAAGTGTATTGAAAGACAGTAGGGTAGGGGGCGGGGCTTCGCCCCGCCCCCTACCCTACTGTCTTTCAATACACTTTCAATTGTCTTTTAATAGTGTAGGGGGCGGGGCTTCGCCCCGCCCCCTACCCTACTGTCTTTTTGTAGGGCAGGGGGCGGGGCTTCGCCCCGCCCCCTACCCTACTGTCTTTTCGTAGGGCAGGGGGCGGGGCTTCGCCCCGCCCCCTACCCTACTGTCTTTTCGTAGGGCAGGGGGCGGGGCTCTGCCCCGCCCCCTACCCTACTGGCTTTTTGTAGGGCAGGGGGCGTGGCCAGGGGCGGGCCATTTCCGTGGGGGGCGGGGCCATTTCGATGGGGGCGGGGCCCGCTGCATCGCTCCGCCCACTTGCGGGCGGGGCCGCACTGGACGTTTATACATAAATAAATGCGTGGACATGCAGTCTATATGCATGTATTCAGACACTTACAAAAGTGGGCTGGAGAAAGCTCCCACCACTGGGATCGAACCAGCATTGTACGGTGCATGAGGCCGTGTCACTAACCGGTCGGCCAGTGTGACCTGGCAGCTGGCGGCCGTCTGCTCCCTTTTGTACTTACCCATCGCGCGCGGAGCGCAATACTGAACGTATAAGAATGACTCGAAGTGAAAGCGGGGTGACTGCCGAGCTCGCCACGCTTGGCGAGTGGCTCCGTCGCTGCGCTTGAACACCTGAGATCCAGGGTTCGATTCCCCACCCTTGCTGCTTGCGCCCCATGCTGCCTGCGCCGCCTGCGCTCCCTCTCGCCATGCCGCCTGCGTGCCGCCTGCGCCCCCCATGCCGCCTGCGCCACCTACTGCATACGCCGCGCTGCGATGGTCTACATAGGCATGGCTATGAATAGACAGACATTTACCTGTACTTCCCACTTACAGCGATTAATAAGTGAATTAATAACTTTTTAGGACTTTACAAGTTTTTTTTTTTTTTTTTTGTAATTTACTATTCTAGGCTGTTCTAAAACACCATCTGGTATGCTTGATACACATTAGGAGGTGTAAAAAAAAAAAACATTCCATCATTTACTTCATATGGCGTACCGGCACAAAGGTTTGCAGTGCTGAGGACATGAGGAGACCTAGAAAGAAGCAGTGCTGATGTATCAATGGCCCAGCGATTAGGCACATTCAAGATTCAAGAGTTGACATGGACGGGCAACCCCCAGCCTCGGGTTCAGATACGGCATTGCTCAAATTGGCAAATCTTAGCAAGCTACAGAAGACGACTTTCTGCATCACATGAATATTTTTAGCATGTGGTTTGGAAGTTTATTATGCAAATGAATTTGCTTTGTACATTTTAGAGACATGCACATTGACGAGCTAGCGACAGTACCTATGCTTATTTGTTAGGTTGCTTTGGGCAAAACAAACCGCAAAAGACGGGTCACATTGACCCAGCTGTCTAATTAGGGCGCCTATCATTTGTAATGTAGTTGTTTCAGGTTAAAAATTGCATACAATTCAATGGAGCGTCAGACAGGTTGAGGCAAATATTGTTTATTAGGTTGCTTTGGGCAAAACAACGAAAGATGCATCGCATTGACCCAGCACCAGACAGCTTGAGGCAAATATGCTGCCACCCGGTGGTAGCACTTGGAATTCATCTAGCCTGTCTGATATGGTCAATTTCATGAGGATGCTGGTATTAAGACGACCACTCTGGCCTTTACTTTGAACTGGCTGGTACCATCCAGTACATGTACAGTGGCTGGCCGTGTAGTTAAGAAACTGTGCTTTGAATTGAAAGCTAAGGTCCTGGAAGTTACACGCTATGTTTATAAATTCATTTGACCTCAGCAACAACTTGGACTGTACAGAAACGGCCTTCTTTGTAGTCAGACAGCCAATGGGGACACCAAGCCCTGCAACAACACATGCAAGAAGTTTCACATTCAAGAGATGCAGCTTCAATTGAGGCTCATCGCGAATGATGACTGACACCAAAGTTGACTTTATTTACAAGACCACCAACAGGAAGAAAACACGCTGTCGAGTTTATTCACAAGAACGCCCACATGATGCATGACGATTCAAAACAAACCAAAAAATGGCTCCGACTAGATTAAGATACCAGCTTTTACTCGTACAGAAAAATGTACCAACATTCTGCAAGATTCTGAGTTCGGTGGCCATTTTAAAGCAGGGTTGCCAAAGATGACTTATTGATCGCAACAGAGACCGTTTGTACGCTTGCCGTTTGCATCTATGGGTGTCTGGCTACTTGGCTTTTGTCAACAATGTCGAATGCATGCAGCTTTTCTTTGTGTAGTTAAAAAAATAAAAGCCTGACACTGCATATTTAACAAGACAATTTGGTTTGAGACTAACTTTACAAATGTCTTGTCATTGAGAAGGTCTCAAATGATTCCAGTTTGTATGCACGATAGACTGCCCATGCCAATGTTTAAAATGGACCACTTGAATTCAGTTCACAGTTTAATTCAGGTTCAGAGGTACACGCACACACAATTACAGTACAAACAGTTCACTTCATGTATTTAAAAAACACAATAACAATAAAACAACAATATTGCAAAATGACGCAGCGCTGAGAAAGAGAGAGGCCTCATGCAGACGGCCAGTGTGCACACCCAGTGAAAAAGTGGAGGGAGGGAAAGAAAAAGCACAAAAGGAAAAACAGTCATACTCTCCTTAAATGCTGGCTGGGCGCTTTGCCCTCGCCGCATCCGCACCCGTCCGCCGCCTCGTGTCGGCCCCTCATCACGGGCGAAGGTCGGCCGATGGTTGGCTTCCTTCCCCCCCCCCCGGCCGGTATTCGACGTTTGGACTCATCCTCCGCCTCGTGCCACTGCAAAAAGAAAAACGGCACTGTTGCACGCGGTTCACTTCTGTGGACGTACTCATTACCTGTCTATTAAAGCTTGCTCCTATTTTAAGCTCCCTTTATTTATTGGGTATGCATACATGAATGTTTTTGTTTTCTTTTTATGTCTGTTCCTATATGAAGAATTCAATGCTTATAATTTCTTTCTTTGTTGTAAAGTGCTTTGAGCTGCATTTCTTGTATGAATGGTGCTCTACAAATAAAGTTTTTTATTATTACCCTCTGGTCCCGCGGTCCTGTCCCTCTCTGTGCAGGCACTCGTCCGATCCACCGCCCCAGCAATCCTGAAAGGCAGAAAATTAAGGAAATCAAATTAAACCCAACCAGTGTGTACACTACGCTTGCAGATTGGATTGCCATGTCACCGCCTCTGGCCAGCCTTGGCCAGTCATGCGTCAGGCTCCTCTTCAACACTTGGCGACTGCTTTCTTTGGGTGATTCCTTCCTTTGCAACCCGCTCACCAATCGCGGGTCTGGGTGCCTCCGTCCACCAGCTCTTCGTTTCATACATCGTCTCTTCCACCTTGCAAGACAAGCACAAAAGTCTCGCTTGCGCTTGCCGTTGCTTGCGCTTGCCGTCGCTTGCGCGGTTGCTTGCGCGGTTGCTTGCGCTTGCTGTCGCTTGCGCTTGCCGTCGCTTGCGCTTGCGCGGTCGCTTGCGCTTGCCGTCGCTTGCGCTTGCGCGGTCGCTTGCGCTTGCCGTCGCTTGCGCGGTCGCTTGCGCGGTCGCTTGCGCTTGCCGTCGCTTGCGCGTTCGCTTGCGCTTGCCATCGCTGCGCGTTTGGCACTCAATGAGGGCTGCACAACATTTTGGAAAATCAATGATTATGGCAGTATTGGGCCAGACCACTGCATTGAGGCAAGTTGTGGACAATTCTTGGAGGGAGGTTAACTATTTGATCGCAATGAGATCAGTTAGATTAGTTAACTAACTTACATCAATGACTTATCGTCTTAACTCATAAATAGTTAGGCAAGAAAACATGTTTCATTTGAGACATGAAAAAAAAAAATTTGCTGTCTTAAAGTGCATGTCAATAACCTAGACCACCATATGGCAGTTTTCCAATACACGTGCAGCCCTACACACACGTCACCATTGGTGTCCAAATGGCAGCCTCGGGCCAACTTGATCAACACACCACACGAATGAACACAACACTGCTTTGTAGCGCTAAATATCAATGGCAACATTCCGTGATTGATTTAATGAATTTGTGTCAAAGAATTCTCAATTTGTTTCAGTATGCAGCCCTCAAACAGACATTTGGACACCGCTGGTGTGAATTAGAAAAAAAAAATCCATTTCACATGTTGAAGCTACGCAGGTCGACGCCTCCAGGGAAGCGGGTCTCCCTCACAACTCTGCTACTTCAGAGTGATGGCACAGTGGTCCGTCCATCTCTGATCAGATGCTGTCGCGTCACGGTCGCCATCTGCAGAAACAAAAACAAAAGTTAGACACTCAAAAAGCACCCCAAGTTGTAGGTCACTTGCTTACTTGATCACAGCGGCTAGCCACTCTTGGTTACCGTCGCCAGGTCGGATCGGGTCGGGCCGTGCGCTCCCCCCCTTTCGCGTCCGGCCTGCAAAAGGCAGAACATGCAATGAGTTGGGCGCTGCTCGCATCATTGTGTCTTCCTCGTGGACGGGCTCGCTCCAACGCCGCCCTAAACCTAGAGAACAAAGGACGCACAGTGGTACGTTAGGCTTAGATCAAGCACGACAGTGGTAGGTTAGAAAAAGACAAAATGTGACTGTCTCGCTCCAACACCTAGGGGAGAACAAAGAACGCAAATACCACAGTGGTAGGTTAGGGTTAGAGGAAGTGCAACAGTGGCAGGTTAGAAAAAGAAAATGTCACAAGTCAAATTGCAAAATTGGACATTCGGGATCGGCTCGCTCCGACGCCACCCTACACCGAGGACAAAGAACGCAGCAACTACGACAGTGGCAGGTTAGAAAAAGATACACAATGGTACAAGTCGTATGGCAAAATTGGACATTCGGCTCCACGTCAACGTTCAGTTTAGTGTCCATCCACGGAACCACGTCCTCCCCCAAGTGGGCCGTCAATGGCAACCAAGCACAAGACAACGCTGGATCCAGACCAGCCACAACCACAGCGCACCTCGAAAGCAAGACCAACCATCAGAGCCCTAAACACTGTCCACACCTGCAACCTTTCCGTCGTGCACCCATAACCAAAGGCAACCACACTGCCCCCTCCTGGGCACATGATCCGCACACGTCGACTTTTGCAGCGCGATGCTTGATTCTTGACTGGATATGGCCATTGCTCCTTTGCTCCTTTGCATATGGCCATTGCTCCTTTGCATATGGCCATGGCTCCTTTGGATAGGCCATGGCTCCTTTGGATAGGCCATGGCGCCTTTGGATAGGCCATGGCGCCTTTGGATAGGCCATGGCGCCTTTGGATAGGCCATCGCTCCTTTGGATAGGCCATCGCTCCTTTGGATAGGCCATTGCTCCTTTGGATAGGCCATTGCTCCTTTGGATAGGCCATTGTGCCTTTTCATATGGAATTATCCCATTCGGCTCCTCTTGCAGCCTACAAAAACACAGACAGCCATTAATTGTGTGCTGGGAAGCTAAAACTCAACAACCATTGTGTGTTGGGAAGTTGAAACTTGACAAAAACAGGTTTTCACCTGATTTTGGACTGCTCTTCCTCAGTGTCCTCAACATCACTGAAAGGGCTCCTTCAAGAGCCTCTTGCTTGCTTTGTATAGAAGGATGCTGGCTGGGTGGCAGTTTTTAGTGCTACAAAAGACAAGCAAAGGATTGCAACAAAAATAGACATTGAGTCGAGTGCCAATGGCATGATTTCTTACCAACAATTATACATACTAGGAGTTTTACATTTGAAAAAAAATATTATATTGTAGTAAGTTATGATAATTGATCAGAATTATAGTTCATATTTGAATTTGATACATTCTAAATAGAGTTTTACATTTGAAAAAATATATAATCATCACATTGTAGTAAATTATGATAATTATTCAGGATTATAATTCATTTTTTATTATCATTCATCAACTCCCCTCACATTGGACAGATGATCCAGGTTGGCGGCGTCCAAGACGGGAGAAAATAACACGCGCAAATGTTTGTTGCGTAACGGAACGAGAGCGGGCGGGCGCCATCTTTGAATGGATTTGGTCCGATTTGGACATGACGTAACATACGTTGCATTCACCAGTTTGCATGACACGGAAATGGCACACGCATCATATAAAATAATTTAAAAAATGGTTAAGTTGACTAGAGTCAAACTAACATTTCCTATAGTCAGACAAACACGCGCTTATCGGCGGCGTCATTTACGAACCGTCTACAGACAGACGAATGAAAAAAATGCTGGCCAGCATGAAAAAAAGCAACCCCGAAAGACATTTAAAATACCACCAAAACGCGCAACGACGCGACGCAAAGTGGATTGCGGCGTGCCGTGTCGTGCCGTGCCGTGCCGAAACCTCAAGCACTCCCTAGACAGCGAAAATCCTGCAAGAAATAATAAATGGCATCGTAAGAAACTGCAAACATTTGCTCACGGGCTAAATAGCCTGCGGCCAACAATTTACCTCCAGGCCCACCGTCGCGGTGGACGTGACGTTGCCGAGTCACGAGAGTACGACAATCCTGCGACAAACAAAATAAATTTAAAAAAAAAAAAAAAAGGCTTGTGAGAAAAAGCAACAAAGCGTGCCGTCGTGAGAAACGGCAGGAGACGACAAACATTTGCTAGCATGCTCGCTTACCTGAGAAACCGTCCGCCGCCGCCGGCCCGCGCTCGGTGACACCTGCATATGATAACTCCCCTTGATCGAGCACACCTGTCTTCAATTGACCTAAAGCCCCGACGTCGCATCCGTCGATTCAAATCTTCTTCTCCTGATCGTCCAACGGCGCTCGGCACACTGACGCCACCAGGTGGTCGCCTGTCATGGTGACTACTGCGGAAAGGGTTGCTTCGGACTGACTATTTGGATGGAGGATACCCTATCATTATGACCAAATCTCCTTTGGTTTCCGAGCAGGCTCTGGTCGAGTGGTTAACGCCATTGCCTTCAATCAAATGAAAATATTTGTATCGAGTGAGGGTGAGTGAACCGATTCTAAAGACTCAGTTCACTTGAGAACTGGAATGCACATCACTAGTACAAATCAGTGCAGACGACTACTAGCTGGCAGGTCGAAATAGTCGACTGGTGAGTGACACGGGCTCATGTTCGGGAAGAACTTGGTTCAAACCCAGGTGTGAGAACATACCTGAACGTGCTTTTACCGTGCAATTAACCCTTTATTTATTTCTTCTTTTTTTTTTTTTTTTACCTCGTGGAGTGTACCTATTGAAATGTCCATGAGGTGTACCTACACATATTGTCATATAAAGCAGTAAACCAAATGTCAGATTTTTGTTTTCATGCCCCCAAAAATAAAAACAAGGAATAAAACACCAGACAATATGTGTATATATATGTGATTTACATTGTTATACGAGTTGGTGTTCAATATTTTATTCCTTAGTCTAAAACCTTTTTTCAAAAACTGTCACTTTCATTTGCAAAAGAAATACAATTTAAAGTATATTTTGTATTTATTTTATTCAATTATTCTACTCTCCATATATATACAGGAGTAGAACTTTACGTCTTTTGTTGTAATATAACTGATTTTAATATAGAAGCTGGTGTAACACCTAGCAGATTTTTGCTGGTGGTGTGCCTCGAGATTTTTTCCAATGAAAAGGTGTGCCGTGAATGAAAAAAGGTTGGGAAACACTGGAGTAAATTATTGTTTCAGTATAAAATCTTTAAAAAATAAAATGGCCCATAATGGTTTATAAAATCTACCGATTTCTGCCCATTTCCAAAGAGCGAATAACAAAATGACAATTTGGAACAATCAAGGCGTGACATCCTTTTTTTAATGCGTTAACCTCTCATCCTCATAAATCTTGTTACACTTCTCAAAACAAAATATAGGCAATTGTACAGTATGTAAAACAAACCCAATTTTATTTTACACTATATACATGTCATGATGTGCGCATTGCATCGTGAAAAACAAACAAAGCAACGTGTGTGAGGTCAATATCAACAAAAGCGTCAGAGCCGAGACATTTTAGTGTGTTGTTTGTGTCAGTGATCACATTAAATATGCTGGGTGGTTAAAGTAAAGAGAAAAAGAAATGTAAAAGGAGATGAATTCAAAACACATTTCAGTGGAATGTCTCATTCGTGCTGTCAAATGTGGCGTTACAAACCCGCAACATCACAAGGCCGACTGAATCCAAATTGACACTGGGTGCTTATCACATGAAATGAGTCAAATCCACATTTTAACATCCATGTATGGAATGTGAAACTTTTTTTTTTTCAATTTATAATTGGAGTTGGTTAAAAAAAATTGCAACATGCAAGTGGAGTGATCATTCGTGGAGATTAAGTTTCGGACATATTTTGTTTTCACAGTTTAAAAAAAAAAAAGAAAAATGATGGGCTAGTTTTTGGGAACATCGCATTTCCTCAAATAATGGCCGTGACTCAATTAATCACCAAGTCTGTCATCAAAAAGAAACAAAAAAAACTTCCCCAAAAAGTGGCTGATATGACCTGTGGCTGTTTCAGTGTGTGTGCATTATATATTACTATACTGCAATATATTATTTTATTTAAGTATAATTATGGGAAACGTTTTGAAATATATATGATTAAACATTTTTTCATTTGCTCCCTTTGAGACACACTGCACATAATTGCATTTGCTCCAGGCCACTATTAGAGGAAATTACGGTATTCAGTATCTTGTTGAAATGGTTTCATCAAGGTCATTTTGAATTTATATTTACTTGTAAAATTTTAATTTATTTGAAAACTTAAGTTGAAATAAAATGAACAGAAACATGAAAAAATACAAAAATGTAAAATTAAAAAAATTAAAAAAAGTGAAGAGGCAATATTTTTTGTTTCAATTTGAATATTGTTTGAGGTTTCATAAGTGTCATTTAAATTTATGGGAAGGAGTGTTCTACTTTGTCCTTTTAAAGTTTTCCAAGAAATAATGTGAACCAAAAATGCCAAAGGGGGTTTGACAAATAAGCTTCACGTTTTTATGTAACTAAATCAATTTACGAGGAGCTTTTTTTTTTTGAAGCCTAAAATGTACAAACTTCTATACTAACGTGAGTTCTGTGTCACTCGAGCTTCATTTTGGGCACGAGGAAAAATATGACGCGGCTTGTGTAAGTCTCCCTTTCAATCTTACGTAATTGTTTTAATCATGAAGCTCCTTTAAGTTTCGATGTCGATATTCTCGTGACAAAAAACTTCAGTCGTTATTCACTGGGGGGGGGGGGGGGGGGACTGACGTGTAGCCTGCTAATGTTTGTACAGACGCACATTTATAATACACACACTCACTCACGCAGGCATGACATCACATTTTTTTCCGCAAACACCCTATTCTCTGTGCAAATGTTTAACACCAGTGGTTCAAATAAAAAACATAAAAAGCTTTATGATCAGAACTGCATAAAAAAAAGAAAAAGACGTTTAAAAAATGACAACAACAAAAAAAAAAAAAACCTGTGCAGGATGAGCAAGTCGTCATCTTGTGTCGGCATTTCAACAAAGGTCCACGCGAGTCGACTTTTACGGGTTACGCAAGTTCCGCTTCCTCCAGAGTCGCCTACTTCCCCTCATCTGTCCGTCTTTCCGCCATTATTTGTTTGTGCCGAGCAACTACGCACGCGCCTAACTACACACGAGCAGTTTTAGTGTTCATATCTGTCCAAAAATACTACATTTATATGTACATCAATTAAATAGACATCAGTTAAGCACTTATGTGGCTGTTGTTGCTAAGCGGAGGCGGCCGGAAGCCTTCTCCTCTTTTTTTTTTTCTTTTTTTTTTTAACACAGATAAAAAACAGGAGAGTCGTTATCCTGCTGGCGGATTAACATCATGCCACAATAAATAAAAGTGAGGGAGGGGTTTGGTTAAAGAGGGGGGGGTCTGTGCAAGATGGCCGCAGTAGTAGCACAATGTGTACAACTAAGTAGTACAAGTGGTGTGGAGGTCCGACCTCCCGGGAGGGCATCGTGAGCGCGAGTGTTTCTTACATCGTCATCTGCCCTTGAACGCACCGCGGCGCCTCTCCGACCGACACTGTGAAAGGGGGATGCGAGGGGGTAGCAGGAGGAGGGAGGGGGTGAGCGCACTCCCCTTTGCTAGTTGCTAGGCTCTTAATGCGGGGTTGTTAGCATGAACGTGTGTTGCGTTGTGTGTCAGTAGCTGTTTTCGTGGCCTGCCAGGATGTAGAGGTTGCTGTGGGCTGTCGGGTTGTCGGTCGGCCGACTCTCCAACACCACCACCCTGAAGATAACACACAAGGATTATTAATTTAGACCTAAAACGAAGCAAGGATTTCACCGCAATGAAACGACGGTGTGCACAAATACGCATGATTTTTCTAAGCGTGAATTTTGTCACAACAAAATTGAAGTAAAAAAAAAATCAGCTTATATCAAATTTGATTTATTTGCTTTAACCACAAACTGAAAGAAAGTGACTCTTTGAGAAAAAGAATCATATTTGAGAACTCATAGAAGACCCCAAAGAAAAGATGATGTCATCAAAGAATGATGTTAAATCATGAGCGTGCAGACACCAAAATAAATTTCATTTTTTTCCAAACCGTTTATTTAGACTTTGATGTCTTCACTCTCATTAAGTAAGAACCGCTCCCCAACACCAACACTTCCAGCCCCACCCTAACCCAAAACACACACCAGGATTCAAAAAATCCCAACAAAGTCAGCGATACCTTGGCAGAGTAACACCTTTGTCATGGTGACCTTTGTGGTCGTCTCGTCTTTTTGTGGGAAGGCATTGGAAAAGGTTAATGCCTGACCATGTGTGCGTGTGTGTGTCTGTGTGCATGACGTGCGCCCACCTGTCTGATCCCAGTAGTCTGAAGATACGCGTACTGTCTGAGATCTCTTGTGTAATCTGTGGCAATGTGGAACATTTCAGAGTTACATCATGAAGAAGACTAGCAGGTTCCGGGCCAAGAAACCTGGCTCACCTCGTTGGTCTTGAAACTCCGCCCCTGCATGCCGTGCCTCCAGAAGGCCAGCACGCTATCCTGGAGACAAACTGTGAAGAAAAAAAAAAAACATGGCAGCCACGGAGCATTATTTTGTTGAATTAAGTCTAGTGGTGTCTTCAGTTAATTCCGCATATGTTTTCCTACCCGTGGACTCGATCTGGAAGTTGAAGGTGAGCTCGGCCGACAATTTCCTGCTGGATTTCAGTCGTCCCTGGAGGTTAACGATCTTGATACACCCTGATGAAGAGAAACGGGGAAATGAGGCGACGTGTTTTGGAGGCACTCGTCAGACCTCCGGCTGACTCACGATCGAGGCAGACGAGGATGGTGTCCCTCTCCAGCTGCGTGACGTGGATCACGCATGTCTGAGGCGTGTCTGTAGGCCAGAAAGAAAACATTTGGAGAACACCTCTCCAAAAAAACAGACCCCCAAAATGCTCAGTGTGCGTTCTCACCCGTCTCTGTGAACCAGGAGGAGGTAGCGTTGGGGTTGGGGTTGACCGTGCCGAATCGGACCACTTGGTTGAGCTCGCTCCCTTTACTGACGGCCACGCAGATGAGAGGGTACGTCTGCTCCGGGACCACCAACATCTCAAACACCTCCAACGGGCACGGCAGGGGGAAGTCGATGGTCTGTTTTGCCACCAAAAGTAAAAATAAACATTAAGTTTGAACCAACAATATAATTGTGATGACAAACATGTCCTGGTGACCTTAATGAGCATGAACTTCTGCATGGATTCCACCCACTCCAGCAGCATGACATGGGACTGGAAAGCCCCACAGAGGTACTTGTGGCCTGTATACGGGTTGCGCACTGCACACCGAAGGACAACAAGTCAGAACCAAGACGCACGGTGGCTTGATAATACAAACCACGTAATTAAAATCCACTTGAAGCATTCATCAAATACGTACCCACGCAACACTTTTGGCACCCTTTAGTGTCTGGAATTTTTGTGGAAACAGCAAACTTCCTATTAAAAAAAACAAAACAGTCCAACTTAAATCGTGACATTTCATATTGCTGATGGTTACATTCAAATATTTTTTATGGGATTTGGACCTTTTACCTGGGTATCATCTTATCAGGCAGCTTGTGTGTGGGAATGGCTACGGGTAATTTCTGCAGCTGTCTGGCCTGGTCGAAGAGTCCCGGCAGGCCGTGAGAGTACAACTGGGAAGCTTTTCCTGGAAAAGGCGCAAATAAAAGTACCATTTAATTGTTTGGTGAAGCAAAAGTCGTTTTGTTGGGGCAGCTGTGAAGCAACTTACCGGATACTGACAGAAGATTGTTGTTCATGACGTACAACCACGTGCAGCGTCGAGGAAAGAGCTACCGCAAAAGGTGCAGCATCTTGTTGTTGTTGTTTTGACTCCACATTTAAAGTCATTTACAAGGTGCACAAATAGGAAGAACATGACTCACCTGTTCCATTGTGGTCTCATGCAGCTCATTAAGGTTCAGTGTGTAAATTCCCTCTTCAGCGCCAAATATCAAGTACTGATCTGGAAAAAACACACAACACACGCAAGCTCCAGTAGAACAAAACACAACGATCGAAAAGGTAAGCAGAGCTGCAATGAGCGCATAGATTAATGGCTCTCGGAAGTGCAAAATATTCCTCCTATGTGTATCTTTTTTTACCTCTAGTGTCAGGGTTGATCCAGGAAGTGGCGCAGTGGATTTTGAGAGGGCAACCGTTGAACACCTTGGAGAAACACGCACCCATCTGCCAACAAAAGTGGAGGGGCGCTTAGAAACCGTCAATGAGCTCAAAGATCTGCCGCACAAGTTCACAGAGACACTTACGTGGACTTTAGGTGTCGGTGGGAGCCCGTTGCTACTTGGCATCTAAAATAGATCGACACACAAACGTAATTTTATTTGTTTTTTAAAAGAAAAATGAAGCTTCTGTTTCGAACGTCGTGAACAAATTACCGGGACATCCTTCTTGTCCTTCCGTAGAGGGACACTAGGGGGCATCGTAGACTGTTGTCTATCTGCAGGACTGCTGCGCTCGCCGTTGTGTGAAGCGCTCAGGCCGTTCCCTGCAGATATACAACACGCATAACGTCAGTTTGGGTGAGGCCGAAGGTGATCGCGTAGCACTGGACTCACGGGACTGACGACATGGAGGAGAGCGAGAATTGACTACAAGGCGGGTGAGGGAAGGTGGAAGGCAGCGAGGGAGGGAGGGAGGGAGGGAAGAGGGGAGCCGGCTGGCGTGATAAAGGCAGCCATGACTTCATCTTTACTCTTGCTTCCCTATGGCAAGAAGTTCTCTCCTCTTCCTCCATCCTCGATGGAAGGGCTGCTGTTAATTGATTGACAGCGCTCGGCAACCAATCAGGTGTCTAACGTTTAGTGTCAGGACATGTATAGCGAAAAGCTGGTGGGTACTACAAACATGGGCTGTGTTCGGAATCATTCAGTCATTCCTTAATCAGAAGTATTTCAAATGAAAAGCTACTTTGGAACTTTGTCATTCCCGTAAAAATAACATTGATTGAGCTACATCGCAAAATTGATGTTGTGATGTTTGCTTTATCTGTCTTGGCAGAAAACTGGCAGCCCTTTGCAATAATCAGTTGCAAAGAAGTAGCTCTCAGTTTCAAAATGGTTGGTGACCCCTGATACGATTCCGAACATAACCCAGGAGACATTAAAAGTGTTGCTATTAATGGACTCATGGGACAGATAAATCAGTGGGAGAGGACAACTGGAGGGGCGGGGCAAAAGGATGCTATCAAGCTACTGGCTCTTACTCTCATCCCCATTCTCTTTTTCCTGCTCCTCTTTCACCTCCTTCAGCACCTCCCACGCCTCCTCCAGCTCCTCCTCTGTGTGAGGCGTGTGGAGCCACTCCCAGAAATGCCTAAAGCTGCCATCGTCCTCCGGGGCGGACGAGTCCGCCGTGTCCGTGCGCTCGCTCGCGGTCTCGTTACCTAGGCTGCTGCGGCGGTGCGGCGGCAGCCTCGGGGGCGGCGGCCGCGGGGGCACGTTGGAGGCGGGCTTGGCGGGGCTTGGCGTCTGCGGGACCGGACAGCGCTTGATGGTCCCGCCGCCGTCATCCTCGCTGTGCGATTGGTCGTCCTGTTTAGGATGTGGCTGGGGCGAGCTGATGGACTTGGGCTTTGGGTGGGGGGTAGACAAGAGTCTTACTTGAATTTTAGGCAGACGAGTAGTTTTGTTCCTCACCAAAGACCTGTTAACCTACCTTAGGCGGGAGCGGGGGCGGGACCTTTGGTCTCAGGATCGTGTTCATCTTACTACACCGTGAGAAGATGGAGAGAGAGTGACACTGACTGGACAGCATATTTTAAGCATACAAGTCAAATCAATCAAAGGGGACATATAGATTTATTTTTGGCAGCTTCATGCGCCACATGCATTGATCAGCAGACTTAATTGGCAAAGTGCAATTTAGTAGCTTGAAGTGCTACCTCCATTTCGTGAAAAAAACCACAATGTTTATAATATGTCTCCTTTAAGTGACCAACCACGGCATCTGGGCTAAACAAAAAGAGCACGCGAATCAAGCAAGCTGGTGTCAAGTCTCTGAGAATTGTAGTGCCGACACGGAACTTTATACATGCTAGCGAGTCAATTTGGAGGTGTCGTTAGCACTATAAGGACAGAGATTTGACTCCATTTTGCTTCATAAGAGTTAAAAGTATTTTAACTAGCTAGTTAATGAGAGCTACAGGACTGACATGAACACGCAAATGAGAATGGACAGCAGCTGGATAATAAATATAATAGAGACGTGTTAAACCTGTAAATAGATTGCCTTCCACACACATCCCAAGATGCCACATTTTAAATTGGTTATTATCCAGCTTAAGGGGGTGGGGGGGGGATACAAAGCAAAGCGCAGAAAAAGTTCTCATGTTTGCTTTTCGACATTAAGAGAGCGCATGTTGATGAATACTTGAAAAAAAAAAAAAGATGCAGCGAGCAGCGTTAGCATCAATACAGAAACAAAGAAGCACATGGAGAGATGGCAGCAGGAGAACAAAGCAGCACTTCTGGACCAACTCTGACCCTAAAACCACTCACACTCATCTTTAGGGTGTTAGTGCTTTTGTTTTTTGCTGGCTTCCAGGTGAGTTTTAGGGTTAGTTGAGATGAAAAGCTATCAAGATGCACACACACAAACAAAAGGGCGTGATGGTGCGCTGTGCTGCATTTGAGAGATGCGTGGATGAAACTGTAGCACAAAACAGGAAGCCTTCCTCCTCCTTTCCTCTGCTCCTCATCCTCGTTTTGATGCGGGCGAGGGAGGGGAAAGGAGGACAGAGAGGCTTCCCGTTCTAGGACTGCATGGGGTGGGGGGGGGGGACTTACTGAGTGTGAGTTTCATCATCATCTGCACCATCATCATCATCCTCATCCTCATCATCCCCTAAGTGTGCCACATGGCCCCTGGGAGCGGAGGTGGAGATAGGAAGGGAGGGCAGATTTTCGGGGGGATTCGAAGGGGAGGGAAGATGAGGGGAGGAAGGATGCAAGCAAAAAGGTGGTAGGAGATGACAACAGGAGGAAGATGAGGAAGAGAGGTAAGGATGGGGGGATTAGAGCTGTGTGAAGCTTTGTCCACAAACAAACCGCTAACCCTTCAAACAACTTCTAACAAACAATTAGACACAATGAAGTTCCACTCCTCATTTTTTATCCCCCATCTTTAAATGTGATATCACCAGATTATCAACATACACTTTTGTGGTGACCAACAGTATCGAGAATGTTGGGACAGATTGCCGCGTGGGAAATGAAGCAAGAAGAACCCCTGCAGATTTGTGAGTGGAGTTGTTAAAATTGAAAAACGCTACGACCACGTGCCTGTGTGGAGCGCCAGTTATCAGCGTGTGGAAGCCATGCTCTGCGGGAAAGCGGCTAATAAGCGCAACCTTTCAACTCTAACGTTAAAGCGCCAAGCAGAGTGCAAAACGCTGACAGACCGGGAAACGGCAAAGAGTCGTTAGTGGCGCGTCATCAGACCCGATTAATTGCGAGTTAATTGGCTGATGCGGTGTTTAGAACGAGAAAAGAAGGAGAGAAGAAAAAAAAAATCGAAAGGTGCTGAGTCAGTCAGACTCACCTCTGCTGCAGCTCCTCCTCCACCGATTTGAGAAGACTCCTGTTTGGAGTCGAGAGGACGTTTTTATTAACAGGGAAGAAGCAACAAATATTTTAATCAATTCAATCTGCTGCCAGTCCCCCACAAATAGAAAACACAAAGCGCCCTCTACTTGCAATCAAATGTGACACAATGAGGAATGCTAAAAGGAAAGAAAGACAATAAAAGACCAAGGGGACTTACTTGTTTCCTCCGAGCAGACAAGGCGAATCGTGACCATACTCCAACTGCAAGTCCTAGAAAAACACAAAAGTGCAGCACTATTAGGATATCACATCCAAAAAAAATGACGCACTTGAATTCACAATCAAATAAAAACAACTAATAAAACTGAAGCCCGGTTGGGGGGGGCTTCAGTTATGGCAGCAAAGAGTTTTACAAGTAGAAGATCATGACGTGTATTTGTCTTGTGCTCACATTGTGGCCTTACAAGCGCAGCTGGAACAACGCTCATCGCAAAAAAAAAAAAAAAAAAATTGCAAAACAAATCTGAGGGGAGGAAAAAATCGTGCATCTCCAGCCCCATCTTGTATCTCTAATTAGATTTTTTAAGAGACCACCAAGAAAAAACACCAACAAAATAGTTATTAGAAGGCATTTGGGACTTCAAACCAGCATTATGTAGGATGACTACTGACATCTAGTGGTCATGTTGCAATTTGGCAACCCCAACGTGACCTCAATTGTTTGACGCTTACCCAAAGTTGGGCCCCACCAAAAGTGTTGCGACTCCACATGGTAAGCCATCAACATCGACCGCGTCTTCATAAAACATGTTTGGAATTTATGGGCGGTCTCCCTCGCCGAGGACGCAAAAAAAAAATAAATAAAAACAACTCTGTGGTAGCCCAAAAAATTGAGCGACTTTGCGTCAACGTTTCACCATCCTCGTCGATGGCGTCTTTCCTCCATCGCAATCCCAACGGAAGGAATTTCCGTTATCCACAGTGACGGGAAAACAAACGTAATTATAAGCCGTCTGCCCTCATCATTGTCTTTTTGCTCGCCCTAATGTGGTCGTCATGGTGACCGCGGCGGCCTGTTCGGCGCCACCCGAGCCGCTAAACCATTTAGCATTCCGGGGTGAATTCTACAAGGGCTGGCCCTTTTCAAATGTTTCATCCAAAGTAACTCAGATGTTCGACGGAGAGGATGGAGCTGAACTTGATGAGGTTGTCCACCAAAAACCACCAAGTAAAGCCACAATGTGTAAGCAGCCATGTGTCAAGGCGGAGGGGGGGGGGGAGAAAAAAAAAAAAGACATCTTGAAAAGGAAAAAGGAAAACAAGGAGGGGTGGAAAAAGAGAGACGCACTTGTTCTCTTCATCTACTGCACGAGAAGTTAGAGCAGAAGTGTACAAAAGACATAGCGAGACATTTCGCAGAGAGAAATATCCTCGCGTCAACTCCCCCCTCCCCCATGGGTGTGCCTTGGAGCAAGGCAGCGGGACTTTTCAAACTTTTCTGTGATTGTTCCATTCGGAGTGCTTTTATGTGATTGTACAAACTTCTGAAGGCGGGAAAAAAAAAAGAAAGATGACAGCTACAGATAATGAGGCTGAAAAGAAGAACAACACACATGAGCAGAAGAAGCGCAACAGGACACCAATCCACCGAAATGAACACACAACAAGAAATAGGCGGAGATTACGAACGGCGGAGAGAGAGATGGAAGAGGTTAATGTTGATTGGTGCAAATGAATAAAAAAAAGAGGGGGGGGGGGTCGAGAAAGAAGGAGAGAGACGAGAGAGAGAGTACTACCAGATTAGATCTCGCGGTATAGTAGAGCTCCTCAACACAGTCCAGATAGGGCTCAGAATCACACTGGTCAGCAAGACAAAGCCAGAGAGACCTCAAGTTAATACATCAACCTCGGACGATGAAGGGGAAATGGGGCGAGGGAGGGGGGCGGGAGCGAGGGATGGCAGGAATCGGTGCATTGATGCAAGACAGAAGATGATGTATGGGAGCGAGGGGGAAACAAAAATGGAACAAGGCCAATATGGGCTCTGGAGAGAAAGAGAGAGAGGATACAGAGACCAATCCCGGGATTGCGGATTTCCTCAAATAATGATGTTGATTTACGCAAGTGCAGATGGTCACGGGAATTGATTAGGGCAGGATTGAATTTGTTGAACAAGTAAGAATTTCATGTTTTTTTGACAAATATATGCTGCTGATTAAAATTATTATTTTTATTCAAGAGTCGAATCGTGATTATGATGCTATTTTTATATCGGTCCAAATAAATGGCTCAGTCTCCTCGCTGTCACAGAAAAACAGGAGTGCGTTTGTTAAAGACGATAAAAGGAAATGGTCATTTTGGATCGGCGGCTATATTGACGATGAATCAACGTCATTGTTGTTATTTGTAAAGTCAACGCCTCGCCTAATCAGTCCAATCCCTACACCGCAAATGTTATAGTGCATTTTAGGTTCATCCTGGTGTTTCCCCGAGAAGCCCAATATTCCAAACTTTTTGGGGTGGCGCGTATTAAAAAAAATACTGCAAAAAAAAGACATCATCTTCTGCAAACATCGACTTGACATGACTTCTTCTACTACAACACATTCTGCATCGCTCGTACTGTGAACAACTAACAACGCCACCTGTCAAAAAGAAAGTGTCAATGTAAGCAGGAGATACAGCACCTTCCCGAAACCTGAAAATATTTTCTATTACAGCAGCAACAATGGAGGACAATGATGAACTGACTGGATGTGACAGTGAAAAGTGATTGTTACATCAACGACATTCGGCAATTTAAAACCCCCGACACCAATAATGTGTTGACCCAATTTCAAATAGCCCAGACTTCCTCCAAGGCACATTTTGGAACCCCAACTATGCACCTTTGAATCCAAAAGAACACCAGAGCAACTCATTCAATTCGAGTGTTGATCCAGTGCCATCAACAACGGTGATCTTAAAATGGGTGAGGACAACGACATTAGGTAACAACTCACCGGTTCGTGATGGGGCTCCGTCTCCTTCCTCAGCGGCGGGTCAAACTTCACCTGTCCAACTGTGAAAATGACCACAGATGGAGGCGGTGAACATTTAAAGGTTATTGTTGTGTATGCGTTCATTCTCTTGTCCGTGAACTCACAGTTGATCTCAGAGAGAGTTTTTCCTTCTCGGGTGCTTCTGCTGGTGGAGCGAATTCGGTGAGGGACGGACACTGGAGACTGAAAGGGAAAGAGAAATGGAGACAGAGTCAAATAAAAGCTCCAATGAACCACCGCGACGGTTTTGCAGGCCACTCGAGAAGATTACACAAGGTGAAAAACAAAATAATCTCTTTGCTATTTCCTCTTTGGGAAGGGAGGGGGGGCCGATCTGATGACACAGCAAAAAAAAAAAAAGCTGCCAGCTGCACACAGCAACAAGGTCAACACAATCAAATCAAACAAATGCTCCCACGTCAGGATGTTTACATCTATTGATACGGCGGGAGAAGTGCAGCCTGCTAAAAAAATACTCAAATATCTTCAATCAATGATTTGTAAAAACCTTCGACATCAGACCGCAAATAATCTCTCGGTTCCTTCATAACACAGCAAATTCACACCATGCTACAAAAAAAAAAGGAGCATTCGAAAAAACACAAATTAGCATTCCCCGGTTCCGCCACTAGGTGGCCGGAACACCTTCCCGACACACGAGCCACTAGTTGAGGAAATAACGCTATTATGCGCCACGGTTGCCACGACAACATCAACTCAACACACGCTTTGTTAAGACAAAACATCACTGCAGACACCGCAGCTCCGAGATGGTACCTTCCGATGAGCGGGAAAGCGGGGCGCGCGCCGAGCGCCGGGGCTAACGGCTAGGAAGCGGCCCCTGTACTTAAACTGTGGAGGAAGAGGAGGGGAGAGCATGGTGGGAAGGCAGACAAGAACAGAAGAGAGGAGAGGAGAGGAAAGGCAAGAAGGAGAAGGGGAAGCGCTGCAGGATGGAGAAAAGAGGAGAAGGTTGAGTGAGGCCGGTGCCATGGAGGAGGAAGCGCAGGAACGTGGGAGGAGTTAAGGCTGCCGGGAGAAATTGTTGACGTGGGGATTGGAATTTGACAAATGGAGAACAGATGAGACACGATTTGGGGAGGAAGGAAAAGAGGCGACATCCAGTGAAAAGGTCATTAGCACCGCCATGTGCTTTTGTGTGAGGGGTGTCAAATTTCCAGTAAATAAAGTTAATTTTGGAAAGATTTGATTTGGTAACAAAAAAACAAAACCAAAAAGGAAAATCAACAGATTTTATCGAATCCAATCCATTGGCTTGGAGAAAAAAAAAAAAAATCCTGGAATTTTGCAACCCACCAAAATACAATAGAAGGCCCGACCGAGCGAGGTTACCTCCGGTTCGGGGTCGTCGTCGTCAAAGTCGTTGTAATTGTTGTGCTCGGGGTTTTTGGCCCGGTCCAGCAGCTCTTTTGCCAGCGTCCTGCTCAGGGGCTGAGACACAAACGGGTGCTGCAAAGACAGGAAATGAAGCGTTCAAATTTTTTCCGGGGCTCCTACAAGAACATGAATAACAACCACGTTTCATTGAATCGACTTTCTGAACAAACACGTGGACGCTACTTGGAACTCTACCGCAGCCAAAGGACAAAACCTGTTCCGTATTTTGGTGATACAGTCTGACTGATTGTGTTCTCAAAGTCACTAAGACCTTGACGGTGACTTAAACACAAAGCGCCATTGTTTTCGATGCTTCGTTACAAATCCCCGAGCGACTTGGGGAAATGAATTTGTACATTCAATGAGCCCACACACAGTGAGGAAATATGTAAGAGTGGGGGCAGTTTAATAGCTGGATTAAAAAAAAATTCTGTTCATTCTTATGAAATATTACAGAGAATCAACACTGACAGCAAGATGTGGAAAAAAAAAAATTCTATGACTTTCTCACCTGGAGTAGCTTCTCGGCCGTGGGCCTCTTCTTTGGGTTCTTGGTTAGGGCTATTTTTACAAAATGGTGGAAGTTGTCCGTCCTGCGGTCGGGAACACGGCACAGAATATAAACAAGCAAAATGGTCGTTTTTAGTGTGTTTCGGGAACGACGCCTTACCACTTGACTTTGTCTTTCAACTTAGGCGGCTGGAAATTACTCTTGGTCATTAAGAAAAGAGCCCTGTGTAGGGAGAAGGAAAGGGGGCGGAGCTTAGAAAGGGGATCGCTTTCACTCCTAAAAAAATGGTTTCACACACAACCTCATGGGATGCAACTCGAACATGGGCGGCTGAAGCTCGGCCAGCTCGATTGCGGTGATCCCCACGGCCCAGATATCGCACAGTTGGTTGTAGCCGCCTTTTCTCTCCACGGCCGCCACCTCCGGAGCCATCCTGTTGCGACAAACACATTCTCCAATTCATTAAAGTTTAACAAGAAGCGCCGATTCATCAACTGATCAATCAAATTCTTTCATCCGGCTGCAGTTTGTACACTCGGCCCCTCGCATGCGTCATCAACGACTCACCAGTAAGGTGTTCCGATGAATGACTTCCTCTTGGCCAGAGTTGCCGTGATCTGCGCTGATACGCCAAAGTCGGCTATTGAGAGAAAAATGAACCGAAAGATGAATGACCCCTCGAGAAAGCGGAGTGAGAACACTATAGAGAAATCCCCCAGGGAAGGAGGGAGGGGGGGGAACAAATGGAGATGGACCGGTTGGTCTCACCTAGCTTGACGTAGCCGTTGTCTGTCAGGAGGATGTTGGCGCCCTGTTGTTGACAAAACGCGGTTATTTATTTAGTGTGTGTATTTTGTGATGCATGTTCCCCCAAAGCTCACCTTGATGTCTCGGTGCATTTTGCCTTTATTGTGAAGGTAGTACAAACCCTGCAAATACACAATCACGCAATTGTTAAAGCTATGAAAAAAATAAATAAAATAAAATCAAGGATCAAAATATCATGCCGCACCTGCAGGGTCTCCCGTGACATGTAAGCTATTTGGGACTCTAACAAAGGCCCGGTTACTAAAAAAAAAAAAAAGAAAAGGAAAGAATGAAAAGGTCATTACGTGGACGACCAGACGTGACTAAACAATCAGAATGCGAGTGTCACCATGATAGATGTCCTGTAGGGAGCCTCCTCCGCAGTACTCCATGCTGATCCACAACTTGTCTCGCCTACACACACACACACACAGATTAGTTGCGCCATCTTCCATAATGTAACAACAACTTAGCAAAAAAGATGTTTCATTCTAAAATATAATAGATTGGAATGTACCATTTGCCAACAATGGCTTTCAAATCATTCACCAGAAAACACCACAACAATATTAAGTTTGAAATAAATCTTTTGAATTGGATTCTTACTTACAATTTATGTTTTGGAGCTATCCCCTCGTATAATAGTCCATCTATCACTTTGTTTGCATTTTTTTTTTTTTCCGTCCGTTCCGCATGCTCATTATCCAAAACGCCCAAATAAACGTCAGTAGAATATGTAAAGTGTTCGTACCGGAGATAGCTGCCAAAGTAGGCCACGATGTTGGAGTGCTTACAATCCTTCATCATCAGAATCTCCTGCTGGACAACGGCAAAGTCTTCCCCTGGATGGAAGCAAACAAAGCGGAGGGGATGAAGGGAGCGAGGAGGATGGCCAGAGAGGATGAAGGCTAAAGTGCTCACCTGGCTCCAGTTTGATGACTTTGATAGCCGCCAGCTCTGCTGTGTTTACATTACGAGCCTGGAGGAAGAAGAAGGGAGGTTAGCAATCAGGAGGCTCTGAAACGTGTGGTGGACGGCCAAATGGTTTCCCGCCGTGAACAGCATCCTCCAATTGTTTATGGGATTGTACGTAGCAGGAGGCGAGTGTTTTACATGACAATGACTAGACATAAAACGTACGTACGGGAAATGGAGTCGTATTCCCGAAAAGCCGGGAATTCTTTGCTAAGCGGCGTATTGGCAGGGCAGCAAGGAGGCAGATTTTCTAAAAATAGCGAGCTGTGTTTACATCGCTTGCGAAGGAAGAGAGAAGTTCCTCTGTGAAACAAGACATGAATAAAAGATGATTCCAGAAGCATCGCCGCATAAGAATGCGTGAAAGTGAGTGGCTTTAATAGCCGTTGATGGTTTAATGGGCGTGACTTAATAAATCTTTAGAATGGAAAGTAAAATTGATAAGAGCGGCCATCTTTGAAATAAAATGCTCACGATATAGTGACAATATATTTTTGCTACTTTTCAGCCTCTTTTTCAATGATGAGCCTCTGATTTTACTGCGTTTAATCCGGCACGCATTATTTGCTTTTACATTGATTCCTATGGAAAACGTTGCTTCGACTTACAAACTTTTCTACTTACAAACCCAATTGTGGATTGAATTAAGTTCTTAAGTAGAGGTGCCACTATATTTTATTATCTTCTGCAGCTTCCAACACAAATTACAGCTCCTCAAATTAGCCATCCTTGCTCACAGCAGTTAGCGAGATAACACCTCGACCTTGAAAACAAGACACCACTGCAACGCTGTACGGTTCTGAAAACACACACCCCCATGGGAACTGCAGCCTGGCCTGCATATTTCGCCAAGATTTTGTACACAGCGAACCGTGACATTTCACACGGCGCTCCCGCTCACTTCATTACCCGAGAGTGAAAGCTTCTAATGAAAGAGACCTAAGGACACGCTTTGACTAAAGTGCTGGAAATGTCAACACGTGGACATTTTTTTTTTTCCCCCAGACACTTGTCGTTGAGTCTGGTAGAAATGCGAGGAGCACAAGTGGAGAACAGGGCGATGATTGACAGCGCACAATACGAGAAGGCAGCACAAGAGCACGTAACAAAGCCCGTGGCAGGAGGGAGGAGGCACAAAGAGACGTCCAAAGGCGAGAAAGGAGACGTACACAGCCCGCCAGTGTGTTCGCTCGCTTTACAGACAGGCGAGGGTGATGACTCATGGGCGCTCAGTGGCAGCGCTTGCGGCAACAACACACACTTGAATGAGTCCGATTGATTGCGTCTGGTGTTACTGTTCGATCCCCGCTGCGCTTGCGGCAAGTGTTTACATGCTTGATTAAAATCTTTTGGGTTTTTACTGCTGCGAGCAACGAGCGATGAAAAATGTGCATTGATTCATGCGAGGCGCGAAAAGCAGGATTTATGTTTTGGGGTGAGACTGAGGCCAGGTTAGCCCACAACAGAAGAATGGTCAGGTGAGGTTAAAGTTGATGCCAAGGTCAACCACAAATGAACCCTTCTGAGCTCGCTTAATGAATGACTTTCAAGGGCCTTTGCATTCTGTTCGGTGGGTGAACAAGAATGGGGGGAGGGGGGGTCCGCTGGCCATCTGCGAAGCTGGTGACGGCACGCAATCGCCTCGGTCAGTGGGCGGGTCATGCCGCAAGCCCTCTGCGAGGTCGCCTTCCTCTGTTGGCGCGGAACAATAGGACATGAGGGCCTTCGTACGCGCACACGTAAACACTCACGCACACACATAAAGGAAGCCCCGGGACTGTTGCATTCCTGCACCGCGGTCGTCCAGATGTCGTACAAACACACAACAAGGCCCGGTGGGAGGAAATTGCTACTATGAGCACATTTTAATTCAGCCTGGCGTTAAACTCAGCGGGACGTACAGGCACAAGGAATTAGCCATTAAAAAAAATAATCATCTAATTGCACGCGCTTAAAATTGATTTCAGAGGTAAAACAGGAACACATTCCTGGACTTGTGCATTGAATTGTGTTTTTGACCAAGAGACAAAAAAGATTTCTCTGTATGCAAGCGACACCGACGCACTAATTGTGTACATTCATCACACTGACCAAAAAAAACCAATCCATCATCTGGTGGATAGCTAGCATGCATTGTTAGCATAACTCACATTGCGCTGCGGTTAAAGGCAACTGCTGTCGTGGAAAATCGGAACCGACTTGACTCTTTTGTTTTAACGCGATGGCCTTTCACGCTCTGATCCTTGCCTGGGAAATATGCTAGCAATGTCTAAGAGGAGAGTGTCAAATGACTTTTCCAGGTGACAAGTGCGCTTGGCGTAAACCAAAGGACAACCCAAAGTGTGAGTGTACTTCCTCAATCCGAAGCTGGACACATCGTCACTTTGCGGGAACAGGGACGTCATCCTATTCTAATTTCGGACTCAACATCGCATCCGGCAAATCCTTGAGAGGAGCAGCTATTACGGCCACGATTATTGACGGGAGTGTCGGCGGCAAAAATGTCATGCAGGACCAACCAGTCGGATCGTGACACCTTCAGGATGCACGCCGTAGTATTGAGAAGCAGGTATTCCTAGAAGTACCACCACATCCTGTTTGTTCTAGAGCTGAACATATTTACATTTAAGCGGGGGGGAGATTGTGAACTTTTGGCTAAACACATTTTCATCACAACTGCAGTATTGGTATGGCAATGATGCCATCAATGCAAGGTGCTAGCTAACAAAACACGCTAATACAACAGCCACTTTGTTAGAACCTAACAGACTTAAATATGCGGGAAAAGGTCGCCCGGCATCCCCGTGCCTCCAGGAATGAGATTCCAAGCGTCCGAGTGCAAAATACTAATTCTCAGCGTCCATGTAATGGAGCGCCTCCGCAAATTGAAGACGATCATGTGTCGGGAGGCTCACACGTTGCTTCCTGCTCAAACATTCCGATCCGAGTCGCAGATTTTCACACAGCGGGAGAGCCAAATATAGGCATCAATGAGCTTTTACCGAGCAGGCCGCCCGCTGCTTACACAGACGTCCCAGTAATGCGGCGAGGGTTTACAATTTAACTCTCCAAAACTGTCATCACCTGTTTTGGGGAATTTGGTCATGAGACATGTACAAGGCGAGCCCAGGAAAGTAGATATTACGCAAAAATGTATAGCAGCCATTGACATCTTGTGATTCCTAAACATTTGGTGATAATTATTTAGATGTGTGATGAACTATAAAACAATAACAGGACCAGTGGGGACAATAACAAGTTTGTCAGAGCCCGAGTGGCTGCAAGGAGCCAAGATAAAACACCTAAAATTAGAAACACACATGATCGACTCCAGCAAGGGAAGCATGCATGCAAGATGCAAAACAACGACACAAAGTTGCAAAAATCAGCATAAAAATAAAAGAATATCCAACAACCGGCCTCGGAAATGTTGCTGTGACATTTTAGCAACATAAGAATCCTGGAAGAGGACCAAAGATCATTAAATTAATTTAAGAGTGTTGCGTGTTTCACAGAGCTGCGCTGTGCCAGCTTTGTCTGTCGTTTAACAGCCAACGGAATGTCATTTTGAAACAACCACAAACCTGACACTTTATTCGAAACACCTCTGCAATCCAAATTGTGTAATATTGTGGCCAGAAGCGCGCTCCGCGTGATAAGTTAAAGTAACTGTTTTTAGTAGTTACACATGGGTATTTAAAACATGAGCTAGAAGTCACAACAATCAGAACATAGCCTATTTTTTTGCCTTTTGTCTGCTAGCACAATGTTAACACATAGAGGGGAAACACATCAAACCCTTTAAATATAGCAGTATTCTGTCATATATTCTTTATCCTCTGCAAGGAACTGAGACGAGTTGACAGGAGCTGAGCCTTCTATGTTGTCCATATACAGTATTTATCTGTCCTATACTGCCCCTGGGCAAGACTACTAAATTTATTACAGTATGTTTATTGGAAGACTGCTGTTTTTTCGAATTAAAAACATTACAAAAGGTTTTTTGTTTTCCATAGGGAGGTTGGAACGGATTAATGACATTTCTATTCATTTCGATTGGGAAAGTGGATTTGAGATACGAGTAATTTAAATTGTGAAGGTATATGAGAAAAGAGGGCAAGCAAAATAAATCATTTACGACGTTTCCTGACACTATTCTTAAATATGGTGCTTGATTATTCTTTGTCAAGAATAGCAAAACATTATAACTTACTCAGAAAGTTTTGATTTGATTTTGGTGTCTAATAAATTAAAACCATCGCGAAGGACATGGGCTGATTGTTGATCACAAAGATAACAGACATAAATCACAATAAATCAAACTGCCCAACTATTAATGTGTTGATTACTTGTGTAATAACCGTATATAATCAATTTTATCGTGCTAGAGCTGAAGAGATGTTGCTAATGTTATTGTTTATCGTAGCTTGTTGTTGAGTTAGCATCTTTAGGGGGGCTTACGACAGCTGTCAGCTAGGCGGTCCAACGAAAGGACCTTTTTCCGGCAGCTGTGCAGAAAGGTAAACCGTCAGTGAATATTTGCGCACATAAATCAATGCACGTTGTGATTTTGTGACATTATTCCACTCCATAGCAATCAGGTTTAGCATTGCAATGCTAACACAAATCGACTGAGTCCATTTTCGGACAGCTAGCTTTGCACATGTCCGCTATCCGGTGCTGTTTTCTTCTGACGTAATCGCACTAAAGCAGGCAACAGGGTGGATGCAGAAGCTGACATTGAAATGCAAATAAATGCATTTAATAAGATAGTGTGACAACAACATCCAGGATTTCAAGCGGCGGGGCTAGCATTAGCTCTATTTGACGCACTTTTAAACGGCCCACAGCTTCAAGTTGTGACAGTGATAATGTTGGGCCTTCCCAAATGAGTGACATGAGTGGCAAAAACACACATTTGATTCCATTTAAGAGACACGCCCAGCGCTTATGGGTGTCCGATTATGGAACTCCGAGTCAACTGCGCGTCTTCCCCCACTCCGGCTGCAGTTTTTTACCTTGTAGACGTCTCCGTAGGTGCCGCTTCCTATCCTCTGGATCAGCTCGAAATCCTCCTGCGGATTGCGGCGGGACAGGTCGACGCTGGCGTTCATCATGGCCAAGTGCCGCTCAGGGCGCCGGACGACGCGCGCGGTTGACGGACACCGACGATGTTATGTGCGAAAGGGGATAATTGTCACGGAGAAAAAAAAAAACATACGGCGTCAGAAAATAACAACCCGAGCCCACTCCTGCTCCAACATGGCGGCCACTGCGCTTGGAGCATGCGCATTGGAAGTGCCCTCCTCTTCCATGGAGCCTATGCAAGGCACATGCGCACACATCAATTTACGGACAAAATTATTTGAATTAAATGTAATAAAGGTCAACAAAACTGCATTCCATTATTTATTTTTTTACACTAAATTTCCATTTCGTTCAGGGTCATAATCAGAGTACTTCATTGATTCCTGCAGGAATTGGATATGCAACAGTAGGTACGTTTTATTTAAGAATCATGTAACCGTTTTCACACCTAAAAATACTGTCATGTATATGAAATACACGCCATTTTATATTCTCTCATCTTTCCTGCCTTAAGTGGCTCCCTCTGGTGGAATGCAAACGAATCACAAAGAACAGTTCTGTTGTATTTAACTTTTAAGTTGAATGCAATTCTCTCGAGTCTCGACGCTATACATTTATTTGTATAGTACATTCTATACTCAAAGCAACGCAAAGTGCTTCAAACAATGAAAAGCACAACACCTAAAAACATTTACATACAAAGCAGTTGAAGACTTCAAAGAGAATAAAAGCGGCATATTAATTTTTATTTTAACTTTCCAAGGAGGCTACTTAGTGCACTTTAGAGACCGATTAAAATCCATACATTCTTGAAAGGATATACAAAAACTTTTTTCAGTCATGTTGGGCTGATTAATCTGTCGTGTATATGAATGGATGGATAAAGGGCAATAATCCAAATTGCTGCGTATTCCATTGTTGGTGTGCTGGCATCAAGAATCACAAGGAGAAGTGAATGGAAGCCTGTAAGTAAGTAAGTGTGGTCGTGTCTGGCCCCTTCACAGTTTAACTAGGCTAAGCGGGGCTAAACGCTAGCAGATGGCAGCATTGTGATTCAGCTAATGGGGGTCAGTGTGTGAGCACTGCAGCGCAACAAAAGTGAAGTGATGTGGTCCCTGAATTAAATTGGTGTGGTTACTTTTAGCATTTACACTGCACTTGTTGAAGAACATCATCCAGGTTTGCAATTCCCAGCAAAGATATTCCATAAAAAATGTCCAAGCCGAATCAATTAAGTGTGTGTTTTTATATATTTATGTAGAAGTCCATCTATGGTACCTAAGCTGAGTCTCAGAGAGGTCTGGTGCTTCAGAGAGGAGAGAGGCGGGCACGATTCGGTCATTAGCCCAATTGGAGGCTCTTTACCCTGGGTAGGCGTTGAAGTGACATCCTGGACTCCTTCCTGATTTGCGGCTTCTTGTGTGCCCGGCGGCGTGAGGAGTTTTTTCAGGAGACACGAGAGCTGAGGACTCAGGAGGAGAACCAAGCTTCCACCAACCCGGAGAACTCTGCAAGCACAGGATCGTTACCTTCTACTTTTTCTCACCATTACAGCCAGTTCAACGGACCTCTCCATCTCGGCGAGGATGAGTGGCAGACTGGCGGCCATGTCGGTTTTGGTGCCAAACTTCTTGCCGAATGGCAGGTCGCACACCACCGTGTCCACGCTCGCATTCGGTAGAGGCATATCTGCCAGAGGACACTTTTTTGAGAATTCTTAAGAGAATCACATTCTCTATCATCTTGGACCAGATTCCTCACGAGTAGATGAAGCTTTCAAGAGGTGCATTCTGTCTCGCAGCTCCGCAAACGCCACATTCTCACTGGCCTTGTGCAGCTGTCTGTCATCAATGTCCAAACCCAGGAAACAAGCGAGCTGAAAATCCAATTCAGACAGAAAACATGGACATGATATAATTATCGTTTTTACATTACAACTGTGCTGATCATCTTACACGCTAATAAAGTGACCTTGTGTTCCTGTGCTGCCTCTATTAAGATGGTTCCTACGCCGCACATTGGATCGAGAACAAGGGAACCTGACTGTGAATCAAATCGTCATCTCATGGTAAATACACAATAAAACGAAAATATAAACACAATGCACAGCTTTAAAAGGATCCAAATACCTGAATTTGAGCCAGTTCGGCCATCGCCCAGGCAACTGTGGATCTCAGTCCTGTCGTTTTGATGTAGCGCCGATTAGCAAAAGGTAACCTGAGGGAAATAAACAAACACCACCAAATCAAAACAATGCATTCAATGTTTCCTTTTGGGGTCAGTTGAGCGAGTGCCAACCTGGTGAGCGGTATCCCGAGCAGACAATGGTCATCCCTTAAGTACACGGTAATCTACGAGTCAAGAATAGGCAGCTCTAAACACCATGCACAACGACAGAACACGACTGGAATAACGAAAATGAAAATAGTTTTGTCTACCTCAATCTGGGGGTTCCTCAAATCAACCTTCCAGCCCAACTGTCCACTCAGACTGGTTCCCAACACTTTACTCACTTCCTTTGGATATAAAGAAATAGGCGATATCAAGCAAAATTAAGATTTTTATAAACACACGTGTAATGATATTTGGATGAATTCCTGAGTGAAAATGCTATTGCAGATATTTATCTGGGGCTCTCTGACCGGGCCATTCCAAAATTACCGTACCTGAACACTGAGGTGGCGGGACACAGACCCAGAACACTTGCAGCTGATCCGAAAGGAAAGTGGGTCAGAACAATGCCGGTTAGCCTGTGGTCTTGTTTTATCCTGGTCTGAGTAAAATAATACAAACATCAGACTCTAAAGTTGCTAAAAAGCCTGTACTTAAAATCCTTAATATGACAGTTTCTAAACTTTTTGTACAGTACCCAAGAAACAAACACAACAGGAGAGTTAACGTATAATTCAGCATAATTACCATGCGTTCCCGCGTAGACGTCCTCATCTTCACAGTCCATCTTTCTCCTTTTTTTCATGGCTGGGAAGTCGCGCTCATTGTCTTCCCCCAAAACGTTCTCCTCTTCCACTTTCCTCTGCTCCTCACACTTGCTCTCCTCCTTCTTCTTGTCTCCTACTACCCCCTGCAGGCGCCTCCATGTCACTTCAGCACTGGTCCAACGTTGCAGGTCACCAATTAGCGTAGACTTCAGCACAGACGCAACTCTGGCTGTGAATATAACATACAAAACGATTCAACATTCATTATCTTGTGTTTTTTAATGCGTGCTGGCTACCTGGGTTGGCATGGGCAGACAGCTTGAGAGGCGAGTCTCGTTTCATCAACAAGAAGAGTCTTTCCGCAGATTTAAGCTCCTTCACTAAACTGATGTGGGCGGAGGAGCTGAACAGCACTTTACCTTCCAACCGCTCAATCTGTAAAACAGATAATAGTGATAAAGCAATTAAGTAAGAAACACTTATTCATTTATTATATATTTAATTTCTAATTTGCAGAATGAAAGTGGCAGGGGCCCAAAATATTCTTATCTTAGTTTTTATCCCCTTTTTTCTTGACTGTCTCCACTCACGTCGTGAGCTGCCAGCTTCTTCGTCACCTCATCGATTAGAAATTGTTCCATCCCGTAACCGGCTGTGCAAAAGTAGCGAATTAGACTCGCTTCTTTGCCTAAATTGACCATTACGTTTACTGTAAAGTTTCATCTGAGGATAAAAGGGGGTCAAAAGCTCATATTCTACCAAGATGAACCGCCATGTTTGCTGACTTGTTTATGCCGGAAGCGGAAATACGTCATCAAGATGCATTTAATTTGCTGCTCCAGCAGGGGTCTCCTTTGGAAAACAAGTTGAATTTGCAACAGTATTCTACTATAATGAGCAAGTACAAATATCTCCAATAGATGAAAATGTGATATATTTTTAAAAATGTTATTTCTATTATTACCTTTGCTCAACTTTGTGAATGCAGGAATGCATTGCTAATTGCAAGAAGAAAAAAAACGTCCCCACTTCTAGGTTGAATTTATCATTAATCATTAATTTTCAAGTTTAATGTGTTCCATGCACACTTTATACCATTTTATTGAATTTGTTCCAGCTTTTGTGTACAATGTTTGTCATATGTAAATGACTTCTTTAAATGGAGTACTGTAAGTATTTTTTTTAATGTTATCAAAAAGCACCACACGTTCTCACTTTCTTGTTTGACGTGACAATGCAATGCCTCAACAAGAAAAATCTAAATAATAGTAAGTTTTATTCAGATATAAATGAATTTATTTATTGGGTTAATAGAGTGTGAGCATGCATAAATCCACAGACGCACACAAGCCTCAACCTAATTTAGAGTCGTTTTAGTGTAGTGACTTAACTTAGAGCGACTGATGCATTAACAGACACACTCATGAACCGTGGCCTTTTTAAATGGCATTTCCCCTTTAGGCCACGCTTCGGGACCAAAGTGACCCAGAGGACAGTTAAAAATGTCAAGGGATCTAAACGGAAGGTCAGATCGCCCTGCTTGTACCCGTTTTAGATTTTATTATGTTATATTATAAGGTTGACGGAGATGTTAACATGTTTGACTCACAGTTATGTGGATCTGAGTTTAAAGCTCCAGAAGATTTGGGCTTCATCCCACACATTTTAAAATATGTTAAGTTTTAATGTAGACTCAAAATTGTCCATAGAAATACAGAAATACATTATTATTTACCTCACCCAGAAGCAATGCAGGCAAACTGCTAGGTCACAAGTTCAGATTGGACGCTTGTTTGGCGTAATGAAATGTATCGACGTGCCGCAGAACAAAATCATACACAGCTTTATTAAACCCAGAAAAATCAATAGGAGCATTTGGGCCACAGAGTTTAGAAGAAAAAGTTTTTACTGTTCTGGTTGTCTCATTAAATCATGGATTTTTTTGTCATCCTTTTTTTGCCATGAAAAAAATATGTGATCAATATTAGAAAGTTTTGTAAATCAATCATCACCTGACACCAGTTGTGAGAAAATCACATCTACTCAGGAATTTGCCAATTGGATTTTTACATGATTCAGTTACCTAATCATGCACTTTTAATCTATTCATTATTTTCTATTAACCCCGGCATGGATGAAACAAGTTTAACATGAATCAATACATCAGCCAGTGGCAGGCGTGTGACACAGCATCCATTTTATGTGTCCACTTATCAGCAGCAGGGCTAATGACGCCAAATGGCAGCAGTAGAAAAGCAGAATTGATATTGGCGTTCTGCACGGCCACGTCGCATATCACAGCCCGGTGAAAGCTGTTGCGTGGGCGACGTCACAAAGAAAAGCTGAGCAGTAAGAAAGCCATTCGTCTTGCTTTAAATGTACATGCGTAGCGGCTTTCAGGGTCATTATAATCACCATCCATCTCACAGGCGCAAGTTTTAAGGCTTTTAATGTGACTCTGAAAGGCAGCAAAATTATAATGCAACCTGCCAAGTTTGCATAATTTCCCGAGATGAATGCGAGTGCTATTTCATTAATCAAATTGCTTGAGTTCACAAAGGAAAATTGTTCTATTTTTCCTGCGATATGGACGTTACAACTAAAAGGATTTCGAATTACCTGATGAAATGAATCTTTTTGTTATTTGTATTTCTCAGGATGTATAACACAAAGAACAGTTTCACAAAGGACAGTAATATTTGTCATTTGTCATGTAATGCTCCACCAAATGTGTTCAAATATCAGTTGCTTAAAGGTTAGAACGCATTGATGGCATTCGTTAGCCTCTCTATGGTGTTTTGCATTGTTTGTTAGCATCATGCTAAAAGATTATTTTTGATTTTCCAATTAGAAATGAAATTGTTAGAACTACTGTTAGTTTCTTGAAAAAAAAACATTCTTTTTCTTTTTTTTTTGAGAATATTAAGGCACCTCTAGACCATGTAGGTATCAAGAGGTCATTTAGAGGCTAAAACTTTTATTTTTCTGCCTTAATCTTTCCCCTAATGTTCCAACCTGGCTCACCTCTTAAGTAAGAATTGGGATCAATGTGTCTGGCCTCCACTTAATCATTTTCCCTTTGCTGTATCATCTTCTTATCTCTCCCATACTTTTCTTTTTCTTCCTTGTGCTCTTTTTATTAGCTTCCTTGCAACGTGCTCTCTCATCTTCAAAGTCTAATGTAAAAGAGACCTTTACAACAGAGGAGAGTGGAGTCTCAGTATATGAATCAGTGTGTGTGTGTGTGTGTGTGTGTGTGTGTGTGTGTGTGTGTGTGTGTGTGTGCGACATAAGCACATTGAAATATTCATTACTCCTAGAGGAGTGTAAAGTGTGTCAGCAATGAGTCAGCACCCGTACACAAAAACAAAAACAACACGTCATGTGAATGAGGGAGGAGCATTGTTCCAAAAGTGAAGGGAAAAGGATTGGGGAAAAAAAAATCATTTATACCTGTTGGCTAGTGTCAGGTGTATTATTTGGTGATGGGAATTGTAATTATTTGCATAATAAGTGATTTGAAGAAATGATGTGATTCTCTTAGCAGAAAATCAGAAATTTTGGGGTTGCAATACTGAGAAAAATAATAGCACATCGGTCTCAAAAGACATTTTGTCCTTTGATAAGTGGAAATTTGCTAAAAATTAGACATGCAGTAACTTGAGTTGCAGACAAAAAGGATATCACTCTATCAAGCCCTTGTCCCAGATAACAAAGAACATTTCCAACGCCACCTAAATTTCCACACCCTCTTGTCCCATATTTAATCTCGAGAAAAGAAAAAAAAAAACACCACCATCAAGGTCTCTCTCTGTTCCATTTCGCTAAATAAAAGCCCTTGGCCTATTTGTCAGTTTGTAGCTATTACTTCCAATCCCACGGCGCCGCTGGCTCCTTCTACCCCTTTAGCACGAAGAGGATTCATTTAATTTGCATCCACTTCAAGATTTGTAAAAAAGTGCTACTCTTTGTAGGTAAATGAGGTCAGCGGGCCTTTGGTGGGTCAGTGGCTTTAAAGGGCCCTCTCTTCCCACGATGACAAGTCCTGCTCTCCGTGGCTAGGGGGAGGTCTTTATTTACAGCTCAGCTAAATTCTACTGCAGTCTACTCTTGGAGAAACTTTCCTGCAGCAGGAAAAGGAAGTGGAACTAGAAGCTATGAAGAGGCCACACACAAAACCTCAAACTAATGCCGCATTCTTCTCTGTGTTAGCTTAGCATCTTAGCCGTTAAAGACGACAACATGGGCCAGCCGCTGTCATTAGAAGAGAAGATCCCTGGGGTGAAACATGCCATTGGTAACCTTCTGTACCGGACCATGCTGGAGGGTGGAGGTGTGCCTAATCTCAGAGTCGTGAACCCCCTGCTGTTGGCCAATCACAATGAAGACCCAGGAGCCTGCTTCCAGGCGCAAATGCTTCAGGTTATTGCCAAGTTATGTCACAGTGTGTAAATATTTCCCGGCAGTGACTTTGTAAGTGCTTTGAAGCAATGTCGTGACATCATTGTACTTTTTTTTTTAGATGTACAGTACTCGTGCTTTATTGCAGTCGTTGAAAACGTCCACTATTTTCTTACCTTGACGCAACTTAGTCATTTTTCAAAATACAAGTCAGTACTTGTCTGATTTTTGTTTTTGTCTTGAATACCAAGCAAATTGGATATGTGAACACAAATAGTGCAGCAACACTTAGAGAGAGAATATATACATCATGGGCATATATTCTTTATCCTCTTTTTATAACATTGCAGCTCACTGTGCAGATGTGACCATCTTCTTTTTGTTGTATATGTCAATTAATCATACTGTTAACATTTTTGCCTAATTTCAGCTGCTGGATGAAATTGGCGAATTGGCACCCACCTACCTGAAGGATCTGATTGGACTACTATCATCAACCTCAGACAAGCCCCGTCTGACCGGGCTGCTGGGACTGGGTGTTGCCATCGTAATAGACCTGCTTGTTATGTCCTCATCTGGGCTGAAAAAGAAGGCGACTGGTTCATCTTCATCCCAGGTTCCCATCACTTGTTGTAATATATATGACCATGAGACTCTTTGGATGGACGTCAAATAAAACATGATCTCCAGCAGAGAGTGCGAGAACTTCAGGAAGTTATGGAGGAGTACTTGAAACGCTGCAGGATTAACTTGGCTTATAAAACCCGACTCATACAAGACTCTCTGAGAATGGAGGCCCAGCTCAGCTTCACGCTGACCCAGCTGAAAATCTCCCTGGTGGGCGGAGATTGTGACTCACAGTGAGTTGCTGTGAAAAAAAATGATGATGGCATCACACGCTATGCTTAAGTAACACACTCTTGATTAGTGGAATGGCAGCTAATTCCCAACATGCTAACTATCGTCTAACGTGGGCTAAAGTTAGCCAAGCTGTCAATTATTCAGCTATGTTAAATGAACAAGTAAAAATAAAAAGAAACACAATTATGTACAGTATTTCTATTGAGATACTTGCCACTTTGGATCTCCAGGTCTTTGAGGTTCTGGGCTAGCGGAGCAGCGTTCCATACCCAAATGTTGATTAACCTGGCTGATCTGGAGGGGCTGGGGGAACCCCTGTCAGCAAGAGCTGTGCTGGACCAATACAAGGAGGACCTGGCCCAGATCCTACCTGCTTACAGGTGAAACAGCCAATCCACACACAATAAAGGACAAACTAAGCAGCTTTCCATAGAAACAGGGGCTCCCTCTAGTGGAACGCAAAATAATGACATGGCATCTTGTTGTAGTACAAATTGGATAGAATTTTTCCAGACATATTCTTCTGTGTCTTTTATAGGTGTTATAAGCTCAATACAGTGCATGTGGCGAAACGTAAAGGACGCGAGCTTGTGTTGACGGGCCTGACGCTCACTGACAGGGAAACGGGAAAGAGCGTCAGTGTCACTCTCGCCGCCCTGGAGGCAGAGATAGGTAATGTCTGTTGGTCAGAACCACTCAATAATTCGATATATGTTATTGCAAAAAAAAAAATCTACCTCATATTCTGGTTCCAAAAACTTCACTTTCTTTGCATTAGCATGAACATTACTTGGAAATGCACTTCCATTTTTCTCTGCAGCCCTTCGAGTCAGCTAATAAGCCAGCTTTCACAGCACTTAAGCCTTATCATTTTCTCACCTCCATGTTACAGATTTGTCATCCCGGATCCACTCCGACTCTATCAGTTCAAATCAGTACGCCGAGGCGTACGTGGAGCGGATCTTCTCTGAAGACGGTCCCGTGGGGGAGCTAAAGAACTACTTCACCAAGGCCAGCGACGAGCTGAGAGCAATGAGAATCGGAATTGTCGCTGCGGATTGTCTGACCAAAGAGAAAGGACAATGTGAAGGACACACGCTCGAAACACAAGACAAAACAAAAAAAAATGATCAAAGGAGCGATAAAGAGTTGAAGTTGAGTATTGTGGAAAGACATGTCAAACAATAACAGAACTAACTAGTTTAACTTTACGGCACTTTTTTTTTTCCTCCTGACCTTTCCAACGTGACACACCGAGTGACATTCACAGTCACAAGTTGCGTTACGTGTCGGTTTAAAACACGCAAGCACGGCTTCCGCTCCGATGACTCCTCGCCGAACGGCGCTTGATTGCTGTTATTACTCTCGTCTTGCTCTTTTCCACGCAGGCTGGCAGATAGTTGACTTTCGCACAGTTCAACAGAGATGGATGGCTGGCTATTTCTTTTCTTCTCAGGTGGTTGTTGTTGCGGGCGCGTTGCCGCGGCAACGGGGAAAAAGCGCCGCTCTAACTCGACAAGGGTTTGCACTGCCGCCCACGGGCCCTCTCAGCGGAGAACAAAGTTGGTAATGCAGGAAAGAGACAGAGAGGGAAAGGATAGGTGATGAAGGCGAGATGATAAATAGGATGGTGCAGAATGGTGAAAGGATTGAAGTGGTACTTGTGCTACATACTGGTGGGAAGTGAGAAGGTGGTCTTTTTTTTTTTTTTTATCTAGAACTGCTTCAAACAAAGTATATGAATGGAGAAGAGTTTGTTGGTTGTGATTGAATCTTTTTTTTGGGGTCCCTAATATTGTGGACTGGCAATAAAAGCATACCATACCATCCTTGAAGGGAAAAAAACATCATTAAATGTTTTTTTTTTTTTAACAATAAGCAATTTGGTCTATATTAATGTATTTGGGTTGGGGCAACATAATTTACTTTGGTTAGTTTGAATAAATGATAAGGATCTGGCACAAGTGATTTATTATCATTTATTATGTACAGTAATCATGATAATCAAAAAAATATTCTTAATTTCCACCATGACTCATAAAATACTATATAATAATAAATAAATAATCATCTAATATAATAAAGTGGCAGTGGAGCATAAGGTCTGAAACTTCGTCATTGATTTAGAAGCCTACTGGCTGAACTCATTTCATTTGAGCAGAATTAACTTTCAGTCACTTGGAACAGGCTCTAAAGAGACAATCAATCAGAGTGAACGCACCATTTGTCAAACGCTCATTGTTCCCCCTTTACCGGCGAGTTCAAACGGTGAAAGATTAAATTCTCCTTTCATCTTCACCTCACTACTACTTGTGTTCCTCACATGTAATCATCTAAAATGCTTCAAATGTCATCATTTACGTTCAATGGTAACACACACGTTGGATGCCGGGCGGAGTTCAGGCTTTGGTATTTGCCTGACATTTCGGTCTAATCTGTGTGTGTGTGTTTATGTGAGAAACAGCTGCTTGTACATGAACACACACATACCGTCTTGTAGTTGTTCGTCCTCCCGTATTCCGACGGGTCGCTTCACTTTTTTTGGGTTAATAACATAAATGAAGACTGGGGAGCACCAAGACTTGGTCTTTAGATGTAAATATTTGGAACGGCAAACACTGGTGGTTGACGGACTTAAATAGTGGGCCCAGATGTCTAACCAGATGATTGGATGTCCATGCCTGGGTTTTGCCAAGCACATTATCTAGGTCAAATCTCAAAACAGCCTCTCCTGATTGAAAGAAATCTGAACAACTTGATAAACTACAATAAGTGACACAATCTTTAAATGAACTCATGTTCTTAAATGACAATGATACAGGGCTAAGAACAAAGCCCTGTGGCACACCTAAAATTAAATAGCTATTTGTGCGATTACAGATTCAGAATGTCCTGCCTAAAGATCTTTAGACACTATTGTAATGCTCTATATGTTCCACCCTGTTCTCTAAATCAGCAGAGAGCTTTAGAGGCTTTGTACCTGCCAGAAATCCACATCAAATTGACATGTGGAACATCTCCCTGTAGACTAGCAATGGTGGTGCTTCTATTACTTCACACAGGTATAGCACACATTGTGATTCCAGCCACGTTCTAAAGGCGGAATAAAGATTCAGTCAACGAGGATATGTGAGGTAAGCCAGATTCACGTCTAGACAGTAGAGTGACACATAGGCTGATTTGATCTTCTTCTTACCTCCACATAGAGCAGGCATCACCGAGGTATTGAAGTGTCGGAGACCTTCTGCAGAATACAGAGAGGAAAAAACATTCAGTAGTATATGAGGCTGTATATATATGTGTATATGGGTGTGTTTCATATTAATAATGCTTCGGCGAGCATCTGCACTTTTCAACTTTCACAACGTGCAACCTCACCAGCTGCTACTTTAGCACATGCGAGCCCCCCCAGAAGAGGAAAAGTCATTTTCTGTTGCTCCTTTCAAGTGGCATCAGCATACCAAGCCAGCAGAAGCCAGGCAGCTGCTCTCACCCAAGGAAGCGGAATTAGATAGTGGCACACGATGCGCAAAGACCAAAGAGGCAGGTGAAGTTCAAGCATCTGGCGAGCCACCGACTGATCTATCTCTAATGGCTTGTTTTATGACTATAAATGTGGAGCCCAAGGAAGAATATCTTTTTATGTGTTGGAGATTATGGAATCTACAGTAGTAACTCAACTGCAGAAGAAGTTGATGAATCAAGCAGGCAGTTTGTTTGCAAGCTTCTCATTAGTTTGTCTTATGAATTAATTTTCTAAGCCTTTATAGAAGCATATATTTTAGGGCAGGTTAGGGAAACACAGTCACTCCTTGAGGATACACGGTACAATGAATGACAAATAATCAAATCACGATGGAATGAATACAAATGTTGTTTGTGCTAGCATCTTTTTCTACCCAAAGGACATCATGAATGCAAATACAATAGTAGCAGCCCTCCACTACCATTATTATTATTATTATTATTATCATCACCACAGACGAGCACCGCAAAGCAAGTGGAGACAATGCTCCTTTATTACAAGTCTACGTAAACAGAATTAATCAGTCGCTGCCTGTGACTCAAAAAGACAAGACAGTTAATTAGCATTGTGGTCGATGGTTGCTAAACACAAAAGAAAAAAAGATTATAAAGGATGAACATGACCGTGCTTGGCTGCGTCGCGTCGACAAAATGAAAAGGGCATTTTTATCTTCACGTCATGAAAATTAAGTTGTATTAGGACATATTCAAGAAGAAAAAAAAATCATTTATAGAGGAAAAAATGTTCAATTTTCACAAATTAAATTACATTGGAAAAAAATTGTTTTTATTTTTGCGAATTTTTATTTTTCAATTATTTTTTAAATGATTTTTTCCAGGACTGCACTCGTAAATTTTCCATGTATTTAAAAAATACATTTGTGTACTTTAGAATCTAAAGAATAAATTCTAGCTGAAAGTCACAACACACACAGTAAAACACTGAATTCGCGGTGTCTCTGAAACAGGGTATCTCAAACTTTATTTGATTGGATTTTTAATCAGAAGTACCATGGAGAGCAGTCACAGTTAGTGGCAACACACACACGCGCACAAACGCACGCATGCGCACACGCGCTCACAAACAAACACACAAATAACTTTCCCGTTGGTCTCTGACAAATAATATTAAGACTCAATCAACAAAAACACGATTACATACAAAGAGGACAGAGGCAAAAGAACAAAGTCCCTATTTGACCAAAGATGATTTAAGTGGCAAACTGCACCCTGTGAGAGAAAAGTGGATGACGCAAAGCATGATAGGAACGACAGCAAGTTGGTGGAGTGAGTCGTGAAGACAGACCAACACAAATAATGGCGGAAAAAGGCCCGTTGGAAATTCAAAAAAAGGTGAAAAAACAAAGCAATGTCCCACAAAGGCAATAAACGCAACTGTAAGTCATTGTTGACTGCACCGACTTTCTTTTTTTTTCCCCCCTAATAAATATTTCGCTTAATGGGCTGACGTTGACAGCCACCTGCGCTTATTTTTTTAATAACACTGTACAGTATATACACAATAAAATTTCTTTTGCGGCAAAATAAACTTTTACGTGAAGTCCCAGCCATCTTTATCATTCAACAGCAGCAGATATTGCCCCTCCCTTTTTTTTTTTGAAGGACAAAAAACTGAAATGTATGAAGGAGAATTAGGACCACATTGAAATGAGCAGAAAATACATTGTGAGAATAAAGATTTGTATATTTTCAAGATTAAAGTCGTAATTGTATGAGAATAAAGTTGCTCAATTTTGAGAGAAACTTTAATTTAATGAGAATGAAGTCATCTATTCTGTGATTAAAAGTTGTAAATGTAAAATTATGACTCATATATAAAATGTAAAATGTTCAAGTATAATTTCAAAATACAAGTTCTGAAATTTGAACAAAATTGATATTTTCCTAGAGTAAAGTCATACACAGTAATTTACGTGGAAAAGAAAATATAATTTCCAGATGAAAGGCATTTATCTAAAAAAAATAGATAAAAGTTATAATTTACCGATATTAATGTTTATTTTTGAGAAATTTATTTTGGAGCTCATAGTATTAGCTGTACAAGGGTGAAGTCATATATCGTCAGTCTAAGAGCGTCGTTGCTTAAGTCACATTTGTTCATTTTCAAAAAAACAAGACAAAAATGCCACAATTGCTTACAAAAACTATTATTTCATTGATACTGTGATGGTAACCTAAAAATGCCCTTTGGTTATTATACTTGATATCAATAAACAATACTAAATTTTCCCCCTCAAGAACATGTGACTTAAATCCTGAAAACATACAACTTTTTTCTCATGTGTATTTTTGATTTCTTTGCTGTGTGGCCTTAATACGCCTTTGCTGCAATGTGCAATTTCCTCCCAAAACAATTTAGATCAAGAAAATGAAGAGAAATCCTGAATCTGTACAGCATTCAGACCTATTTTTTTGTTTTTAATTGGAATAATGAGATACGATTCTTTATAACTCTACTATGTACACACACATTAGCATTCATGCACTGTGTCCACAAGTATCACGTCGACATTCCCAAAAAACATGGAGATAGATGTAGATAGACAAACTGGTCGCTGCCTTATGTTCAGTTTTCCGGTAGTGAAGACAAAAGCAATGGAGGACAGATAAGACACCAGGACGATACACACATATGCTCGCTGACCCACAAATCAACGAAATATGGCTGTAACTTCATTTCCCCCCCACCTCCGCTTCCTGTTTGGTATCGTTTCACGCCGTCGTCCCGGTTCCCATTCCTGTCCGTTCGTTCATCCGTAGCTCGAATCAGTCAGGAAGTTCACCAGGAGGTAAATTGCGTCGTTTTGTAGTTTTCTCAGTTTTTTACATTAAGTACAAGGTGGTTGTTTACATTGTAAGCAACTTTGACATTAGAAAGGAAAACTAACATTAGAGCAGTAGCCATTTCACAAAAGCCACAGAGTCAGTGCAAATCTTTTTCCTTCATTGATAAAATAAACTGTCCACTTCTGCTCTGTTAGCATCACTGCTAGCTTGGGCTAATGCTGCATTTAAGAATTGGGAAATTAACACACGGATGAGTTATTCTTGGCTCCCATTATCGTCATAAATCTTTTTCTTTGCCATCATTAAAGAAATTCAAAGACAAAACCAAATGAATGGTTTTTTTTAAGTTACAGTTTTGATAAAAAGCACAAATCTATTGTTAATGTTCATCCTTAAGTAGCCCAATTGACGATTGATGTCCTGAAGTCCGATTTGCCATATTTGGTCCGGTTAAGTGCGTGTGTTTATTTTCGGGAGCGTAACTTCAAATTCCCAGCGGTCTCAAATACAGCATCATCTCCAGCAGAGACTGTTTGGACTCAAAAAATCGTCATAGAACAATAGCAAAATCATTTCATTCCCCATTACAAGACAAAGGCTAACTACCTAATTTGATGCAAACACCTATGAACACGTGACTACAAGCTTTTCATTCCTGCGCTCAAACAAATATGGCAAGCGTGCACATTTTCAGTAAGTCCAACCACATGAAGCTACCACCAAAGCTAACAGTTGAAGTTACTCAAAAAGTGACAGCCTCCACAAAGAAGCACAACTTTTTACAGTGTATAAACCTTCAGCTCCATGCCAGTGAAGAGACAAATACATATAGAAATTTTGAACGTGGTTAAGGTTCTCACAAGCTCTTAAGAAGGTGAATAAATTTTGTCTGTGTGTGTTTTTTTGTAAGAAAACAACCCCTCGGCTAGAAAACCCTTGTACAGTCAATATTCGCATAGAAATATTTCCCTTTGACAAAAACAGGGGTAAACTGCCACTCGAAGGCCTTCAAGGAGAATTCCAAACGGGGAAAAAAGTCGTGCATCATGCAAGAGTTGGACGGATATTATTATTATCGTTGTTATGACCATGAGTGAATTCAGTCATTAAAGAGGAGAGTCGTTCCAGAGTTGTATTTTTAACATATTTACGCCAAACTCACCTCCAGTTTTACACAGAGCTGTGTTGAAAATTGATTTACACATCTAATTGCAAATTCTATCTTTAAAATAAGATATCAAGTAAAAGAACAAATCAGGTTCCGTCACAAAATTGATAAGAAATACTTGAAAGACCCTGAAATGAGATTTCAGAGATTTGTTTCGAATTATGTTTAAGTGCTGAAAACGTGCAAAGACAACAATTAAAATTCAGTTTTCAGATTTTTTGGGGCATGGCTAAAACAGTACCTAGACACACACTTGGCTGCTTTAGAGCGCCTCGTTGTTGCTGTGTGGAAAAGCCCCTCAGCAACTTGCTGAGATCAGCAGTAGGATTTAAGATAATCTGTAAATAAGAACGACATGAGATAAGATAAGTATCAATTTTTCCAGGACGAGCTGTGGTAGATGATCAGGGGTGTGGACTCCAGATTTTTTCACCATTTTAAAAAGTTCCCAGGTCTCTGAATACATTTTATTTGCTCAAAATACTTTTGGGCTTAAGAATTACAGAAAACCTTTACCCACTCTCAACAGCTCAATTTTTTTTTTTGGGGGGGGGGGGGGGGGGCTGTCCCGTCTTACGCAACATCAGCCATTGTTATCAGGTTTAGCTGTGTACCCCCATAGACAAAACTACAAGCAAGGGAACAAGTTCGGGTTAAGGGGTGGTGGTCATAAATGTAGGTCAGCCCTTAAGGATTTGGAATGGTCCATCGATTGTGTGGAGGAGGGTAGTAGGGTTTGGGTTTAAGACAAAACAAGAGACAAAACTACGTAAATGGGAGTGAGGCATCAGAAAATGACTGAGGGTGGTACCTTAATGTTATTTTACATCTACACTAGGTGAGAACAAACAAAAATCTATATATATATATATCTATATATATATATATGTAGATATATATATATATATATATATGTAGATATATATATATATATGCACTTGTAATACTCTTAACAGTTTTAAACGGTATAGTGGCCATTTTGTCCGATCAGACGAGGCCTGATTAAAGGTATATAAGCTCTTGTTGTCATGTCCGAACGGCATTCTACAGTATAAAGCAACAGAAAAGACGTCCAGCGCGACCGGGGGAAAACATTCGCTACGAGCTGCGAACGCAACTCGTGAATAAGCTGGGTTTTATTTACATATCTCATGGACGACGACGATGACGGCGACTCGGCGTTTCTACAGGCCAATGAAAAAAAAAAAAACAACGCGTTGAATACTTAAAAGCGTTTTCAGTCTCGCGGAGCAAAAACAAAGAGGCGAGTTTATCTTGTTGTTGTTTGTTTTCACAGTACTTGACTACTCAGTACTTGAGTCCCTAAGCAGCAGTGATGTCACACACACTCACACACTCACACATTCACACACACTGGCTCTCCTGTGGTCATATTGTCAGTATCGTCCACTCATGCACGGAGTCAGAAACGCAACAAATCAGTCTGGAAAATTCTACCTGGTGCGCGAACTCTACGGACGGCAAATTTAAGACCATTTTTTTTTCTTAGTGGCTTTTGTTTTAAATGAAGAAATGCATTTGAATAGTTCCGGTGTGATTCCACGTCCACGTTTTCCTTCGTTTGTGTTTTCAGATGCACCGGTGCATCCTTCACTCCTTCATCCATTCAGCCGTCAAAAAGAGAGGGAACGATCGACCGAGTAGGCCACCTTGACTCCGCCCCCTGAAATCCCCCCCCCTCCCCTCTGGATGGTATTTCACCATCTTAGAAGCCCTGGATGTGGCAGTAGGCCTCCAGTGAGGAGAAGAGGATGTAGAGGAGCCAAAGGCTGACAAACATCATGGTGGTCAGGGCCTTGGCAGTCCGCGGCCCGCCTAGCTCGCCGCCAATTTCGGGCCGCCGCCGGTACATCAGTATGGCGACGCAGATGAAGGCAAAGATGGTGAAGAGCGTGACGGAAAAGGCCAGCTTGCCCGGGTCCACCCGGAAAATGTTGCCGTTGCTCTGGTGGTAGATTGCGGCGATGGACCACGCCACCTGTCACGTAAACACCAACTTTTAGAAACCGGTCAGCTTTCCTTCTGGTCACCCAATCAAAACACTCACCCCAATGCCCAGGAAAACATTGACAGCATTGGAGCCTGTCACGTTGCCAATGGAGGCGTCGGCGTACTGATCCTGGATGGCTGCCACCTTGCTGGCAAAAGTGTCTGAGAAGGAAACACGCACACGAGGCATTAGCTCCATAAATTTAACGCTGATCCCATCAGATGATTAGCGGTCTCTTCATTTATTCACAAAGTGTCCAATTTGTCCAACAGTTTCTTCTCTTAACTTCCCAATGACTCAGCAAACTGTCTCAAAACTTTTCCCTGAAGTTGTGATCCCAAAACATCTAAAGAGCAAGGAGGAAGTCACAGGTCAGCAGCTCCTCTTCATTACGGACTCTTTCACAAGCGCGCAAACGAGGGCGATCGAGTGATGCTTTTCCTTGAAACGTCAGCCAAAACGGATGATGGTGGGAAGAAAGAAAAAAAGGGATGATGGGAGCACCCAAAGGAGCGGAGGTGCAGAAGGGTGCGAGGCAATGGGCCGAAGAAAAAACGGACTGTGAAGATAAATCTAACTCGCCGTAAAGCTTCAAGGACCTTCTGCTCTCTCGCTTTCGTGCGTGTATGTGTGCATACCACCTGCCTCCATTTTGAGACGCCACTTCTTTTCAAATCCTGCATGTGCACCCCGCGCCATTTCAATGTTCAGCAACGAGCGTCATTCTCCGGAGACAGCTCCCTGCCCCGTTTCCCAACGACTAGCTGTCAATCAAAACTCCGCCCTCCCGAGCAGAAGATGCCGTTAGGGAGTGACGCTCCGCTAAAGTCAAGCTGCTAAATTACCTTCATATACCTCTCGCCTCCTGCCGTGGCCTCAGGGGGACCATGGAGGAAAGTTTCTTCACTAAGTTTCTTCCCACTAGAGCACAATCAACCGCCACCTCGCCAACATGTCGAGATGTTTTTTTTTGTCCAATCCCATAAATGTTTTATTTGCTTCGGTAGAGGTCTCAGAAGCTCCATTTTGTTTCTTCTGGCGATATAAAAGTGTCAAAACTAAAAACTGTTTAGGAATGTCTTGAGTGGCCCAAAGCGCTATTTTTTTTTTTGCCACTTGAAAAGGTCAATGTGAATAAACGTAATGGACTCTGCCATCCACGCTTCGCTTTCAATCATCGTGGCGCTGGCGAGAAATGATTGGCTATGTTGCTAAGCGTAGCCTTTTGTACACTTTGTCAACGCTTCCTACTGTTTCAAGGACTTTTACTTGGCAGTGAATTCAACTTGTGAAATCATGCAGCTTAGGTGTTTACAACCACCAGTTTTTACTTGTTTGTTTTCTGCGCCCGAGTGTGTGCGCGGGGTCGAGATAGCTGTGATAAACGAGGTTAATCGTCACGGAAATCACGGCGCGAGAGGGGATTTACGAACTGCGAAAGCCAAATAACTGCAGGTCTGTTTTGTGGCAACTGTGTGTTTGAGTGTGCTAATAAGACTAAATGGGGAGAAGGGCTGCTTGCCTCCATTTTGTGCAGCACGCTGTATATCTGGATGTGTGTGTTGTGCATCATGTTAATGCTTTTTTTAAGACTGCCTGATCCTGACATGACAAATAGCCGCATGCTAATAGCTATGTAAACACAGCTTATATATACAATCAATCGGTGTGTGTGTGTGTGTCTGTATTAAAACATTAACCAGCATTGTATAGCTTGGGGGTTTGTCTGTTGAAGCTGATATTTTTTTTTTTTTTAGCCTATATTAGTTTGTGCTACCTGAAGTGCACTGATGCAAAATACAGGCATGATAAGATCGTATTAGTTTTAAAAGATGTCAAACAAATTGTCAAACAATAGCTGACAAAAATTGCTTGATAAATTCAGGATTTGTTATTTTTGGAGGGATTGATTTTTAAATTGTTTGTTAGGTTCATAAATACAATACATTTCTTTTTTTAGAGTACTACTACAGTCCAACTATTTCCTTGAATTAGGAACATTTCAAATAGGTATTTTTACTTCTTGTTTTAATCATAATTGCAGCTCATTTATGCAGAAAAGAATCTAATATTTAAATATTTAAATTTCACGAATACAGTGGTAGTTTTCATTTCTCTCGCTAGCGACAATGTTCGTGATTGATAAATACTGATTCAATGAATTTATCCATCACTAAGAGTGCATTTAGTGTCGTTTTTGTTCCTTTCATGGTCATTTACTGCTTCGACCCTAGTCTCTGTACTTCATCTTGCCCTCCCCCTTTGAATGACTGTTTCTAAGAGGCTGCTTTAGTAATAAATCATTTACTGCGGCAGCATAGCCCTGCTTTTTTTCCCCTGATTCTTCCCAGTCGAAAATGTGCAGAAAGGAAATGGGAAGAATAAATCCCTGGTGCAAAATGGCCGTACTGAATTGCAAATGTTATGCAATACAACACAAATCTCTAAAATGAGAGACCCAGGGGGGGTTTGTGATCATAAAGTCCTCGTGAAAGCCGGAATGGGAAGAATATCCAATTGCAGAAAAAGAGTGAACGCCCACTCCGTATGCATTCATTGCAGATTTTTAATCTACTTTTTTTTAAAGGTTTCTACTGTATACAGGCAAGTCTGAATTCAGACTTGTGTGCCTTCACTGTAGTATCACAAAGAAGCTTCAGTAAATCACTGTTTGAATTACAAGTTGTTGATTTAAAACTAGCTATGTCTGCTAGCTTCATGCTAACACATCATGGGAATTGCCATAGACAGGCTAATGGACACCATGGGTCACTGTAGCTCACCTGGTACCGACGTTCCCAAGGCGACAAACACCACGGCTGTGACCGAGTCCTTCAGGCCCACAGTGCAGCCAAAGTGAGACGCCAGGTCGCCTGTAATCACACGGAAGTGTGACATTGGGAACACACACACAAGCTTACACACACGTAGAGGTGTCGCGGCGTTGTACCGATGACGGCGGTGAGCAGCCCGATCATGCAGATGGACACGACGAAGCACGCCCAGCCGTTCCAATAGTCGGTAGGTGGCACAAAAGCGAACAGGACTTTCCAGAAGACGGTGAGGAAGTGCATGACGTAGTCGAAGCACGATGGCAACTTTTCCTCGCCGCACTCGTCATCGTCGTCGTCCTCACCTGCACGGACAGGGAAAAAAAATATTTATATAAACAAAGTAAGGAAAATGTTTTTATTTCAAGAAAATCTAAATAAGTGCTTAATGATACTCAATACATACATAAATTAAATGAACCAAATTAAAACCTAATTAGAATAATTAGGTGTGATCTTGTGCCTTTAGCTGCGCCATGTTATTCCTTTTCTTTTGACAGCAAAATCATTGAGACTTTAATGTGGTTGAAAAGAAATGTTTCCTTTTTTCAAGAGGTCAGCAGACGGCGGCTAATTTGCTCATTAAGTATAAATGCAACGGCGACTAGAAGGTCAAACCCCCCCAAGTACCTCTGTGTGTTAATTATAAGGGTGTACCCGTCCACTGGGAAGCACCAAAATAGAGGCCAATATGCTTTGATTGGCTACGTAATGAAAAGGTTGACTTTAAGGTGTGATTATTTCATTACAGCGCATATATATATATATATATAGGATTCTTATTTTACACTTATTTTCTTATGATTTTTTTAACAATAAATACTGTTTTATAATATCATTTTTGTATAAATATGTCTATAATTATTGCACTTTTACAAGTAGTTTTTACATTTAAAAAAAAAGTTCACTTTATTTCAAACATTTATTTCCATATGATTATTTTAACGAGTTTGATTATATTTGATGAGTGTCAAATCCACTTTTAATTGCATCTCGACTTAAACTGTTTTTGTAAAAAAAAAAAAAAATCCCTCAAAAGCATAATCTCCTGAGATTCAGTATCTGCTAATCTGAAATTCTAATCGTTTTGCATGACGGCTTGGCAGCTTCGATTTACAGCACAAACGTCGGCCGCATCTGCATGACAGCAGCCGTCGATGTGTGTGCGTGTGCAAGCGCGCGTGTGTTTGACTTGTGCTGACATACTCATGTTTATATTCATGTGATGCCACTCCTGCCAGATATCCTGTCACATAAAGTCCATACACACACACACACAGACAGACACACACACACAATCCCCAGATAGCTAGCTGCCCATTAAGCTGATTGTTTCTAGTAAACAAGGCAGCTCTTCATCAGTAAGAGCAGTGAGTCAATCAATAATGTCAAAAAAAAAATTGCATCAGTCATGTTTGCACCTAAATAAAAAAATAAAAAAATAAACAAACAAATAAATAAATAAACAAACAGACAAACAATAAATAAATAAATAGTATAATGTTGGAGTGACCATATTTCTGTGACGTCTACTTATTTAACTCGTTGGAAGACCACCATTAAGTCACAAAGGCTTTATAATCAAGCTCTACTGGACATGGACAAAAGTAGTTTTGGATTTAATGCGGACATTCAAAGTGTATAAATGAGAGGTCCAAGAACACATCCCTGAGGAGCGCCTTCTCTTCTCTTTCATCGACACATCATCTTGCATCAATTACAAGTTGCAACCTCTGAGACAATTACCCTGACGCAGCCAGGCCGTGATGTCGTGGCTGGGTTTGACACGCTTTAACCAGCCAGAAAAGGTAATTAACCTTTCACCTTGCACTTAAAGCAGCTAATGAGGTGTGGGAGCCACAGCAAAAGGGGGGGGGGGGGGGGGACTCACAGAACCTCAACAACTTTAAAACCAATCGGCTTTAGGTTCGATAGGCCCAAGGAAACAATTAGGTGTCACTTTTGTGTGGATTTAAGAAATTAAACCTCAGTTAAGCCCCAACAACCCGAAACATGCGTCAGGTCCAGTCCTGTAGGTGGCGGTAATTGCCACATTTTGCTACTGTGATATTTAAAAGTAAAGGGTGAAAGTAAACTTATTTTAAATGAGTAAAACTTGTATGAAATTATGCACATCTATTTAGATTTCAATAACCTGCTTATTGCATGTTAGTGAATACAACGAAATGAGGAGAACAAGCAACATTAGAAGCTTTTGTGTTGGCTCCAATCACTTCTAAAGGTTTCCTATGCACGAACATAAACGCATCAATTATATTTAAATGCGCCACAAGCACCCCTGGGGCTCAATAATCAGCACATTAGATGATTTCTTGCCCGTGTTTCTTTGGAGTCTCCACTGGTTGCCTGGCAACAACATCCTAACCACACTTTAGGAAGTAGCACCTTTCAAAGTCGACAGATGGCCTGACCTTTAATAGTTTTTCCAAGGTGTTACTTTCAACATAATGGAGCCTCGTGAATAGAGTCTATCAATCAACAATTAGTTCATATGTACTTGACAATCATTGGTGTATTGTTGAAAAATATTGAGGGGGGAAAAAGGGTATGTATGAAATCATAGACATTGCATCGTAAGCGAGACTTACCTGCGCTGACCGTGATGGCCTCGATGAACTGGTCCCTCCAGCTGTTGGTCCCCACCAGCAGAGCCAGATTGGTCTTCTTTATAAGCTTGTCCACTGTGTTCTGCCAAAAAATGACAAGATGATTAAAATTGTTCTCTTCTTGAAATAAAAAAAAATAAAAATCACACACACATCCTGTTTGAATTTTTGATTTATGGTCTTTCATTTAGTTCTGTGATGAAAATAAAGATCATTTACATTAAAATTTATAGTGTTCCTGAACTAATTTTCTTCTTACCAGGTCTTACTGATCTTTTTTTGCCCCAAAGTTTTCCGTAAGTTCATGCGTGTCTTTTTATTGGTCTTTGGGGCAACGTAATTTATGCCAAAAGTCATTATAATGGCAAGAACAGAAAAAAAAAATCAGTTTGCATATATGTGTGTGTTCCCATGTGTGTGTGTGTGCTAAGCTTTATCTTCACTCCTCCAAGATCCATTCAACACGATTAGCAAGCCGGTTCTCCCTCTGAAGTGCGAAGAAAGGAGGAGGATAACAGTCGCGCTGCTCGCTTAATTAGCACTGTGCATGGATGTGTGTGGAAGACTATTATCTCAGTCCTCCATAAATGAGCTATAAATTAGTCTAAATTGGATGGAGAGATTACAAGCCTAAGAATTTTTGCAACATTTTTAGGAACTTCTGGTTTGGAGAAATTCAGGAAAAAAAAAAATGTCAATCAAGTAAGAGCTGCAGTTTCACTCCGGTCCAATGGGTGGCAGTAACAGACAGATGTGGGCAATGTGAAATGGTAATGGGGGAAATTGTCATGAACTCATTTTTTGAACACTTGTCAAAAGAGCACGTGGGAGAAGAACTGAATTGATTTCCCTTAACAATATATTCAATCTTTGTGACATTGTGTGATTGCGGAATATGTGTGTTGTGTCTTAAACGCAGCAATCACAAAACACTTTATGTCAGGTGTTAAAAAAGAAAAAAAAAAAAAAGCCCTTGGCATCCCAAGATTGGAAGAAACAGCCTCATCTCACCACTTGTTTATCATGGAGTGGAATGGCGTCATTGTTGCCACGGCGATGACTTTTTGATGGCTTAAGTAGTCACATAACGGCATGGTTTTCGCCTGAATGTCAGTACTTTCTGTCAATTTGTGTAGAAGCACTTTTTAAAAAACGATATTAAAAATGTTTATTTCCTGAGGTGAGAGGAACAAAAAAAAATTAAGGTGATGCATTTGCTGAGGATAAATTACAGTAGAGGCTGGTTTGAAGAAATATTCCGAAGAAAATACGCGTCTAGTCATAACTTTGTCAGCCTTACCTTGAACTCGTAGGATTCCTCAATGATCACCTCCAGTTTGACATGATCTCCCAGCATGGGGCGACCCATCTCGGCGATGCGCCTCTCCTCCTCGTCCATCCCCGTCAGAGCTTCTTCTTCCTCCACGATTGCCTCCTCTTTCTGCTGCAGCTTCTCCTCTGCACAAAAAAAACCAAACACAAATTAACGTATAAAAGACAGTGGTATCAATCTGGAGAGGAAAATGATTGACAGTTTGAATTAATGTTAGCTTTCGTTCGGTTCTGTGTTGGCATAGCAATTAGCAAACTAGCTTAATTTTAATTTCAATTTGCATAAAATAGGTTGTGTTAAGTTAAAAATACAAGAAATGGGTAACAACAAAGTCATAATATTCGAAGAAGCACGTTTACAAAATATTTTAAATACATATAAAAATAAACGTTTTGCTACACGCATGGAAATTAGCAAGCTAGCTATGTAGCTTTGCCTTATGACGTTTCAAATGATAAATGAAGTTGTGTTTAGCGGATAAAATACAAGTAGAAAATAACTGCTGGGCAAGAAAGTAGTGATTAAAGTCAAAGCGCTGGTGGCCATGGTGACAATGAGACCCTCCAGGTTATGCCGCACCACTTAAGAGCTGTCGCCGCCTGTTTAAGCACACATTAGCTAACAATGCAGGCTTAAAATGTCCACAGACGCTCATAGCGAGCGGCTGAATGACACTTGATGGCTGTGAAAACTGCAGGAGGTGGACTACCATTCGCTTTTTGTCATGGTTGCCTGAGAATGTCATTTCTGTTGTGTTTAAACGCAGAATTATTATCGACACACTGAACAGGCAAATTGGCAAACTAGCATTCTGAGCATTCAAGCACATTTTTTTTCAGGGAAAACATAATCTTGTTGGAAAGTAGTAATTTTAAGACGATGAAAATAATTTGAATCGGTTGAGAACTACTGAAGGAGAAGAATGTGAAAAAGTGGGCGTTCGCACAATTAGCAGATGGTAACACTGATGTTATGCAACACAACATGGACACACACACAAGGCACACACACACACACAAGGAAAAAGGAGGGCGAGAGGACATTGCTGTCAGACAAAATCTGTCACGTATATTCCCACTGAGATATGCTGGATGCGTGTGTGTGAATCAGTGTGTGTGTGTGTGTGTGTGTGTGTGTTTGTGTGTGTGGGTCTTGACCCATGTGTTTTGGACTGTTTCCCCCCTCTCAGGGCTGTTCCTTCCTCACACTGCACTTTCAGCCTGCTGTGAACTCGCCTCTTGCACTCTCTCGTCTTTTTTTTTCATAAAACAAACTCAACGTGTAATATCACAAGGTCATCCGTAAAACGTCTCCCTCACACACAAGTCGCGTATGTGTGTGACCTCACCTGTGAGTTGAAAATGAAATGAAACTAGTTCTTCATGTCTCGTCTAACATCTATTTGAAGGCAAAATATAATTCAGTCTTGGATAATCAGCCATATTGAAATTTTTAAAATGGCTGACAGACAAGTAGTGATTGGTCTTTTTTTAATTTTTTAAAAAACAGGCCAGCACAAACTATTAGATCACATTAGATGTCAAAACGACTTAAATAATAATAATAATATAATTATAATAATTAAATACCCACAAAGCACTGCAGCACTTAAAGAAACACAAAGCGCTTCTTATCAAAGTCTTCCCACTAGGTTTTCTACTAACTGATGACATCACAACCTTACTGATGAGGTCACTATCTATTCTCGATATCATTTGAGTCGACTAGCCGAATGACGCAACATTGTTGAACATCAAAAATGTCATAGATTAATTTAATATAAGACTCTTGTGAATATTTAATGTGTGTTTTAGACTTTGCGTCACCTTCTCGTGATATTTTTTCCATGACTTCTTCCAAACAACCTTTATGTGATGGTGGGCTTTTGCGCCCACCTTCCATGCACATTCCACCTGTGTATACTTTATAAATGTCACAGTGAGAAAGCTCTGACATTTTAAACCCCAGCAGCAGATTTCATATCTTGCACAAGAAGCTTTTGAAAGCTCCTGAGTGGTGGGGAGAAGGAAGGAAGGAAGAAAAAAAAGCCAGGAGGAGAAAATGGAGGAAGATGAGAGGACAGGTGTGATTCCCACTCAAGCAAACCTCTGAAGGGAAGCAAAGGAGGAAAAGAAGAAAAAACTGTTTAAAAAAAAAAAGAGGAGTAGGAGAAGTGCTAAACCTCAATCAAAGAGCCTGTTTTGCGCAGCCAATCAGCAACGAAAGGTCATGAAAATCACGGAAAAGTGATTATTCGTAGGCTGACGCTTAGAAAATGTGAAAAGGTGACTTCATTAAAAAAAAAAAAAAATTATGATGTATTATAATTAAACATAAAACTGCTCTGGACTGTTTTATTATTCTTAATATTAACAATAATTCAGATGCTGGATTCTGATTTTTTTAAGTTTCATTTTTCATTAATTTCAATAACATGAGACTGTCATTAAATACTACGACTAATAATTAAAAAAACATGTCAAATTTAATGCAACATTTGATCAAGCTGCTGGACTCCATTTTTTTGGGAATGAACAGTGTAAATTTGGTGTTGATTCAAATTAGATTCCAATTCAGGTTGACTAGTATAAACAGGTTGGCCAGTTGATTGAGGGAGCAAGTTCTCCTTGCTGAAGGGATTTCGGGAGGGGAGGGGGGGGGGTCTCACACCTGTCCACTCTGTCCCGCTGCCTCTCCTCCACTGGGGGGTTTCGAGTAGAATGTAGAAGGAGGACTGCTTATTGTACTCCTCACGGTCTAAGATCCTAATCGTTATGCTCTTCCTGTATGGAACACACACCACACAGCATAACACACACACACACCGAGGGGGATGGTAAATGCATGCATGGTATAAAAACAAACAACATGGCACAAATGAATGCACAAAACACACACACACACACATACGGACGAGGAGGAGTGTGTGGTGCACAAGGCGGTGATTCGCTCAATGAGGCTCCTGCCGACCTTTGGAGTTGTCGCTCTCCACCAGGCGAGGTTCTCCGATCTCTACGTAGAAGGTTTTGTTCTTCTCATACTCCTCGTCGTCAATTATTTTCACGTTGATGGTTTTACTGAAGAGGAGGAGGGAGGCCGGCAAGGAGGAAGAGAAAGGGAGGGGAAAGAGAAGCAAAGAGAAAAGTGAGGAAAAGGCTGGAAAATTAAGAGGAAACAGGAAGTTTTGGATTTCCCACCAAAGGAACAGAATGTTTAAGGTGTCATAAATCACCTTATTGATGGTTTTACAAGTCAAAAATGAGTCATCGGCTTTTGGAAGCGTGCTAACCAAAGTGACATTTCATAATTGGCAAAAACGAAAACAGAAAATTAAAAAATGTCTATCTCCGAGGTTTGCTTCACATGGCAACGTGACATTTAGTTGCTGTATCATCTGGAAGTCGGCCATTTTGTATTTTCAAAACCAAATTTCTATTTGAATATTTTGAAAATTCAATCCTCAAATCTAGTTCCACTTGGCAATGTGAAATTTGGTAGAGATGCCGCAAGAAGCCATGCCTGAAAAGACAAAAAAAATTCCGCCATTTTGTTTTGAAGTGACCAATATTTCAGGCCCCCCCCCCCCCATATATGAACAAATTAGTCTTGGATTTAAACTTTGCCATAGTACATGTGAGAAATCGCCACATTCCACCAACAATTCTGCCAAAAATATTTGCCGCCATATTGTATAATATGCGTTACTATCACTTTAAAAATGCGGTCCAAAACAGACCGTTGTTTTACAAGGTCACGAGTCAGCCTCAGGTGGAACTTAATGAGATTAAATAGGAGCACAGAGCCACCAAACCACCGGGAACGATAATGTTCCTCAAGGCTGGTTTGCTTTTGTAACAAAATTAGGCCCTAGCAAGTTATAATGGGATTTGGTTTGGCTGAATCAGAACTGGCAAGTGGGCAGCACAGTTTAGACTTTACGATCATATAAAAATGCAGAAAGGATAAAACAAAGAAGAAGATAAAGAATTGATCCTGAGCAAGTTCCCTTTCAACGCTTATCACTTTTCGAATTGCTTTCATGGCCGATAACTAACAAAACACTCATCAAGACCAACTCGATAAAATCCAGCATGTCTCTCGAATACTATCCAGCAAGCTTGTTTATGTGTCCTTCCATCTGTGACCAAAAACTCCCCAGATCCAAATCCAACGTTTATAATCTGGCCGAAAAAAAAAAAAAAAATCGATTTGTATACGCGATAATGATACTAAAGCAAACAAAAGAATGCATTAAGACAAGATGTTGTGGTTTGGAGCCACTTTAATGGACCTAATTGTCATGGCGGCGGAAGACGTGTAACAGCTCTCTCATTAGCTCATTACGCACACGCAGGTTGATCTATCTGCCGCTTGATTCAAACAAAGCGGAGTTTAATCCTGTAAATTACCAGCTCGCGCACAAAGCAGTAGGGATTAACCTATTAGAGGGCGGCCGTGCTCGTTTATAAATGTCCCATAAGAGCAGACGGAGAACCTTCTGGATTGGAGAAGAAGCCAACGACTAACAGACTGCTTGCTCTCACGGCAACTGGAGGGATGATGGAGGGAGGGAGGGAGGGAGGGAGGGAGGGAGGGTGAACAGGTGAGAAATGAACACCATTGACAGATATAGACGTCAATTTTCATAGAGCTGGTAGTGAATGGGTTAAGGAATGAATGGGATGATGGATTCTGGAAGGATGGAGGACTTACAATGAAACGATGGATGATAGATGGGAGAAGAAGGGATGACAAATAGAAAGAATATGGGAGGCAGATTGGAATAATGGATTGCGGATAAATGCAGGATTGATAAAGAAAAGGCAAAGAAAAGATGAAGGTCGAGAGGAGAAATGAACATTTTGTGGACCATTTTTTTTTTCCTGTTTGTTTTTTTACCCAAACTCTTAATAGACTATAAAAAAGGCAATGAGAACATTTTTGGATAGGACATTTTTGTGAAGATATCGAGGACAGATGGAGGACGTCTGTGATGTATAAAGGAGGTGTCGAGGGGCAATGAATATCATTTAGTGGAGGTAATGGAGGGGGCATGTCAGGGTGCTCTTAACGAGCCATCATCAAACTATCATGTACTAGCTTAATTAATCACCCTCTACGTGGATCTTTATGGTGAACGATTAGGATCAAACACAATCACGCTCACTCGTAGCTGTCAATAGAAGCACATCAATTTAAACGAAACTAAAAGTGCCTCCCGTCCTGTAGATGGCAGCGTTGAGGGTCACTGCAGCGCCATTTGGTGGATCTGGTGGGTCACTACCCCATTTGCCCTCAATAAGGGATCAAAATCTGAATCTGAACTGAAATCTAAGCGTGTAAAAGTCGTCTCGCTCGTCTGGCGCTAGTGGAAGTACCACGTGGTGGAATCCAGTGAGGTCATGTGGAAAACGGTCAGATCAGGTCGTCGTCCATATTAGTTACGTGGCAAGAAATTACCAATGGGGTGGCGGGCGGGTTATGTTTTTTTCCCCCCCTTAAATTCGGGAATGGTGACTTGTCTGTTGAAGCTGGCAGACATTGCACATGACCACATACACATTCCCAGACGGCACACACGCACACACTCATCATCGTGCAGACCGTACACAAAAAAAAAAGACGAGGCGCATATTCTGCACGTGACCAGCACGTTGGCTTGTGTGATGCGTTGTTATAGCGACGGGATATTTGGTCCGCTAACAGGGGCGAACAAGATTGTTTCCAGACCAATGTGTGTGTGTCAAGTCTTTTGCTCACACACTAAGTAACACAAACTTGTGTGTATAATATTTGACAGTAGCCCACATTGTTTGCAGTAAGCGTTGTCGAAGCGCCTGCATCCAATCATCTGATCATATATACGATGAAGACAGCGTAGATAAATGACTCTTTGCTGCCGTGTGCACGTGTCCGCACAAATGTGTGTGTTAAAAGCCATCGTTAAAGCATTTATTCGATATCCTTGAGGTCTTAAGTTGTATGCAAAAGTTGTCCTACTAGTGAAGATAAAGAAAATCGGTTAACTGTGTCTTGCTAGCAATTTTTTTCAACGACTCTATGACAACTCTATTTTACTCGACTAGTCGGCAGTAGCTGTAGCGGGGGAAAAAGTTATTCGTAAGTTCACTTCTCACTATTTCCCATTGGGGAAAAAGAATGGAGGTCCCACCTTAATTTGATTCCCCGCGGGTGATCCTCACTTTTCCACACTACACTTGATCCTTATGAGGATTGAAGACAGTGGTGCCTTCTTTCATGCATGGCAACACAAACACACACACTTTGAGACACACACTTTGAAGGAATTTGGGCTTGAAAAGGTGCACCCCTGTGTGTTTACATCCCTGACAAATGGCCTCCATCTGGCCGCTCGGAAGCAGCTGAGACGTATCACTTCTCCTTCCTCGCATCTCTTTTCACACATTAGCACCTTTTGGGTATTTATAGTGATACGTTGTCACCGTATGGAGTGAGGGGAGACAGAAAAAAAAAGAACAATGAAGTTTACTAATTGCAATGTGGATTTTATTGCAATATGTGCGATTGTACTTTTTTGATTAATTCTGTAGGATCTGTAATCATATCAATGTGCAGTAATAGAAACGTGCAGGTAAATTAACTACATTAAATATGTATTAATTGCATTTTAGGGCTGTTAAATGCACTGGATTTTATGACTTGTATGAGGGATAGCAGCATTAAAAATGCAGTGAGGCTGTTGTTTGTTTATTAAAAGCATTGTGAGTCTTTCAAATGCACTGCGTTGTTTGAAGTAGACGAACAGCATTAATTATGTAGTACGATAATTACCTTTTATGTGGACGTTATTGCATTTATTAAGCATATTTTATACTATTTTATTTATACTACTATCTATAAATGGGTTACAATATTTTTTTTTCCTCTGCTGATTGAATAACGTACTTGTACATGGGGGGGGGATTTATGATGCACATGAATGTAAACACTGTCCCCAGCACAAAGTCAAGCAGGAAGTTGTAAAGCACAATCATTATTATTATAATACAATTTGATCATGGCAAACCTCGCCCCTCCATGACATATTTGGATCGGAAAAAGCCAGTTTGGGAAGCCAAGGTTTTATTTTAAGTTTGACTCTGTGTGTGTGTGTACTCAGGCGAAGAACAGATTTGTCGTGGGCTAACTTGTGAATGCAACGACTATATTCTAGTGTACTTGCAGGTTGTATGCGGCCATTTTTTTTAACACGACTTTTTAATCGTGTGTACACATAATTTGACTCATAATTTGATTCAGCGAAAAATGCAGCAGAAGTATTATAACTCACGGCGAAGACTCTTTGTAACTTCCTCTAACAGCCCAGGCTAAACTTGTCATCCTCTCAGTTGAATCACTCCTACTTTCCTTTTACTCAAGACTTTGGCGCCACCTATAGGCATTACACAAAAAGCACAAAAACTGCATAGCGGGGCAACTTTTTCAGAGCTAACCATGGAGTGGAAGAACAACACACGAACAGGAAGTGCGGCATTTGCATTCAAGTGTGCTTTTACAGGCTGATAATGCCGTTAGCCACAGAAGCTAACCACAACAACGTTGTGTCAGTGGCAGGCTAACGAGTTTCTACACACACACAAACACACACAACACAATGTGGTCTTTTCAGAGGCTAATAAGGAGCATATGAGCTCACGCAAACATTCACACCTGGGAAGCGGCGCTACAGTTGAACTTCCAAATTAATTAAGGCGCGCATTTGCTAGCTTACCCCTTGACGCGCCGCTCTGCTTGTCTCTTGTGTCCGCAGCTGTACGGCGGAGCTCATTTAAACATGGCAGCTGCACAACTTCACACATGAGTGCATTTACACGGTTTTTTTTTTGGAATACATTGTGTTGTGGGAATCTTTTGTTTGCTGTTATTAAACTCCAAGAGATGTCTTTCACTTGCAAGAGAGAGGAAAGATACTATTAAGGCTGGGCACTATGGCCTTAAAATCTTTTTTTTTACCCCCCTGTAAAGGTCTGATTTCCAATTTTGATTTATTTTTCTCCTTTGCTTGATAAAAAATATAACAATGACTTCATTTTAATTGCATTTCTATTCATTCAATAGGAAACATTTCCTTGAGTTCCAAACGAGCTCACGGAACTCAAGGTTTTTCTGTTTTTCTCAATAGTTTTGCCCGATTTCAGGCAATTTTGACTTTGGAGGTCCTTCAAGATACATAAAAGCCTTTTTTCACAGAGGCTTCTGTTTTGCGCACTGTTTTCCGTTGCTTATACTCGATTTGCGATGCCTGGCAGTCCTATGAAAATCACATTACGGGACTGCTCGTCTTTATTGGGCTGCATAATGAAAAACAGTTGATGGAGTCCTAAACAGATGCTACATGTGTGTGTCTCTCAAAGTCCCCTTTTGTGTTATTCCGACTATTTTATTCGCCTCATCCTCATAGGGAGTTTCCCCCGATGTCTTTTCTATCTTTGTCCCTATCTGAAGTATGGCTTGCAAACCAAATAAGGCCTTTTGGAACATCCCGGGGACTCCCTAACACACACGGACACACACATCGGAAATGTCCGTGGTACGCTTGTAAATCTTGATTGGAAGCACGCAAGTGTGTGTGTGTCTGTGTGTGTGCGCACACCGTATAACATGATGATAACTTCCACCGACTTGCCAGGAAGCTGTCGGGGTGTTTTCTAAGTGATGTCCTTATTAGGTATCCTCACCTTTGTGTGTGTGTGTGTGTGTGTCTTGGTCAATGAGTGTGTGTGTGTTTTGTCCAGATGTCGAGCACCTCTGGGTGTGAACAAATATGTTGATGTAACATCTGGTTGGAGCATAATAAAGTCACATGGTTAATATTTAATTGGATGAAATTTCAGTCGTATTAAGCAAGGCGAAAAAGTTGAAGAATAGGCGATTAATCCATTCTATTGATTGTTTTTTTTTGGTCAGGGTAATTTTTTTGGTGACGTTCGCCACTCAGAACATTCAAATCATCTTTCTCCAGTGAAATATCACAGAGGATAAAGAATATATACCTGTGAATTTTGTTATATTGTCTGTCTACATGAGGTGCTTCACCTTTTGTGTTCAAATATCCATTCCCATATATGACATCCATGCTAGTTTCCATAGCCTGTCAATAATATTTTGCATTCTTTGTTAGCATTAAGCTAGGAGACTCGTCTTTAAAAAATGAAGACTCACTAAAGTAACCCAGCTAAATAAGTGCTTGGAGACTGTTAAAACTTTTTCCCATTACAGGAGACAGTTGTCTTAATTTAATTAATCCAGTCAAGGTTGAGGAGAGCAGTGCACACACAAACACACTCACAGACACACACACTACCAATGCGCACGTTTTAATTGCAATTAGGCCAGCAAACATGCTGTAGGTGAGCAGAGGAGGAGAGCGGCGACAGATGGCCAGGCTGTGGAACAAAGTCATGTTTGAATGTTTTCATACTAGCTAACCGCTAATGAGCACACACCAAAACAACAAGAGGCCACGTGCTTGTGTGTGTGTGGATATTCTTATCTAACCAGTGTCAAAACTCCAGCTGCAAGTATCCTGGGTTCCAAACATAACACAAGTTAGGCCCGACATGTATTTGATGTAATGTCAACGAAACATCTCAAAATGCAAACTTCTTATCTAAGGCAGACGTGGGCGAGATGATGAGAGATAAGAGATCAGCAATTTAGCCTGCTTTGACGTCACGGCTCCGGAAGCGCCACGTCAAGAGATGTCGAGAGGACATCAATGTCAAGTGGAACGGCTAACTATCAACCGGGATGTGATTTACATGACCGCACTTAGTCACTGACAGAAAAAAATGACTCTCTCAAACTTTTTCCCAAAGCAACCAGTTGTCAAAAAAAAAAAAAAAACGTTTTGCTGAGATCAGCGATTTAAATGCAGGTGCAATTTAGCACTCGGTCAAACTTGAAGACAGGAATTATCGGACTGTAAACAAGGCAAGACTGAGCTTTTTTTTTTCCCCTACTCAGTGTGTTTTCTGGTTTCGAAGAGCTCAACAAACACAGATAACCCTCCTTCATAAACATGCATTGAGCAAACTCTGGCTGCCGTCTCCCCGGAGACGCAATCGAGTTACACTGCCCGAGGCGACAGATGGAGCTTGTGGTTAGCGCGCCGCGAACGGACAAGAGGAATGGAATCCAATCGATTAGAATCTCATCGAAGAGATAGCATTTTCCAGCAGCTATCTCCAAACAAGTTTGACACTGAGATGTCGTGATAGGATCAAACTTCGATTGGTTCGAGGGTGTTCTCATAAATCTTGGATTGTTTGCACAAAAAAACTAAGCGCACGACAGCCAGAGGTAGAAAGAATTTTTTTTTTGTCTCGCAATTTTTCAGGAACAAATCATTACTGAGAATAAATCAATAAAAACATAATAATCCTAATTGCAAAGACAATAAATCAACCTGTACATTTCTGAGAGATCATTTCTGTGAAAAATGGCAAATTGAAATAGTCTGCAGAGTTTGACATTTCCTGAGCAACCTGAGATTGTGATTAAAATGGAGTCAATCAAAAATCAAAAAGGTTAATTATTATGGCTAAAGGCTTCAATATTATGCTAATTAAACCTCGATCGTCAATGCGGTTTATGCAAATGAGTCTCGGCTCTGACAAGCGATTGGAAAAAAAAAAAAGACAAGACGTGCCTTTGAACTGCAGTTTAACATAACGCTCACGTTTGGGATGCTAGCAAAGGTTGTCGAGGTTAAAACGAGGTGAATCGTTCTGAAGTCAAATTTATCCTGCGTCTCGACTTTGTCTTCAAGGTTCAACGAGGTCAGCGATGGGACATTGATTGACTTGCATCACCTGGTTCCTGTTCCTGCACGCTCAGCAGCACATCACCTCAAATCATGCTCGACAAAAGACTGATGAAAAGTGAATTTGGAATTTTCGTTTGAGCTTGCGACGGGCCGTTCTTTCCCTCGGCTGCCGTGGATAATAGATGAGCTCCTCTATTGATCAGAAATAGTCTTTCTCCTTTTATTGATCTCTCGGCGGCAAGCGGAGTGGCTTCTCCATCAAGTGGGCCGACTTCAGTAAGAGGCTGACGGGGGGGATTAGCTGACTTTCATTGCCTTCTGAATTCACATTAATGCGGTGAACCGGAGGATTTACCTCCCAAACGGATTTTACACACAATGCATAAGAGATGAGACAGCACATTGTGGATTAAAAAGACGCTCCAAAATATGGTAATGCTTTAAATATGGCATGAATTATTATGATTATTATTATTGAATGAAATTAGTCAAAAATATTAAAACTTCCTGTAAGATTATCTTTTTAGCATTTGGCAATTTTCGTTGAAGGCGCCGTTGTCAGGTCAGGGTCGCACCAGAATAACAACGTCCAGTAACAGTAACAGTCAGCATCCTCATTACATGACAGTGACGGAAGCCACTTGTGACAAATGCTCCGCTCACTTCACCCCCAAGTCAACAGACACCTGTCAATCAGCCCGTCGTGGCTGGAGACGAGCTGGCCCGAATCGGAGTTGCGTGATGCCTTGTCCCGCTTGACATGCCGATGACATCATGCTAAGAAAACACTGCCGCAATTTGTCAATTTTTGCTAGCTGTCGCGTGCCACAACGACAAATCATTCTAATCATTCTTTCAAGTTGACAGAGCAGAAATTGGATATTTACGATTGAGTAGCTGAAATTCCAATCATTTTGACCATTTTATATTTTAAAAACGGTATCTAATCGATTAGCAAAGACTAATTTATTCATATGCTAATTAGCTAGTATTATCCAACATGGCCGAGACATCTTCCCAGTTCTTTCTGGCCATTCTGTCTTTAAGTGAGCGCCAAAAACTTTTGCTCCAGTGGCTCGGGTGACCTGAAAGAAACTCCCTGTTTGAAAAAGAAGTTTCTGTTTATTTGTTTTGCCTCTATTTTTACAGAAGGACCGCGGGCGGTGGCAGCTGGAAACTTGCGTGTGGAAGAATCATTCTAAGGGATGCTTACTGGATGCTAGGTACAACTAAGGTGGAATGGAGGGGGGTGGGGTTGCAGGTGTCCACTTTTCTGATTGTGTGTGAGCAATGGTTTCATCTTTGTTTTTTGTTTCATTAGCTCCTCCAAAATTATCCTGTCCCATCTGCTCTCAGACCTCAGCTTCACCCCCCATCGCTTCTACCGCCACCACCAACACGCTACCTCTCATTTCTCCCTGCCACGACCCCCCCGGCTCTCATCCCTGACACGCTAAGGTGCGCTAAATCGCTGCAGTCATCGTAAAATAAAAAAAGAAAAAGGAAAAAAAAAAATACTGAGAAATCATCCCGGATGTCCACACCCCCCGGAGCCAATTTAAAGTGCAGCGCTGACTTGCTGAGTCATAGTTAGCCATAACTTGCCCTTATCATGTGAAACTAAATATAAAAGCATGAGGTAAAAGATGTCAACATTTAATTATCATTATTTTTTTAAATAGAACATCACACTTGTCCAGAGGTCATTTGAATAATGTTGCTAACCAAAACAGCAGCATCGAGAGGCACGTCAACAATCTCTAAGGTAATTTAAAACATCTTGTATGAAAAATCATTTACAGGCTGCTACACGACCAAATCCTGCCACGTTCTTCAGCTTATGTTTCAATTTGGAGTTTCACTTTTTTATTTCCTGCCAGAGTCCCCCAATAAAGCCCGCAGACAAGTTTAGGAACAGAAAGTAGCAAACCTAAAGGATGATATTTCCCCCTGGAGGAAGTTCAATTTCCTCCAAATAATACTGTGGAAAGTCAGTGGTGTGAAGCCAAGATTTTGTTTTCTTCAGCGAGATTGTTTATCTATGGAAATATACCACGTGCTATAGATTCAAATCAAACTTGTGAAATTCCCGTCTAAATTATTCATGACTCTATCTCTGAAAAGAATTAATTAGAAAGCCATTCAAGACTGACAACAGAATTGAATGAAAACCAATCGGCGTGCTGATTTCAAACTGAGTTACATGCATAATAATCGGAATTCCGCTGTGCAATAGCCAGAACAAACAGGTGGTCTCCCAGCGGGGCGGCGAGCTCGCCAAAGGTCTCCACTGCCAGGACGCTGCGACTGATGGGGTGTGCGGGGAGTGTTAGACCATTAGCATAGCAAAAGGTGCCGCTAATTGACTGGAAAACTACATTCTAGGAGCAAAGTGTCGAAGTCGCTATGTGGTGATGGAATGTGTGAAAAATGTGTGAGTCGTAAAGTTCACATGCAGTATGGATAGAAAGACCAGATGTTTTTCGCCTCAACTCTGTCTTCGGCAGCTAGCCGCCATCGCTCGGTGGCCATCTTGACTCCGAAGTACGAGAAATCCGATAAGACCTTTGAAACCAAGATTCCCATTGGTCCGATAGCGTCCAGTAAGTCCAGACATGATGTCATTGATCGGTCACCAATGAAGCCGGAGCCGTTTTCATGTCACATTAGACGCTATCGATCGCCTTTCTGACCGCTCGCTAGTTGTTTTATTTTCAGGCTCGGGAGCTTATTCAGCGATCATGTGACACGTAGATATATTTAAGAGCTAATAATGCTTTGCTTGCATTTGTACCGCAACTGATACTGTTGATGGGGCTTGCTGTGCGATAAATGTAACCAAACACGTTGACCTCCGCAATACGTTTCAAAAGCCTCAAAGGGACTTTAACGAGGACTCGTGTAATTTCACGCCATTTTGAACAACAAACCAAAACATCCGTGATCACAAAGCCTCGAAGCCTCTTTCGATATCTCGACGTTTTGACTGGAACAAGCGCCAAGCCACCGTGTAGTCATTTAAGCGGCACTCAACATGATTGTCTTGAAAACAAAAATGAACATCCGGCAAAGTGAATTGCACTTTCAAGCTCGTTTTTTTGTCCTGATCAACTTGAACGGGAACGACAAACACCTCGACTGGCCTTTAAACATTTTGTCACTTTGTCAGGATGTAGCTCGGCAAGAGAGACCCAAAATTAAAGTGATTTAATTTCATGCAAGACTGCACTCGCGTTGCAAACAAATAGCGAGTACTTTTGTTGCCGTTTATGTAAATTTTAGCGGTAAATATCGAGGATGTTGGAGAGGTTGAAAAGTCAGGCCAAGAAAGAATGAACGATTTGCGCTAACCTGACACCAAAAGGCGAGTCATTATTGGGTTGCCGTTATTTTGAAAATAAACAAAACGCGAATACTCGGCGACAAAGCAAGCTTGGGATTTTGCCATTGTGATCCAGACAGGTTGCAACCTTTTACACACGCCAGCTTTCGCTGACATTTACACAGCTCTAGTTCAGATTGCCGCAGGCTAACGTTGCTAACTGCCAAGATATACAGTACGCTAACAGACACCGTGCTGCGCTATTAGTAGATGACTGCTGTCAATGCAAAAAATAATCTGCATTACTTTACAAACTTAGTGGCTCAACTCTAATTAAAAACATATATTTCTTCCAACTGTAACCATGGGCTTTAAAATGGATTAATTAAAACCTCAGACAGCAATCGATTGTGCGCAATCGATTGGTTTTTAATCATGTCTGGAAGCAGGGAGGTAAAATGGAGTGCACCACTTCAGTCTCAGTTCAAATGGGTTGAAATCAGGAGCCCAGAACATAACAAAAAAAATAGGCAATTAATAAAAAAATAACAAATCAGTGAATACTTGAATCTTAATTGAAAGTGAATGGCGTTGATTACATCCACGCAAACATTTCATCATCGGCCTCCTACATGGAAATAAACACGCTTCTTATCAAAGGGCAAATTATAAACGGTCAAATCATATGGGGGGGGGGAAAAAGCTTTCACTAGAATCTTGCTGATTCCTCCAGGGCGGCCGCCTCCGCACCCCCACCCATCATCACATCATACATGTGCACATGGATGGATGGATGGATGGCGGGAAACTGCTGGAGAGCGAAAGAACAGCGCGGAAAGATGGAGACGGGATAGAGACAGTCTGTTACCGCGACGGACGGATAAATGAAATCACCGGCTTGCTGTATCGATCGCCTAACAGGACGCTGGGCTGGAAGTGCGTCCGTTTGACAGCCACTTGAAAGTGACTTCTGGACAAGCTTCTTTCCTGACGTGGTTGATGAAATTGCTAGCTTGTAGCCTGTTAGCTTAAACGTAGCTGAACAACCAATGAAAACATGTTTTAGCTTAAATGTACAACCAATGAAAACATGTTTAGTAATTCAACCAAGTATCAAACTTTCCACTTTTTAGTTTAGCATAATTGTGCTAATTTAGCACATTTTGAAATGCCATCTGGTTTATTGTACATCAATTTGAGTTGAACACTCTATCGGATGATAGCGTCAAACAACACCTCTGGCTCTGCCATGCAATTTCCTTCTCGGCTTCTTATCCAATATGCGGCGTGAATATTTTAGCGGCAATGCCTGTTCGCACAGCAGCTTTCCTTGAAATTGTTACATATTAATTATTGTCACGGCGAGCTGCCGCCAGTTTCTTTACATATTTGCACACTGCTGCGTCACACTCAATAAGGCAATGCGACTCTTACTCGATGTTTTCATTCTCTTTTATTTCTTCTTCGAGACTCTTTTCAACCCCAATCTGTCATGACTGATTTCGTTTTGGGTTTTCCCTTGAAGAATGTTGTCTTTTAAGGAAAAGCATCAAAATTGGCTTCCTTGAAACGCTTTGTGCTTCCATGAAAAGGAGGATAACTGTCTCAATGTATTTTACACGCATTGTTTGCAAAACTATAAGAAAGAAACGACCGTATGAAATTACTGACGATCATGAAATTGATTCCAAAATAGAGCACAATTGCGGCAAATTCCTACTTTTGTAGCATACGGTATTTTCTATAGGTTTATTTTAATAAAGAAAACATAAATGGCCCAAAAATTTAACCCTAATAAAAGTTAAGGCCACCTCAAGACTTAGGTCATACAAAATTTCCTTGAGTGTCTTTTAAAATCAAAGTATTTCTGCAGAACATGGCAGATTGAGAAAAATCCCACTGGAAAATTAAGCCGTGAACTCAGCAGCAAACTCTGCCATTGTGTGTGTTTGCACCAACGCGTGCACTTACTTCTTTTCCACTCATTTATAAATGACCAAGTGTCCCCCCCCCCACCCCCCACCACACACTTATGCACACAAAGACATAAAACAGGCTAAAAATAGCAAGCCCCGTGCACGTGTGTACGTGCATGTGTGCTGCCGTCCACATCTGTCATGTTAAAGCTAAAAGTTAGCCTAAACATGGAAACTTTTTACTTCCCTGCGTGTCGGAGTGTGTGGAATTACACACACGCATATGCACACACTGTGGCAGAACAAATGGAAAGATGGTCGCCACATAGCTCTACGGTGAAGTGATGCGGCAGGCAGCCTGGTGTGTGTTTAACTGCATCGGCATATCGGATTTTAGTGGTGTGTGTGTGTGTGCATTGTGTGTGCGGTGATTTAATATTAATGCTCCCTGATGGAGCGTTGCACCACTTCCTCATCAAAGCGCAGCTCAGTAAGGGAACAAGACTCTTTAACATAGAGCATAACAAAACACTTAAAGGGCCAGCGTACGATAGGCGGGAATTGCAGAATTATGCCAGATTATGCCATATATAATTCAGATGTGGTATGTACTCTGTAGACTGACAAAAAGGTTCAGTGTAAGTATTTTCTTTTATAAAATGTTCATTTGGATTTCTCTTGTCTTGCAGTGATGTGATTTTTTTTAAGGTGAAATTTAGAAAAAAATCTACAAAACAAACTGACAAATAACTTGTTTTCAAATCAGACGAGTAAAAACTGGTCAAATATAAAAAATAAAAGTAAATTATTTGCAATTCTAGTAATGACACACGAATTTGATGCATAATTTGTCTTTGCGGGCCACATAAAATAATGTGGCGGGCCGCATCTGGCCCCCGGGCCTTGAATTTGACACATGTGGTCTAAATAAAAAAAAAAAAAAAGCCTGAATAAGACAATCTGCAAAACAAGCGGCATTTTTAACTCCATTTAAATATTCCTGTCCACGATATCACAATACTACTGTTATTTTTTTTTTACCCGTCATCATCTCATTGCTGAAATATATGACATTTTGCACGTGGCAAACACCGGTGATTATTACTCGACAGTGAAGTCGGAACAGTCTTGGATACGAGGTTAAGGAAGGCTGTCAGGTGCGTTGCTTATCAAGCAACAACAGCGCATTGCCAGCGGCCATGCGTGCACCTTGTGTGTGCAGATAATGCTGCTTCAAAGCTGCGAAGCCGAGAGAGACTCCACTGGTGTGATATCGTGACACTCCTTGCACTCATACTGCCGCATTAGTGTGTGTGTGGCATCAAGAGCCTGAAGTCATGGAAATAATGTAGCCAGTTTACACTGCTCCTCTAAACAATGAGGAATTGACTGTGTGTGTTTGTGTGTTTTTGTGTACGCGTGTGTGGGAAGGGGGCTGGGTCAAGAGGGCTGATGAAAAACGTGCAAAAAGAGAAAAGAGTGGTGATGTAAGGGGAAACTTTTTATCAGCTCTGTCTGCCCTTTCTTGGCTGGAAAATGATGCAAAATCGTGTGTGTGTGAGTGTGTGTGTGTGTGTGTCTTTAGTCAGCAGGAACAGAGTCAAAAGAAGCCCAAGTGGCATTTTCCCATTTTCCATGCATGCAACATCACTTGAAGCAAACAGCGGGTCAACATCTGCAAATGTCTTTGGAAATCGGAAAATCAGATGAAATTGAACGCATCGTGCAATGCTGGCCAATCAGAGGGAAGCGTGTTTGATGGTGAATGGAAGACACAACAAAAACGTTTTACGATGGATGGTCTAAAAATTGACCTTGACTATTATCAGATTTTTAAAAAAATAATTTTCCTAAATTTCTCCGAACAAAACATGAACTTTAATTGTGTCTAATAGACGTCCGATACATTCCACCAAGTGGTGATTTTTATTAGCTATAAAATAAAAAATGCATTCTGATCAAGAACCTTCTAGAAGTGTTTTATGCCACAACATCACCAATCACATTTTACATCTCCAACTTGTCTTGTTTCTGGACATGCTTGCTCTTGCCCAAGCCCACCACCGCTCGGGTCCGCAACAGACCGCCAATCACACTGCCGGCCAATTAGAAGTGGGTTGCCTTGGTTACCGGTGCACACGCTGGCACTCTCGCTTCTCACCTCCGACAGCTTCCGCCTACTCGAACGATGGAATGAGGAACGGGTGAACAAAATACAAGATTGCGCGACTGTGATTCCAGCATTTTGAAGCGAGTTTGTTTGACGAATGCAATCACAGAAAAATAAAACGGTCTATACGGAAATAACAAACGGAGAGTCGCACACACCCAGGGTCACCTCGGAGGAGCGATCAATTAAATCTCAGAGTTACAGCGCATTCATCTCAGGCTGGAGGAGGGGGGGGGGGGCACCTGAGGAGTTGCCGGAATTGAGGGGGTTAAACCAGACGAGCAGCAATTGTGGAAAGGATGGAGAATGGAAGGAGGAAAACACGGGGAATCAAGCAGATGGCAGATAATGAAATGAAAGCCAAGTGTGGAACTAAATGGAGGCAGGGGGCCCATGAATCAAAGCGCCCAACACCTTCATAGCTGTTCCACTCTTGCGTAGCTCTGAATTTTGCACGACATCACTTTTATCTAGCGAGAAAATTAAGCAAAGTGATGGAAAATGCTGGCAAAAAGAGAACTAACAATGCACATGTTAGGAAGAGCATTTTTTTGGGGTTACTGCTATGGGCTGGAAAGTGGAAATCCAGTTTGATGACTCGGCATAAAAGATAAAACTAATAAGTCAGCGACCACAAGGTCAGAGCTGGACCAAATATCTTGTGTGATGAAGGTCCCGCCCCTGAAAAGATTCATAGCACCAAGGACAAATACGTTCCCATTCCTGGGAAAGAGCTACAGCCTTGAGTTACGGCCTTGAATTTGTAGCGCTTATCTGTCATTTTACAATTTTTTTTCCACCTAAATAAATCACAATGCCATCATTTTTCAAAGTAAAGTCACTGTCAGATTTGAGATGGGATATTTATATCTGTTGAATTGTCTGTCTACATATTTTGCTGCACTGTTGGTGGGCACAATGTTTAGCATTAAGCTAGCAGGCTGAAAAGCATACTTAAATATTATATTAAGCAATATCAGCCAAAAGACGGCTGGGCATAGATGTCAGCGTGGATTTCCACGACAGAGAAAAAAAAAACGGTTTACTCTACCATCGCTGCAATTTAAGGATACGATTACATCAAAAACAAAAACAATGTATTGCTTCATGTAGCCTCCGGGCCTTTTCAGGTTTTTCTGATCGTGTGCCTGATTAGCGTAGTTGCAACGTGTCCATCACACCAAAACAAGAAATTTTTGGAATGTTTTTTCCTTCTTCAAGTGAAAAAGAAAGAAGGATAGCAAATGCTGTGACTCGGGTGACGTGTGAAGGCGCGAGGAGGTCCTGCCACACCGCCTCCACCACCATCTTTAATTCAAATGATGATTTATATTTCATACGGACTCGCGGGTGAGTGAGCGCGTTTTGATGTTTGGGAGAGAACAGAAGCGAGAGGCTTTTTCGTGGAGTTGCCACCTCACTGACTAAAGCTTCCATGTACTGTACGGGAAATAAAATGGAACGGAAATAAACCAGTTTTGTTATTAAAGGCGTTTAAAAAAAAGATGATGAGAAGATTTGATTTCTTGAACTGATTTCTCAAACTTTTTAATTTTCAGAATGGTTAGTAGATTTAAGTCAACAGGATATGCACGTTTAAAATATAACAGGAAGTTTTGCCATTTTTGGTACGAGTTCCTGAATTGTAGTGAATGTGTCTTGTGTCAACCTTATCATGAATTTAGAACTTCTCCATCTGATTTGAAAAACCAGTTGGGTGTAGTTTTCCAGTCATTCACATCATTAGCTGATTTAGCATTTTTAGTTCATGTTAGCGAAAGCTGGAACACGTTGCTAACGCTTACATACTTAATCCTCCAAGTTGACATGAGCCCAGACAGACATAAGTGGAATCTATGGAGCTGCTAATAAACGTTTCACGGAGGGAATCTCTGAAGTGACGACGGGAATGTCATCATGATTCATGACCTCCTTGTTCTGTCGCTATCCCTCATTTTTTTTCCCCTCTATTCACCAGACTTTTGAAGCCGTACACACTCAAAGTCAAAGCTACAGTAGAACAGAACACCCGAGTTCTGATAATCAAATGCCTTGATTATCCTTAAAATGATGATGATTGACGAAGGGCAGAGTCGCGATTACCATCCACGATGTCCGAGCTTTTGAATCCTCGGCGGAGTCCTTCCCCCGACTTAATCGCTAGCGATCGCTCCCTCCCAGCCTTCCTCCCGCTTTCCTCATCCTCTTTTCATTTCCTGTTTCCCGCCTATCGCCAACTCGGGATCGCCTTGATTTCTCGCTTTCCATTCCACGCCGAGCTGGCTGTCTTTTCCCCTGCGCGTGACCGATTGTCCCAGTCGTCACCTTGTGTTTTATTTTGATGATCACGTCTTGTGTTTTCTCTTTCTGACTTTCTTGTAGAAAACACGTTCTACTGTTTCAAAAATGAGAAATTGCGTCTGTAGGTTCTTTCGTAAAATAACACTTGAGACTTTTATTGTCCTTAAAAAGAAGACATAACATTTGAATCTGCCTTTCAAAAGTCTGAAATGCTTTTTTTTCATCAGGAAGTGAAAAATAGCTTTAGGGGGGTGAGTTATAGAAAAAATTTATGAGTGCTACTGAGGATTTTTTTTTAATTTGTTGAATTTTTGAAGCGTAAAAGCCTCGAAAATGACAAGACCTAAGAAGCAGTTCCAAGAGGGACTTTGTGTCTTGTCTGAAGAGAATCTTTTGGGTACAGTGCTTTCCTTCAAGTGTGGAATAACACATCAGATCAGTGACAGTGTTATTATTGCCTGCAGATCATCACATAATCCTCGCGTAAACCTCCGCGACTGTTACGTCAGAGGGAAAAAAAAAACACCGTGTTGACGTTTCTTGGAGGAGAAGATTAAGAAAGTTCACATCTGGCAGACTGAAAAACAGAAGGATAGGAACCGATGATGACGTCGCAAGCAAAACCCAGACAACGATGAGTTGTCTTGCTTTCAACTCTTAACCTGACGGACCCATCTGGTTCTGGGAGAGCTACTCGAGCTTTAACGATCGAACGTGGGCGGGCACGCTGACCCCGGAGCACATCTGTCGCACTTTGAATGATTCAAGTCAGTATGACAAATACAAACCTGTAGAGTACAGCTTGTTGTTGGATTGTGGAGTGTGCTAGCGGAAATAGCTAAAGTAGCACAAAATGGCCACTTCAAACCAAAATGGGAGATTTTTTTTGCTGTGTCGACTCATGATAGCCAAGCAAGTGTCATGCTTCCAAGTGAAACTGGCTTTGGGGTCCGAATTTTACGCACTACTCATCTGATCGAGTTAGCATCCTCCATCTTTACATATATAGTTGAAATTTGGAAGTAATCTGACAAAATCTGTAAAGTCTTTGAAGGACTTTGGGGAAAATGCTGATGATGGCTATCAAAAGGTCACTTCAAGATTTTTTTGTGTCTTTTCAAGCGTGGTGTCTTAAGATATTTTGCTAATGTTGCTAAGTAAAACTCGCTTTGGGGGATGCATTTTTAAAATAGTTCAGTCGGATAAGTTCATTTTTGAAGTGATGCAAAGCACGCGAAAATGTCTCCTTCGTTTTTCGTGGGTCAACTCATGATCGACTTGCCAACTAAATTTCATGTTGCCGAGTCAAACTAGGATCAAGATTTTCAAAATACTCAACGATACTACTAAGCTAATTTTCAGGAGTAAAGCTATCAAAGCTACACTACTTTAAATATAATTTTTTACCAGGTTGAATAGAACTGCTTTTTTTTCCAAAATGACGAGGCACACTTGGACAAGAGTCCAAATCAATAAACGAACGGCAATGAATGCATCACGTTGTGCGTGCCAGTTAAAAACAAGTGTCGTCAAATGACTGCTACGTAGTGTGCTGATAAATACACAATGTTCCCACAATATTCAGTCCAAATACAAAACTAATTAAAACGAAGGACGAACATAAACATGAAAGCATTTTGTGGCATGAAAAGCGGTGAAGGAGAAGATTTGGCCTATCCAAACATGCACTCGTCTTCATTCTGGGTTATTTATGTACGTCTTTGTGCCTCTTTACTTCCCTGAGACAGACACACACATGCACGCACACATTCTGGGGGGATATGCGGTCTTTCAAGCCATTCAATTACACAAATTGCTTCGCTTCGGCCACGCTCTGTTAGTTTCGGCTATGGGGTAATGGCACATGTTTGCAAACATGTCACACACTCATCCATGCAAGCACAAACACATGCACAGTCACATCGCAGACTTTGTCTGGTGTCCCGAGTGTTGAGTTGAGAGGAAAAGGCCGACTCAGCATTGGCGTTGCGGTGGGGGGGGTTAGCTGGGTCGCTCTGGATTTTGAGCAGATTGGATTACCTTTACCCAAAGTTGGGTCAATTATTTTGACCCAACTAATGTGACATTTGTAGAAGTATTTTAGTTTAATTTAGGATTTTTTTTTTTTTTTACAGTATTGTTTCATCCCTCCATGTGGAGATACTGCCAACTACTGGCCTGGCATGCACATTACAACCTCAAATCACCATCAATGAGAGATCACCAGGTTTATTATTCAGACAAATGGGGGTGGAAAAAAAACTCTCTTAGTCGTCACGGCAACAATGTAGCGAGCGACCTTCTACTTTTTTCGGGCTAAAGACACACACAGAGGTAATCAAAACCTCTTTCGACAAGATCATAATATATATTTTAGCGCCAAAGGGTCTTTTGAAAAGTTTCAGTCTTCCGCCACGGGAGGCTGAATTTTAATGTCAGAGCTCGGGGTAACGACGCGGCCGTCTCCCTTGGCAACACCGGCCAACGCAAACGTATTCTCTGGTGCTTTTGTTCGCCTTTCCAGTCGCTGCCAAATCCTCAATCTTTGTCGGAAATGCTTGCATCGCAGCAGGTCTCGCACATGGCAGAGTAATTTATGGACCAGGAAATCAAACTTTAAAATTCACCCTTTGTTTTTCCGAGAAAAGGGAGAGCGGAACTTCACACTCGGCTTGGGCTTTGATGAAAATCAAAAGATCTTTTCAGGGGGATAAAAACCACTGTAGTGAGGCGACTTCTTTCAAATGTCAGGAAGATTAGAAGAGAAGGTCCGCTGATGAGATGAAAGAGTGGAGGTGAAGTGTTTTAGGAGGGAAGAGGACGGAGATGAAGAAATGACATTCTGTGAGTGAATCAAGAGTGTGAAATATGATATCAGGTACAGCGATCCACCGGAAATTGGGTCTTCAATTATAACCGTCTCAAGGACCCATGCCGGAAATTGAACAGGAAGTCGGCCATTTTGATTTGAAGTTGTGGTCAAATGTTCTAGCAGCCAATAGAGATGCTTAATGTAAACATGGCATCACAAAATATGTTTTGATTGGTTGTTAGGCTACTACACGCTCTTTTTACTTAGTGTTGTCGATTTTTTAATTACGCGGCTTACATGTCGCAGTCGCCCTTGGCTAGAACTCTCGCTCACTTTCTCTTTCCCTTCATAGCCTTGAGTGTATGCTTAGAACGAAGCCCTGGTCTCAGCAGGCGGTTCTTTTCGGAAGTCGGTGCCGGCAGATGATTAGCACAGATAATGTCGAGATGGAGCAGAGAAGGGGAAAACAATAGCCGAAGTCATCCTCAGCTGCTTTTGATTGGATTGCACAAGTGCGAGAAAGAGCAAAAGTTTTATCGAAGCTCCCAAAAGTCGATTAATTCATCAGAGGAAGAAGACTCAAGTAGCCTAATAATAAGCAGGTCGCTTTCAGAAAGGAGACTGCGTGTGCGTTATTAATAAGTACGCTAAGTAGGTCAGACATTGTGGAATTGGCCTTCTTAAGATTATTAATTTTTTTTGTTACAAGAGTAGATACTGTGCTCACGACGGGAGGCTAAGACGCTTAAGCGGCTTTAACACCTTCCCTCATTAAACTTTGCTGTTAGCGGCTACGCTACGTAGCGGCGTGTGTTTGTGTACTGCTGAAGCACCCCGGAGAATTAGCCCGCTAGAGGTCAAAGCACAATAGACCGAGGTGTCAGCGTGTGTGCCTTCACGCCGAGATAACGTATTACCGCAGATTTGTATTCATTTCACAAAGATGTACTTAAACTCTGACATGGAGACACCCGCCGTGCTCGAACACTCATCAGTACAGTGGAGAAAACGCGGTACACACGAAGTCCGCTAAGTCGACTGATGAAACAACGCGGTCGTTATCAAAAAAATATTTCCCCGTTCTAGATTCAGTGAGCGTAGACAAGATCGCAGGTAGCGGCTATTCTATTATTACCCGCCTGAACCAGGACAGCGCAAGTAGGGAATGGAAGCAGGCCGGAATCCGCTGGGAAACACCAACCTTGCCTTTTTTAAATCCCCAAAAGCAACCCGCTGGGAAAATGAACGGGGGCTGACCGCTGGGAATAGAAACGAGAAGGTCTGCTCAGCCTCTGAGAAAATCTGTGACCTCACTGCATGCCAGAGAAGGAACGCTTCAACGTCACTTATCTGTTGTTGGAGTTTTGCAAAGGGCGGGACGCGACCAAATTTAGCCAATTGAAAAGGGCGAGTTATTGGGGCAAGATGTTCATTTTTGCTTTTATAAATGAATGCCTATAGGGGGGCGTATAAGTAACAAATGTGATTTTAGGAAATGTTTGCTTGAAGGACACCTGGAAATAGTCAACAAAATGGCCGCTCTAATTGCAGACGTGTTTTTTTTATGGGGCATAGCTTCTTCAGACATTTTGAGGTGTCTACTCATAATAGACTTGCTTATCAAATTTCAGGTTGCTAAATGAAACTGACTGCGTGGGCTGAATTTTCTGCCGCATGTTCAGACTCTAATGAAAATGGATGAACTGCCATCCTACTTGAATGTGTGTGTTTGTGTGTGTGTGTGTTGTGACAGATGTCCTTCCATGCTGCTTCCCAGCAGAGGGACAAGCTTAAAGTTCACTGGGGAACGCCTCTTGACATTCAACCTCTGACACGAGACAAAGTGCTGGTGAGACAACAAAAAGGCCGCACACAAAATGCAACGTACGCAAAATGCACGCCCTCTTAAATACCTTAGTCTTAGATTTATTTATATATAGTAGTCCAAAAAAAAATGACATCGTTCTGACCTTTTCCAGCCCTCTGCTGCTTTCTAAATAACTACAGCTCCACCAGGAAGCAGCCTCCACAAAACAATCTTCCAAATGCTATTCATAAAGAGCAAAAGTTCAATTTACATGGCTGGAAGGCAGAGAAAGATCTCGGTGGGTCACCATTTTGAATTTCCATCAGGGTGGACCCGCGGGGGACACTTCACGATGCACCTAGCTGCCTTATGGGTTTAATGTAATAGTCTGCTTGGAGAGCTGAGCGAAACTCATCAAGTGGCCACCCGAGAGGCCCGGCTGCGACCTCCTGACCGCCTTAATGAAAAAAAAAAAAAAAAAGAAATGGTGGCGGAATGTCCCGGGAAGCAAAGTCATTAAGCGCGAGTAATGACTTATCCCGGGCTAGAGAGTCGTCGAGATGGAAGGTGATAGAAGTCGCATTGTAAAATGATCTGGAATACGGCCTTCGAAAAATGAGTATTCTGTTATCGCTGTGGGGATTACAAGTTGGTTTAAAAAGCACCTTGGAAAAATTCTGTAAAGAATTATCATGCGGTCACACACACGGCTTTCGTTTTAATGGGGTAAACAAGGAAATCGATGAGTGTGTGTGTGTGTGTGTGCGTGGACAGTGAGTAATGTGTGTCAGCGTGCATGGCCTGCTCTGATAACCCATGATGAAGGAGGAAGGCCTGATCGATAACACACACACACACACACACACACACACACAAATACACACACACTGTACAGTGGTTCTCAAAAAAAATTGCAATAAATATAATATATTGACGTATCGTTAAAAAAAAGGAAACAAATGTAATGTGGGAATTTATTGGTCCTTCCTTCCCAACTTTTTAATTGCAATGATTAATTGGGGTATACATGCTTGTTATGTTTAAAATAATAAGGGGGGGGGGGTTCTTAGAAAAAAAAAAAAATCTTCTCTCTAAGTTGTAGAAACTATACAGTTTATACACACATACCAGTGCAACTTCCCTTTTTTTTTTTTTAATCTTCACGAATGGAAACATTCCTACGAGAGTCCCCGGAGACGAAGTGAGAGTTCGAGGGCAGGAAAGGGGTGAAGAGAGTCGAGGGAAATAGAAGTCTGTGCGGCTCGGATTGAGACGGAACCTTTAACACTGCCCCGAAATTCAACCTTTTTGCCATGTTGCCATTCTTTGGACAAAGGCAGCAAAATGTAACGCTAACAGCAAATTTAAATTGAGAGGCGGAACAGATGGGAGCGTGTGTCAACTGCGTGAAAATGGAAAACTGGATGATGTTTAACACCCAACTATCATCAGCATTTAATTATCAGATTGCAGGAATCATAGTTATGTGTCACTGATTAAGAGGAGGGTTTTTTTTATTTTTTTTATTTTGCCATAAGTGAACTTGTTGAAAATATACTTCCAGTAAAAACTATCTGCAATTAGTTTGGATTCAACTTTAATTGGACTGCACTTTAAAATGCAGGAGAGATGACTTTTCAAAATGTCAATTTAGAGAGCTCCTGGTCAGCAAGTTGTGCTTTTACATTCTAATTAAATCTGAAAAAGACTTGAGTCTACCTTTTAGAGTTTTTTTTTCTCATCCCACACAATTTAAAACTGCTTCCAGGTGCCCACCAACAGCGAACAACATGGCTGAATGCGAATGAAGTGGACCATCATGAAAATATGTTATATCGCGTTTGAGGTTTCACACACACAATTAACTGTACTATTTTTTTTCTTAATTAAACCAGAAAGACATGCTCTGATTGTCAAGGAAGAAACAGATGAAGTCGTTATTAACCACTTTGTTAAATTGAGTCTCGTATGTTTTTTTTTTTAAATTTCATACCTGATTTGTTGGCAGGCACAAATGTAGCCGAGCGATTCAAAGAGGCCGTCCCTAATGGTGACCCTGGTGGAGCGCTAGCTGCTTGAGGCTAAGAGCGCTACTTGAGTGTGAGGTGTCTAAGAAGAGCTCACTTAAGATGACTGACCTTCGTTGACAACGGCTGTTATTGACCCACTAGAAATTTCTCCCGCACAGCGAGCACACCCTGAACGCGTTTGTGCTTGTTTATGTGTGTCGTGGGCGTAAACTTGGATTAGGGGGAAAAAAAAAAACCCAACATTTCTGGGATACTTTTTGTGCTTGCATTTTTAATGAAAGTATTCGCAAGATGAAATTGAATTGTTTTCGAATGGTACATCCCTCAGCGTTAATCGGAAGCCGCTTTGATTTTCCAAAATGTCCGTGACCCTTGTTGTAAACAGTCACAGCAAATGGGAAGTGTGTACTTAAGAGCTCCAGCGCCAATCCAGACATGAACGGGAGAAACGCTCATCACAGCTTTAATTACATATTCGACTCACTCCCTGCCTCTCTCCTCCTCTTGGCTCCAGTTTACAGCCAGACGTTTGTCACTTGGCCATCTTCCTTGCGGCTTTCTCTCTCTCTCTCGGTTTCCCTCTGGGTGAAGCAATGGAAACAAGACCGTGGCTCTTTCCATTTCCCCTCACCCCCTCCCTCCTCCCGCCTCTTCCTTCCCCGGTTAATGCCGAGACGGTAAAGGGAGTGGACGAAGGATTGGCGAAATTTTTTCCCACTCTGGCAAAATGTAGTTCTATCAAACTTGGTGTATTTCTGCGTGTGTGTGTTTGAATCAGTCGACGTCAGCGCTTGCTGCCGATCTCTTCTCCACAGGTGTGCAGATAAACACTTAAAGCATTCGCAAATAGCTTTCACCCGACAGCGGGGTTCTGATTGTCCTCTGCGGGCCCTTTGCACTGGAAGTGTGATTGCAACCATTTCAACTTCAAGTTAAAAGTTACAATGTATTATGACCAAGAGGCTCACCGATATTGAATCAAAGTTCGAACACGGAAGATAGCGAGTAAGAAATATTGTAGCCCCGGTAAACAAACACAGTGCGGCTCAGCTTCTTACTAGCTAGCATCATGGTAATGTTTTTAGCGGTATAGCAGCTCGTCATATTGAGCCAAAACAGAAGACTATCAAACTACTGATGTCGCACTTTTTATTTTGTAGCCATCCAGCGAATCCCCCTTCAAGGGAATCAAACCGTTAAAAAAGGTATAGGCCGCCCACGCTACGTACGCGCTAACCTTTAACATCATTAGACTTCTTTCATCTCTTTGAGGACGCTTGTGCTTTCATTGTAATTTCCTCCCACTCGTCAGCAATCTGGACTAATATTACGGCAGAAGACGCCCACGGTAGGAAAAAGAAAAAAAAACATCCCCTGTTGATTGAAGGGAGACCAGAGACCAACTGGTGCTTTAATATTTGACTAAAACGCTTCGGGGGCTCGCTTGTAATATGGCGTCTCCACTTTCATGCACGAAGATGTGTCGGACCGATTGTGTGAGTCTCCCAGATTGACTTTTTATAATGGCGGCGTATTCCGAGAGACTATAAGACTATAAGGCAAACATTAAAATTACTTTAATTTCACGCACTAGCCATCCAGCTTTGTAGTGCTAGCGATATTGCTACTGGAGGGGAACGGAAACAAATGTTGGACGCTTAAAATCGGAAATTACTGAAGTCAAATGAAGAATAACTTCACCAAAACGATATTAGTGGTGGGATAGACGTTGAACTAATAATGCTTTTATTACGAGTAACAAGTGTGGCGGCAGGTCAATCGGTAGCTAGCGTGAAAAACTAGCAAGGAGGCAGACCATTGGGAAATGTGAGCATTATTCGAATTTAATTTATATAACTATATAATTTATATTAATTTATATAACAAATTTAATTTAATTAATTGATTTATATGACTATTAATTTATATAACAAATTTAATTTAATTGATATAAGTAGTATATAAATATATATATTGGGGAAATAATTATTACAAATACACAAGTGGACGAGCAGATGAAAAGGAAAATGTATGTCACGTTCAAAGAGACGATGAGCGCATAGCGATGAAAGGCGTCGAGTAGCCCTGAGAGAAAATTAGCGGGAGGTTGAAGGAACATCTTTTGGATGTGGATTTACGAGAGGGGAGGAAGAGGTAGAGCAAGAAGATGGCCCCAGGCCTTTCTCTTTAGCTTCTCCCTCATTCTCCACCTCATACTCATGGGAGTCTGTTAGAAAAGGATGATAACCTACAATATGGCCTAGTTTAATTGTATGCATATAATATTTTTAAGTTTTACCCCTTCCACATGCTTTCAATGCATTGATCAAAACTGACTTCAATCTATTAAGACACTTTTTAACTTATATTCCTTCGAGCCTGTTCTCATCCTTTTATTGTAAAAAAAAAAAATATAAAAAAAAGGAAACCATCATGCAACATAACCTCGAGGGAATATAAAAAAGACTCACGAGTTCTCCTGGTATGACTAATGCGGCAATTTTGCATGAAAGAAGCTTAAGTTACATGAATATGCTTTTTTATTCAGTGTTGTTTTCAAAGCAAACACTTCCAGTTTTTTGTGAACTTTTAAGTTGAGAAAGGGGAAGCTGTCAGCGGTTGGGTTAGTCCGGTGTAGCTTCTGGCCCGACTATAGGATTTCCTTCTTTTATTTTTTTTGCTGACTTTAACCCAACTAACACGCACACAGTTTTAGCATACGATGACTTTAGCAGTGCTGTGCTAATGCTCAGGTCGACTGTGACATTTTAGGGTTTTTGGTCAGAGTCATAAGAAGCTTGGCGCCGGCGGCGGACAGATTGTGTTGTTCTTCAGAGTGTGTGTGTGCATGTGTGTGTTTGTGGAAGGATTCTGAGTCACCACAATGGCTACTGGTAAATGAGCTCCATTCTGTTATGCTGTTATATTGCAAGGTTGGGATGAAACATGCCAAATCATATTTTGCCATCAAGATGAATGGAAATGCCATTAATCCATTCCAGTCTTTACAAAAAAATGACTTTCTGATTTTTTTGCAGAGGATAAAGAATATATGTCTATGAAAACTGTTATAGTGACAGTCTACATGTGTTGCTGCACCCTTTGTGTTCAAATACACAACATTTAAAGCCTTTAAACTTTGCCACGTAGATGCTAATCATTAGCCTGCCAACGAGGGTTTTGTTTATTATTTTCTTTGGCCACAACTCCTTTAACTTAGCTCTCCCTTGGCTCCACAATTATTTGTTTTTACCCATAAATAGCTCAGATTCAGTGTTGATTACGTCTCTAACTAGTATGTCGTACATACACAAGCCACTTTGAGGATCTGAGCTTTAGCGCTATTGCTATCAAATCGCTAAGCCTGGGATTGTACACCCTGGCGCTCCTGCAGATCAGTTTACACTGCAGTAAGCGTGTGTGTGTGTTTGTGTGTGTGTGTAAGATCTATAATGCCATTTCCAGTCTTCACCTCCGATCCACCGCAGTGATCTGGGTCGCTAAGCGGCACAAATCAGCTTCTCCTCTGAGTTATCATCACTTGGTTCATCATCCTTACATTCTCATCGACAGGAAAATGTCAGGATCATGTCGCAATGGCCAGCTTTGCTCTCTAAATGTCAAGTTCATCTTTATAGACAAGTTGCACGCAAATCATCCGATTCTTAAAAGGACGGAAATCTTATCGACGTTAATACCTCAGCATGGTGATTAGTCACAAGTCTTCCAAGTGACATAAATGAAAAAGGTGCTGACTTAATGAAGAAAGAGACAAGTGTTCCCATTTGCGGCCTAATTTTTCGGCGAGAATTTCCAACCCCTGATTGATGAATTAATAGATCCTACACCATGTTGGCAATATTCCGTTTGGAGTGCTCATTAGATTGGTGCTCCTGACAAAGAAGGCTGAGCAAAGTGACAAAAAGTGCTTGTTTTACAAAGAGATCGCTCCCTCGTGAATATTCCCCGCTTTGCAAAATGCATGTAAATATAGTCAGTCGCAAATGAGCGCAATCTGGAGTGTGCTTTCATCTCACTGAACAATCTGTGCTTTTATGTTATGTCGCCACGAGCACGTTTGTACTCGAGTCCATTTCTGGTTCTGTCCTTTTTTGGACAAGCTCCTCTGGTGTTGGACATTGCCCACCAAACTATGCATGCTATGCTAACGTGCTGTAAACACACAACGGCTACACAGTGACGAAGAAACCCAGGAATAGGTGTAACAATGCGCTAACGGCGAGCTAACGTGGATAGCTAACGACCGGCCGCTACGACTCTGTTGAATCTCTCGTTTGAAAGAAGTGGAGCGAGTTGACGCAAAGGACAGAGCTGGAGCTGAAGGAGAAGAAAAGGATCTTATTTGTAAGAACAAGGCGCAGTCGGCGACTCGCTCTCCAACTGGAATGAATCCAACGGAGAACAAAAGGGAGGAAGAAAAGATGACATCCTACTAACAGTGAAGCAACGTTTAGATTCAGAATTAAGGCCACAAATATTAGTTTGAACCCTAACCCCTAATTTCAAGCCCATCCTTGACCATAATAGAGAAATCCAAGAACTAATATTGTAAAGTAGTCAGTATAAGAAGTATCTTGCATCATACTCAGTTTCTAAATAAAAAAAAATAGCTCCACGAAATACAATATGGAATGAAAAAAAAACCACAACATTGTGTCACTGAGTGTTTTTCTCGCCTCTTCTGCTCCGCATTCATCCTTTCCTCTGTTTCTCTGCATTGATTACTCGGTGGCACCTCTTCTTTCAACCCTTTCCCCCCCTCCATTGATTTCACAGAGGGCCTCCTCGGTGTCAGCGTGGTACAATAAGCAACATGGAGTACGAGAGAGGCTCAGCCGAGTGTGAAAAGGCTCACGACTTCTTACTACAATTTGGCCGCTGTTAGCGCCGTAACCCAAGGCAACACGGGACGAATAAGACGGCATGAGGTAGACTGGGGGGGTGAAAAACACACAAATGATGTGTTTAATATTTGGATTAGTTGAAAAAAGAGAACTGAAGAATACCGTTAGCGATGTGTTTATTGTAAAAACCGGTTGTACCAAAGCCGTAACGGAGTTAGGAGAGGTTTGTGAAGTTTAACACATGACATTTACTTCTCACGCCCAGTTGTGTTAAAAATAATTACTGCTGATGTCATGGAGTGTCTTGATCGTGGGACGATATTGGCACTGATATGACGCTTGAATGGGTTCTGTGCGGAAGGCACAATAAAACTAAAACAATGATATTAATACATAATAATAAATGATAAATAATAATTGTAAAATATATTGAGTGAGTTTTGGGGGGTTCATGGAAAAAAAAAGTCTTTTCAAATTTTAGCTGATGAAGCAATTATTAATTGCTGATCTCATTTGACCAAGTGATGAAATCTCCACAATGGAAATTTCTCGACAACAGATTTTGATTTACTTCCTGGAGTCTCACCCTGACGTCTCATAGTAGTAACCTGGGATTCCCTAAGTGACGATGATGATGAGCTTGCCAATCCCTTCGCCAACCGAAAACATTTGGCCACCACTTGTAGTGCCCCAGTGACCAAAATAAAACAGAGATGGGCTCCCAGCAGCTGCCAGCCAAAAAAATACAAAATAAACACTAGTGCTAAACAATTAGCCTGCACGTCGTCATCCATTAAAGCCACTTAGCCCAAACAGGCAACCCGGCCAGGAACTTTCACAAGCTTTTTATGACTTTGTTTAAAGTTGTATAAGGATGCTTTAAATTTATAATTATAATCCAGAGGTGGCCAACCACGTCCCGCCCCAGGATTTGATCTGGAAAATGCACAAATCTATAATATGAATTTCAAGGATATATTATATAGATAATTTTTGGTAAATAATCAGAAATAACCTTTGTTGAATGCTGAATAGGAAAGTAGTAATTAGTATTTTTACAGGAAGCTCATCGATGACACATACAAGCGTGCTCGCCCTTTCAGTTCTTATTCAAACAATTTCTCCCAACTTTGTTTGCATCCCAATTCTACAATTAACAATAAAAAAAAAAAAGAAAAATCTTTACTGTGGCTTTAAAATCCTCAAACTGAATACACACAAATCCACATACAGTACATTTACACACGGAGGAACCCAACACTTGTGAACATGCGTCTCAAAAGGCCAATCTGTGCTGTTTAGTGGAGTGTGAAGTCCCAGTGTGCCGTGTGTGTGTGTTCTGTCTGTGTGTGTGTGTTTGTGTAGGAGGGAGCCTCATTTGAATCTGCACCTCGTTTCTCCTGCCTGTTTATGGAAATTGCATAAATGGCGCAGAGGAATGTGTGTGTGTGTGATTGTGTTTAGAGTCAAGAGCATTTTTCAAGCTCACAAGGTCCAAAACTAGACAAACAATTCGTGAGTGCTCCTACGTTGGTCTCATCCGTGAAGCTCTTACAGACGTCATTATCCAACATTGGCTACGTGCGAGGAACAGGCTGCCAGTCCTCATCAGTGTGTCTAATTTCAATAAAAAAAGAACCGCTGACCTACTTCTAGTACCAAGCCCATCTGGACCAGGTTTTATAGAAATGGAAGATGAAGTGTGCCGTGAGGTGCTCTCGATAAAGAGGAGATGCCAGGCTTGGACGAAAAAAAGGCTGCAGCGTGAAGATTACAAATTCACATTAAAATGTGTCTATTGTCCCTTTGAACCTAGTCAAATTTTAAAATGAATAATTTGATGGATGACTGACGCCTCAAAGAACGAAAACACTCTTTGTGTGATTGACGTATTGTACGTACTCAACTCGTCCTCATTTGGGAGAATGCTAATCCACTAAAGTGCTTAAGGAAGATATTTTAATTGCCAAATAAGGCCTTTGTCGATGCTTTTAAGAGACATGCCAATATTGGCCCCTTGGGAATAAATAAGGCAGTCGAGAAAAAAACAAAAAACTTTGGCACCATTAATGAATAGAATTAAATAAAGCCATATTTTCTAAAAGTTAATATTCGCTAACATGCACGATGAACACAACGACTAGAAATAATCAATGAAGTCAGAAACGTTAATGTAATTGGGGCAGCAGTAGCTCATCCGGAAGACTCTAGAATGACGAGAAACAGTGCAAGCAGGGGTCTTAAACGGATAATCACCGAGCCAACACTCCAATCATGGACCGGTCGAAATACTCGTAGGCGTTGGCCATAAACCAGCGAATGGTCACCATGGCGAAAGGTCTATCGGTTCAAAGCTGTGAACTTTATGGCGGTCTAGTAAGAGAGAGATGGGAGGGGGACCTTTACCGCAATGGCTGATTTACGATACAGGCTCGCCCACCATGCGCTAGTATAGAACCCCGGGTTGCACAAAAAAACAGGTTTCATGGCAAAAAAAAAAAGACAAACGGGTTTTTGTTTGTCTGTTTATAACTTTAAATGTGAGCCTCGGGGTGTGTTTGTAATGCTTTCCGAAAAAATACAATATAATAATCGCTCCCGAGGGTAGGCGTGAGTAAATCTTCTTGTCAGTTTCAGTTTAAGTGACAATGAGTGATAAGCTTGCTTCATCACCTCATGCACAATGGAAACACGTCAACCTAGGTAACTCGTAACAATTGTTTTTTGGAAGGTAAAGAGCATCCGGTGGTAAATAACCGGTTATCCTTTTTTGGGATGGCAAATAGCTAAAACAAAAAGCCCGACTGTTAATGATTGCCCCTGCAACGCCCCCGTACGATTCATCTGAAAAACGGGTGTTAGCCTTTGGTGTGCGTCAAGTTGACGAGCTTATCGATCGGCAGGGCTGTTCGCAGGGTAATCCCCCCCCCCGTGTGATTTATCGGAAACTGCCTCTGCATTTAATTCCTCCCTGCTTAAGATTTGAGCAACAAATAACCCAGTTTCCCAACATCTTCAGCCCGGTGCCACGCGGCGGACGGAACCTGCTGAGCGTGCAGAGCGGGAGGGGGATCGATAAGAACCCTAAAACAGATTAAACAGACGGCCGGTGGAATCCAAAGAGCAGTGATAGATTCAAGCCACATACAGTAAGGGAGTCGCAAAAAGGTCTCGGACTTAAAAGTCTTAACCTATGGCAAAGACCAAGTCAAGTTAACTCATTCTGCCTTCAGCAGATCAAACCAACGTCCTCATGGAAACCGAAAGACAAAGGAGAGAGGACAGATTGATAGAGATGAAGAAAATAGGTGTAAGAGTTGAGCGAACCATCGTTGTGACCACATCGCACCTCGCTTCTTCATCAACAGCATCCACGATAGTGTGGCTACTCACAAGATCTCGTCGTTCTGGAACTCCAGTACGCCGTGTGCGTCCTCAAAGTCCTCGCCGCCGCCCCGCGCCGTCCCCTCTACCGTCTTGTAGGGCACCGTGACCACGCCGCGGGCGCCCGACGTCCTCAGCACTTTCACCTCCATGGTGCCCACGCTCTCGCTCACGTGGAACACGGGCTCCTCGAACGTGAAGATTCCGGCGTGGTCGTCGTCGAAGATGGTGACGGTGGCTGTGGCCGGCAGGCCCAGGCAGGCCACCGAGTCCACGTGGTTAGCCGACTCGTCCTCCGTGGGGTCCTCGCCTTCTGTTGTCAGGACTTTTACGTTGGACAGGTGGATAAGGAAGTTCTCGTCCTCCTCGAAGATGTCGTCATCGATGATTCCCACGCGGATCTCTTTGACCGTCTCGCCAGGTTTGAACACCACCACGCCCTCGGTGAACTCGTAGTCCGAGCCGGCGTTGGCTGTGCCGTCCTCGGTCCGGTACTCCACGGAAATGGTCTTGGCCAGGTTGCCGCCGCGTCGCATGACGTTCACCGCGACCGTGCCGCAGTTCTCCAGGCACTGGTAGGTGGCGGGTTCGAAGAACACCTTGGAAATCGGGTCATTGTCGGCGGCGTCGGAACACATCTCGTGCATGCTGACGGCCTTGCGCGCCTGGTCGGCGGCGTGTTTCTTCAGGATGTTGCCCGCGCCCGTCATGAGTCTGGTGGCTTGGCAGCGATAGAAAGCCCGACTTTTTTGCTGCTGGCTCAGAACCTGGTAATTGGCTAGTTCTATTAGCTGCTCCACCTGGATACAACACACACAAAGGAGGGTTGGGTTTAATACGGGACGATGTATTTATTCAGCAAAATTCTAAGGGACTTTCTCCGAGACATATATTTCATGAAGTACTAGGCAGATAACAAAAGACGTACTTGTTTAATTTCACACTTGATTGGTGAGCAGGCACTGCAGAGACCCAGCGATTTGTATACAAGCAATAAAAAAGTCAATTGTTCACAATATGCAGATGCGTCACAAGATACATTGAGCTTTCCAAAGCATTAGCTTAAAAAGTTTGCGAAAGGTTCTTCTGCAGAAAGATAAGATCATTGAGATTCTTCCCTCGCCGCCGTCCTTGTATTCCCCTTTGGCATGTCAAGTCAGATCATAAAAGTATCTGGTATAGCAAAGGTATTATGTCAGCAGATAGGATCTAAAGCAGCGCTGGTGAGCTTAAATCATGCTGTGAAGACGACCTCGCAAATTCACTCGTACTGGAAACAAGACTATCTTGGGACATGGATGCGCTTGTAAAGCAAGAGAGTGAGGAAGATGCGACTATAAAGCAGAGGAGGTGAAACCTGGAAATAATACTCAGCTAAGAAAGCCGTGTAATGCCTCACAAAACCTTGCATGATCTGTTTTAGGGCGTTATTAAATCTGTGAGTGCGCCTAATGTCGGAATTCATCAGTATGGCTTACCGCTTCCTCGTTGGTATAAGTTGATTGCAAGTCTTATTCGGGCCAATAAGCATGGAAACTGTTTGGCTGCACATTTATTGGCTTCCATTTTCTGAATACGATCCCAACTTTGAAACTTCTCCGAACTCTAATGCGAACTGTTAAACCTGGTTATCAAAAGGTAAGCAAAGCTTGTTGTGTTAGCATTGATTAGCATTAGCTAACCATGTTACCAGTGTTTTGGTGTCTGACCTCGTTCGATCAGATCAAAGAGCCTTGTCAGGACCTAGTCAAACCAGTTCTAGCATTCATCAATTATTGTCGGAGTGACGTAGACACACAACAAACAGCCTCGGACAAAGAAAACTCACCTCTTTGTCTGGATGCTTCTGTTTGAGCTCCTTGAGAATCTTGGCCATGTCTCTACGGGTTTCCTCCTCGTCCAGGTCTTTCTCGTCGATATCCAAACCCAACGGGCCGTCCAGGAAGTCCACGCCGTGAGAGTTGAGCATCTTGCCGTCCATCTCGATGTCCACCTTGAGGTGTTAGGGAAGTCGGCTTTAAAAAATTGTGCTCAAGGGACAGATTTGATTTTTAAAAGTAAATGTATAAAGTCAATAAAGTAAACAAAGTGAATAACAGTTTTGGATGATGTAATGCAGATACAAATAGCTCACTTTAAAAGTTGACGTGTGTTTGACCCGCTACAATCCAAAAACCAGCACCACTGGTTTTCGCGCAAGTGGCTGCCAACAACTAATTTCATCAGGCAGAAACAAGTCCATCATCTGATTTTTATTTCATTTTTGCAGCCGTCAGGGCTCTCGAGGTTGTACAGGCTTGATTGAGAATGACTTCCTTTTCTACTTGAGGCAAATTGGCAATTTAACACTGTGGGAATTTGCATATCGTCACCCTCCGAGGCTGACGAGATTCTTGTTTGGAAGGAAACGGAATCTGAACTTTTCATAAAAGAAAACCCCCTATTTTCAAAGCACTAAAGGATTGCATTCACTGGCAAGACTCCCATCAAATGAGTATTTGCTGACAAATAGGCGCAACACATACATTTTTAAGTAAGTCTTAATAGTCAGATTTTTTTCCTTCCTTCTGGAATAGGGGGATGATGTTGACCTGGCAATTATCTCCCTTAAGATTATATTTTAATGGTAAACAGTGGTACATTCCTTTTATACCACCTTAAAAGTCCATACATTTTTTGGGAGGGGGTTCAAAGTTGGCTTAAAAGGTATCTCAGAGTTGGTTTTCCAGTCTTGGTTGTTCAGTAACGGTTTTGCTAAAAGAGTTTCAAATACATCGCAAGCTAGCAAAAACATTTTAGCATTGGTAGCAAAAGCAAGGATGGAGCCGGACCAGTCCTTGATGAGTTTTGGGAAATTTTGGGACTCAACTTCAACATCAGTCTTCCGGACATGGCGAATGTGAAAGTGCCTTTTATGCTTTCACTTTTGTTTACAGTTTCCAATGTGTCACGTCATTTTTAATGGAACCGAGTGAGTTGAAATGAGACAACTGTGACAAACATCACTGATAGCAAAGACGACCAAAAGGTTGCCTGGAGACGACAAAGACGAAACTGCCCGGTAAAATAAAACAGCGCTAGACTTTTAAAGATAAGCCTCTGAAATGTGTAAGAGAAGCTTTGAAGAAGATGGCGAGCTCAAACTATACCTTAGAAGGAAGCGGCCGGTCGCCTTCGGTCTCGATGATCATGCCGCGCTGCTTGCCCGTCCTGTAGCGCTTATACACGTACTTGTAGAAAAGCAGACGTCGGTCGGCCACCCAGGCAAAAACCACGCAGATTGGGAAGAAGAAGAAGGTAAGCAGGGCTTCCCACACCTGGACTACGCCGGGCGAAATGACCGAGAGGATCAGGTAGAGCCAGATGTAGGCGAAGATGCTCCAGGAAGCGGTGACAAAGAACACCCGCAGGTGCTTGACCTTCCTGGTCTCGCCGTCAGGCACCACCCAAACGCAAATACCGATGATGACGAACATGTTGAATGCGGCCGAGCCCACGATGGTGGAGGGACCCAAGGTGCCGGCGTCAAAGCCGTGGCCCACCACCTCGATAACAGACAGCAGGATCTCCGGAGCCGAGGAGCCCAGGGCCATTAGGGTGAGGTTGGACACGGTCTCGTTCCAGATGCGCACCGTGGTGGTGCTGGTCTCTCCGTTGGGTTTCTTGATGGTGATCTCCTTCTCCTGTGAGGTGATCACCTCGATGGATGCCATGAAGCGATCGGCGACGATGGACACGCCCAGGAACATGTAAACCAGAGCTACAAAGTACACAGTCGCCCGGGCTACTTTGTCGCCAAACGACGGGTTCATGGGTTCCCACACGGGCAGCATGACGCCGGGCGTGCACTCTTCTGCTTTGCCGCATTCCGTTTTATTAGTGGACACCGCCGACACTGAGCTGCCTAAGCTGGGCTCAGGGGGCGCACCGGCCAGCAAAGGCTGAAGCCTGACGAGCAGAACAAGGGCGATGACTGACAGCTTCGGAGCCATGTTGACGTGAGGTGACGATCAATGAGGATGTTGAACCTTTAAGAAAAGGACACAGGAGGAGCAAGACTTGATTAATGCTTCAAATGCTTCCTTATGACTTTTAATTGGCTATAGTCCTACTTGTTGCTTTAAGAAATCAATGCTGTGAAATATAGCCTAGCTTAAATTGCCTCTGCAAAATTAATGCAGTAGTTCATTGGGAAGCAGAACATCAAAAGGCATCTTTCAGATGTTTGCGTTGCTTAAAGGTCGGGAAGTTCAAATAACTCAAAGATAAACTTGAATTTCCATCATTCGATAATATGCTTGTTAGCCCTACTCGGCCCACGCGGAAATCCGCGGGACGTCTGTCCCCGCGTTCACCGATAACGGTCTCCGGTTGACTTGTGGTAAAAAGGTTTGCCGAGTAAATGAGGTTACAGCGTAAACACGTTTGGCCAGCGGTGATGCTGGGCTCTAAATTGTGTTTTCAATCTGGCTGGCAAGATAACAAACCTTGCCGTACAAGTCAGGAATTTACAAGCGCTAAGCAAACATTCAGTGTTTACGCCACGATGGATCGACGGTAACACGTGGCACAGGTGTCTCTACCTGGTTTTAAATGACAATTTCCAGGATACCATTGTGCTTTGGTCTCGTGTTGAAATAACGATGTATTAAACAGACGAGTGACAGTATATCACTTTAGGACTCGGCCCCCGACTGAACAATGTGGTCATTTTCTAGCCTAATAATCGTGTTTAAAGCTCAGCGGTGCGCCACTGACGCAGACGGTTAGAGGGAAAAAAAATAGGAAAAAAAAAAGAATTGTCTCAAGTGAAGAAAAGGGATGAAAGAGCCCAAGATGGCTGAATTATTTATCATCTCAAATGCCACACAAAGATCGCCGCGACCGCACGAGACGAGGAGCTGCTGCCGGATCAAGATGAGGTAATTTTGGCTTAAGGGAGCTCATGGGATTGACGCTTCACGTACGCATCATATCTGGAAAAACGTGAGATTAATGCATGTAGGATATTATTAAGGAACATCAAGACGGCTTTTGTGTTATCTTGGGATGGAAAATGATGAATTAGGATTTTTTGCACGGTGAAAACATCGATTATTAAGATGTTGAGAGACTATTGATAATGACGTGGCTGCAAATAAAGCAGAAAAGTGTTGATGCACTTATCGATATTTGGTTGTTTGTTTTCTAGCGCGCTAAGCGAAAATTATACAGCAAACAACGTTCTCCGTGTCGGGCTTTGTTATTGATCGCAACCTTTATGGATTTAAAAAAACACGTCTGCGCAAATTAGCTCGTTGGAGTTTTGTCGAGCTATAATTCCACGTAATTTTATACGATTTGTCGGAGCTAAAAGGTTTACTTGATCAACTTGAGTAGTTTTTCGAAACCTTTTTTCCTCATAGGACAAATATATGGTAAATATCATTGAAAATAAAGTCAAATCTTTCTAAAATCTCGTTTTTTTTTTTATTCTTGAGACAGTGACCTCATTGAGTGAATCAACAAGGCCCAGCCAGACACGATTAATCAACAATCGTAACGATCGTTGACTCTATTATTATACTCATCCCAAATTCAATTACAAAAGCTTCATGTTGAGCCAACGCATCTCCCTCGTCCATGATCACACCGCGTCTCGTTTATTTCCTGCGCACAATAACTAGCGGGGTATCGAGCGCCAAGCAGAGCAAGGTGTTTATACACCCCCCCCCGAACTGTAACTCATCAGAGGGAAAATACCGTAATTACAGCAAACCGTGGTCATCCGTTGTCACATTATTCCGTAACTATGGCAATCAAACAATACGCAAAAGGTTTATTAATTTTATAGCTGCTGTTCTAACCAAGTCTGTACTTCGTCTCCGCCGCTCATAATGGAAAGAACTAGCGATTGTTGATTGATTTTTATGCCCAGATGATTGTAAAAGTCCAGCAGACTCTTCTATTTGTCATACTTAAAATTCAATCAATAGACCGTGTTTACAATTTCTTGACAAATTAAACACTGCGTATACTCATAGCGTAATCCCGTTTTACAATGGGTGGAATAGAATTTTTATTATTTTAGGGGGGTACGTATTAGGTAAAGTAGAGGAAGCGTAACTGCCTCTAGCTCGACACACATTTTGATTACTCAGTAAACAGTGCAGCTCAGCTTCTGGCTAGCAAGCAACATAGCTAGCGATATACTTTTGAAAGGACATTAAATCTTCAGTGTTTATTTCCATTTTAAGTATCATTAAATTACCACTTGTGTCATCTAAAAGGCATCCAAGATGAGTTTTAACAGAGAACAAAAGTAAATAAATTACGAGCTTTTAATCGATAGACAAAGGGAATCAAAGTGTGCATTAGCAGGTAGCAGTATCAAGTACGCGTGTGGCTAATACCGGAGAGCTTTGACCCGCTGAATGCTGGCAGCTCCATTGATTTCTAATTGAAATATCACATTCCATAATATCCCCTCGCGAGCTGGCATGAAAATATGCTGGGCTCGTGTTCAAAACGGAGCTAACTCGGTGAGGGCAAAAAAAAAACGAGCTCATGCGGAAAAGAGCCAAAACTTGTGTCACTTTGACACAACGGTATCAAAATTAGCCACGACGTCAAAAGTTGGGATTTAAAGTAAACGAGGAGAGCAAAATAAATAAGAAACATAATTTAAAAAAACAAAAAAAGAGTAATGGTGCGTATCATGAGATCGATGTTGACCTTGAGCTCTGCTTTTATGTCCCATCCAGAGATGACAGCAGTGGGGTATTTCATTTTGGAAGTCCAAAGGGGCCACCCGAGGTGTCTCATTTCATGACAAGAACATTTGTCAGCTCGCTGTTTGGGCTTTACACACGCCTGCGGTTCCATCCATCATTAATCATCTTTTCTTTTATAGCCGCCGCTTCCGAAAACGATCACAGAATGGTCAGCAACTAGGAGGGTAAACACGTGCTAAAAATAGTATCCACACATCGATGTAACCATTAATCGGTTCAAGGTCCGGTCATAGCTGCACAGGTTGTTCTGTAATGCCATCGACATCACTTTTTGGCCTTCCCCCGATTGTCATAAGTTATTGCGGCAAGGTATGCGATGGAGGACTCTGAAATAATTGATTCATTAAGAACCTGCTCCAAAAATGGTTTCAAGACGCTTTCACCAATCATCAATCAATTTGAGTCACAGATTGCGAGAATGCTAATTCCATCAACACGCCGTACATTAGCCAGGCTGTTGCTCTCGCGTGCTAATTCCTGAGCTCGTTTGGATCGGTCCACTAGCAGCTAACATGTACGGTTTATCGAGAAGCAACGGGATTGGGAGGGGGGGGGGGTGTACATTTGGTATACACATACCAATGATGAATAATAAATGTATGTTGTCGTAGTACAAAAAACAGATGAAACAAGAACGTGGCGTGAAATATGAATATTCAGACTAATGAGAATGTGCATGCATCATCTGTAAGCTGCATCATACTCCCCATGGGCTGGAGTACGCCATTGTTCATTCCAACAAGGATTGTCTAAGAAGATTACAATGCACGCATAAAAAAATAAAAATGACAGTGTTTTGGAGACGTACAGCAGCTGTGGCGGAAAAGCGGCTGCTGTTTTAGTCAGAAGACCTCAAACTGAATTCTGTGTGTTTGCACTGAACAAAATCTCATTTTCTCAATCTCAAACATGGAATCTACATGAGAAGTAAAAGCTTTTTGTCTACTGGTTCTAATGGGGCACAGCTACACTTGCCCCAGCTACTTGTTGCTAGGCAGAGTTCATGGGGCTGAACCATACCTGCCCCGTGGGCCACTGACAAATGGCCGCATAGAGCAATTGAAACTCTTTGAATATAGATTTTCCTTTCAAAAATCATCTTGACATCTTCCGGACTATACGGAGGCCAACATGACTCGCTTAGCCGCCATTTTTAGATCACACCGCCGCCACTGATGAACGACCGATGGATTGAATTGCCTCATCGATTGCAGCTACACGGGGTACTAGTACCGTACTCCTCCTGCGGGATGGATAGATAGTACCTGTCAGCACATATCACATAAAAAACATCTTCAGAAAAGATGTATATCATTTATTTTCCCGCCTTACTCAGTTATCCATTAACACCTCCAATCCCTGACCTTTTTTCCGTGCTTACCGTAAACAGCGGGTTTCTCTTACTCCACTTTTCTGCACTGGCGGAGGCGCTCAAAGCTGTTCAAACAATCGTCTGCGTTGAAGCAAACATCCTCGTATTTGTCATTTGCAGCATCTCACTCTATCATTATGATCATTTCAGCTTCAACGGCAACCATTAGACAATATTTATGACTGGGGGACATGAGGGGAGGGGGGGTAATGTGACAACCTCACACGTCACTGGCATCATGAAAGCATTTACATGGAAGACCGTGCAGTTTATTCCAATCTGGATTTAACAATGATTAAATTCTATAGGCGTGACATCCCCCCTCTCACACTTTTTTTGGTTAAATCTGCTCTGCAATCTAATTCCACAGAGCTTGAGGTGCAGTCAAGCGGGAAAATGCTTGGAAAGCCTTCCAGTGATGGGACCGCATCGTAGTAGTAGGCGTGCGATAGCATTTTTTTCCCCAAAGAGAAGACTCAAAAATCCCTCAAATGTGATTGGGTGCATCAGTGGTCCATTCACATTTAGCAGGGGGTCCAATTTGGAGCGCAACTTGCACGGTAAAAGTCTAATTAAAAAGGGAGGGAATGGCGCAAGGACGTGCTCGGCGTGCGTAATTGTCACTCGTGCACAAAAGAAGAAAAGCCGGAGCCTGGAGCGCATTGAATGAAGGCTGAATGGGGGGGGGGGGCGTCGGTATACCGGCGGCTGCGCGCTCGGATGAGCCAACCGGGGGTACGGAGAGCTCATCCAGGTGTTCCGTTTCACTTTGGCCCAAAAACAGTACGGTGGAGGTAAAAGTTCCTACCTTCCTCGCCGAGCTGTGATCCGAGTGGAGGTGAGCCGAGTGGAGGTGAGCCGAGCGGAGCTTCTCTTATAACCACCGAGACGGCGGACGGGGCCCCCGAGCGAAGGCACACACAAGTCTGAGGAGGAGGAGGCGGAGGAGAAGGAGGGGGTGGTGGTGGTGGTGGTGTTAGTAGTGGAGGGGAGGCAGACCGGTCCGAATTCCCATGCACACGGGCACTTTTTTCTTCTTCTTCCTGCAGCTTCCTCGTGTGTTTGTTTGTTTATCTGTTGTTGGTGGCGAGAGTGCGGTCGGCGTGTTTCCATGGAGCGCCTCCGGAGCGACCTGAATGACCGCGGAGGAGCTTCATCAGCAGAGCCCGCATGTGTGCTTGGGTTGGGACCGGAGTGGAGAGAGAGAGAGAGAGGCTCGTCTTCCTCATTCTTCCTCTTCCACTTACCCCCACCCTCTCTCTCTCTCTCTCGCTCTCTCGTTCGCTCTCTCTCTGCGTAAAGAGATCTGCAAAGAGAGAAAGGGGGGGGGGGGGGGGCAAGTGAGCACTCCTTTTTCCTTCACACGCCTTTTTTTTCTTCCTTTCTTACTTTCTCTTTATTGTCTTGATAACAGCTGGGGTTACATGCGCCAGCATGATGATAGTGACAGAGCGTAAAATCTAAATTGCACCATCGGAATGCTTTTTGGCATTTTATGCAAATTGTAGCAAATTAATCATGAGGCAAAAACTAAAAGAACACGTGGGTAGGGGTAAAGGTCAGTAAAAACAGCTTTTTTATTTTTATTTGTGAGAATAACAGGAGGATGCTTTTGCACAGGTGTAAAAAAAGATGTAATGTGCATCTAGGCCAGTAGTTGGCGATGTGACCAATTCTTTGTTGTTAATAAAAGTAGTCAATTAGGCTAATTCACAATAATCAATCTAAAGTAAATGACAAAATGAGATTTTTTTAAAACAAAAATAATCAACATATTGGTGTTTTTATATCGTGGCAAGGGCATTTTAATATTTATGGATAAAAAGAAAAACATAATTAGATTTTTTTTTGGAACAATAATGTATTATGTCCAATGTTTCTTCTATAAGTGCACCTGGGAAAAAAAAAACTGGAGGATTACAGCCAGTGGAGTCTACAAAATCGCATGAGTGATCACATGACATGTCCACATTGCCGTGCCAACCCATCGCATGCCACTCTTCCTCTCTTTCACGTCCTCTCTTTTTCACCTGCAGCCACTACTGTCTTATTGGGGGCAGCTGAAAATAAAGGAGCTATTTCAGGGAAAGGGAGGGGAGGGACGCAAGGCCGTGCCAAAAAAAAAAAAAAAAAAGCCCAGGGCTCCTCTCTGCCCCCCCCCCCCCCTCCCCTACTCTTCTTCTCCTAAGTAGCAGCTTTAACATGACACTACTAAATGAAATTCAGAACGATGACACAAATCGGCTTGAGGATAACAAATGTTTGCCTTTAAAAAATATATCTGGTAATTCGGTGCATACACAGGGATGGAAATAGTAAGAGAGGACAGAGAAAATAGCATCAGAAAGACAAGCGGTAGAGAAGTGAGAAGACAAGGCCGGTTTATTTATAAAGCAGCGTTCACACCGCCGCGAGTGAACAAGTGAATTTCAGCTCAGCAATTCCTGCTGTGTATTTAAAAAAAAAAAAACAACAACTACATTTTGTAAAGAACAAAATAAAGGTTACAGTTTGAATGGCAAACGAAACGGAGCCAGCTGGCAAACGTTTGCCGTAAGTCAAAATATGTCTGCTGTTTATTCACGCAGGGAAGGTATTAGAGGAACTGATGGAGCTTGGGAGAAATATGGTGCCGAGGCAGAAGAAGATGAAAAAAAAAAAAGAACAATCTGGAGGAAGATGACAGTAATAGGACTTGACGTCCGTATATCTACGCGTGAAGGATAAAAACGCTGCTTTTATTGTAATTGTACCCACGGAACAGACACTCACGTAATGTTGGAAAATAGCGACACGTCTGATGACATTTTTATCCACTTAATCTGTTTTCTTTGCCTCTTCCCACTTTTACAATCTTTTCATGGAATTGAACAGATGACCCCTTTAGCCAAGTCTGAAGAAAGTTCGTGGGAAAAAGACAGCTAATATATTTTTAATTTTATTTGTCTTCAAACTTATACTATTATTAAGCAACCAGCTGGTAAAAAAAAAAGATGACATCATCAGTAAAAGCGAAAAAAATCACGTTTCTATTGATATTCAAACATTTCCTAATTTTGCCCACTTTTCCATCTTTTGTCCCCTTTTCGAAGTCTTCGGAGCTTTTTGTTCATTAGCAGCGGCTCCAAACACGCTTGACATTTCCGTGTGCTAATCAGAGGACACGTCCTCATGATGTTTCCGCTTAATCTCACATGCACGCACACACAGGGCGAAACCAGACCGACCCCGGGTCACCTGTGGACATAAAAAGCCTGCAGAAGAAAACAGAGTTGAGTTGAGGGCAGTCGGTGCAAACTGGACATGTCACACTATCAGATGAAAACGTGTGTGTGTGTGTGTGTGTGTGTGTGTGTGTGTGTGTGTGTGTGTGTGTGTGTGTGTGTGTGTATTCCAACGAGTAACAAGAATCAGTCACATTAAAAAACATTTTAGGCCCCAATCGGGAATACATGGGAATATTTCTCGTAAAGGAGCATCCCCATGGAGGCAAACCCGTCCAAGAACATTTGTCCGATTTCGTATTTCTTGTCACAAGCGTCCTCTCGATGTCAAACGCTTTCCATCAAGTGACATCATCTGACTGCGAGGAACAATGATCAGCATATTACATAATTTTAGCAGTTTGAGCTAATCTTCTTGAACACAATTGCGCTTCGGGCTTCCTTGGCGTCAAAAAGTGTGTCTGGTTGCTCCGCATGTCGCAGCCTGGTGCCGCATCCCGGGGATTTAATCAAGTTAAAGGCCGCCGGTCGTATTTACGTTGCACTTTGGTGCGACATTTCTCAAAATCAAGCGGCAGATTTATCACAGGCGAGGTGTGTCACTGCCTCAGGCTCCATGTGAGAGATTTAGTGAAAGCCGGGAGACACGCTGTGAAATGATAATACTAAGTAAAATGGAGAGTAGAAAGAGAATCTGGCTCAAAGCACACCCAATATGAATTTCTGATAGGCCACTCGTGAGGATAAACGGTTCGGATCACGAATGGTTGAATGACGATGGAACGTGCATTACCGCCCCCTACAGGAATGGAGTGGAACAGTATTGACTGACACGACTTTCCCTTTTTTTTTTTTTTTACTTTAAACTTATACGCAATAACTTGTGATTTCATCCCTGCTCCATTCTGGTGATATATAATAAAAAAAATAATAAATCATAGAGCCATGGGGTCTCATCAATAAATGGATGTGCAAACCATATTACGAGCGGCGCGCCCAAGCCCGCCAAAAGAGACATTTTCCCAATTTCATCCCATTCATCCGTCGCCGCACCTGCTCATTTTGCCGAGGACAAGGTCGGACGCCCACTGTCAACCGAAAGCGCTCAGTAAATCACACGGGAATAAACAGCCTTAGCCCAACAAAAGCGGGGGATGGAGTCACCTTCCAGACCGGGACTTTTACAGGCCAAGTGAGTCATCGTGCATGAAAGGATTGCAAAGTCTCCAAAGTGGAAATAACATTATGTCTTCTTCCTGGTTAAAAAGAAGGGATGTGCTTCATTTTGAAGGAAGGCTAAAAATATACAGGACGGAAGACTATGAGGAAGTGTATTTTGCCCGCCTCGGCCAATTTAGTTCATGTTGATAAATTCCGAAGCCAAGTGGCTAATCTGCTACACATGAGTGATTTTATTTAATTGAATTATGTTGGCATCGCCCCATTGTTTTGTGGTGTTAGTCGTATCGTACTTTGCGATTGTGTTCTTTCATTTTTAATGGGGAGTGACGTCACTGTCTTCATCAAGTAAACATTGGGTCGAGTTGTTTTTGATGACGGGTCCTCGAACCTCGTTGCTGTTCTTTGACCACACGTAATGGCTAAAGTGAAAATATTTTCATAATTTGGTGTATCTTATCTGGTTTAGTGGTTCACATGTGGTTCAAATTTGATAGCCATTTGTCATTAAGGGACCTCTGGGAATAGCCCAAATCATTCCAAAATGGCCGCTTCAAATCAAAATGGGAGACTTTCCTGTATATTTTTAATTGGCTTTAGGAGACTTTTTGGTGAGTTTACTTTTGATGAAAAATTCCCCCAAATCTTAAGTAACATTGACTTCAGGAAGTGGATTTTGGAAATATTCTAGAGCCAATTTTGTCTTTGAAATGGCCTCCATTCATCTAAAATGGCCAGTTCAAACCAAAATGGACGACATAGATTTCAGGGTATGATTTCTTAAGATTCTTTTTTGTGGGTCTAAACTTGTGTTTGACATGCCACCCAAATTTCATGTAGCTAAGTGAAACTGTCTTCGGGGGCTGAATTTCCCAAACACTGAACATTCCCGATTAAAAATTATTAATTCTTACGGTTTTGGTTTGTAAAGAGCTTCACTACATCACACCGAGTTTTTTTTATTTTTTATTTTACGTTTTGAAGAAGCTAAATCGGTTCACCCAAAACATCCTAATTAACTCCTATTCACATTTGTCTAGTTTATCATTAGTCACCCTCCTTTTAAGGCAATTAAACGGCGAGCCGTGAATGAGAAAGGCACTCCTAAAGATGAGTGATGTGACTTCACTGCAGATAAGAAGCGGCCTTCTCTGTGCGGGAAACATGGCAGGAAAGCCAATTGCCACAATAAATCTTGTAGATAATTGTGACACCACTTGTCCTTTTATCGGTTTCGTCCAATTTTTTAGCAAGTTTTTTTAAATTTGTATTCATGGAGGTATAGGCTAATCTCTGGAAACATTCTATACTGTACAGTACAAATGGAACAGCAGATTTATACTCTTCTCATAAGACTTAATACAATTGTTGGATTGGGAAAATTGGAGGCATCTAATCGTCCAAAATGTCTTTAGAAGATGACCAATTAATTAGCTAAGTGGTTTAGTCCAACTTCAGATGGATTCGTTCATTGATTGCAAGGGGTGTCTAAAAACTTTGGTCAATAAAGTAAGTGTTCATTGGATTTAAAAAAAAAAAAAAAAAACATTTGTCAGTTGGTTTTGCTTTCCTTGCCGGATGTATTTTCACTCAAAGTGTGTTTGGGTGGAATGAGTATTTGTGTGTTCCAGATTGTAACCTTTACCTGGATGAAAAGTCTGAACCTCATTTTCAGTGTTCATTTGGAGATAATGAGTCATTGTGTACAAACTCGGTTGCAAACGCACACAATCACGCAAACACGCCTGCGATAACAAGCTATACCGTCTTTCTGTCACGTTTGCTTACTTCTCTCATTGGTGGAGCAGCCGCAATCTGTGAATGTGGATTTGCGGTTGCGACTTTTGATTGTCTCGGTCCTGTTTTCGTTTCTGGCACGCAGTAGCAAAATATCTTAATAGTTTGCAGACACCATGCAGATTGGCTTTTTTTTTTTTTTGGGACATTATGGCTTTTTAGAGGGGACACTGGCGGAGCTAGATTGGGGGGGCTCTGGGGGCACTGACCTCCCCAGCCCCAGAAATATGCTTGGACCGCCTAGGTACCAGGGTGGGTAATTGACATTTGACCAAATGAATTTTTCAACATTTTGTCGCTTGTAAGGACCATATATTGATCAGTACTCATCAGTTTTTCTGAAAAGTAGTCAATTTTCAGCCTACAATTGAGCCTCAATCTTGTTAATTAATATGATAATAAAATACAGTCAATGAAAATTAAATAAATCACAGTTTTAATTAAAGGTACCCTTATCGGTTTCATCAGCGAGCTTTTCAAAAGCTTTCACATTGCTTTGTTTTCTACTTTCCTGCATTTTCTCATTTCCATTTTAATACCAAGTACGGCATTTTGCTTTCCTTTCATTTCCCGTCTTTCCCTCCCTGGCACAAGCTGCCTAGGAAATTGTCGAAATCTGTTTCCTCTGACTCCCAGTTCGTACCGAATTGATTTAACAATGCCGCATTAGGGCGTTTTGTCATGCAAATGCGATTGTTGACAGGGTGAGCGCGGTTCAAATGTTTGTCAAAAAGCACAACGGGGCTCATTGTTGGAAATAATTGCGGAGCAATATTTGGTGTATTTAACCCGACAATTTGCATTGCCTTGCTCATTTCTGATTGCCGTTGTCAAAGAGGTTATTATTGGTGCAGCTGTCTCTAATATTTTGGTAATCTAAGCAAAAGGGATCTTTAGTACGAGGTGCCTGGGGTTGAAATTTACTGAAACCATTTAACCCGGAAGGTATTAAAGGGGACATGTCACGCAAAATTGACTTTTTAATGACTCGTATAAAAACAGTTGGGTCTGTGGAGTGCCTGCTCATCTATCAAGTGTGGAATTGAGAAAAAAAAAAAAAGCTAAATCTGCCTTTTGTGTCTCTAAGTGAGCCCTTCTAGCCAACTGTGACAGAACAGCGAGGCTAATTTACATAAAACCAGTCTGTTTACACAAAAACATGATCAGCCAGGCTGGGTGAAGATTCAGCGCCACTTTCAAGTGACTGCTATTATCATTTTTTTGCTACCCTGAGCTCTGTTTCGCAAGTATAAGTCGCTCTCCTAGTGGCAACACCCTAGCACCACCTTCTAGCTAGACTCACTATTGGTCCAGCAATAGGTCAAAGGTCAATTGGATAAAAAGGTGGTGTAATTCTTCATCCTTTGTGCCAAACATCGTAAATAAACCGCGTAAATTAATGAGTCAATCCAGAGAGACTTACAGACGTTGTAAGTGGCCTAATCATAATTCCAATAATAACAATGACACTTTTGTATTCGCCCTCCTTGTCTTCTTCCATCACTCACGGGCAGGATCACGATGAGCAATCGCGCCTCGCCTCGCCACTCTTTGTCGAGTCATTTCTCCCGTCACGTGTAATCACTCGGGCGACGCTGTTGACGACTTTGTCTCCGAGCGGGTTCAACTTTCCACGGATCGGAAGCGTTAATGAAGTCAACGTTTGGCTGCGAGCTTTAAAAGTGAGATATGCTAGCAGTTAGTTCAGAGTGACATCGTGACAAGTTGGCAAATATTGTATAAGACATCAAATTTTTTTGTTAAGATAAATAAAAATGTTCTTATTACGTACTATTAATTGTAGAAGAACTGAATCTGGAGATGCTTGCTTTTTAATGGACAGACGCACTTGGAATCTGAATGACTCACTCGTCCGCATTATGATCAAAGATATAAAAGATTTACAACCTTCTCCGGCGGCGGCGTGCAGGCATTCAAATGATGTAGGATGGAGTCATGTTTTATGTCACGTCAAAACCGGGACGGATTTACAGTATGTATGGCTGATTGTCTTTGCGTTATCGTTCGCTGGAGATTGAGTCAACTGTCAGTGTTAGGCTACTAAAACACAATGATTCAAGATTCAAGATTCAAGAGGTTTTATTCGCCATGTTTGAGCATGCCCAGTTCATCATTTGGTTCAAAACAAACCAAAAAATGCCAAAATGCCTTGACATAGAATTTAACTCAAGGTAGCACTGTACTTGAATATGCTAGCTAACGCGTATGCTACACGTCACATGTTGTCTCCTCGCTAGCAGCGAGCAGTGGTTTGTTGTCAAAACAAGCGTAAATGAATTAATCCGCTTGACTGCCTTGTTGGTGTGCCTCGATCCGCGCCGCATACCCGACGGATTGCGTAGGCGGCATTCCGTGTTGGTGTTCGCAAATACACATGCGTGCGTCCTTTTAATTGTTAAACGCTAAATATTTGCATTTCAAACACTGCTGCGCATTTGTCCGTGAATTTGATTGCGGCCTTCACACTAAAAAAAAAAATCTTACAAAGTGAATCTTTTGATTCAAACTGATGATTCAATTTAAAAAAAAAAAAATCTTACAAAGTGAATCTTTTGATTCAAACTGATGATTCAATTTCAAGCTTCATTATCGTCCCCATTTATAATTACACACAATTATTCCTCCTCCTCATTATTCCGATCATCCTCCTCTCTGGGATCTTCCCGACCAGAAGCTTTTCTGCTTTTGACAGACACAGCTGGGAGTGAAGCATCACACGCAAATACACACTCCACTCGCACGAGGATGGCATCGACAGCTTCGTGATGTCGCACACTCCATCTCGTCTAAAAAGGGACCCACGGGGAGCGCCACATCCATGCCAACTGTCGTCCAATAGCGCTTAGACAGCGTCTCGGCATCTGTTAGCACAGTTCTGCGCTCTGCCAAATGTGTGGAAGACATTTGAGTGTTTTCCAAATGTTTGGATAGGACGGGTTTGTCCAAGGGAGTTTTGGAAATTGACGAAACGACCATGAAATGGCTGCTTTCAATCAAAATGTCGGATTTGGTGACTTTTTTCGTGGGCCTACCAAATTTCAATTCCAAGATGGCCTTCACATCACATACAAGGAACGAAATGGTGACGGCAGACGACTATGAACTCCATAAGTCAAGTCTTTTGCCACTTCTTCATTTTCTTTCAAAACACACACACATTTCTTTCAGTTTCTATGGTCAAAGGAAGTAACGTTTTTTTCCCAAGGGGTCAAATCCGATAAAAGGAAATGTGTCGCAAGATTGAAATAGAAGCGTAAAAGAGGAATAAACCAAAGTTGTAATAGTTTGGGATTTTACACGATTCAAGTTTTTATTTCAGTAACCTTGGAGAACAATCAGCTCTTTGACAGCAACTGCAAGCGAAGCATGGACGACCAGTGACAGCTTTGACTTCTACAAGACTTGGATATATGCTCACACACGTAGAGTCAAGTGATTGGGGTCAGTGACAGGGGGGGAAATGGAGCCCTCTTGCCTCTGTCCTATACGTTCCTCCCTGGAGGATCCCTGAGATCCAGTGACAAAGAACCCTCAGGGGCCGCAAGTCGGCCGGATGCTGACGCCTGATTGTTGACAGCGTGTCCCTAAGGGACAAACACTGACAACAACATGCAATTCTACTTCTTGGCTTTATTGTTGTTGAGGATTTTCAGAAAAAAAACTCCGATACAGAAGTGGGTGGACATGACTTTCATAAGAGGACACACAAAAAGGACCCATGCCTGAAATTAAACAGGAAGTCGGCCATCTTGGGCAATACCCAAGGTTTGTACTTTGACAAACTCCTACCAGGCAATTACGGCTTTTTTTTTTTTTTACTTACGCAAGCTAGTCTGAGTGGAACATGACATCAAACTTTGATGATCTTATTAATAGTTTGTCATAAAAAAAATGATACAGCAGCAAGAGCCTGTCAAGATAATAAAAATATTTTACAATCGTGGAGCACTTCATACACTACATATATGGATATACCGACATAAAACTATTTCAGAATTGAAATAGCATATTTTGGGGTGACACTGCCCTCACGGCCCACCCTCTAGCTCCGCCAGTGGTGGGCAAACAGCACTGTAGAGCCACAACAATTTTTGCGTCAATTTATCTTTTTGGAGTCTGCACAAGGTGACTTTTAATGAAAAATCGAAACAGCTCAGCATCACTCTCATTTTGCGTCTAGAATAAGCAAGCTTCTCCTCTACTCTTAACATTAATAATCCACCATGAATTATGAATGAGACCTACTTTTAGACAAGGGCACTCATACTTCTATTGATGTAATATGATTAGAGTCCCGGGCGCATTAAAACAAATTCGTTGATAAATGTCGGACAGCAATTTAAAGGCAGCACATCAGATAATTAGACGTCGTAGCCGGCGAATAAACTCATAAAAGTATTTTTTTACAAGACTCCTGTTCCCTTTAAGATAACAACTTCATCTTTTTGACATTCAGTCAACGAAGTGTAATTTTCGAAACACCCACGCAAGCAAATTCGTCGAGATGTTTTTGTCAGACTGATAGCTTTCGTTTACAAATAGAGCCAGAGTGACAAGGAGCGAAATGAAGACATTAACTGAGAACGATGCAAAGTTTGTGGAAAAAAAAAACATCACTTTTCTCCTCCGAGAAGTCTTTTTCTTATCAGATTCTTTTTTTTTTTTTAAAGGATTGATCTGATCTATTCCTGGATCGCTCCTCACATGTGACAGCAAAGGACAACAATAAAACAAGTCCGACTGCATTAACACTTGTTTGTTTTTTTCCACATTGTTTTTACTCAGACCAAAAAAATAGTATTACTTCCACCAAGGTGGTTGTGTTGTCATTCGACAATGTTAAAACGAAACATTCATTCTGGGCTGGCATTTTGCGTCTACCTTTCTCACCATTTTAAAAGGCAAAAATGTATTCAATGTGCTACCATCATGTAACACCTGGTCAGATCCGCCAATATTATAGAGCACTGAAGTAGATCATTGCTGTCGCCATGGTAACGACAGGGATGCTACTCATCACAAACCAGCGTGTCATCAACATTATTTTTGAAGCTGTTGTTCCAAGCTCCACGCAGTTGTTTTGAATCACTGGATTGACTTCTGGACTTCTGGCAAAAAAGCTTCGTAGAGAAACGTAATCATCCAATATTATCTCGTGTCGGTTTGTCCGGTAGAGCGGTCGACTGGAAGGTCTCGGTGCATGCCGCTCTGAGCCAACAATAGCGCGAATCTGGGCCTTTATGTATGAAAGGAGGATTTGCCCGACTCATGTTTAAGTAGCTAGCGCGGGAGCCGACAAAGCGACTCGCTAATGCCTTCCACGCTTTCGCCGCTCTGCCTCAGGAGCACACTCGTAAAAAAAAAAAAGAATGGCGAGAGAATGGATTAGACAACTAATCTTTATTCCTTTTACATTATTGGCGGTAAAGCTTTCACAAGAAGTCTTGAGTTTCAATCTGACACCTTCCTCGTGTTAGCATGTCCTACGATGACCTACAAACATACTTTCCGTCGTATCGAAAACAATTTTAATGAACCAACTTCGAACTGCACCGACTGTAATTGTAGCCTGAGGTGCCGCTCCCTTGACGGGTCTGAAAGTGATGTGGTGGAGTTTCTATCGAAGAAAACTTTTCTTCTGATTTTTCTTTGATGAGAAGACAGGTTACATTTTAACACCGCGTTCATGCTACAATTTTTTCACCTGACCCTTTTGGAAAGAATTCTCAGCCTTTATAATAATGTAAAAAAAAAAAAGTAGAAGAGAATGAATGCCATTAATGAACTGCAGCCAACGCAAGCTAGCAATTGTTAGCATCAATTATTCATTTTTACCTGTATAGACAAAACTGCCGAATAAGTGACAGCGAGACTTAAATGCTAACAGAGCTCAAATCATTGCGGCCGCAGATAGCTTACTCTACAATAATAAGATGAGTGTCTATAAATGAATAATTCAAAGCACGGCGTGGTCACTTGGTGTTAAATCTTGTGTACAAACACTCTGAAGTATCTCGCACTCAGCAGGACCCAACGTTCCCTGGCAGGGGGGGCTTAGCATTGCATGTTTAGCCACAGGACAAATCTGATGATGAGCGCGTGGTTGCCGTGTTTAATCCTACACGTCGCAATTTAGGGAGCACAACAAAAACACGGCGCTTACATAACGGGGCATCGCGGGTACGCCTTTTGTTTGTCGTTTGGCGAAAAAATAAAATAAAAAATAAAAACAACAAGGCTTGAGTCATCTCGCTCGCATTCGTCGAGAACGTTCTTTGTTTTATGGCCTCATTCTGATGTGGGTGGATTTAGAAGTGGATGCTGAAAATAAGACATCCGCATAACGATATTTACGGAATGCTTATAGAATATGTATATTGAGGTGCATGGATATAAAACAAGCATAATTCTGCTGAAAATGTGGATAATGCCATGATTGAAAAAATTGATAGAGAAAAGTGTTAACATTACTGCCAAATTTGAATAATTTAAACAAATATATAAGAATTTAAATGATGAAAAATCAATCTTTCAGCTTTTGACCACCGTGGGAAAAAAAATGCTTGAAGCAACTGAGATACTTTTACACTGCTAAGAAAAATCTTGATAGCCAAAGAAGAATCTTAGCTAGAAAAAAAGAAACGCATGCTCCTTGGCGGACTTCTTCTTGGCCTACACATGTCCAAGAACCTGCCAGGAATGTTTGTGTTCAGCCAGACTACTTTTGTAAGCTAATGTCACGCTTTGCTAATTAAATATTTTCCCCGCCTCATTTGTGAAAGTGAACAAAACTCCCCAAATTAGGTTTGCATGCATCGTTACTGTTGACAGCCTCAAAGCGATGACTCTGCATTTTTGGTATTTTCCTTTAAAACACAATGTTTTACAAATTCAGACCCCTGGGAAATAAAGTAAACTGAGGAAAGTTTTACCGGTTCCGAGACTTTTTCAACTTCTGGCCACCCTGTTATCAATCTGACGATAACAATCTCTTACATTTGCATTTTGCTTTCATAAAACGCTTATGCCGCGGCAGTTTTATGTGCGGACGGATCAGGGCCGATGGTTATCTATTTTTTGCTTGCTATTGATTTTATTCCTGCGGGCAAATTTCTCACATTCAGAAAGTAAAGATTTTCAGCGTGTGACGCTTTTACACGCCGCTGCTCTTGAATGTAATCATACGAGCCATTTGACGGTTAAGCGTTCATTTGGGAGAGTCGTTGTGTTCTGGAAGGTAAAAATCAACAGGATGAAAACCTCAATTTTGCAATCACTGACAAACTCACACTGGTTATTTTCATCTGTCTCTCTTGACCTTCTCCATCGCGCCTTTCGTTCAGCCGGCATCGAAAATAGCAACTGCCGCTAGCTGGTTGGCTGGCTTCATCTGGTTTGCGTTCACCGTTTTACCGTCAACGTAAGCACGGCCGATAGATGTGGCGCTTTGATTCTTTTTCTGCACCCTCAGCAACATCGGTGAAGCCCTACAGGCTGCCGTGTTGGTTTTCGATGTGTGTGTGTGGTTGATACAAGGAGATGATTCATTTTGGTGAATCGCTAACCACCTGTCAGCTTTGGAAAAGAATCCAAATTGAAATAAGACCTTATTTGTATTCTTATATCTACAATCTTTGAGGTCATCCTCCACTGCCATAATGTTCATGGTGTTAATCAATTACAATTACGCCGAAAAAAAAAAAAATCAATTCGTCCCTAGAGACTGTTCAGTGGGAACGTTGTATGCGCATTTTGATCCACAAATTCAGGACTTTTCCATTTTGGCTAGCGCAGACATATGGATTAGCATTTGGACAGTTGACAAAACAGCGGACTATATTTAGCGGCGTAGACAAGAAATAGCACCGGATTAGCTTCCAGGCCCAAACTTCCATTAAGGATTTTTGTTAGCGCTCTGCCGGTTGTAATTCGCAGGCAATTATCTTCTAACCTTCAGGGATTATTGGCCTACATCCAAGAAAGGGCTCGATTGAATCGAACCGTTAGCCAACACACAACAGAAGCTACAATCGCTCGATACGCAAACTGTCAAATTTTGATTTTTTTTTTGCCACATCAACTTGTCAAAAACAAGTAATTGCCAATGACAACAACTCTAAGTGCTCATTTCGTTATCATTCAAACCCTGACAAATAATCCATTTAATTTCGGTTTTCACAGACGGATGATTGACTCGGAGTGTATAATCGTCAATCCCCTACAAATCTGCAACTTTATTCGTATGCACCTGCTTGCTTGACATTTTTCCTCTCAGTCAATAAAGTCCTGTGTTTGTTATTCGATAATGACCTTTGTTAATAAATGCGACAAGGGTTCTCTTCCTTACCTCGCTAATAATTCAATAGCGTCAGATGTGCTAAGCGCGGAAAAAAGCCGTTGTCATGTTTTGCAGCACCCCGGGCCTCGCCCGGGCCGCCCCCACGAGCGCTAATGGCCAATTTCAATGGGTGACTTGACTTTGCCGTCGCTGGAGACTGCGCAATTACAGCCGTGAGCCGGGTAGCGCCGAACAATGTCAGGGTCAAATTACCCCCAAGCAGGAAGCCCGGTTTGCGGCGTAAGTATCGGGATTGGATGACAGCGGCGGTGACCTTGGCAACAACCCATTATCGGGAGGGCTCTCCAGAGACAAAGTGGGAGTTTGGCGGAAGACTGCGGCAATCTTCCCCTCGGGGTTTGCTGCCCCAGGAGGGAAAAGCTGATCATCGCAAAGAGGCTTTAACCGCAGTTCTATTGAGGAATCCCCTTTTCCGTCCTCTTTGCTGTCACGGCAACGGTTGCCATGATGCTGACTGGACCGGAAAGCCTTCTCACCTCGCCGCATTTCCCTTTTCTTTCTCGATAAGTGGAAAAGTCACGCACAGGCTGCCTCGTTGGCCACCAATCACGAGCTTGGACAAACACGAGGATGCTAGGTGACAATAGGAGATTAGTGCGAGGGAAATTCAAGGTCAGGACAACATCAGATGGCCGCATCTTGTTTCAAAGAAGCAAAACAAGCTGTTCACTCTTCACAAATTCACTTTTTTTCCTCCCCCCATGTGCTTTACTAGAAAGACTCAAAGATGGCAAGGACAGGCAAATCTATCGAATTTAATACACAATGTACTTCACGTAAATTAAGAATAAAGCTGTACTGTTTAAAAAATGACAGCAGTAAATTCCGCAGGTTTAAATAAATTGGACAAATTTAAAAAAAGGTACGACTGTAAATCCTCCAAAAAATCTTTGCAGGTTAAAAACAAGACTTGCATAAAAACATTAAGAATTACACAAAATAAAATGAAGATAAAAAAACGAGACTACCATTAAAAACAAATAAAATAGTATCAAATAATAGGTCATAGTTGAGCGGCTGAATCGAGAAGGTGTGACGGGCCGGCACAGCGGGACGAATTGATCAATGGCGACGTTGGCCATCTTCAGCTGCTCTACTTTTTTTTTCCACAATAAAAGCCCCACGCTTCATGCGTGTAGCGTTAATCCACCCCCCCTCCCCCTTCTGCTCTCATTACGCAATCATTTTATACACACACACACACTACATCCGAGTGGTAGACAAACAACAGCGGCGAAACATCAGATATGCAGAGAAGTGGATGTGAGGACTATCTATCTATTTCCATATCTATCCGTTCGCTCACTTGTCAGCCTCTCGCTAATAGTCGTTTCGAGTTTCTTGTTTCAAGCAGATGGTCCAACACGAGGTCTTCTCATCTCCGCTGCCAGAAATGTTTCTTGCGAATGCGAGCGGTGACATTCTTAGATCGTTTCTGATCATATATTGAACAAAAACTTGTTCTACGCTTTGATTGGCTGTTATGGCTTTTTCAAATTCCAACGATATGTCGCGTTTATATTTTCCAGGGTGCTTCTCGGATTTCTTAACATTGCATTTTGTTTGTAATATTTCAATTTTGTTGGCAGCGACCATAAGGCGTTAATGACTCATGAAAACAGGAGCGGTTTCCGCTTTAAAGCAACTGTTGCATCATAAGCAGTCTGCCTGGGGACCACACGGCCTGCTTTTGTACTTTGGAGCAGCTGATCCCCACCCCCCCACCCCAAAACAAAAAAAATCTGTTTGTCCCTGGTGACTGTTCAGTGGAGACGATGTCTGAGCTATAGGTCAACATTTGAGAAATAAAAGATTCTTTATGGGCTAACCACAACAGAAGCTGTTTTGATTGGATGATGGGATTAATCAATGAGCAATTGTAACTGTAAGATGACAATGTGACACTGCAGCGTGAATAAAAAATGCAAGGTCACCTCGTAGAGAGAACGACACCGGGAAGGAGCTGAGTCTTTGGGAGGATGCGCATGGTCGCTGAAGGCTTCGGGTTTGTCAGTGACAGCTGGCGACGCAGAGCCCTGCGGACAAACGCCAAGACAGATCAACGGCGGAGCCACTGAGTGCACCGGACAGCTTTTTAATACTTAGGTTCTGAAAAGACGCCCCTCCTTTATTATTTGTGAGGGAGTGAGAGATTGTTTGGAATATCATTAGCATAATAGCATGGTAGCCTGTTTGAAAAGGATTAAAAAATAAAAAGTCCTGTTGCCTCAATTGTGTCTTTATATTTTTATTTAACCTTTAATTATCATCAAAAAGTATTTTTTTTCCTAATTTATCTTACATCAAAGTTTGTTATCGACCCTATTAGCATAGCAGCTAACAACAGCTAGCATGTACTCTTGTGTCTAAATTTTTATTTAACCTTTAATTATCATCAAAAAGTATTTTTTTTTCTAATTTATCTTACATCAAAGTTTGTTATCGACCCTATTAGCATAGCAGCTAACAACAGCTATCATGTACTCTTGCGGGAAAAACTCTTAAATATTGGTTTGCAAGCTTTTTTAGTTGAGCAATATTTTTGGAATTGCCTGAGGATCTAGAAGAAGGTCGTGGGAAAATAAATAAAAAATGTAAATAAATAAAATAAATAAATAAAAATATCTTATAAAAAGTGAGCCATTGACTATTGGGCTTGATGAATCCAGTATGATAGTTTATTACCTGTTTTGCTTCCAGACATAAATAAGTTTATCAAAATATTGGTGTATTGCTACTGAACAATACAGAACTGAAAGTTCACGACAGATCTCATCATGTCATGTGCTCCCTCGCCATTCCGTGCTGACGTAAGCACAAAAACCTGCATGTTTCCATCCACATAATCACAATATTAATCTCCCGCAACCATCTGCATGCTGACTAACCAAATGTCAACATGCTACAACACATTTTCCATACGTGTCATTTACTGTATGTGGGCGTAAGCGCTTTTCGTACCATTCGTATTCGTCACTCGTGTATTTCCACCGTCACGCCGTTCCTTCAGAGTGATTCAATTAAGTCGACAGAAAGGACAGTAAGTGGTTGCCGTCCTTGCGCTAAATCTAAATTATTGATTGGCTTCTTGTTTAAAACACAAGTTTAGTTGTTGTAAGAAATCCTCGGGGTGTGTGTTTCATTTTTCGTTTCTTTTACGTTTTTTTTGTTCCTCACGTATATCCAACATATTTGGGTTTCTTATTAAACAGCACTAAATTTGGGGGTATTTTTTAGGAGGCTGGAACGGATTAAAGGTATTTCCATTCATTTCATTAAGAAATGTTGACTTGAGATACGAAATAAATCCTCACAATTAAATCTAGGTTTAAAAATGTAGCTTTTTTTTGTAGTTTCTGTAATTTTCCAAAATTGGTGACCCAAAAAAATAAAAAAGTATCTTATGTAACGGTGACCTAGAGTAACCTTGCAAGGGAGCAATGATTTCATTTAGTCTGTGACGCTCTCTGGCTGGGGGGCAGCCATGAAACAAACACTGTCCCTGCACTGTCACTAAGCTCCCCCGGGTAGGCTTGATATAGTTACGGACACTTTTTCATAAAACTCCATCTACTCCAGGCTAAATGTGTTGCTAAGCTATTTCACACGACGACCGCGACCACACGTTAGATCTCACGAGGTCAATGAATAATGTAAGTTGTTCGCTCAAGTGCTGATAGATTGCGGCCGACGTGAATCACAGCTTGGTCTTCGGTAATGTCTTTCACCGCCGTTGTCTAATTCCGACACTATTTCCTGTGAAAAAAAATGATGATGGAAAAAAAAAAAAAAAAAAGCCTTTGACAACGTTAGACCTTTCCACTGTAATGTCACTTGGCACTTTCTCTGACGGCAGCACTAGTAAATAAATCCTTCAATGTGACTTGAAGGCATAGCACTCAAGAAGTTTTTTGATTGATGATTTTAGCCTTCTGCTCTACGACCGCAGTAGTTTGAAAGTGCGATTCAAAAATATATTACATGAGATTTGCATAGGCGAGGCGAAATGCTAGCTGTCATTTATTTACTTTTACATTTTTGACTCATTCAGAATTACCCCAAAAAGTAAATTTTTTAAAATTATTTGAGTATTTTTTTCTTCCCAGTCCCTTGTTTGCCTGTTTCTTTTAAAAAATATATTTAGGTGCTGCACCCCACCCATGCAAATTATGACAAATAAACCAAAAAATAAATTATGGAAACATTTGTGGCACAGTTTTGACGCCTCTCACTTAGGTGACAAGCTTGAAAGAACTTAACAACCCGCCAGTGCCGACCCACAGGACAAATTTGTACATCATCCAACATCAGCATGGGCTTGTTGACCTCGCCGACACTCCCGAGGCTCTGCTTGAGCAGATCGTCACAGACAGCTCACCGATTCTTGCGAAAAAGCCCTTCCTAAAACAATGGGCTGTTACGAAACCATACGAGCAGTCCCTGTGTATTAGTCATTTATTTCCTTTTGCCATTCCGCCGAGTACGCTTTTGTTTTCCCTTTAATGGCTCGTCCTGCGCGATTAAACAAACAGTTGTCTAAATAAAGCACAACGGCGCTACGCTGGAAAACGAATTAAAACAAGAGTACCCGAAAGAGACTTTCCCTTAAGGCTTAAATATTTGTCACTGGCAAAATTATATTATATTTATTTTGAATTTAAGAGTGTCCTTGAGCAAAATACTGCCCCCCCCCCCATGGTTGTACCCTTGAAGGTAATAAAAGCCAATTTAATGGATTATTAAAATACAAAGCATTCTTTATTATTCTACATAACCCAAAAAAAAATCTAATTAAAAAAAAAATAGAGTATAAATATGACAGCATGGCCAAAGATGAAGCTTTAGCAAGAGTCGTGATGCCCTTGAGTGACCTCCGACTGTCAAATCATGGCTGATGTAGAACAATTTCCGCTTCCAGCAAATGAATCCCCAAAGCCGCCGTGAGAGCTCCACACTCCACGCCAGCTACAAACTTTTCACGCCAATCTCAAAAAGAGCCGAGTCATCGATTCGCTTGGTGTTTTCCCTGAGTGCTTGGCTAATCTGCAGTGTCGTCACCGATATGGATTTTGTCAACAAAGGCTCACCCGGGAGTGAAAATGGAGGCAAGCGTACCTGCGTAGTCGCTCGCTTTAATTATACTTCATTCAATTATGACGCTTTGAAGCATCACATGCGGATGCCAGAGTGAATCCATTAGCGCTACACTGAGCTAGTTTTAGCCGTCTAATTGAAAGTAGTGTAAGTACTCTTCCACGCTTGCTATTTTAAAGCCATTATGAATAAACTAAAGTAGAAGGGGGTGTTATTTCGGAGCGGTAAATGGATGGACGAGGATGGAAGATGCAAAGTCGGCTGGTTGTTTGAATGTTTACTTCTGTGTCTTTCTTAGTTGCTCATTTTCGGTTTTTGACTTGGGTCCTTTTTTTATTACTTTGTGTTTTTAGCTTCTGCTTGCATGAATGACTTTCATTTGATTCCCCAGGACATTGAATTTGATTCTGCCTGCCAGATTGCAAATTGTGACAATTAAGGTGGATTACTGACATTTAACGGAGAATGACTTTTATTGTATTTATTATTTATTTATTTACACATGTATCTATTAATTCATTAATTTATTTACACATTCATCTATTAATTTATTTACACTTTTTATTTATTTATTTATTTATTTATTTATTTATTTATTTACACATTTATCTATTAATTTATTTACAGTTTTACATTTTTATTTATTTATTTATTTATTTATTTATTTATTTATTTATTTATTTATTTATTTGTATCAAGCTTAAGTGGCTCATTTGAAGATTTTTGGCTTCACGCTTTGATTGAATCTTTGAACTTCTCTGCCCTCTTGCTTTGTTGCATCCATCTTGGCCCAAGAAAGCAATTGTGCAAATGTTTACTTGCGAGCGCCAAGTCCGAAGAGGATATCCGCCGTGAATATGAAATGTTCTATCAGGCGGAAATGCAATCTTTCACTTCTAATGACTTTCAATTTCATTTAGTCCTGCTCAGCACCATCCATACTGATGATTACTGCAACGTTACGTGGAAAAATGCGTGGTGTGTTTGGTGATGGACTCAGTTTTGCGTGTCTTTCGTCTGAGCCAGACGCTATTACGCATACTTCACGTTTAAAACGCTGTCTTGGTGATTTCAATATAAATTCCACCGCTTGTCCATCAGGGAACAAAAGATGTCAGAATGAAATAAATGCTCAGGCTATAATTTCAAGAAAATGGCTCTGAACAATGTCTTGCTCCTTTTCTTTTTCCTTTGAGCATGTTTTCCAAGGATGATTGTATCCATTAGCCCTGGCAGCTGATGTATAATGACTAAAACCCTTAAATTCTACTTAGTGTGGATGCCAGCCAGTCACACAGCACATTAGCTACCCAAACGAGACAAAGGAGGGAAGGAAGGAGTGGGAGGAAAGTAATAAGGGCACAGACGCCGACAAATTTGGCTCTGGGAGGAGACAAAATGACATTTTGAGGTTGAATGCGGACATCCGGAAATAACTCACAGGATCACCATATAGCGTCGTCGTTTGTTTATCAATAGTTTCTTCCTTTGGGTTCCTCAAGTATCTTCAGCTGTCATCATCTTCCTTCCAGGTGCTGTGGGTGGAAAATATTTTTTCAAAAGACATTCATTTTCAATTTACAGGGATTTGAAGTTCCCTATTAAAAGCCAACCTTGAATTTTGTCATTTTATTTCCACGATAAATTCCGATGGAGAGTTGCCAACTTAGGAAATTCCCGGAATGTTACCTCCGCCCGTCTCCACGGGTAGTAGCTTCAAGTGTTTGCCGTCCATCAGCAGTGGCAGTAATAGATTAAAACAAAACGCCGGGGAGCATGGAGGTCATCGATCCGCACTGCGTCCTCGCAAGACAATGCGGTGGTGGAGAAGCAGGTTACCTCGCGACTTGTCCGAGAGACTCGGCAACACCTTCTCATTTGTAAAACGCCAGGGAAGATCGAAGAGCGTAATTACAATCGGTGTGAAGAATGCGCCCGAGGAGGCATTTCCTCCTTACGGCTCGTCAACAACAATCAATTGATTTGTTTTTGCAAAGACAAACGCTTTGTCTTTATCATTATGACCACGTGAATAACTACATTTTGAAAGTAAAGGCAATATAAACCAAACGGGTAATATAGACTGTGGAAAGGGACAAAAATTCGGTTTTACGAGGTGACTCAGTTCATATTTCAAAACAGGATTCCCCAAAATAACACTGTTAAATTTAATAAAATATGTTGGTATTTTGTAGTGGCCTGTTATTCATTTCAGTCGTCGAGGCATGTGCAAGCTGCGTAACAAAAGTCGGTTAGCGGTGGCATTTTGTCGCCCGAGGTTCCGCCTGTCTCAGGTTTGCGATTCTCATTTGCACCTTGGTGGCGTCAGCTGTCATGCTAGCTGGCTTTGGTTTGTGGACGTCAAGGCACTCAAGTGCATAACAGGTTCGGAAATAGCTACTATGAAAGACTGCGGTTAGCGATGAGTGCTAAGAAAGGTTAGCAGATCTGTTGTGATAAACTCCCACTTTAATATGCTCGACATTTCCAAATCTGATTTTTCCAACCGTTTCGTTGCCTCAAAACTATCATGGAGTCTGTTTTACTCAATGGTGAAGCTGACAATTGGCTTGCTAACATGTTAGCCAATAGCTAACACCATGGCTAATGTCACTGTACTGAATAACTGATTAAAAAGAATGATTACCACTATTGTAACCTTGAATGCGACATTATTGAAATACAAGAATCATTGCTAAACAAACATTTAGTAGCCTGTAACGTAATACGAGAGGATAGATACATGTCACGCTAATGCTTCAGGGCAGAATGAGGAGCTCATTGTATGAACAGATTGATTGCGAGACTACACAAAGAACGCTCCCATTCGGCCTTGTCGTCGATATCGAAGCAAAAGACAGATACTCTACGTTACACGAGTGTAGCTAAACAAAATGGCTGACCAACTGGAGTAATTAGATTGATTGTATTGAAAGCGCAAAGGCTAAGAAGAGAAACATTTTTGACTTTCTTTACATCATTTGTTATTCACTTGTCAATCACGTTTTTTTTTTTTTACAAAAAAATAATTTTGTCATCGCAACTGCAGAGTCTGACCTGTGTTGCCTGCTTTTACAGTTAAGAGACGTTTGTCGCTAATGGGATACACTGGCCACTTTTCCTTGGAAAGATTTCTGTGCTTTGTGGATTAATAGTGTCAGCTCACAAAGATGTATTTTTAGAGGCTTGAAAAATTCGTTTTGGCTTGATCCCGCAGGTAGTGTGGGACTTAATTAGATAGCTGCCTTTAATGCCTTGTACAGAACACAGACACCATTTGTCACAGTGCTACGAAGGGAGCATCTCGTGATTGAGGCCATCTTTTTTTTTTGTGTCTATGCTGCCTTCATTTTGGTGCCGTCTTCCCATGAGGGAAGTGTTAGCCGCCTGTTTGTCTTCACTCACGCCTCGGGCAACCTCCGGGACAAGGCGGCCTCTCTGGAAAACGGGAGTCTGGAGCTACATCAGAGAAGCCGAGGATGCCAAAAGATGTCGGAATGACACGCGGATGAGATGAGACTCTCCCGATGCACCCGGATTTGGATAGCCGATGCGGAGAGGTTTTGTTTATAAAAGCAGACGCATGAAGTAGGCCTGCAAAACAATTTTTTTTTGCTACCATCAATCTCAGCATTGTTATGCTCATGGAACTATAACAGAGCAGGTCGCTAACATTAGCTAAAAAAAGTCAGTGAAGCAGCATGTGGCTCATTGCCAGGGTTATTCTTTGACTTTTTTTTTTTATTATTTACTGACATGGACTATTGAATTGGGATTAATGGACAACCACAAAACATGTAAAAAGCCCCAAAGGATACCTGTTGTGATTGTCCCCACATACAAGCTAAGTAGGTTGAATGAGAAATATCGGTGCGATTCATCAATACACAAACACACGCAGTCACACACACACAATGCACATACCGTATTACCACTGTAGGAGTGCCTCAGTCAATATGAGCGAGACCACTGGGAAATAAGAGACTCATAAAAGGTTTGTGCATGTGTGTTTTCACTCACTAGCAATTTAACGAGATCATCATTATAGTCTCGTTACCGTGTCGACTCCGTTCAGAAGGACAGACCAGCTCAAAATGGATTCATCGCCTCTGAAATATATTTTATTAAACTCCATGTGTCATGAAATGTTTAAAATGCAACAGATGTAAATGAACATGATGTACAGTGTTACAACTCAAGTTCCTCCAAATATATTTTATCCACAGAGCTGCCTTTTTTTTATGAACATTTAAAAAAACAATTCAAAACACATTTGCTTAGGCAGGCATTCTCGTGATACACAATGTTGCCTCGAGATACAAGTGCTCCAGTTTACTGTACTTTGTTGTTTGTTATTTTGCTAGCGTGGTCACATACGGTATCTCGAGAAAACTTCAGTCAGGTCATTCGTATAGATATTTTTTTTTCACTGTCTAGTCGTCTTTGATATCACCCTGTCGGCCTTCTAACAACCGGATGGACTAGCACACATCAATCGCCCGAATGGCTTTCTAGAAGTATAGGATCATTACAACACAACTAAAAGAGCATTTAATGATGCCTTATACAAAATACAGAGGGATTAAATACAGACGATAAGGAGAAGGACATATCATTATACCTGCAACCCACCGTGGTAGGTTGCTACGGCAACCGCTGCCTGCCGTATATACAGTTCAGATGATTAACATCAGCCCATCTTGGAGGTCTTGGCAGTTCCTTGCAGACTGCCGCTGCGATGTCACCGGGCGGCATGTGTTGATGCCATCAGAGCCTTGTTACATCAGATTTGGGCTTTGAACACACACCACCAGAGCATACATCGCCACGTGTCGGCTATAGTGAGAGCATACTTAGCGCCGGGCTATGCTCGCTACTCCCCATGGATATCTACAGCGAACGTCTGTCTCGGCTGGTCGAGCACATCCCCCCGGAGACGCTGCCCCTGCTGCCTGACGTGGTGGTGGAGTGTATCCGCCTTCACGCCGCGCAGCCCGGGGCGGCTCTGCGTAACCGGTCCGAGGCGGCCTTTTTGCGCTGGATGTGCTCGCAGATTGAAAGTCTAATGACCAGAAAGACACGTTCCAGGGAAGGCAAGGGACCCGACAGTAAGCCTCGCAGACCTCAAGAGACGCCGCACAAGAGAAAGGGAGTTCATAGAACGTACAGTCGTGAAAAGAACCCCATCACACCACCTCACACGCGTTACAGTCTTGAGGAGACTACGGACCGACTACGGGAGAAAGTCGATCAGACCGACGGAAACGACCGTAAGACCCTTGCATCGCACACCTACCAGAACCTTAAGGAGACCAGGGACTTAATAGACACGGATAACCACTATATGCAGGACAGTCCTATGGAGAGTAAAGACCGAATAAGAGAGAGAAAAGGAGTTGATGAAAGGAATGGAAGCAACCACATCCACTTTAGTCTGAAGGAGACTAAGGAGCCCAAAAGAGTTGAAGACACGAATGGAAAGAAACGGAGACCCCGCACAGCCCACATGACGGATGGCAGTCTTTCCGAGACTGAGGACTTCATGGAAATTGATAGAACAACTGGAAACTACCACAAACCGTCTGAATTTTACACACATGACAGTCTAAAGGACACTACGGATTTCATTGGGGGAGAAAACGTAGACGGAAACAACCGAAAATCCTGTACATCCAGTATGCCTGAAGATCATGAGGACGCTATGGAACAATTAAGATTTGAAAACAAAAAAAGAAGCCGGGACCATACCTCTCACATGCGTGACAATCTTGATGAGACTAAGGAGGTAATGAAATTCAAAAACACGTACGGTAATAATCACTTTGAACCCCAAATGGGTGACAAACACGAAGAGACGATTGTGCTGATGAGGGCCGAGATCCCAAATGGCAACCTTGCAGCCCACATAGGTGACAGTCTTGAGCAAAAACCAGATCGAAAAAGCGTACATACGCAAGTAAACTACAGACACCATAAATCCCATACGCACGACAGTCTACGGGAGACTAAGGACTCCAAAAGGGAGAGGAAAGGAGTGGAGAGGAGAAGCAGAAATAACTACGCTCACAACAGTTCTAAAGACACGACGCAGTTAATAGGAGGGCGCAAAGTAAGCGGAACCCACCGGAATTACCTAACATCCCAGGCTCACGACAGCCTACCGGAGACTAAGGAGCCGAAGAGAGAGCGAAAAGGGGTCGATAAAAGAAACAACCACCTTCTCAACACTTTTAAGGAGACTAAAGACATCAAAGTGGATAAAACAAATGGAAACCAACGGAAGGCTGCCCCGTACTCCACGTACGGCAATGTAAAGGAGACTAAGGACTCAACGCGAGTAGATAAAATGAACCACCGGAGACCTGCCCAGTCCCGTGACGTTCTTAAGGAAACTAAGGACACAAGACTGGAGAATACTAATGGAAACCACCGGATGCACAAGAGTCTCAAGGAGACTGAGAAGAAACTAGAAAGGGTGGAAATGGTTTTATCCCACAAGGATGACAAGAGTATGGAGACTAAAAAGCAGTGGAGAGGACCCGGCCGGTCCAACACAACCCCTGGTACGAACCACAGTCAAGAAAATACGCCGAAGCGGAAATACATAAACTCGCCAGAGAACATTTCGGCCGCCACGTTTCCGAGTTACCCCATTAAGTCGGTCTTCACCTATCTGAGTCTTATCGAGACAGAAAGCGGCGGGACGCCAAGCACGAGGTACGACTGGACGCCGACCAGCTCCATCAGTCATCGCAACACCCGTGTCGCGAAGCAGTCGTCACGTCCTAAAGGGAACAAAAGAACGACAAAGGACTGGAAAACCGTGGGCTCTCACACCTACATGAAGCCGAAGACCGACAAGCAGAAACCCGATCGATCGGGCACGCTTAAGCGATCGGCGTACGAACGGAAGCCTACGAACGGGTCTGGTGTGAACGTAACCAAAGTAAAGGACAAATTGCGTAGCAGCTGGACGCCCCTCAGCCCATATCAGAAGACCCAAACCATACCGAAGCACGTTCAGTTCCTGCTGGAAAGCGTCGGGGTATGATGGAGGGCGTCTAACACATGGACGCGGAGTTTGATGTATGAGAGGCACCCTGAGGCAGCCAGCTGTGAAAATTAATATCTGGCGAGATTGTGAGGGTTGTGTACGATGATATGGTGTGTGTGCCTTGCACGCTATGCACACATTAAAAGTGACCTCTGTGTCAAGTCATTTTTTACATTTTGGGAAAACAGGAGAAAAGCTGAAGAGGTAAACGTGTCAATTGTAGGTTAGCTTAGCAATTAGCATGGCTTTTCGAACCGAATCAGAAATCTAGTTTATTCGTCACCATAGAGACAACAATTTAGGGATGACTAGAACATGTTGAACTGTACTAGTAACCAGTTGAAGCTTGGTACTAGCTAGCTGGCGCGACGCAAGTAGTACTACGGTGACGTGAACGACGTGCGGGCTTTCAACCTGGCGAAGGTTCATGTTGAAGCTGTCACTGATGCCTGCTGGGGTCGATTGAAAATGAGAAAGCATCAGGAGATGACGGCCGAGACAATGAAGCGCTAGCAAGGCTATTGGTCTATTTTGGGAGCTAAATTTGACACAATTTGGATGGGTAAATGATTCACATTAGCTAAAAATAAAGTTTAAATAATGAAAACAAATTATTCTTTAAAAATGTTACAATTATTTTCCATTTTGTATTTCGCGGACTACCTGCAATACCGCCACGGACCACCGGTTGACAATCGCTGGTCTAGCATGTTTACGTTTAAATGCCTTTTAAGAGGACCTCGTGGATTAGCGTGGTTGTCACCCCCTGCTTGGTGTTAATGACCTAACACTCAGTTTGACCTCTAGGGTAAAAGTCTTAAACTACAGTTTCTTACGCTTTAAAAATAGCTAAGAAGACGACGTGTCCTCACTCCCGAGGGCAGCTGAGGTTCTTCCGTGACGGATCAGGCCTAGTCTACCGCATTAGTCTGAAAAAAAAATCTTGAAAAATTTGCTGATGGCCTGAAAGTTTTCCTTCAGAACTTTTCCAGTGTACTGCACGCTTAAGGAAATATTAAGCGCTGGGTGGAAAAACAATTCAAGCTATAATTCCGTAACTGTACTTTGCTAAATGACTTTTGTCCTGATGCTTTGTTTCCCTCAAGTGGGTTATTTCCATACGCTAACAGTTTATTGGCCATTGTGATCAAAAGTGATGAAGTTCTTTGGTAGATTTAGTTTAGGGTGGAATGGCGGCGCGTGAATGATTCACGAGCGCATCCGACACAATACCCCTCAGCAACTTCTTCAGCGCTAACAATAGCAAATGGACGACATCATCATCCACTGCAACCGCCTTATTTCCATTTCTTAAATGAAACCGCGAGAGTTTGATGACGCGGCAAATACTGAAAAGCGGGAAATACAGCTGCATGAATGTTGACAGCTGGAGCATTTTGCAATGTTGTCGACTTGTTTATGGGGAAATGTAATAAAAAATATTCCTCCTGCAGGTCATGTTTTTCCTGGTGAGAATACACAACGTCACATGAATATTGTAAAAGCAATAAATTGAGACAGACTGGAAAATATCAACACATAAGACTTGGGGGGGTGAGGGAAATTGCAGAAAAATCCAAATATTCCATTCTATTAATTATTTGTACAATTTACTTTTTAGATTGCATTTTTTCCATTTATGTTTCTCTTAATCCAATATATTTTGCAATTAATTTGCATTATATTAATATTTACATTTAATCCAAGTAGTATGTACTTTTTTCTTTTTTCCATCCAAATATGCAATATTTAAAAATAAAGTGCAGGTAAGCATGTCGATAAGGGAAATATTTGACATTGAGTCGTCGTGGGAAAGTCGGAACGTTTTGTGCCCGTTTTACTTTTCGAGTATGCTTTTGTTTACACTGCAAACACATTTTCCGCCGAGAACGCACATTTCACGGCGTGTTGTTAACGTACATACACAACAAACATGATCTAGCATATTTAATGGCGTACTCTTTGGATATACGCATAAACATTGTATGTTCATGCTTTTATTTTGAAGGTCTAACTGAGTAGAGGTTCACACTCCATTGAGTGTCGTCCGACTAAATATCGAATTTTCTCTTTGCCTTCCCCCCGTCCATGCTTGGCATTTAGCCTAACACATGACAGCGGCACGCCTCGTTAGCATGCAGCGTTAGCCCTCTGACATTTCTTACCTGGCCAGCGAAACGAGGTTGACATGACCTTGAGGATGTGTCATCATTTTAAGACTACCTGGTGTTTTTGAATCCAAAATGAAAGACTTTTTTTCATAACCTGCGTGGCCTCGGATGTCGCACCTCTGCCATTGTGCGTGTACGCAAATCCGATTGTACGCTGTATATAATACGACACACAAATTAGCATGTGCGGCAGCTGGAGATAAGAAGGTGGTACTGGGAGGATCCACCTTTCCACCTTGAACTTCCACAACCAAACAGGTGCAAAACAAAGGAGTGCCGCATAGATGGATGACAGGATAGAGTGGGAAGTATCGCAGTGTGTGTGTGTGTGTGCGTGTGTGTGTGTGTGTGTGTTTTCATTGCAAGCCATTCAATTCCACTAAGTGCAGCAAGCAGGGAGATGGTTTTTCATCCAAAGCATAAAGATGGAAGAGAAGAATACAGAGTGCTGGCTAAATGTGAGCGCAAACACACACACGGGCACAGACACACACACACACACACACACTGATTTCCACAAGCAAGCATTTTATCATTGGGTAAAAAATAGCATTTGGAGCGTACCTTGGCCATGAAATAGCCAGCCTGCGTCTTGAGGAGGAAAGATAAGTGTTCACGCTGTCGGAGACTCCAGCTGGATATGAAAGAGAAATTGGAGCACAATAAAATAAGATAGAGTTGTCAATTTCTATGTATCTATAGTCAAGCATTTGGACATAATTATTGCTATAATAATATTTGAATAAAATTATAAAACAAGATTAAAATGATGGTACTGTAGATTTAATTACCTACTGTAAGTTTAATCGTATAAAAGATGAACTGAGAAATTAAATCAAGATAGTAAGATGAAAGGGCCTCATTTGCATCATAATTAGAATCATAAATTTATGCTCATAATGAATGCGGTACAGTTTAGGGCAGGGCAAGGGCAAGGGCAAGGGCAAGGGCAAGGGCAAGGGCAAGGGCAAGGGCAAGGGCAAGGGCAAGTCAAGTCAAGTCAAGTCAAGTCAAGTCAAGTCAGGGCAAGTCAAGTCAAGTCAAGTCAAGTCAAGTCAAGTCAAGTCAAGTCAAGTCAAGTCAAGTGAAGTGAAGTGAAGTGAAGTGAAGTGAAGTGAAGTGAAGTGAAGTGAAGTGAAGTGAAGTGAAGTGAAGTGAAGTGAAGTTAAGTGAAGTTAAGTTAAGTTAAGTTAAGTTAAGTTAAGGCAAGGCAAGGCAAGGCAAGGCAAGGCAAGGCAAGTACAAGGGAAGGCAAGTACAAGGCAAGGCAAGTACAAGGCAAGGCAAGGTAAGGCAAGGCAAGGCAAGGCAAGTACAAGGCAAGTACAAGGCAAGTACAAGGCAAGGGAAGGCAAGGCAAGGCAAGGCAAGGCAAGGCAAGGCAAGGCAAGGCAAGGCAAGTACAAGGCAAGGCAAGGCAAGGCAAGGCAAGTCAAGGCAAGTACAAGGCAAGGCAAGGCAAGGCAAGGCAAGGCAAGGCAAGGCAAGGCAAGGCAAGGCAAGGCAAGGCAAGGCAAGGCAAGTAGAAGGCAAGGCAAGTACAAGGCAAGTACAAGGCAAGGCAAGGCAAGGCAAGGCAAGGCAAGGCAAGGCAAGGCAAGGCAAGGCAAGGCAAGGCAAGGCAAGGCAAGGCAAGGCAAGGCAAGGCAAGGCAAGGCAAGGCAGCGCAAGGCAGCGCAAGGCAGCGCAAGGCAGCGCACGCAAGGCAGCGCACGCAAGGCAGCGCAAGGCAGCGCACGCAAGGCAGCGCAAGGCAGCGCAAGGCAGCGCAAGGCAGCGCAGGGCAGCGCAAGGCAGCGCAAGGCAAGGCAAGGCAAGTACAAGGCAAGTACAAGGCAAGTACAAGGCAAGTTCAAGGCAAGGCAGCGCAGGGCAGCGCAGGGCAGCGCAAGGCAGCGCAAGGCAGCGCAAGGCAGCGCAAGGCAAGGCAAGGCAAGTACAAGGCAAGTACAAGGCAAGTTCAAGGCAAGTTCAAGGCAAGGCAGCGCAGGGCAGCGCAGGGCAGCGCAAGGCAGCGCAAGGCAGCGCAAGGCAGCGCAAGGCAGCGCAAGGCAAGGCATCTGTGGTCTCTTAAGGCAAATACAAGGCAAATACAAGGCAAGGCAAGTACAAGGCAAGGCAAGGCAAGGCAAGGCAAGGCAAGGCAAGGCAAGGCAAGGCAAGGCAAGGCAAGGCAAGGCAAGGCAAGGCAAGGCAAGTACGAGGCGAGGCGAGACGAGGCGAGGCGAGGCGAGGCGAGGCGAGGCGAGGCGAGGCGAGGCGAGGCGAGGCGAGGCGAGGCGAGGCGAGGCGAGGCAAGTACAAGGCGAGGCGAGGCAAGGCAAGGCGAGGCAAGGCAAGGCCAAGTACAAGTACAAGTACAAGTACAAGTACAAGTACAAGTACAAGTACAAGGCAAGGCAAGGCAAGGCAAGGCAAGGCAAGGCAAGGCAAGGCAAGGCAAGGCAAGTACTAGGCAAGTACAAGGCAAATACAAGGCAAGGCAAGGCAAGGCAAGTACAAGGCAAGGCAAGGCAAGTCAAGGCAAGGCAAGTACAAGGCAAGGCAAGGCAAGTCAAGGCAAGGCAAGTACAAGGTACAAGGCAAATACAAGGCAAGGCAAGTACAAGGCAAGTACAAGGCAAGTACAAGGCAAGGCAAGGCAAGGCAAGGCAAGGCAAGGCAAGGCAAGGCAAGGCAAGGCAAGGCAAGGCAAGGCAAGGCAAGGCAAGGCAAGGCAAGGCAAGGCAAGGCAAGTACAAGGCAAGTAAGTACAAGGCAAGGCAAGGCGAGGCGAGGCGAGGCGAGGCGAGGCGAGGCGAGGCGAGGCGAGGCGAGGCGAGGCGAGGCAAGTACAAGGCAAGGCAAGGCAAGGCAAGGCAAGGCAAGGCAAGGCAAGGCAAGGCAAGGCAAGGCAAGGCAAGGCAAGGCAAGGCAAGGCAACGCAAGTACAAGGCAAGGCAAGGCAATTACAAGGCAATTACAAGGCAAGGCAAGGCAAGGCAACGCAAGTACAAGGCAAGTACAAGGCAAGGCAAGTACATGGCGAGACGAGGCAAGTACAAGGCAAGGCAAGTACAAGGCAAGGCAAGGCAACGCAAGGCAAGGCAAGTACAAGGTAAGTACAAGGCAAGTACAAGTCAATTCAAGTCAAGTCAAGTCCAAGCACAAGCACAAGCACAAGCACAAATCCAAATCCAAATCCAAGTCCAAGCACAAGTCCAAATCCAAGTCTAAGCACAAGCACAACCACAAGCACAACCATAAGCACAACCACAAGCCAGACACAAGCACAAGCACAAGCACAAGCACAAGCACAAGCACAAGCACAACCACAAGCACAAGCACAGGCACAGGCACAGGCACAAGCACAAGCACAGGCACAGGCACAAGCACAAGCACAAGCACAGGCACAAGCACAAGCACAGGCACAAGCACAGGCACAAGCACAGGCACAAGCACAGGCACAAGCACAGGCACAGGCACAAGCACAGGCACAGGTACAAGCACAGGCACAAGCACAGGCACAAGCACAGACAGGATCGAGCACGGGCAAAGCGCTGGCACCAGCACAAGCACAAGCATGCGCAGGCTCAAGCAGTGGCACAAGTACAGGCGTGGCGGAGCACAAGCAGGCACAAGCACAGGCACAGGCCCAGGTTCGGCACAGTATTGTACGGCTCGACGCAGGCACGGGCACAAGCACAAGCCAAGCACAAGCTGGAGCACAGGCACAGGCACGGCCCAGGAGAGCACGGCACTGGCACGGGCGGAAGCACAGGCACGGGCACGGCACGGCACGTCAAGGCTCGGCACGGCACAGGCGCGGGCAGCCACAAGCACAAGCTGGCACGCCACAGCACGGTACGGCACGGCATGACACAGCAAGGCATGGCGCAGCAAGGCAAGGCAAGGCAAGGCAAAAGCCAGGCAAGGCACCGCAAGAGACGGCGAGGCAAGTACAAGGCGAAAGCATGGCGAGACGACAGAGCAAGGCAAGGCAAAGTTACTCAGGGCTAGGCAAGGCAAGGCAAGGCTGGGCAAGGCAAGTACAAGGCAAGGCAAGTACAAGGCAAGGCAAGTACAAGGCAAGGCAAGTACAAGGCAAGGCAAGTACAAGGCAAGTACAAGGCAAGGCAAGTACAAGGCAAGGCAAGTACAAGTACAAGTACAAGGCAAGGCAAGTACAAGGCAAGGCAAGTACAAGGCAAGTACAAGGCAAGGCAAGTACAAGGCAAGTACAAGGCAAGTACAAGGCAAGTACAAGGCAAGGCAAGGCAAGGCAAGGCAAGGCAAGGCAAGGCAAGGCAAGGCAAGGCAAGGCAAGGCAAGGCAAGGCAAGGCAAGGCAAGGCAAGGCAAGGCAAGGCAACGCAAGTACAAGGCAAGTACAAGGCAAGTACAAGGCAAGTACAAGTACAAGTACAAGGCAAGGCAAGGCAAGGCAAGGCAAGGCAAGGCAAGGCAAGGCAAGGCAAGGCAAGGCAAGGCAAGTAGAAGGCAAGGCAAGTACAAGGCAAGGCAAGTAGAAGGCAAGGCAAGGCAAGGCAAGGCAAGGCAAGGCAAGGCAAGGCAAGGCAAGGCAAGGCAAGGCAAGGCAAGGCAAGGCAAGGCAAGGCAAGGCAAGGAAGGGCAAGGCAAGTATGAGGCAAGGCAAGGCGAGGCAAGGCAAGGCAAGGCGAGGCGAGGCGAGGCGAGGCGAGGCGAGGCGAGGCAAGGCAAGGCAAGGCAAGGCAAGGCAAGGCAAGGCAAGGCAAGGCAAGGCAAGGCAAGGCAAGGCAAGGCAAGGCAAGGCAAGGCAAGGCAAGGCAAAGCAAGGCAACGCAAGTACAAGGCAAGGCAAGTACAAGGCAAGTACAAGGCAAGGCAAGTACATGGCGAGACGAGGCAAGTACAAGGCAAGGCAAGTACAAGGCAAGGCAAGGCAACGCAAGGCAAGGCAAGTACAAGGTAAGTACAAGGCAAGTACAAGTCAATTCAAGTCAAGTCAAGTCCAAGCACAAGCACAAGTCCAAAATCCAAGTCCAAGCACAAGTCCAAATCCAAGTCTAAGCACAAGCACAACCACAAGCACAACCACAAGCCAGACACAAGCACAAGCACAAGCACAAGCACAAGCACAACCACAAGCACAAGCACAGGCACAAGCACAAGCACAGGCACAGGCACAGGCACAAGCACAGGCACAAGCACAGGCACAGGCACAAGCACAGGCACAAGCACAGGCACAGGCACAGGCACAAGCACAGGCACAGGCACAAGCACAGGCACAGGTACAAGCACAGGCACAAGCACAGGCACAAGCACAGACAGGATCGAGCACGGGCAAAGCGCTGGCACCCGCAAAGCACAGGCATGCGCAGGCTCAAGCAGTGGCACAAGTACAGGCGTGGCGGAGCACAAGCAGGCACAAGCACAGGCACAGGCCCAGGTTCGGCACAGTATTGTACGGCTCGACGCAGGCACGGGCACAAGCACAAGCCAAGCACAAGCTTAAGCACAGGCACAGGCACGGCCCGGGAGAGCACGGCACTGGCACGGGCGGAAGCACAGGCACGGGCACGTCACGGCACGTCAAGGCTCGGTACGGCACAGGCGCGGGCAGGCACAAGCACAAGCTGGCACGGCACGGCACGGTACGGCACGGCATGACACAGCAAGGCATGGCGCAGCAAGGCAAGGCAAGGCAAGGCAAAAGCCAGGCAAGGCACCGCAAGAGACGGCGAGGCAAGTACAAGGCGAAAGCATGGCGAGACGACAGAGCCAGGCAAGGCAAAGTTACTCAGGGCTAGGCAAGGCAAGGCAAGGCTGGGCAAGGCAAGTACAAGGCAAGGCAAGTACAAGGCAAGTACAAGGCAAGTACAAGGCAAGTACAAGGCAAGTACAAGGCAAGGCAAGTACAAGGCAAGGCAAGGCAAGTACAAGTACAAGTACAAGTACAAGTACAAGGCAAGGCAAGTACAAGGCAAGTACAAGGCAAGTACAAGGCAAGTACAAGGCAAGGCAAGGCAAGGCAAGGCAAGGCAAGGCAAGGCAAGGCAAGGCAAGGCAAGGCAAGGCAAGGCAAGGCAAGTATGAGGCAAGGCGAGGCGAGGCGAGGCGAGGCGAGGCGAGGCGAGGCAAGGCAAGGCAAGGCAAGGCAAGGCAAGGCAAGGCAAGGCAAGGCAAGGCAAGGCAAGTAGAAGGCAAGGCAAGTAGAAGGCAAGGCAAGTACAAGGCAAGGCAAGTACAAGGCAAGGCAAGTACAAGGCAAGTACAAGGCAAGTACAAGGCAAGGCAAGGCAAGGCAAGGCAAGGCAAGGCAAGGCAAGGCAAGGCAAGGCAAGTATGAGGCAAGGCGAGGCAAGGCAAGGCAAGTACAAGGCAAGGCAAGGCAAGTAGAAGGCAAGGCAAGTACAAGGCAAGTACAAGGCAAGGCAAGGCAAGGCAAGGCCATGGCAAGTACAAGGCAAGTAGAAGGCAAGGCAGCGCAAGGCAAGGCAAGGCAAGGCAAGGCAAGGCAAGGCAAGGCAAGGCAAGGCAAGGCAAGGCAAGGCAAGGCAAGGCAAGTACAAGAAGTACAAGTACAAGTCAAGTCGAGGGAAGTACAAGGCGAGGCGAGGCGAGGCGAGGCGAGTACAAGGCAAGTACAAGGCAAGTACAAGGCAGGTTCAAGGCAGGTTCAAGGCAAGTTCAAGGCAAGTTCAAGGCAGGTTCAAGGCAAGTTCAAGGCAAGTTCAAGGCAAGGCCAAGGCAAGGCCAAGGTAAGGCAGCGCAAGGCAGCGCAAGGCAGCGCAAGGCAGCGCAAGGCAGCGCAGGGCAGCGCAGGGCAGCGCAAGGCAGCGCAAGGCAGCGCAAGGCAGCGCAAGGCAGCGCAAGGCAGCGCAAGGCAAGTACAAGGCAGCGCAAGGCAGCGCAAGGCAGCGCAAGGCAGCGCAGGGCAGCGCAGGGCAGCGCAAAGCAGCGCAGGGCAGCGCAAGGCAGCGCAAGGCAGCGCAAGGCAGCGCAGGGCAAGTACAAGGCAAGTACAAGGCAAGTACAAGGCAAGGCAGCGCACGCAAGGCAGCGCAAGGCAGCGCAAGGCAGTGCAAGGCAGCGCAAGGCAGCGCAAGGCAGCGCAAGGCAAGTACAAGGCAAGTACAAGGCAAGGCAGCGCAAGGCAGCGCAAGGCAGCGCAAGGCAGCGCAAGGCAGCGCAAGGCAGCGCAAGGCAGCGCAAGGCAGCGCAAGGCAAGGCAAGTACAAGGCAAGTACAAGGCAAGTACAAGGCAAGTCAGCGCAAGTCAGCGCAAGGCAGCGCAAGGCAGCGCAAGGCAGCGCAAGGCAGCGCAAGGCAGCGCAAGGCAGCGCAAGGCAAGTACAAGGCAGCGCAAGGCAGCGCAAGGCAGCGCAAGGCAGCGCAGGGCAGCGCAGGGCAGCGCAAAGCAGCGCAGGGCAGCGCAAGGCAGCGCAAGGCAGCGCAAGGCAGCGCAGGGCAAGTACAAGGCAAGTACAAGGCAAGTACAAGGCAAGGCAGCGCACGCAAGGCAGCGCAAGGCAGCGCAAGGCAGTGCAAGGCAGCGCAAGGCAGCGCAAGGCAGCGCAAGGCAAGTACAAGGCAAGTACAAGGCAAGGCAGCGCAAGGCAGCGCAAGGCAGCGCAAGGCAGCGCAAGGCAGCGCAAGGCAGCGCAAGGCAGCGCAAGGCAGCGCAAGGCAAGGCAAGTACAAGGCAAGTACAAGGCAAGTACAAGGCAAGTCAGCGCAAGTCAGCGCAAGGCAGCGCAAGGCAGCGCAAGGCAGCGCAAGGCAGCGCAAGGCAGCGCAAGGCAGCGCAAGGCAGCGCAAGGCAGCGCAGGGCAGCGCAAGGCAGCGCAGGGCAGCGCAGGGCAGCGCAGGGCAGCGCAGGGCAGCGCAGGGCAGCGCAGGGCAGCGCAGGGCAGCGCAAGGCATCTGTGGTCTCTTAAGGTTTCTCATTTCCGCTAGCTGGAGTTTTGAGTTTTCCCCTTGCCCTCTTGGGAGTTTAAGATCAGGGGATGTTTGAGAATATTTGCCATTTTTCACATGTCATGAGTGTTGTTGTTAGTCACCTAAATGTTGAACAGAGGCTGTGATTTACCGAAGTCAAATTCTTTGTTTGGCAGCCTCAGACATGGCAAATAAAAACTCTTGAATCTTGAACATTGTTACATAATGGAAACTGCTAACACCGTTAGCAAAGTGTGGAGTAGCACACTAGTTCTCATTTGTGTCTGCATGTTTGAATTTGTTTTAGGATTGCCCCAGCGAGCTGACACATCATGGAATCCGCCACTGAGGGGCTGACACCGTGAGCAAAGCGTGGAGTAACACGTCGACAGACGATTTAAATAAGTCATAGTTGTTGTTCAACTATTCCTCTTTTTTTTTTCTTTTTTTTTTCATGAAAAATGTAGTGTAAATGTAATGTAGCGTTGGCCATCGCCTGAACGCCGACGGCAGTTGCGCCTCCGTGCGTCAACTGCTAAGGAACATTGAACGGGACGACGCCGCGCGGCGCATCCCCCGATAAATAAAAATAGAATAAAGGCTTCACCGTGTTATGTTGCAGGTGCATATGCTGTCCACCGTCCGTAGAGACGGCAGGCGGGCGGAGAATCGATTAAATCCCCGCGATCGTTATAATCCAAGGAAAACGCTGACACTTCGGGCAGCCTGTTATTTTGAATGACTGGGGGGTGTAACGCGCGCCAAGCAAATGCATTCTATATGGACAGGGGAGCGCGGGAAGATCAGGGGCCGAAATGCATTAATGTCACATGTCATTATTATTTGCCGCCAAAAAGCCTCGTCCGCTACCACTAGACTCGTGAGGGTGGGGGCCTTGGGTGGGTGGGGGTCGTGAGGCCGAAATGCATTAACGTCGCAAGTCCGGGCGGCCATTATTATTTGCCGCCAAAAAGCCTCGTCCGCTACCACTAGACTCGTGAGGGTGGGGGCCTTGGGTGGGTGTAGTGAGGCCGAAATGCATTAACGTCACATGTTCGGGCGGCCATTATTATTTGGCGCCAAAAAGCCTCGTCCGCTGCAAGAAAGCCGCAAGACATACCTTGAAAAGTTGAAAAAAAATATTTAAAAAAATAAAAATATAATCCGCTGTGGAAACCAAGTAAGAACGCCATCAGAGGGAAAAAGGGAATATCCGAGTAATAATAATAAATTTTATTACAGGCTCTTGGCCCACAGGGTAAAAAAAATACAATACAACTGTTTTGCTTTTATTTTGAAAACTTCACACCCAGAGATGCAGCGGCTTTATCATTTGAGGAAAAGTTAAAGAAGTTAAGAATAAATTGTACTGATTAATAATTGTTTTTTTATTTGACCTTTACACCACAATTTCACATAGCTTAATATAAACATAAATAGAATTCTTCTAATTACCAGTACCAACTATTTAAAATAAATAATTTAGTGCATTTTACAATGGAAGAAAATTGAGCAGGTTTAAGTTATCGTAGGTGTGGCCCTCTGACACAACTCAGGTTTTTCATGTGGCCCCTTGTAAAAATAAAATTAATTGCCCACCCCTGCTCTATTGTAAAGCTACGTCAGCTGACAGCGCCCCCTAGTGGCAAGAGTGGCGCAGTTTAAGATGTTGCTCATTCATGCATTGATTTTTTTTTTTTTTTTTTTTTTTTTTTTTTTTTTGCACTCCCATTGATCAGGATAAGTGTTAGTGACGGAGCAGAGGCTTGAACGAAGGAAACCAAAGCTGGGCTGACAGCCATGTGCATGCCCTTCCAACATGGAACATGAAACGCCGTCCATCCAGGATTTTACTTTATACATTCTTTTTCTGTCAATAAAGTGCCTCAAATGTTTACCAAATGCTTGGTTTGTTGAATACTGTCTTTAATGAATACTAAACAGTTGCGGTTTATGGGACATTCAGAAAAACATGAAATTGCCTTGCGTTTATTTAGAGACATTTATTATTGAGGGAGGTCAAAATATTAGGATCAGCTCTGTCTTCTGTTTTCGTATTCATCAAAGACAGTAAAGCGGTGACCAAAGCAGGCAGGAAAACAAGACGGATGGACTGTCAAAATTGAGCAAAGAACGGAGAGAGAGAAAAAGAAGGACGACGAGAGCATGAATGATGGAGCGATTACGAAAAAGTGGAACATGAGGGAAGGAGGGAGAAGTAATGGGCAGAAAGTCCCTCATGCATTTGGAGTGCATAAAAATACAGTCACTATTTATTAAATATGAAAACAGACAAAAAAGAGGAGAGGATGTTGGGAAGGGGTGATGTCACCAGCGTTCTACAGATGCTAAGCTAACCAGATACTTGTCAGTTCTAGAGCTCCAGTTTAGCGGTGTAGCAGTTAGCCACTAGCTATACGTGCATGTGTAGAGTTGACAAATTGCGCTTGCCTGGAATTCGTCAGAAATCGAATCAGCTTCTGCGTCTGCGAGGAAATGGAACTGTCACATCAGATAAAGTGATGGATTAAAACTGCCTACATACATACATATATACATATGGATATGTTGATTCATGCAATTTGTGTGTGTATGTGTGTGTTCAAAGGAAACACACAAGTGATGATCAACACTTGCTTCCGCATAGCAGTGTTAGGACGAAACCTTCAGGTCACCTCTCGAAAGCATAAAAACATCCGGAAAAGTCTACTAGATTATCTGAACTTTAAATTGTGACACTCTGAATAGTGGCAGCTGCTCATTCGACACTTGTTTGAATGTGATTGGTTAATTTGGAACACAACTTCTTTTCTAATTTTAAGGAGGGTGTGCACACTTGTGCAACCACGTATCAGTTTACTTTTAGGTCCACTTTCAAATTGATTTTTCTAAAGTGTACCACAAAATATACATCACCATACTTAAATAATAATATTAACATTTATTTATTTATTGTCCTCGGAGTGCTTGTTAAATGTCTACACATCTCAAAAACTCTACCTACGTTTTAATACATCTCACGATTGATATGTGAGGCCTGATTTTATGGCTTTCAGAGGCACACTCTACTGCACATATCGTATACGCAGCTATGACAGTGATTTAGAGAGCGGAAAAGGCGGATCGTACACACACATCATTCTCACGCAACTCTGATGGAGAGATCAGCATCATTGCACCAGTGGCTTCTATCAATGACTCCTGAAATTGTTCTGTGGATGAAAAAGTCAGAGTAGAGGTTTTTGGCACGGCGGGGGCGGCATTTTTTTATGTCACACTTCCCCTTGGTGACATCATCGGGAACATAAACAATTTTTTAATATTTTTTTTTAACCATCCGATTTGCAATGGCCTTTCCAGGTATCTGTACTTGGTGTTACCCTATTCGACCTAAAATGTATAAATATTAAATATTCGGCCTATTAGTGCGTGTGCATTAATATCATTATTTCAAGTAAAATAAAGGAATGAGAAAATGACGATTGACAGGTTGGAGTAATTTTACCTTTTCACAAAAATCTTGCTATCGCACTCATTAGCAGGTCACAAAGCTGTTTGAGAAGCCATTCAAGGTTACAAGCGCCGTCGTGTGATTCAAACGTGTGATTCAAACGTGTGATTCAAACGTGTGATTCAAAGTGATGCGGAAAGAGGAGGCCATAAATCAAAGTGTCAGCATCCTTGCCATGCTCACCTGAAAATGTCCACACTTCTAAACGTCTACCAAGTTTTCCACTCCCAAGTTTAAAGCGGCAAATGTTTTGACTTTCAAAGAAAGGTAAACAATATGTTTGTGCTGTTATAATGTCTCGCTGCTCCTTTTGTATGAAAATCACACATAATATGGCGCTCAGAAAAAGCTCCACTTATCACTTTACTGACAAGCTGATAATAACATGGCTTTACGGCCACCGGCTCCCACGCAAACACACTCTCACACACATTATATTGTATTCCTTTGAATACATCAATGATTCATGGCTTATGGCCAGTGTCCATGTTGTTTCTGCCCACAGCCAAAAATCCTTGTTTGATGTTTTCATCCGCGCACTGATTGTTTTTATTCTCACGAGGAGCAGAATATTACGTATGACGTCAGACGCTATTGCTTCGAGAGGGGCAGGAATGGGAATAAAGCTGTCTGACCTGAATGGAAATCACAGGTGCTTTTCTAGGGACATGGTGAAGCAGCATGTGGCTCGTTATCGAAGGGTACCGAAGGCGCTGTTTCGTCCCCGTCACAGGAAGTTGTCGCGCATGTGTTACCTTTCTCCAGAGGTGGGAAAATTGCAAGTCCAAAAAAAAATAATCATTCTCCCACCTATACTAGGTGTAAAAAAAAAAAAAAAAATTGGATCTTTCACAGATTTTCATCAAGCATAGTAGCGGGAAAATCATGGTGCTGAGCAGGAATTAATCCACCTTGGGGCATCCACTTGTGTCACATTTGAGGATGTTTGTCTGCAAAATTACTTATTGATTTTTTTTTTTTAGGGGACTATGGCACTCTCTTGCTCTCTGCTCTGGCCTTTTGCTCTCTCGTTTATTGACTTTTTGGCGTGTTAACACCATCATTCTTATGTCAGCTTCGTCGCAAATGTTTGCGATTCATCTTACTGCTGAAACAATCGTTTTTATTACACTTTGGTGGCAGCATTACCAAACAACAAAAAAATCACCAAAAAAAACTGAAATTATGTTTAGTAATAGTTGTATTTACAGAGATGATATGAGATTTGCTGGGCTGTCTGACATTGACATAGAATGGGGCCACTGTGAGATAGTGATGTGTTCATATTAATAGCGGCGTACATGCTTTTTGCCCCTCAAGCTAGCAAGCATGTAGTAGCCACATGCCAAAAAGAATTAAAATTACACCGCTTGAGAGCAAATGAAGGCCAGTGCTGCTTCATATGCTTTGGACTCCCAGCCAAAGTTGCCGTTTAAAAAAGAGCAAACAGTGTCTTATACTCTTCCATGCGGAAAAAAAAAAGTATTGGGATATGTGCTTGTAACGTTCTATAGGAATCGTATCGGGAACTTTTAAAATATTTTCCATGTAGGGCCAAAGAGTCAAATAATGCCTTGAAGTCAATTCTTTGTGTTTATTCAATGTGACATCACAAGTTGAGCTATCAGTGCCCGTTGGCCGAGTCGTGATACATTCATTTTGGAAGGGGAAGATAATATGACACAACAGTATAATACTGAAGAAGATACAGTGTGAGACCCAAGCACAAACCTGATGATATCAGCTCGAAAGTAGAAGCTTAAAATCGACTGTTAGCTCGCCACTAAATGCTTACAAAGATTTACCATTTGGCCTGAAGTGGGAAGTCAATGACGGTGCATTTAAACTTGGATTCATGAAAATGACCTTTGTTGTTATTCAGGATGCAGGTGGACGAATATTGATCGGCGATCAAAGGCGCTATTGTCGTATAATGGCTCACGTTAGCATCCATTTGACTAGGAATAGTTAAAAGTTGGCTTTTTGTATTCATTTGTTTCATCTGTGACTTCAATTTATTCTGCATCTTCTAATTGTTCCTTGTCTCTTGATAGGATAATTGATGCCAAAGGGGGGAAATGAGGCTCTGCGGGGTCTTGCACATGCACTCAATCGTCACAGAAGCATCTGACTCAAAGAGTCTGTAATTTTTTTTTTCTTCAGTTTTCTTCTTCATTAATGTTACTAATTAAACACATGATTATTTTCAAATGAGTGAGAAAGTAGTACAATAAAATTACAATCCTATAATACAAATCCTATATTACAAATAAAATAATGCAATATAAAATGAACAAGAAGAATATAATATAGAATAGAATAGAAAAAATATATATATAACGAAATTGTCATTGTAAATATTCGAATTTCGAACAGGCAAAGCTCGGCCACCTCTCTTCTGCCTTCTGAGGACCCGTCAGAAATCCAAAATGGCGGCGGCCATACGCGTGTGTTGTGCCCTCCGCATCACCGTTGGAGGTGAAGTATTCCTTGTTTATATCATTTTTTGGACTAGTTTATTGTGTATATGTGTTGTATGATATCGCTTATGATTTAAAATGTCACGTCTGTGTTTCAATTGGGACAAATCCCACATAATCCGTCTGTCATGACTGGCGACTTAACCGTATACCTTCTATTAAGGCGTCTGTCCTTTTTTTTGTTCTTCCTATTTTTGAGTCTACAATGTAGTGGAGAGATGAACAATAGCCTACACTTGCACTAACTCTGACTGTCTGTATTTATCGAATAACGCCTAGCTGTCTTCTCAGGTATGTCTTCCTTCCGCGCCATAGGTGGCGCTATCCATGGATGCCAGGTGCTAAATCGAGCGAACCCCGCACTACCTTGTGTGCCCGTCGGATGTTGGCAGCCAAGCAGACACGGCAGCTTCTTCAACAAGCGTAAGAACACGTTATCATCATACAGCATTACCTGCTGAGCCCTTTTAAATTGCGTTGCTAACCAAAACGGTAGCACCAGTAGAGGGAATGATATTTTGTGAAAATGTGTTGAAAGATGATCCTGCAAGATGATCATTGTCATTTCCATGTGTGCCAGTGACGGCCGAAGAGCTTTGGAAAGGCGTACTGGCCGAGTCTGGAGCTGGCGCCAGGAAGGGCAGAGGAAAGAGAACCAAACGCAAACTGAGGCGCGATCTGAACCGAGGCCAAAGCATCGGAGAAGGTGACTTTGGACTTCTGAAGTGTTCACGAGTTAACTTTAAGAGACCATTTTGTCCCTGAATCTACTGCGTAGGTCACGGAGGCTTCCTGTGGCCTGGTCTCAACATGCCCGTGTTAAAGGACGGCACCGTGCAGAGTATGAGCCGGAGAGGTCAGGCAGAGCAGCAGGAAGTGAAAGCTGAACTCGGTACTCGCACACGTACACACTGACATTTTTCTACATGAACAAATGCACACTCTTTTGTTGATGTTGTGAAATGGAATGTACGTTGATGTCGTTTCCTCCCTTTCAGTGCGTCAACGTGACGAGTGGGAGAAGAGGAGGAAGATGAAGGTGAAGCGGGAGCGAGGCTGGACGGGGAATTCCTGGGGGGGCATCAGTCTGGGCCCCCCTGATCCAGGACCTAATGGAGGTACATTGACTTTTTTTTTTAAATCACTGTATGGAATAAGATAATTTAGTTACAAGAAGATGCAAGTACAGGCACAAATATATATACTTTTTTTTTTTTTTTTTTGCAGAGACCTATGAAGACTTCGATTCTCGTGTCATCGAGGTGAGTGCCGTTTGTTACCATGCAGTCGCACAATATTATTAAAAAATAAAATCTAGAGTCAAAATGTCACTCTACTCACATTTCAACTGCACTGCAGCCATAGAAAATGGATTAACCACTGTTGACGTCATCGTACAAATTGTATTTAGTTGCTAAAAAGGAAAAAATGAGTCATGTGTGTGTGCTCGCAATGGCGTACTGATCTATGCATGTGTAGACAGAAGGTGTGTCTCTTCATTTGTGCGTGCAGGTGTAATGGTCTCAGTGTGTGTGTGCGTGCAATGTACCATTTTTATCCCAATGCAAAATTGCAAATGTGTGTGTCCGTATGGGTGTGCTGATGGTAAACAAAATCTAACCCGAACTCAATTGGCATTTGCTCATTTGCCACTTTGGTATATATGTACATATGTCCCTCTATTCTCTTTTGTTGGCGTACACACACACGCTATTAATTTATGTGCGTGTGCGTTTTATTGCCGCTTCTAGAGCCCTCCATGAATAAAGAGCCCTGCTGCCAGGAATTAGACTACCCCCGATGGCCACTTGAGTGCTTTTCTGTGCGCATGCACATTCACTGTAGCCTAATGAAATGAAAAAGCCTTACTGGAATAAAAAGGCCGGGCTCCCAAGGACAATGACATCAGCAGGCAGTGACAGACTGCAGTCGGTGAAGAGGAGCAGGCAAAAAGAAGATAGTGAAGGATGTGGCTAGAGAAAAGGGTGCCAGTCGGTTTAGCTTCCGTTTATTAAATTGGTATTTTCTTTTTATTAGTGAAATGTGCAACCTTGACATTTGTGTTGACTCACATTGGAAGAGAAAGCGTACACACATAAAAACAATTAAAACATTGAAATAAAGTTGGGTTCAGCCTAAAATCAAGAACAAGGCCATTTCAGTGCCGCCCCCCCAGTGTTTGTAACGCCATTTTATACTTGTTTGAATGTCTCACTTTAGCGATTGTTGTGCCGCAGGTGAAAAGCGTGTTCAACATGACAGCAAAGGAAGGCAGGAAGAGGTCCATTAGCTGTTTGGTTGCCGTGGGCAACGGCCAAGGCGCAGCAGGTATATACACTCACCCAGGGACTTCAATTGTCCGCCAATGCAAACCACAAACATTGGTTATATTATGTAAATAATTGTGTTTGACTGATCCCATTTCAATGCCCTTTAGGATTTTATATGAATCTTTTTTGTCCGTGCACCTTAAGTCTCATTTCTGCTAAAGTTGACTTAGTTCAGCGCCGTGTGGTACGCCATTCTTGATTTAGATTTAATACAACATTGATCTGTATAGGATGGATTGAAAGGAAAACAATTTCACTGCAAAATCGGTAGTTCTTTTTCAATCTAGTTACAAGGTGTGAATGGGGGGGGCTCCGTTTTGTGCCCAGGTTTTGCCTTGGGGAAGGCAGCAGACAGACCCACAGCTCTGAGGAAGGTGAGAGCAATGATTATTACTCTTTGAAATCATAAGCACCTTGAACATTGATTTTTTTTTTTTTCACTTGTTGCCGGACGTAATCGTCCTGTCAAAGCAAGAGTTTTTCAATCGGCTCTCGAACCAGATGTTTTATAGCGCAGACTCTGAAGTGTCTCTCATTGTATTTTATTGACGTTGGAGTCGGAATTGCTTCTATTGTATGTGTGTGTGTTTGCGCAGGCAAAGAATCGAGCCATCCACTACTTGTACTACATCGAACGATACAACAACCACACCAGTAAGTACAATCGCAAATTTTGAGAAGTTGTTTGGAGGAGAAATGTCTCAAAAAAAAATTTCACATGATGTCATCAGCTAGCAAGATGAAGAACATAAGAAAAGAAAGCCGGTAGTTGGAGAGACTCCTAGAAAAGCGACGAGCAATTCACAATAATTTCCAGTGGTCAAAGATATAATGACACCTTTTTGTTTTCTTTCAATTTGATCTCTGTGTTTGTCAACAGTTTATCACGACATTGAATCCAAGTTCAAGAGGACGACGCTCCGTATGAAGAAACAAAACGAAGGTACTCAGTCGACCCGTCCAACCGAGTCATTATTGTCTTAGTTTGAACGATTTCTAAAGCGTTCAAACGCATCTCCTCCGCCGATGTGCCCATCCAGGTTACGGCCTTCACTGTCACCGCGCCATCATCACCATGTGCAAGCTGATTGGCTTGAAAGACATGTATTGTAAAGTGGAAGGGTCGGTCAACATGCTCAACATCACCAGAGCGCTCTTCGCTGGCCTGGCCAAGCAGGTAAAGGTTCTCATTTTGCTAAGGCGGCTTTATTTATAGTGCACCTTTTGATAATCGAGGTAACAACCAAAAGCACATCGAAACTGAACTGAAGAAAAAGACAGCAGAAAGTATCTTATTAAAAATGCTAAAAGAACGTAGATTGACATTTCAAAATATTCGAAGATATTTAAAAGCAATGGGAAGAAACAAAAAGTAGCCTGCTGAGATATGGAAAAAAAATATATATAATATTTAAAACGGCACCAGCAATATTTTTTGACGTAATATTAGACTATATATAGATACACAAATACCTGCAAGAAAGCGCGTGATCACCCTGCCAACGACCGCCGCCATCCTCATGCGTCTCCCAGGAAACCCACCAGATGCTAGCGGAGAAGAAACAGCTCCACGTAGTGGAGTTCCGGCAGGAGCGCGGCTTGTTACCCGTGGTGGTGGCGTCCCCCAAGAATGGGGTTCAGGCCCAACCGGAGCCGGAGGACGAAATCCCTGACACGCGTCTGCACTGGGACGACGTGCGCGCCGCCCAGGGATTCAAACGCTCCATCTGGGCTGGTGTCAAACGCACCATCTGGTAGAACTGCTTTGTTTTATTTTGGTTATTATTTTGTGTTTTTTTTTTTTTGTATAATATTATGAAAATCATAATTACAAGCCGACATTCTTCTGTGATGCATTGAAATAAAGTGCAACTTGAAAAGGAACTGATTCATTCTTACATTTTGTTTTCATGCTCAATTTTGAGGTGCTCTTTTCATCAAAATGTCTGACCTCCTTTTCAATTCCAGGTATTGAAAATTTTTTTTGTATGTCCTGTTACTTATCCACCTAATTTTGTATATATATCGATTCTCGACACTTGCAAAAATGTCAGTGTTGATGTATCCAACATGAAAACAAAAAAAGCTGGAATAACAAGTCAGACCAACGTGATTTATTTTATTTTTTGAAAGTATAAAAGTAGTAGAAAAGAAATAAATGGCTAAAGCTAGTGCAGGTTAATGAGGAAATGCTAAAGTTTTTGAAATGTTGCTCAAAAATCAAATTGTCTTTTTAGAAGTGTTTCCATCGTAGGGACGACAGGACGGCGTGAATGAAGTAGAGCAGCGTGGCCATGAAGGCAAACACCTGCAACACACAAAAACACAATAGACAAAAAAAAAAAAAAAGAACCGACTCAATATAAGCTTTTTTTGTGTGTGTGTAAATGTTACCACAGCAGCAATGTCAATCCGGTAGATTCTGAGCTCTCCAAATTTCATAACGAAGGTGATGTAGGCTAAATTGACCCCAGCACTGAGGTAGAACAACGCAGCCAAAGAGTGATAGGCAAAATCCTAACACACACAGAAAATAAATTAACCCCAATCTCATTTCATTTTTATTTCCCTTTATGTGTGGCCTTACAGCGGCGACCCACGCTGAGCTGTTCTTGTGACACCCGGCGATGAAGATGATCACCCAGAGGAGCGTCATGACGAAGCAGAAGACAGACACGAACATCACCCAGCCCAGAGGGTTGGGGGGCTCCACATGGGTGGAGGCCACCAGGATCCAAACCAGCCCACCCGTCACCTGCACGTAAGGTGAAAATAATTTGTGCTTTTCTCTCACATGGTGGACTTTTTAGTATTACACATTTGAAAGTACGTGAAGATGCACCTCCCATAGAAGTGCCTGAATATTTTTTTTTTACCTGTTACCAGTGGTGGAGCTAGAGGGTTTGCCTCAGGGGCACTGCCCCCCCCCCCCCTCCTCCTGGTGCCACATGATTGACTTTTAGGTATTTTCAGATTTTTCCGGAATTTTTTTTCCACATTAAATTGGATCTTTATCAATCTTTATGTTTTGGGTTTGCAAAAAAAATAAAAATTGCTGACCCTGAGATATTCTCCCCCCCCCCCCAGGAAAAAATCCTAGCTCCGCCAGTGCCCCTTACGTAAATTATTAAAAATTGCGTTTTAGGGAAAGTGGAAACATTGTTGAACAATTTCTATTTATAGACATCTTACAGATCACATTTTACATTTTTACAATTGATAAAAAAACTAAATTGATCAAATGAAACTCTTACTGCAATGCATTTTTTTTTTTAATATTTAATATTAATATTTACCACATTCTATTGACAGAAAATGACATCATAGTGCCGAACGGGCTCAGCTAACGACCATTTTTTTTTTTTCTTTCAACCAGATCATGTTAGTCATCAATTTTCAGAGAAGTTATCAATTTCATCTAACATTCTTTTTTATTTTTTGTGTCAAATCAAATGAATGACGTCATTTCACATCTGAATGCCGTCATCGGTGAAGGTCACTCACCAGTTCAGGCAGGTAGAACAAATCCGGCACAGTCACGCATATTGCTAGTCCGCTTGGCAGACTTCCCATGGACTGGGTAGTGGTCGCCGCCATTCCGGAATAGTCCGACCTTTGTTCCGATCGGTGGGGACTAAAGAAAGAACAAGCAGGTGGAAATGCTAGTGAGGCCAATTTGGCTGCCAAACCTGTTCTGGTATTGTTAGTGTTTCCCTCATCTTCATACACGCCCTTTTTTTTTTTTTTTGAAGAGCTAAGGTAAAATTTTGTGGCCCCGGGGCCTCAGTGAAGCCAGATGGAATATCACTCTTGTTTTCTTTTTGTTTGCGTTTGACACACTGGACAAGAATCCCAACACATCGATAAAAGATCCAGCCTTCAACACGTTTGAAATCTAGTTATTTTATTTCACATTTTGTAAATATACGTGAAATCAATCAAATATATACAACATGTAAGTGTTTTTAATCATTTTGGAACATTCCTTCGGATGTGATGTTTATAGTTAGCCTTTCAGAAATGAAAAGTAGGATTAAAAAGGTTGAGGATGTTTTATAGGTTTGGTTGTAAACAGAAAAGGAAGAAAATGTATTTTGTATACACGTGTCGCAAAAGGTCGTCGAGATTGGCGAGTCAATGTCGACAGTTGGTTTCATCTATTTAGCTCGATTCTGATTTTAAAAATGGACAGGTGGTTTTGTTAGTAAAATATAAAACGATTTTTGGGTCACTGATAGTTTAGTAGGCAATTATAAAAAACACAATTGTAACTTTGAAAATGGTGCTGCATTGAATGTATTTTATTTTAAAATGTAAGTTTTTTTGCATTTAAAAATTTTTTGTTTTTAATTTTTGTTTGTATTTTTTTTTTTCTTTCAGATTTATATTCCAGACGAATGCATTATTTTAACATGGTGCATGTGCGGTGCTATAAACGCTAAATTTAAGCACAATTTGAAGAGTTTCATTGATTTTTATACATTATTTTATGTTATATTGTGTATATAGATTGGACAAATCCTATTTTATTATGTTTGAAGTTGGAACTGGTTAAACAATAATATTTCAAGTGTCCAAAAAATATAAGTGACGATGACTTAAGTGTCTGTTTCCGCGACATAAAAAGTAATTTGATATTTTTTAATACCAATCTGAACAACAAATAAAAAAAAATGCTTTTAGAATGCCAAATATTTCATAATTTGATATATTTTTTGCAGAATTGATTAGTTAACCTCACACATGTGACATTTAGTTTGTTTACCGCTCATTCAGTCATGTGACTTTTGCAACTTGCCTGTAACAGCTTATAAAAGAATGTATGTATATAATAATGAGAATAAAAGCATGAATAAGTGTTTCTGTCATCAGGATGAAGCGTTTGACATCTTTTTTGGTCGTCCCCTTTAGGCTCTGTGCCATCGGATGGCGGAGAAAATGGCGTGCAGGAAGTAGAGCAGCGTGGCCAGGTATGACATCACCTGGATGACATCACAAAGACAGGTCAGTCATTTTTAAAGTCGAGAAAAAAAAAGCTGCTTCTCTAAGAATATGGAATGAATGTTACATCAGACAAAAAAAATCACTTGAGACATCCTACCACGGCGGCTATGTCCAGCCTGTAGATCTTAAGACCTTCTCCGATGAGGGGCACGATGGTCAAGGTCCCCCCCGAGTTGATGGTGACCCCCCAGCCTTTGAGCACGGTAATATAAGCCAGGATCACCGAGGCGCTCAGATAGAACACCACCGCCAAGAAATGGTAGAACGTGTCCTGCGAGATGGAGGAGGGAAATGATGATGGGATTCCGCTAGACGTAGCCAATCGGTGTTCGGGGTGGGTGTGTCTTACCAGAGCTGGCCAGACACCGCTCTGATTAGCCCCGCACAGGAAGAGGAAGAACCAGAGCGTGGTGAAGACAAAACAGAAGACGGAAACGAACATGACCCAGCCTAGCGGGTGGTCCGGGTACACTCGAGTGGACGCCACCAGGATCCACACCAGACCGCCAAAAACCTGTCGGAAAAATAAAATGGATCAGAGTTTGGGAAGATGAGCCAAAGTCAAAGTTGAGGTAGTTAAAGCGGTGATCAAACAGCTCCTAGGACTTCTCGGCATCTCTTAAAGGAAACCATAAGGGCACTCGAGAAGCCTTCAAAAAGGCGTAACTGCCCCCACCCCGCCCTCCTTTGACAAACATTCCCAATGAGAGATGTTAACATGGACACAATCCACAATGGTGAATATTTAACTCCACCGCCCTGTTCATGAAAGCATGAAAAAGTTGGATTTGACTCCGAGATATGACTAGAAAGGCGGCATTGTTGGAAGAATTAGTGCCACCTGGTCTAGTCACATGACCACAAACAAGGACCAATCTGTCTACGGGCTCATTTACCAGAGCAGAAATGATGTTGGTGAAGCAGCATGTGGTTCACGGTCTACTATATTCCTCGTTGTATGCAATTTTTTCTCTAATCGTGTATGCACACAATCGGAGCCACACCCCGAATATTACAAGCGGCTTTGTGTACTTCTCAAATATGAAACGCTTTATTTGATCTCGGATTTCCGCTCAAGGAATTTTCTTGGCTCGTATTTGCACTCACTGGCCACTTCCTTGGGCACGCCCCTTTCTTGAGATTGGAATATAATCGAAAGTTCGCAAAGACAAAAAAATAGCACTTAAGCTAGCTTGGCTAATCGGCACTTAGCAGTTTAAATACATTCACATTCATTAAAACATGCTTCAAGCAAATCTTATCATTTGAGCTAACGAAATTTTGCTAGCTTAATGCTAATACAAAGAGAAATGTTATAGACAAACAAAATCCTAAAAACATGAGATGAACCGTGATACTGCAGGAATTGACTTTTTGTTACTCGCGGCTAAATCCCCGCCGCCAAAAGCAAACATTTCGAGTCTGCCGCGCTCCGGCCACTTGTTGTCGGAAAACACGGGCCGCGTTTGTCCCAAAACCAGACTGGCAGGTTTTTGAATGATTGACTCGACCGGCCCACACCGTAAAAGGAGCCGAGAAGATGCCTGGTTTCGATTTACGCCCTCTCTCACCTCTTTGAGGTTTCCCCCCCAAACTGAATCAAACAGATTTAATCGCTCTCTTTCTACTACACCAAAGAAAAATTGCCTCCAATTGTGGGCGGGAAGGAGGACATAGGATTTTTGAGGCCCGAACGGCTCAAGGAAAGGAAGTTAGCTCTAAAAGTTAATAAAATACCAGTTTTATGAAACACAAATTTAATTATAAGAAATTGTTTCGCTACAATCGGTGCAGCGTCGGCAGTAATGCGGACCCTGTACCGGTCCGTGGTGGTGAAGAGAGAGCTGAGCCAAAAGGCAAAGCTCTCAATTTACCGGTCGATTTACGCTCCTACCCTCACCTATGGTCACGAGCTATGGGTCGTGACCGAAAGAACGAGATCTCGGATACAAGCGGCCGAAATGAGTTTTCTCCGCAGGATGTCCGGGCTCTCCCTTAGAGATAGGGTGAGAAGCTCGGTCATCCGGGAGAGACTCGGAGTAGAGTCGCTACTCCTCCACGTTGAGAGGAGCCAGATGAGGTGGCTCGGGCATCTTATCAGGATGCCTCCTGGACGCCTCCCTGGGGAGGTGTTCCGGGCATGTCCCACCGGTAGGAGACCCCGGGGACGACCCAGGACGCGCTGGAGAGACTATGTCTCTCAGCTGGCCTGGGAACGCCTTGGGATCCCCCGGGATGAGCTGGATGAAGTGGCTGGGGAGAGGGAAGTCTGGGAGTCCCTCCTGAAGCTGTTGCCCCCGCGACCCGACCCCGGATAAGCGGAAGAAGATGGATGGATGGATGGATGGATGGATGTTTCGCTACAAAAAAATACTCAATTTAATTTTGTGAAGTGATTGCACAAAAAAAATCTGGATTCAGATACAGTTTAAAAATTTAATTCAGATTATTTTATTTCACGCAATTATTTGAAGAAGTCAATTCAGTCCAATATTTTATTTTTTTCCTCAGTGAAAAAAATGAGATGTGCTTTTCATAACAAGCAAAAATTGATATTAGCACATAATGTACTTTGACCCCTCCCTAAAAATATATTTAACGCTATAAAACATTTGAAAAGCCTTTCTCCCAAATTGAGCACATATTCTGTGTCGTACATTTCTCCCGCTCGGGGACATAACCAAACTTTATCCGACTCGACGAGTTTGTGTGAATTTGTTCAGTCAAATGTTTTGTTTGTCACCGTTATAACGTGACGATGAACCAAAAAGTCAACAGTAACCTGCTAAAGTCTGCACAAAAATGCTCCTTATATTAGACAGCACATTTAAACATTTTAATGTTTCTCTGTGTTTTTTGTTGTTGTTGCTATGGCGATTGACTGGCCTCAACTGTCCATAGTTGCCATGGTGCCACTATAAAAAAAAAAATAGTCGATTGGAAATGAAATAAGTCAAACTAACATAAAAACAACCTAAAATTAAGTATAAGAGTGCAAATAAAATATTGAAAAAAAAATCAACCAAAATGAATTTAAAAATAAAAATAGATATTTTTTAAAACCTTCCTGGTTCTAATTTTCCAAACTCTTCATCCTGATTGGTCAGCCTCGCTCATCCTCGACACCCCTAGCAACACTCACCCCTCATTTGAGCGCAAAATCGAGACAACTATACACAACAAGCTCAAAAAAAAAACCAACACAACGCGCGACACACATCTCCGTATCCCAAGTCACCAAAACGACTCACAAATTCCGGGATGAAGAACAAGTCAGGGATGCTGGTGAAGATTCTGCCGCCGGTGGGCAAAACATCTGCCGACGTGGTGGAGGCCATAGTCCTAAACGCGCTATCAATGTGTGTGTTTATGTAGAATGAGATGTGCGGTCGCTTTTAATATGCTTTTTACGTAAAGGCCGCCTCCCGCACCTCCTCCTCCACCACCTGCCCTCCGCCTACCATCCATGTGTGCATGTGTGTGTGTGTGTGTGTGTGTGTGTGTGTTTGTAGAAGGGCCTGTAAGAGGCAAAGTGGCTGTTTACATACACATACAAAAAGTGATTGTGAGGCAAATTGTGCATGTGGGACATGAAAAGGAGATGCAAGTCGCTTGACTGCACGGAAAATGAGAATTGAATGTGTCAAAATAAAACAGGATTGTTCGCCAAAGTCTGCTAGCTTGTTGCTAACATGCAATGCAAAATGCCATAGACGGGCTAACGGAATTAGCATTGTCTATTGCAAAATTGAACAAAATCTTCCACAAAAAATGCAGACAGAGTAGAACAAAATACTCACAGGAGTATATTTTTTTTATCCTCTGGTTAATGTCTCCAAAATAAAAGCATGGGTTGAACGATGTTGACAAAAGTATTGGAACAGGTGGTTCATGCTACCTAGAGGCAGTAGTTACATTTGATAAAAATGAAGAAAAAAAAAACAAGCTGTGAATTTAGGATTCAGTCCATGTTATTAAACTTATGCTTTTATTTTGTCACATTTGGCGACTTCCTACAATGAGTCCTAATCCGCCCGTGTCGAATACCGTTTTGTACACCCCATCTTGTTGATAGTGCAGCTACTTGGAATCTGTTACCGTGGAAACCACTTACACTGTGTTTGGATGCATAGCTGCCAGGAGACACACTCATTCACACACACACACACAGACACACACTCTTCTTTCCCAATCCTGCCTTTTGTCACTCCTCAGTTCTTGTTGAACCTGCTCAAAACTTTTTGTTTTTTTCCTTTGCTTTTGGTTTCAATTGACTTGAGTAAATCGACCAAAATAGAAAACCCTTGACCGTTTCCGCCTTTATTAAGTACAAAAAAAAAGTCTGCCGCACCGACTACTTTTTAGCTGTTCTTCCACACCAAAGTCGTTAAAGCGGAAAAGGGATTTTTTTTTCAAACTGGAGGAAAATCAAAAGTAAATCTGTGCTGTTGTTACCTGGGCTTATAATAGCGTGACCTATGAGGGTTAAAAAAAAAAAAAAAAACTGGTCACCTGGGGGATGGCAATGGAATGTGGAAATACACGCTCTATTTGCCAGCAAACAAGCAGTCCGGGGGGGGGATAATAATATGTTTACACACCAGCATTGTCAATTTTGAATTCAATCCATACAATAAAGTATCATATTAAACTTTGTCAAGGGCTTTTGTGGCTCTACCACTAAAAACATAAAAGCAGAAAAATAAGTAGAAAGTTTTTGTAGCCGTAGCAGGGAAGCTGAGACACAAAAAAATGTGGACCAAAGCAAACCAATGTTCTGAAGCCATTCCAGTGGACTGACCAAGTGAGTGGCGACATGGCTCCTTTTATAAGGAACTATAAAAAGAACGCACACTACCACTAATAATTAACACACAACACTCCTTTGGTACCCCATAACTCGACACTACACACACAGTGAGTGATGTTGACTTTATGGGTGGAAGTGGAAGGATGCGGTTCAGTAAGCACGTTAATGGCAAGCCTAGAAAAATGACGATTTATGATTGGACCATGAGGAGAATGTGCCAAACTAAATCATTCATTTATAGCTATGTGATTTAAATTTTAAAAAAACAATTGTAATGGTTCACAAGATATTTTTTATGGTAATGTGCAGTTTACATTTGATTAAAAACATTACAAAAATATTTACGTGTTTTTTTTTTTTTTTACTGATCTCAATGTGTTTAAAAGTTTAATATTGCTGTGTTCTCTCTTTTGCTCTAGCGCGCCACCCGCAGGAGGTCAAAAGTCATCTCGTTGATGTCAAAGGCCAGGGGAGAGTGGGCGGGGTCGGCCAGGACCTCCAAGCTCTCCGACTGTCCGCGGGTCCGCTTGAGCGCCTCCAGAGTGGACAGGATGAGACAGTACCGCTGTTCCTCTGATGGAGTGTCGGCCCAACGGTGGGGCGGGAAAGAAGACGTGTGGAGCAAGAAAGATGCCGACGACTGGAACACCTTTGCGAACTCCTGCTTCACCTGCGCCTCGTCTTTCTGAGTACGTGCACACACACACACAAAACAATTTAGGTAGGCGAGCTCCCTCTATAGGTGAAACCAAGTACCACACACCTTCTGTGCCCTGCTCATGTTGCTTTCCGCATCCATCCAGGCACTCTGAAAATTTGAAAAAACATTTTTTGCATGTCTAGAAATGTATTTATTATAGCATAAAACTAATCAATTTACAATTACAATGTTACAATTGTATTTTGATTACTTTTTTAACAACATTCAATCTTTTTAAGAGAGGGGCTCTAATTTTGCTCCCTTAAAACATCAGCCTTGAAAACCATTTTATAAATAATAATTACAAAGTGGATACGCACTCTGACCGCATCCAGCAGATCCACTTGGTCCAGCAGGATCGGGAAGGTGGCAACCACGGGACTGAATATCAAATCTGAACAAAAGAAAGTTGAGGAGTGATGCGGAAACCAAAGTGTGTGTGTGTGTGTGTCTTACCTGCGTTCTGCATGGTGGGCCGGTTCACCAGCAGCTCGTCGGCTAGCAGTTGTCTGTACATGGCCAGCAGGGGGACGCAGCTCAGACAGTGCAGCAGCGTGTCGGGGAGGAGGCTGGAGAAGGAAAACGTACTCGCCGATTAGTTACACACACTCGTACGCACGTCAAACCTCTCACCTGAGTTGCGTCTTGATGCGGCTGTTGGGCGTCTTGAACTTGACGATGAGTTTGGATAGTCGCCGCGCTTTGAGCATCTGCTGGAACACGCCAGTCGCAGCTGAAAAGAAAATAACACTTTTAAAGTTCGTTTTTTTATAATACCGTAATTATGATCGGAGCAGGTTTGTGCGTCGCTCTTACATGATCGAGGGAGCAACCCCTCCATGTCGACGTCCTTCTCGTAAGGAGTGCCGCCGCTCACCGGCATCTCGTATGTCCTGTGCAATAACACAATTTAGTCATCAATAAAAAAAAAAAAAAAATGTGGCAGGCTGCTATTGAGTGTAGTGTTATACGAAATATGAAGATACCTGTTCAGGAGTGGATTTCCTGCAGCGTCATTTAGTTTGAGGAAAGCCCAACCGCAGCTCAAGTCGCCTCGCTCGCCTGTGGACTTAAAACACAGCACGGAGCGCTCCTTCAAACGACTGCTCGGCTCAGCGCCTTTGATTTGTGTTTTTCTCATTACGTTGCGGATGAAGGTGACGCCGAGCTCAAAGAGGATACCGAGGTCGGGGCTGTCGGCGTCGCAGCGCAGGAAGCAGTCTCCGTCCAGGAGGGTCGGCAGGATGCCGGTGGTCTGCGACAAACATGGGGTTAGTCAAATGTGAAGTTGCTTAATATCTGTGTGTATTGGGGGGGGGTACCCGTGGAGAGAAAAGCCAGGTCTTGGGGCTCTTGGGGTTGTAGGTGGCCCTCACTGTGTGGATGTTACTCAGCACCTGGAGTGTAACAAAAGCAGGATTTAAAATTTCCAGAGGAATTAACGGATTGATAAAATATCATAATAATGAATAGAATATCTTCGACAAACCCGAGTGCCATCAAAGGCGCAGAGTCGGATGTGTCTGCTAAGGACCTGGACGCCGACCCCGGGTGTGGGGATCCTCTTGCAGCTCCACAGGGAGAAGCAAACGCACGTTCGAGGGTGTCGTGGGCGCACCTGCGTGGCGGGAGGAAACCCGAGAGTGACAGCGGCTCCACGTTACTTGTATAAATACACAGGCAGAAAATGGTCTGATATTTTCTCACCCTGCCAGTGTCAGGATCCAAGAAGAGGTCGCTGAAGGAGAGCTGTGATTGGCTGAGCTGTGGTTGCATCAAATGACTTCCTCTGTATTTGGCGCCTAAAACACAATCATCACGTCGACATTCAACGATGTACTTTCGATCTTGATTAGCGGCTAGTTTAGCAGTTTTGTTTAACCAGATGACACCAACCTTCGTCCGTCAGCAGTTTACTGAGAGTGGAGGGCCTGAACCCGGAAGGGATGGCGCCCATTGCGGAGAGGACATCGGTAGCGTCAATCTGTCACGAGAATCATGCAGGAATTAAAACGAATGTTTTAGAGATGGTGGTCATAAATGATTTCTTGTACCTCGGTTAGAGCCTTTCGTAAAGTGGACCAGTTGGCGTGAGGAGTGTGGCTGTGGAAGAGCAAGTCTGTTTTTCGATGAATGAATAAACAGATGACTTCACAAGGGAAAGAAAACCAAATCAAACCTCTGCTTCTCCTCTTCTTCTTCGCTTTCCTGTTCTTCCGAGTCCTCTCGCTCCTCCTCAGCCTCGTCGGACTCTTCATCTTCTTCCTCCTCCTTGTCGTCGTCGTCACCGAGGACAGAACCGATCTGAATAGAAGAAAAGTGTTTTGATACTGTTGATGTACTATCATTGGATTATGCAGCTGTGCCTAATATTTTGAATGGCGAGCCTGGACCTTGAGGTACGTTCTCGGCACCACTCCTCTGTCGCCTTTGGCATTCTCGGCCAGCCACCAGCCATCACTTGTCTTCTTGAGGATTTTCAACGTGTCACCACGCTGAAGCAGTATTGTTAAATTGGTGAATTTGCTATCATGTTCCAGATTGGAACCAGTTTCAAACCCTTATATAAACACATCACCTCAACTGTCAAATCTCCTTCCTGGTCCCCCTTGAAATCACTAAGCGCCGTGTAGACGCAAGGCTCCGACTGCGGGGGTGCGGTCGACGCCTGACTCTCATTTTTGGGGATGTCCTCCTTATCGGCGGTGTCTTCGTCACTGTCCTCCTCGTCACTTTCTTCAGTTCCGTCCTCGCCATCTTCATTCTGGGCTTCACTGCGAATGAAAAGGACTTTTTTTTTTTTTTTTTTTTTTCTCCGAGAATGGCCTTTGGAAATTATACCATGAAAGCTATGGACCTTGTTGATGGCTCCGTGCTTGGTCCCGGTGGCGAGAGCTCCACGGAGAGTTTGTTCAGCTGCTCCAGGACGTTGTGCAGTCGTCCTTGCTCGTCTCGTTTTCTCTGGTCGTAGTTGCCCACAGGAGCAATCTCATCGGCCTACAACGTACACCGCTACTTTTAAATGTCTTGCAGCAAAGTAACCTGAAGACACTTCATAAAAATGTCACCTTGGTCAGTTTTGTCAGATGTTTCAGTGTTTTCTCTGCAGATATCTGAAGGTCTTGGCATCTTTAAAATTGGACACTTTTAGACACAAAACACAAATTTAAATGTTGAATAGTTCTAAAAGGATGAGAAGTTCACCTTCTAAAGGACTCCTCTTTGGTTTCCACCTCACCCTTAACATCTTTCAACAGACTCTCCAGCTGGGAACAAAGAATACAAGTGAATCATTTATACATAGGACTAAAATGTGTCATTTAAACAACAAAATATGGGCAACACTTAGCTTTTAAAATGTCTGGGGTTGCATTATTGCCAAAATATTCTCCTGAAGTGGAGCGAAAGCTAAAGCTAGCTGGTGACTGACGTGTTTAGGAACACCCCCCTCGAGTTTAACGTCATAAAAGTCTGCGTTTTCGATGACAAACCTTCCCCCTCATGTCGTCCACCTCTCTGTGGACCACCTGCAGGGGCCCCTTTCCCTTGGATGGCATTTAATCGTCCTTTTTAGCGACCATAATTTTAATTTCTGTGCATGCCGGCTAGCGGCTAGTGACGCCGTGCGGCCATTGGTCAGCTGGTCGCTTAGCAACAAGGGTCTACTTCCGGGTAGTGTCGCTTCATATTCAAAACAAAATTTTAACTGTTCGACCACTTTCACCAGTCTACAGTTAATTTTGGCGTGCGAAGGTAAACCTAATGTAAAAAAAAAAAAAACTAAATTAGCTTTGTGTAACTACTCCGATGACCTTCACCGGGCGTATCGTGCTTGTTGTGAAACGCGTTGCCTTCTGGAACAGCTCGTTATCTTTAAACGGTCTAAACTCAGCACAATATATAATTAAAATAATTTTAGTCCAAACTATGTGCATTAAATGTTCAAGTCAGTTTACGCAGTTTAGTATGTTCTGCACATTCAACAACACTCATCTACTTCTATCCCGTGAGAACGAATTTATTTTAGTTAGAATCCCCACGCGTTTTTTTAGACAGTGAACGCAACAAACACATGTTACTTTCTTCTGCATAGCATTATGTCATTTCGGTGTCATGGCGGCTCCCGTGGCCCTCGTCCAAGGTGCAAGCCGGGGTCTGGGACTGCAGTTTTGCAAATACATTTTAAAAGACAAACCCCCAGCGAGTGTCATAGCAACGTGTCGGAACCCGGACGGGGCCACGGAACTGCAGGGCTTGGTCGGACAACACCCGAACCGGCTGACGGTGCTTCAGCTGGACGTGAATCACGAGGAGGACATCCGCAAGGCAGCTGAGCGGGTGAAGAAGAGCTTTGGTCGGCTTGATTTGATGGTCAACTCGTCTGCTCTGCTTCACCCCTCCGGGAAAGGAGAGACGAGCCTGAGGGATGTTTCTGCACAAGTATGCCATTCACTTGTAAAAAGAAGCACCAAAAACAGTTTTTATTTAACTTGCTCATTAAGAAGTGCTTCCATCAAACTTCTAATTATCCCCCACTTCACATGTTACTCCTCAAACTATGTTCTGCGATCAGCATGTTTATTTTTACTCCTGGTTTTCTCTTTTCAGGGCATCATCGCCACCTTGACCACAAACACGGTGGGTCCGCTTGTGATGGCCAAGTACTTTGCTCCACTCCTGCAGAAGGGCGGAGGTGGCTTCGGTCAACAACCAACAGACCAGGCTAAGCGGCACAGCGGCATTATCGTCAACGTTACTGCCAAAGTTGGCTCCATTGGCGACAACGGTAACATAAGAACCATTACATGTTCTACAATATGTTTGAATACACGTGATATACATATTTTTTTAACCTGAAGGTCTTGGCGGCTGGTACAGCTACAGAATGTCTAAAGCGGCTCTAAACATGGCCACAAAAAATCTTTCCATTGAGCTGGGCCGAAGTCGACCCAAGGTAATTTAATCTTATTTGCATTTATACATCAGTAAAATACCAGTGGCCTACCAAATGATGCTGTATCCTACCCCCGCTAGGTGGTATGCGTTTCCTTGCATCCAGGAACATTGGACACCGACTTGTCTAAGCCGTATCACAAGAACGTACCCGAAGGGAAACTTTTCAGCACGGAACGTTCTGTGGAGTACCTGATGGGCATCATAGAAGCACTGGATGTGGAAAAGACAGGTAACGCCTACAGCTGGGATGGAACTCAACTGCCCTGGTAGCAAAAAGTAGGAAGAACAGGGACTCTTTATATATTAATCTAAGTAATGGGATTGACAATATTCATTTGAGCAAGACATTATGGTGTGATGTGATTTTCATATATCTAATGTAAAGTTGTGCTCTTGAATTTAGATTTGGATAAATTTGAGAAATATTGGCAAATGACCACTCTCTTTATTTCATCAAATTCTGCAAACTAATGATGTTAAACTAAATGTTATTGTGCATTATTTCCCTTTTATATGTTTACAGATGCTTTTTTATACTATTATAGCAGTAGCCTATTTTTCAACTGGTTATTGCTCACTTTTCTTCCAATATATTACAGTACAGTAGGCGCTGTCCAATGTGTCTTACCCCAACCCACCGCCAGATGGTGCAAAAGTACCTTGTGAAGAATTGAGCTGGGTAAAAACGCAGGCCAAAAAAAAAAAAAAAAAAAAAATTCTATCTTTCCCGACATCATGAACTGCTGCGTTTGCACGACACGCCTGCAAAAATCACAGATCATCTTATTTGTTTTTAAAACATTCAAATACTTTGTCACGGTAGCTTATGAGCTGTCATTTTATCTCTTAATCCGCGCGTCTTTTCTGCAATTGTACTTTGCATTGTTGCGTTGAGGCGATCGATATGTAATTATGCTGTGGCGTGCAATAAAAGCAACATGTCGTGACTGTGTGTTGACAGCCGGCTTTGTGCACATCAGTCGTCAGTCCGGTATGTGGAGGGGAGGGGGAGCACTCCACGCTGCACAAGGGAATGACAGCGGGTCTTTATAAATAAAGACCCCCCCCCACCCCACCCCCCAGCTGCACACTCCCTGTCTGCTTGCGTGGGCTAACACACCCCCCGCTTAAAAAGTGGGCGAGGGGAGGAAGAGTGGACTCAGTTGTACGTTTTGACACGGTTGGAAGAAAGAACCGGTCCAAGGAGGTTAACGGGTTTTTTCCGCGACTTCGCTCGGTGACGTCGAAGACGACGCGGAGTCGTTCGGTCCGTCGCCCGCTTTTCGACGCGCTCGCGAATGTAGGGAAATGACCGCGAGTGACCTCGAAGCGACTGCTGTGTTGTTTTCAAACGATTTGCACGTTTTATCTTAAAACAATAACATGCACCCGTGATAAAGGTTTTGACCTGTAGGAGGGGTTCGGTTGGGTTCATTTGAGAGGACGGAACGGCTGTCACTACGGGGCTGGCTAAGGCTAATTTAGATCCCGTGTTAGCTTCGCCGCCATTCAATTGCTTAGCCGAAGCTAAGCTAATTTAGCACTTCCCGGCACCCGTAGATGCTTCAGCGAAACTAGGCCAGTTTCTCCGTTTTTTAGCGACTCTCTTCCCCCCTTGTAGAGGCTAGACTGGCGTAGCTATCGTTGCTGCTATGGATAAAGCAAAATCAGTGATGGACAAAAAGGGGGCGTCGGGACCTTTTTGCGTCAGCAACGGCCCGAGTCAGAGGAGCTACAACGGGCACATCAACAGCAGCACCAGCAGCAGCAGCGGCCAGTATGACAACAATCGCCATATGCACCGAGGGGAGAAGGTGGAGTGCAACGGCTCGCCGGCCAAGAAGAGCCGGCTACGGAGAAGGACCGAGTCGATGAGGCGGCACAGACCCCGTAAGTGTGAGAGGAAATGTTTGGTGCATGAAGTCAGGATGTTTACACATCAATGAAACATCTTTTTTTTTGTCATTTTAAGTTTTTAAAAAAAATCAAAATAACATTTATTTTATATACGCTGTGGTTAAATATTCACAGTTTTCTCCATCTCGTTTATTGACGGGCGATGTCGCCTTTTCGGCTCCTATATACGTCGACTGCGTTAGCCGCGTTCTGATTGGTCGACAGCCGGCGGTGGAAAAGCTCCTGATAAGTGGGCTTGGCTTGAAGCGGCCAATCAGCGCTCGACTCTTGTCTCCAGGCTGGCGTATGAATGGGACAAGACCACGCCCCCTTTATTTACTCAGGGCAACGTGAGTGAAAAATCACCCTGCTAAAAACTTTTATCAGTGCAGGATATTGAAAACTGTCAGAGTGAGCATCACACTGGGATGCTTTGCAGTTTTGGTAGTCATACGTGACATTTCTTTTTTTGTTTTATTTGGTGAGCTGATATTTTGCCTCATTATGAAGCTGAGAGATCAGAAGAAACCTGGTGAGTGTTAATTTGTAATATTTCCACACATTTTTTATTGCATCTGCGCTAGGTATTTCTCACCTCTTTAATATTTAACCCACGTTTAATCTAATAACTTTACAGGGTTTAAAGTCTCTTCGGTATGACGCTGCACATATCTTCGAGATGAACAGAGAACAGCTTGTCGTAACAAAACCAGTCGTTATTGTTCAGCCGGCAGAGATTAGCTGCACGTTTAGGGACTTGGTGATAACTGTAGACTGTCAACATTCCTAACTTAAAGGGGGCGGAGAATGTGGGGTGTGTGCATCACATTTTTTTTGTTTCCATTCTCAAGGAAACTCCAGTCACGTTGTGTCTTTTTCAGATTACTCCTGATCCCCAATTTATTTCCTGTGAAAATGATTTGATATCCAAGCGGGTTTTTAAACTTCGTCAAACTGAGGTAGAAATGTGACTGTTGCCCTGAAAATTATTTACTTCTTGTGTGACACCCCATTTCACATGATTTATTGGTTCACATAAAGATTTGCACTCACCAAGCCAATTTTATCGATAATAATAATATGAATAAGAAATGAGAAGCATGAGAAATAATTGCTTAATAAACAATGCAGAAGACCAGAGCATTCCCAATGTATACAAAATGGACTTCCTGGTGATAAATGATGGTTTCAAGAAGATTAGCGATGGGTGTGCATCACGGCAAGCTGTGATCAGCCGGCAAACATGTCGCTCTTACGTAATAGTGGTTGCGGGGTCCCGCTTGCACACCCACCTCCTTTTTTATGGTCATGTTATCTTTGGATGAAGGCCAGTCAGCCGTCCCGATGAACCCGAATGCCACTCAGATCCTTTCGGCGGCAATGTGTGTCCCCTCGAGCGTGTGATTTTTTAACCCCGTTTGTTTCCTGCTCCACTTTTAAGCACAAAAGCCCTTTATTTTATCTCACAGCATCAGCCTTAGGCTGTTTAAATGGCTCAGTATGAAAGAGGAAACTTTATTCTTTTGACCTTTTCTGAAAAGTCTGTAAAATGACACCGGAAAACAATCGCTATTCATACAAACCAGCAAAATAAAATGACTCACACGGATGTAATATGCATGCCAGGCCAGTAGGTGGTAGTGTCAGTATTTATGGATGATGCAAATCAACAGCAATGAAATAATAAATAATTTGGAGAACAGGACCTAAAATTGGTTTTATTTGTAAGTGCAAATTTGGAGTGTAATTAGAATGGCCGCTTCACCCTCGGGTCATGTTGGAACACTCAAGAAGTGGATGAATAATTTCAATTGGTTTGGGGAAAAAGGTGTGTCTGTTCAAAGTTCCAACAGTAAAAAAAAAAGTTGCTTCATAAAGTTAAATGTCAACCAAGCCCGAATCTAAACGTGACGAATGCTAAACTTCATGTACGTCACTTTAATCAAACTTCTTTGGTTTTCTTATCACATGAGTCAAGTCAAAGAGTTAGTTAATTAAAAAGTACAGAGAAAAAAAAAAAACACGTTCATGCCAAGAGGCTGATCAGTAAGCATTGATATAATATGAATCACTTGAGTACTGCTTGTACAGACACACACACACACACACACACAGTCCTTTTAACAACATGAACGTAAGTGTCGCCCATTTCCGAATCTTCTCCCTTGTCATGTTGACCCTTGGCTTGATGACAAAGCGTGCGTGCAGGTGATAAGCGTGATAAATCAGTTTTTGGTTGTTCTTCAAACAAGTTATATTGTGGATTTAGCTGCTTGATTAACTCAATCATAAGCAAGCAACACTGCGGGATTTTAAAGTCAACAATAAAAATGTCTATTGAAGATTTATTGAATGAAAGGTAAAAAGTCATTTAAGTTTATTATTGGATGCTGTTGTGTTATTTGGGGGGGGGGGGCTCATGTTTACAGACCGTTTAGCAGGTCAGTGGGTGAGGGGGCAGTCGAACAAGAGTCGAGGTGACCCGGCCGGGTTTAGAAACGGAACACGGCTCATCCAGTGGCGGCGTCACGAGCAGGAGGTGTGTGACAAGGTGGAAAAAAACATCTCCTGACTGCTCTGTTTCCGTTATGGTGATCATATGGAAAGGGAGTTTCCAGAAACTTTTTCAAATTAACACCTGTAGTTCCCGAAGCCCAAAAAGTTTCCGTTGCTCCAATATTGACATGAATCAAGTTGATGAGTCAATTCGACCTGTTCAGAACTGCAAGTAGTAGCAACTCGACTCTTTCATCATTTTCTGGGTTCATGAACGAAAGATTAAATTAGACCGCGTAAAAATATGAATAAGAGAGAAGCGTAAAATCAACTTGGAGGTGGCGACGGAAAAATGGAGGAAGATTGATGGCTATATGAAAGTGTCTGTCTCCATGCCAACCCGCGCAGTATGTTCTCGCCAACCGGACGAGCAAGTTGCGCTCCTGTTACCCACCGTCACCTCCCTCCCGTGTTATACGACGACAATACGTTACACGATCGCCTTTTGTTATGGCGGAGCTCCAAAACAAATGACGCGTCCTCCTTTTGTCTCCCGGTAGCGTTCCCATGGTTCGGGATGGACATCGGCGGCACGCTGGTCAAGATGGTCTATTTTGAGCCGGTGGACATCACAGCGGAAGAAGAGCAGGAGGAGGTGGAGAACCTCAAGTCCATCCGCAAATACCTTACCTCAAACGTGGCCTATGGTAAAAAAAATATATAAATACTGACTTGACAGAAATTAGCGTAAACGACGTCCCCTCTTCCAGGCAAGACAGGTGTGCGCGACGTCCACCTGGAGTTGCGCAACCTAACCATGTGCGGCCGCACGGGCAACCTGCACTTCATCCGCTTCCCCACGCAGGCCATGCCGCTCTTCATCCAGATGGGCCGCGACAAGAACTTTTCCAGTCTCCACACCACGCTCTGCGCCACCGGCGGCGGCGCCTACAAATTTGAGGAGGACTTCCGCTCCGTGAGTGTTACCTCACACACACACACACACACATACTTCCATGTCCTCACATTGAAACGTGTTACCCAGATGGCCAACCTGGAGCTACTGAAGCTGGACGAGCTGGACTGCCTGATCCGCGGGCTGCTGTTCATGGATCGGGTGGGCTTCAACGGTCACCCGGAGTGCTACTACTTCCACAACCCCTCGGACACGGAGAGCTGCGTCAAACAGCAGTGCACGCTGGACAACCCTTTCCCCATGCTGCTGGTCAACATCGGTTCCGGCGTCTCCATCCTGGCCGTCTACTCCGAGGACGACTACAAGCGTGTCACCGGGACCAGGTCAGTGCATTTGATCGCTTTATTAGGGACAGCTACACAAATGAGATGGGAAAAGCTCTGATTTTGTCTTAGAAAGCTTCAATGTGCTGATTCTCAAAGTGTGGGGCTCCCCCTGGTGGCCCTTCAAAGTATTACTAATAATTGAAAAAAACATTTAAAGTGTAATCCTACATTTTAGGACAATTAAAATGTTTTATGTGCTGCCAAGAAAATACCTTTTTGGCTTAATGTCTATTTTCGATATAAAATTAATTCTATGATTATGATGTAGTATTGCCAATGCGGTATTTTGTATTATATAATAAAGATTTGGTAGGAACACCTCAAAATGGCTTTTGAGATTGAAAAAGATAACGTATCCCCTTAACTGTGAAATGAGTGACTGCTAAAGCTGCTTTGTCACCAAGAAAACATGATAAAGGTGAACATAGTTAACATATTTTGGCCACTCATCTTTATGTAACATCTCCTTGCATTATGCAACAAATAAGATCAGATGAAAGATATTTTTTCCATATATTTTAAATGACAGTAGTATTAGTAATTGTAAATCTATTTTATTGATATAAACTGTGACACCCCACCCCCCCCAGTCTGGGAGGTGGTACATTCCTCGGCCTTTGCTGCCTGCTGACGGGCTGCGAGACGTTTGAGGAAGCTCTGGAGATGGCGAGCAAGGGCGACTCCACCAACGTGGACAAGTTGGTCAAGGACATCTACGGCGGCGACTACGAGCGCTTTGGTTTGCAGGGCTCGGCCGTGGCGTCCAGGTGAGTTGAGTGCAACCACAGAAAACCGAAGCGCTTTCCAATCTCGATATAATAATTAGGAAGCTAATTCTGCAAAATCTGCAACTCACTTCAACATACACTCTTAAGCATCAAGCAAACTCAATTCATATTGAGCAAGATTACAAATGGAAATGCAATTTTTTTTTAAGATTTCAAGGTACACAACTCAGACCTTTTTCCTGTTAATCTGCATTCAGCTCAGATCAAAGGTTAAGCCGTAAAGCAAAAGTTTGACCAAAAGAAGTCGTTTTTATCTCCCGCCGTTATCTGTTACCGTGTCAAAAACAACACACGCCATCACACGGAATATGATTTTCTTCAGTTTCGGTCACATGATGGGCAAAGAGAAGCGCGACACCATCAGCAAGGAAGACCTGGCGCGGGCCACGTTGGTCACCATCACCAATAACATCGGCTCCATCGCGCGCATGTGCGCCGTCAATGAGGTAATTGTGGGGAAATTCACAACAATGAATCTTCCAAATGCACGACTTGTGACTTTCTGCGCTCGGTGAGCTTCTTTACAGTGTTGTCTTGTGGCAATGGCGATCAAGCAGCATTGTACAGGGCTATCACGGCACGCAGAGCCGCAGCAAACGAATCGTACCATTGGTACAGTTGTTGAATTTTCACCTGTTTTCATATTGCTTTTGGAGATCCATCCATTGCCCTGGATGTGCTCCTCATTCCTCAATCTGCTCTTGAATTAGCTCACCCACACCACCATGTGGCGAGGAAGTGGCATTGACACATGTACTATATATACGCATATAAACTGCATCAAACTTTTATTATTGCTTCGATAGTAACACGATTTTTTTTCTTTGCCTGACAGAAAATCGAGCGTGTGGTGTTTATGGGCAACTTCCTACGCATCAACACGGTGTCCACCAAACTGTTGGCCTACGCTATGGACTTCTGGTCCAAAGGACAACTGCGAGCGCTCTTCCTAGAGCACGAGGTAAGAAGTCACATTTTAACAACATTAACTCTTATATAAGTACGACTTGCTCTCAAGCATTCCAAAACATGTTTAAACATAACACAAGGCAACAAAAGACACAAAACTTGCACCGCTAGCTAACAAATGAACCAAAACACATTTGGCCGGTTTCCCTCAGGGTTACTTCGGAGCCGTCGGTGCTTTGATGGAGCTTCTCAAGACGACCGAAGACCCATGAGTGGCCTCTCGCCCTCCAACGCTGTGATGTCATCAACTCTGGAAAAGCTGCGAACGCCGCAGAGGCTGCTAAAGGAATTATTACTACAAGACACGAGGAGAAAGCAAGAGGAACTGGGGAGAAGCCATCGGGTGATCGCATGTACATAGCCTTCAAAGCGTAGAGGTTGTAATCACTAATTTATGCTAATTGACTTCTTGCCTGAGTTTTTGATGATGAGCTACTGTAGCATCTGCACCCCCCTGAAGAGGGAGCGTCTATTTATGATAAGAGGAACTCAAACAGAGGATTAGCCAACATGTGGCTAAGATCATGCAAAGGTTGCCCCTCTGTGGTCAAATAGGAATGTCATTGCCTAAGGCCTTTTTGCTTTTTTCGTTTCGCTCTGTGTGGACCAACCTTACGTCTTCTTCCGAGCTACGCTTCAGGTAGCATCTCTTCCGCATGTCTTCGCCTTGTTTATCGGCCGTTTCTCGTCACCCACTCGGACCAAGACGTAGATGTCCGTGTCCTAATATTTATAGACCTGTCGCCAAACCAATGTCCAGCAGTTAACAAAACGGTCAAGCCAACGAGAATGGGAACACGAGCAGGAAGTAGAAAGCCCGCCAAAGTAAATCATAGTAACCATGGCCTTCTGCATCCATGCTAAAAGTGCAGCTAACCATTGAGCAGCTCGCGCAAATTGCTAACCAAGTAGCTAAAGGTTTGGTCAGTCATCCTGTTAAAGCGACTGCAATGGGAACAAAACCTGGAAGTCAACAACACTAAACATGGCCTTCAGTGTCCACTTGACCCGAAATGCTAAAAGTGGACCATCTCAAGCTCCTCTGCCACTTTCTTACGCCTTCTTGTCACGGTTCTTTGTGCTATCTACCCTTTTGTTAAATACTGTTGAAATATTATCATGGACCCTCTTTTTAGAATTTTAAATTAGCTCGAGAATTGTTTTTTTTATCAAATTGTTTCCCTCCCAGGTGGTTGATTTGGTCAGGTCTGAATCCAGGAAACAGTTTTGCGGAACTCCGCTAAAGAAATCAACCATTTTCCTTACACCTTCTGTCTTCTCTGTGCCACCTCATCCAAATACTTCTGTAATGTCTCTTGACAACACATTCTAGCGTAATTTTTTAGCATTTAGCATTAGCACTTACATTTGTTTTCATCAAACTGTAGTTCTTACCCCCTACTGGTATAGTTCATTGGTCTTGTAAGAATTTTATTATGAGCCAAAATTTTGTGATAATCACCGCGGTAGTTAGCATTAGCATAGCATCTTTGGCAGGTCAAGACGTACCCTTAAAAATGCACCCGGCTAACTTGACGGTACTCCACGGCCTTGCTTGATTATCCAATTTCAGTTTGTTAGCGCTAGTGGAACGTCTCAAAGGTTTCACACCTGTTAACCATCAGCCAGAAACTGATAAAAAAAAGAACTAACCAACAGATTCTCTTCACTGCTTTTTACTTTTTTGTTTTTTTTGTGGTACTGGTTGCCTTGGTGGCGCTCGAGCGTGTCCTCGAACCCCGACCCCTGTTTGCATCCATGCCTTCATGTTGTAACCTCATACGTGTTCCTCACGTTGTTTTTCACTTCAGTGTCTTTTGCTGTTGCACACAAAGAGTCCTCAAAACCGTTTGTAGCAGAGCCGTAACGGACGATCCTTACAAACGTTGGCAACCTAACCTTTTTACTCATCTGTTACGGCTCTGACGCTAACTCCGACGTGTATGCAATCGTTGTCGGTGTGAAAAGTGAGTCAGGTCTTCCCAACCCGGTCCCACCGCCTTCCCGGCCTTACGCAATCTCGCCTTTGTTACGGCTCTGATACTACCTCCAAAGCCGGAATATTGCCGAATAGATTTTTTTCCCCTCATTCCATGTCAGCGCTGTAAACCCCACTCTTGTTACGCAGTGGTACTAAAATTTGAAAAACCTCAACATTCATCGGATACTGTACATACAACTGGATTGTTTTATTGGATTATTCTTGTTATTAATATTTAATTGTTTGTTTGTTTTCATGTTGGTTTACAAGTTCTGTAAAGACTGCGAGCATGTGGTGCATCGGAACCGCAAAATGTCTTCCCAGGCGGCCATTTTGTGGTTAAAAACACCAAGTACACTACAGATTATTTATGGTTAATATATAATGTAAAACTCGCAGGGTTTTTCCTAGCTCAAATTGAGGCTGAGGTGGTCCCACTCTGATCAAGTATTTACATTTATTTTTATTTTTAACATTTCTTTAAACACACCACCTGCCTTCATAGATACTTCAAATACTTGTGCGTATTTTCTTAGACACATTGGCAGTAGGCAAGAAAATTATTTTAGCAGTATTTCATTTATAAATAAATGGTGGTTGGGGAATAATTAGTTTTCATGATGTCAGTGCCCTAAATTAGGAGATGGACACCTCAAAGTCTTGTGCTGGAAAAATCCTGCAATTTAAGGTACAACTTATACAAGCTCTTGATGATTTAATGTTAAATAATAACGCTAACAAATTATTTAATTTTTAGTGTTTCTTTTCCTATCAAACCTTAAGATCTGTGATTATTTGTGTTAGCAACAATGCTAACTCAAAAAAGTGCTGGGACCATGCCTATATTACAAAAATAACTTTTGCCCATGCGCTACTTGGCTATGCAGTTAGCATCCTAATATATGGAAGCAGTCTGAGCATTTATTTGATAAACTTGATATCCATTTAAGGTCCATGTACTTTGACCTTTGCTAAAAAATGGCCAGTTGGATATGCAAACCTGACAGTAAAAAGAGAGGTCCTGCTGATTTTTAATTGTTTGCTATTTGAGGCGTTTTTAATTTTTTATTTTTACCCATTCAACACCAGTTAGAGTGGACAAATGTTTCACGATGAGCACTTTGTATCTGGGTCGACCTCGCTTGTTGTGACTTTATTGCCTCTTGCACAACTTGAGAAAGATTTTACTTTTTTTTTTTTTTTTTTTCCTTGTTGGTTGTCATAAAAACATCCCGTTGACCAGTCCAAGCCTTTAAACTAGTGATACTGAGGAGAAAACGTTCATTTAAATGATTGTCTGAAATGCTTGATATGTTTAATTCGTTGTGTATGTGTATATATAGACAAAAGAATTTTTTTTTTTTTGTAAATATGAATAATAATGATCTATCCGACACCAGCAATTTTTCTCTCATTTTAACTAGGCAAGCTTTCACATACATCGTCTGTATTGTAATACGAGTGATAGAGACACTAATTGACAATAGTGAAAAAAACATGAGCGATGCGAGCAGTGTCTCTGGAAGTATGACGATATCCTACGATTATTTCAACGATACAAATCGGTATCATGATACATAATTTATATGATTGGGTGGGGAAAAATAGAGTATAATAAGTCAATAGGAGTTACAAGGGAAAATGCACGATATTTTTATTCACTGTTCAAATTGTGTCAAATACGGTGATTGCACGAGAAATTCATCGTAAGAAAACGACATAAGATTGATTGTATATATATGGATCCATATAAAAATACCAGTGTGATATAATGGAAGGAAACTAATTACTAAAAATGAAATCTTATCGTTACAACTAATGAACTAATGAAATCAGTAGTTTGACGATACAGCTCCACACAAATTCAATTTTAGCATTTATTTTGGGTAATGTAAATTTGACATGCTTGTGAAAGCTGCCGCTGGTTGTTTCGTCATTTCTTCTGCTTTTAACACAAAAAAAGAAAGAAAGAAACTATGCTATGTGCAATGCGTATGTAATGGTGTGAATAACACTTTTTCTCAAAAGGAATAAAAGTGAAACTGGATGAATTCTTCTCAGTGTTTATTCACCCATTGTGGCCTTTCCAATACCAACCATATTTTGTTCTTTATTTATTAATTTTTTTTTTTTCAACAATAATTTCAGCAAGCTAACTTTTTTCTTTGTTTGAAGCATGCTTAGCAGGAGTCAAAGTTAAGGTCTGATAAAACGGCTAAGCTAATGACAACGCACACAGTATAATGGGGTGTTGTGCAGAATGTAGGGATTCTCCTCCCACTTTCTCACTGACACACACACACACACACACACACACACACACACAGATATATGTTGTTTGCTCAGCTACAAGTGTTGCAGAACACCGCGGTGTGACAGCAGGCCCAGCGAGACTGCACTCCTCAAGGTCTCTGGAGGTGTGATGCCGGGAAACTGTAAGTTAAAAAACAGCTATTGTTATTCATATAAAGTTTTTATTATTATTGTTGTTAAGTGAGGTTTTTTTTTTCCAAGGCTAATTTGAACACTTTGCAAACTTTTTGCAAAAGTAATGCTCACTTTTTGCTGTGTTGTAATACTGTGAGGTGTTACACATTTGCTAGGATTTCTTTTTTTTTTTTAACCAACACTTGTTAATCAGCAAGTGTTTTTTCCACAGTTTTCTTGGTAACTAATTCATTATTTTGCACCTAGTAGCTAGATTTATATTAGCTTTCTGGTTCTCTTTCAGTATGTAACAAAATCCTAGTTTCAAGTCGAATAAGTTTGTTATTTTTTCTCCTAGACAATTTCTTTTTCCTTGTCCTCCTGTGGGACAAAATCAGGAGAAGTTAATATTTGTCTTCAGACGGCTGTACTAAATAATTTCATTTAATTTTGATTTTGATAATGGGATTCAGTATATATTTAGTATTTAGATTTAGCAAGATTTATTACCAGGTTGACTTTGGGTAACTAGATTTCTTGGCTTTAAATTGGTAGCTGTATTGTATATTGCTTTATATATCTTGGTTGGCGAGATTGAAATTAGTATCTTGAAAGGTGTGCTACAACTAGTTGGCAAATTAGCTAACTAGCTTCGACTTACATTTATTCATTTCAACATGGGCGCTAGTTTTAGGTTTGTAAAATACAGATCGCTGGTTAGATTTACATTAGAACGAAGAACGTTTTCTTATTAGTTTCATCTTATTTACCCGTTTGATGCATATAAAAAAGTTTCAATGACCCAAGCCTGAAATGAAAGAAAGTCAGCCATTTTGTTTTTCAGAAATGGTCAGGGATTGTACCTCAGCAAACATGCCACTGTCTGAAAATATATCTAGACATATGGTCAAGTGCAAATTGCTAAACTTTTGTTTCCCACATCATCTAATCTGGGCAGATCATTGTCTCAAAAGAAGTCCTTGTGTGTGTCAGTGTAAGCAGCCTCCACGCCAGCTGTGCTCTATTTGCGTTGCGGCCTTTCAGAAGAACTCACATCACGCATGAGCTCCAAGAATCCACAACAACACACGTGCACGTGTGACAACTCAACATAAAAGCAAGCATGTTGGAAAAGGATTTAATGCTGTGATGAAAGTGTTAGCTACAGTGGAAGGGTCAAAGTTCACTTTTTTTTTTTTTGCTTTGTCATCTTTAGCCTCAAAATGTTACCCATGCAGTAAAGTTCAAACTTGTGTCGATTGACAGAAGTGCTGAAGACAAATTCTGCAGACGTTGTACTTCATCTTTAAAAACAAACACCAAAAATTATCAAATGTACTTTATGGGGAAAGCCAAGTCAGATAAATTGTGAGACAAGCTACCAATTCAAAGCTAATAAAGCTAGTTAGCGACCAAGCGGAAGCTAGCTTAGCTTTTAATGTAAATATAGCTAGCTAAAAGATATGTTAATTTAGCTGATGAAGAAAAAAGTACTATAATAATAATAAGAAGAAGAAATTCCATCAAATTAGTTATGTGGTTGTCTGTTTCTGTAACTTTACCTCCTAAGTGTCAAATCTCCTCATAAAAAAGACAATGAGTGTGCACTTGTTTTTCAGATAAAAATAGACCGCTGCACAAATTCGTGGAAAGGGCGTCAAACTTCAAAGTATTGATACTGTATTGTTTGTTTGTGTGGGTCAGTGATAAACCGTAATCTCGTCCATTCTTGCTAGCCGCTAGGTTGTTGCATAAGTCTCTCGCCGTATCGCTTGCTAGTCCTTTATGCTTTTATCCTTTTATTATGTCAGCTTTATTTATGCTTTTATCCTTTTTTTTTTATGATTTTGTCATATATGTCGTATAGGCCGCACTCTGTTGAAACTTGATAAAGACTTCCGTGTCCAAATCCTGCCCAATATGTGACACTTGAAAGGAGGATGAATAAAGTCAATGCAAAATGAAGCTAATGAATTAACAACTGGAATGTTTGTGTGTATGTGTGTCAGAGAAGCTAAGGGCGAAGGGGCCACTGATGACAACTAGGCCCGTAATTGGTCGGTAGCCATGGCTGTCAGCGCGCAGGAGAAGGCTCGCCCGGGCCGCGGCCAGGCGACCGAAGAGGGCGGCTGGGGGTGGATGGTTGTTGCGGCCTGCTTCCTTGCAACCATCTGCATACGTGCAGTCACCAGGTGTGTTTGCATTGCGTTCAAATTTAAAAAGTATATATTTCTTTAACATCGCCATAGTTGTAACTTTATTACCACCACTAAATTCACTTCGCAGGAGTACATTCCTAAACAGCTTAGTGTTTTGTTTTTTTTAATCCACTAAGACTCTAAATTCCTCATGAGGTATTTCCATGTTGACATTTTTGTTTTTTTGCAAAGTCAGCACAATTCCCGGACTCAAAGTTATACGGCCTATGTTGATTTTGTTGAGGAACACGTGTGATGCTGCTTTTCCAGAAGTGGTCGATCTCCTTTTAAACCCGAAAATAAAGGCGTCAATGAGTGGCAGGTGTCTTTGATGACCTCATTTTTGACTTGTCCTTATCGTCCACAGCGGGCTAGCAGAAGAAATGACATTATATAAGCGTGCTTATGCAAGGCTCAATATAAGCAAGGCCTCACAGTTTGCGCACTTTCTGACCTCACACGTTGCTGAGTACAAACAAAACGTGAAAGGATAGCATGCAATGAGGAAACAATACTGGTGCTGTGCTTACAGAAATAAATCAAACAACACATCAAAATTAAAATATTATATTTGATATTGGTCTGTCAGTACTGTGCTTTGAAAGACATTGGTATTTAATACTATTTTTGATACTCATGCGTGACATCAAGGATATTTCAAAACACGTTAAAATATTAGATAAAACAGAAATCTTTTATTAGCCTGTACGAGCGGTTAAAATTGCCTCCTATAAAGTCTGCCTAGCAACAAGCTACAAAAAAAATCCCAGCAGTTAAATTGATCTAAATGACTGCTCAGGGGATTGTTGATGGACCAGTATCAATAAAGGTTCCTGTGCTATATTTATTTTTTTAAATTAAGAATGATGATGTCCACTGTCCCTGTGTCCAGATGTGTTTCCTTGTTCTTCGTGGAGTTTCAGCTGCACTTTGAGCGAGATTATTCCACCACGGCCTGGATCCACAGCCTCATTGATTGCACCACTATGCTCTGCGGTATTACAACACATCATTTTTATTTGAAAAGTGATTTAAAAACAAAAAAGTATTTTAGCTTGCTTAATTCAGACATGTGTTTCCAGCACCTCTGGGTGGTTTCCTTGGCAACCGCCTATCATGCAGAGCCACAGTGATGCTGGGGGGCCTCTTGTCCTCGGTGGGTCTGGTCATCAGCTGCTTCGCCTCCAGTCTGGAACATCTCTACGTCTCGCTGGGCATCCTCACAGGTACGGCCTCCGGCGTCAGGTATTGTGTTGTCTTGATACTTGATTTTTTTTTAGGTTTGGGCTTTGCTCTGAGCTACACTCCTTCCATCGCCATGGTTGGCCGCTACTTCAGCAAGAGGAAAGCTTTGGCGTACGGCATCGCCCAGTCTGGTGGGGTCCTCACTGTGTTTTCCCGCCTTTCCACCACTCGGCTCTGTCATTATCGTCACATTCTGCCATTCAGGCAGCGGCATCGGGACCTTCATCCTGGCTCCGGTAGTTCAGCTGCTCATCGAACGTTACTCGTGGAGGGGGGCCATGCTGGTCTTGGGGGGCATTGTTTCCAACTTGTGTGTGTGTGGAGCCTTGATGAGGCCGGTGGTGGAGTCCAGCCAGAAGCAAAGGTGGGATGGCTATGAAAAACCTGTTAGGCCATTTGGAATACCTTGGATTGAAATAAACCTGAATAATACTTGATTTCCTTATAAAGGATGCCAGATGAATCCAACAAGGAAAAAGAAGAAACCAAAGAAGTCCCAACAAAGATGCCAGAAATCAGCACGCTCGGCTACAGTGAAGGACTACTGATTGCTAACAGAGCGCTGAGAAACTGCCAACTGGAGAACAACAAGCTAGCCAAGGTTGACAAGCTAGCTCAGGCTAACATGCTAGCCTTTATGTCCAGCGGGCCCGATGCCAGGATAACGGATCACAAGCTAGCAGAGTGCCTTTTACTTAGCAACACGCTAACGGCAGCCTTGCTCGAGGAGGTAGCCGAGACAAAGCTCGCTAGCACTGTGGAGAGTCGTAACTTGTGCAACAAAATGGCTGCCGCAAAGACGGAAGTCGTCCTTTCTGAACCGTTGGTGAAAACTAACGTCCCAAGAGATCGTTGTTATTGCCTCCAGCCAGGAGAGGACTTTGGCTTCCTAGTAGCTCCGGACTTCCTGGTTTTGTGCCTGTCCTTCTTGTTCCTGGCATATGGCTGCAGTACTCCTGTGGTCTACCTGGTCCCTTATGCCCTTAGTATAGGGGTAGAGCAAAAGCAGGCCGCCTTCATTATGTCCATTTTTGGAATCAGCGGCATTGTGGGTAACATTACCTTTGGTTGGATCACAGACAGGAAGTAGGTAGTGGCTTAAAACCTTTTGATAATACTGTCAACAAAAAGCCAATAATGACATTTGATACCGCTGTGTCCTTTGCAGGTGTCTGAAACGGTACCGTATGCTAAGCTACATGCTAGCGATAGCAGTAGAAGGCCTGAGCTGCCTGTGGGTTCCACTCCTCCACTCCTTCGCCCCGCTGACCATGTTCGCCGTGGTCTACGGTTACTTTGACGGTGCTTATGTGGCACTCATCCCTGTGGTCACTTCGGACGCCGTGGGCTCCGCTTACCTTACCTCAGCCCTCGGCATGGTCTACTTCCTGCATGCTGTGCCTTACCTCGTCAGCCCACCCATAGGCGGTGAGACATTGGCGATATTTAATTAGTAGTCTAGTCATTTATTGTGTTGTTGAAAGGAAAATACTGTACAAAAATTTTTTTGGTCAAATACACAAATGGCAAAATCATTTTAGATACACATTTGACCTCAATATGAAGTGTGTTTTTCTCCAGGTTGGTTGGTGGACATGACTGAAAACTACACAGCGACTTTCTTTGTCAGTGGTGCTTCCTACATTTGCAGCGCTGCCATTCTAGCGGCGGCCATATTGGTCCGACGGGCCCGTCGGTCAGGACCAAAGGAGCTCTGCTCAAAATTTGCCACCACCACCTCCACTGTGTGTCATCACGATATCATCTAAGCACTCTGATGTGTATATTTTGTAATAACCAAATACCCGTATTTCTTTTTTTTACTACAACTCTGATATTTTTGTATACACAACTGTGTTGTGTATTGATACCGTACTATGCAAGACTAAGATACAACATAAAAATAGATGATACTGGTATTGATCCTGAACTGTGAGAAATAACAATACCACACATCAGTATTAATGTTACCGACATATATATATGATATGTGACAAAACAAACAATAATTGATACCTGTTCGACTACTGCTACGACTAAGTTACATAAAATATACAATACTTGACGCTGGTGCTTTGATACTTGGACTGTGAACAATATTGATACAATTGATCAAAATATCTATTTGTTATCAGTGTAACAATACTGTGAGTGACGAGTATTGATATTTGATAGTGGTGTATTGATTATTATACTGTGAGTGATAAGGATTTGATATATCAAAAGGACGTGATCCTGGTGTATTGCTGCTAAGTAATACGAAACATGGCATATCGGTATTTAGTATCTGCGTATTGATACTGTACTGTATTTTTGTTTCAATTCATTTATGCAACTACTATACATGTATGTACGTGAAGGAATAAATGAATTCATGGGACCAAACATGTAAATTAATAAACCCTGTCCATATGTTGTGTTTCATGATAGTATTAAGGGATTATGAATTTTTACTACAATGTTTAGTTTGCTGACAAAATATAGTTGAAAAAAGTGAACTATTTGTTTCTCACAATGATTAGTGGAAAAATATATTACTGTAATTTACCGTTTTATTTTATAATCTAACAATATTTTCAAATAATAGTTTGAAAATATTCCTCCATGCATCAGTTACACTTTTGTCCAGCAGACGGCAGTGTATACAAGGGCTGGACCTTGAAGTGTCGAGTGATGTCACATATAATCGACCATTTCCTGGCGCTTACCTATGACGACGATGACGTCAGGACTCGGAGATGATGGCTGAATTACTAATCGCCTAAAACACCCACAGGAGGACTAACGTGATTTAACTGGACAGGTATAAGTTTATCAGTGTCACTTTTTGTTATTAGGTAGTTGTTAATGGTGTGATTATTGTTTGGACGGGCTAAATGCCTGTCTTGCCAGTAGCGATCCATCAAATTGCCTTTGACAAAATGGCAGAATGTAAAATGTGTGGGATTAAATGTTGGTTTCTTTACTTTTCGGATTGTTATTACTTATTTAATAAAAAAAAGTCTGCTTTCGAGATGTTTGGTGGTAGTCCTATTAGTGTGTTGACTTGATTTGAGGGTTTTCATACAGGCAACAGGACACCTGTCAATCACCAGATTAGTGGCCATGTTAAGATTCTTAAAATCGGAATTTGCTTAAAATTTCCAAGATTAAATGATTGACATGAAATGATTATTAAAATGCACTTTTAAAGACGATTCAAGTGGTAGAGATTTGGCTGTGACAAATATTAAAGAACGTTAGGATTTATTATATAAGTGTGAAAATGCATTAATATTTGCTCAACAAAGTCAATGTCATTTTAGCTGGGAACTTTTTGTTCAATTCAAGTATCGTTAAGCTTTCACTTTTCTATTGTTATTGTTTTGTCGGACTGTTTGTGAAATGACCAAACTAATATTTGGTGTCTCCTTCAAGTGAATGAGTGAATGGAGCCAGACATCCTGACTGATCAACGCCCAGCAACTTCATTGGACGATGACATCAAGGAGGCGGGATCAGACAAGGAAGAGTTCCGGGGATTCTCTCCTGGCCTCGTCGTTTCCGCTATTCCGGCGTCCCACCTCAAGTGCAACTTTCTTCACCAAGTGGAACCGCCTGGAGGGCCGCTTTTGCCCCTTACTAACGGGATCCGCCACACCCCTGAGGAGGAGGCCGGATTTGCCGATTTTGCCGTATTTGCGGAGCAGACGACCCACCCGTGGTGTTGCGGCTTCTCGGGTGCTACGACACCCTCGATTGGGCTGAGGGAAGCACGAGACATCATCATGGACTCCGAACCCGCATCATCCCACCACCGCCTTCATCTCAGGACTCAGAATGTTCCTCAAATGCCCCCCACCTGTGATGATCAGGACTCCCTCTTGATGGAAGAACCGTCCGAGGGCTCGGAACCCAACGTGTCCTCGCTTACCTCCTACGGGGATCACACCGATGATGACGATGATGATCGCATGGTCGAGGACAGGTGTGCTGCATCTCAGGAAACATGTCCTACCTCCAAGCAGTCCTCGCAATTCCTTCCCGACAACTCCCGGGGTCCGCCGAGTCTTCCACCGAGTGAAAGCTTTGCAGACTTCTGCTCAGCCGCTACGCAGCAAGATGGCGGTGAAAAGTGGGCTGACTTTAAAGACCAGAGCAACCACACGCAACAAGTAGGTCGACCTCAGGTGGTCTAAGGGTTAGGAACAGTAACGCCATTTTTCTTTCCTGTCCACTAGCTCCTCCAGGTGTCATTTCCTGAGACTGTGGGCAAGGAAGAGAAAGAGGAAGAGGAGGTGCCCAGCTTGGAAGCACTGCTTCATCCTCAACATCAACCTGTCTGTGAGGAAGACACATTTGAGCGGTATGACCCAAAAAAATAAAAGCCCTTTAGGAAAACATTTGAGATTTATTTCCCTTCTTGAAAAGTTTTCAAAATAATATCAAGTTGTGTTTAAAACCATCTCCGCTCTTATTTTTGCCAGTCCCCGGACTGTCTTGTGGCTCCCTCACCAGGACGTGCACTGCGCCGCAGGCCTGAAGTTCCGATGGGGCACCTCCCACGCCAAGAGGACTCTGCTCAGGTGTCTCGGTGTAGTTTCCGGGAACATGGTAAGTTCATGTCGTTACAGTCGTCGCTGTTCCCATCTGTGTCAAAACGGTACTTTTTTATTTTTATTCCAGGAGTCCAGGAAGGACTGTTATCTGGGGCACACCTACAAAACCCAAACACTCAATCAACTCAATGCTGCAAGTATGTGTAATTATTCATTTCAGTTTCGTGGAGGCCATGCCAACTTAATTGTTGTCATTTTTTTCTCTTGTAGAGGAGAAGCCCAGGACTTAAGAGCTCTCAGGTGGTCCTCCTTCTCTTCTCACTGTGTTCCGTCCCTGCAAGCAGAGGTTGGGGAAAGTTGTCATGGTAACGCTGTGCACAGTGTGAAATGACTAGGATTTGCACTTTTTTTTTTTTTTCTTTATCTTTCCTGGGACCTGGGACTGATCCTATGAATGAATTTATTTAAAAGAAACCACACAACTGTGACAGGACTTAATGCAAACTCAAAAATGGTGCGACTCAACTTTATCAGGTGTTATTTATTTATTTTGTTTATTTATTTAAGTCCTATTTATTCATCATTCCCTGACCACTGAAGTATTAAATGTACAAGCATATTAACTCTGTAACTTCCTAGTGTGTTGTCATAAAAAAGTTCCTCTTGTTGTAAATATGATCTCCATCCATCTCCTTGTTAATCTGTGCATTTTATATGCCACCAATTGCATCCCAAAAACAATTTTCATTTTTGGACCTATTTTTCTTTGACAAATGTTTTTTTCCCCCCAGGTCTTCAGGGTTACTGCTTGAATCAAAATGGAATGCAATAAAGATATGTGATGCAAAAGTGTAAATAATGAAATAAATCAGATGATACTACCGAATTGTTTCACATCTATCTACTACATTTCCGCAACTTCGTGCATGGGTTGTTTTTTGGGCCTGTTATAGTCTCCATTTCAAAATTCAATTTTTGGAACCAACTTCCATTCTGCATTTATTTTACCCAAATAGTCCGCTGTTTGTGATTTATTTCTACGCATATTTTTCTGATTTTTTTTTTTTTAAATGTCCCACACAAAATAAACAAGTATACATTTGCACGCACCACACACACACACACGTACACACAACCCGGATGAGCCCTCGTCTCTTCCGCCTCCTTTCGTCCGGGCTGGCGTGGCTTCCTTCCGGGCTTGCCGAAGAAAAGTTACGGGGAGGTTCAGTGGCAACCGGGGCTTTAGACAGAATGGACAGCCATGGACGGAAAGTGGTGGTGTGTGACAACGGCACCGGAGTGAGTTTCGAATCTCGTCCCCTTGTTTAGTTCGATCGTCGCCATTTTAACCGTTTTGCCAGAATCAGGAAGTAGAGCCGCTGTGCTAACTGGGCGTGTAGCTAACTAGCTGGGCTAATTTTCATTCATCCAGACGTGACATGGAAACGACATTTAGCGACGTCGCTATTATTACCCCCTCAAACCGAATACAGCAATGTAACATCCGTAACATAATGTCGCCAATGAAATTAAAATCGAAATAAAGAAAAGTGTGTAGTATTCTACCCACTGATACGACTGCGGCTAGCCACCTAGCTTGCTAGCTTTCCAGCTGTCTGTCTGCTGTTTTTCGACGGGCTACGGAAACCTTTGATGTGCTTTAACGTCAGGATAACGTCCACGTCATGAACTTAATCTTTCTAGCGCTTATTCTAACTTGTTAAAAACTCTATAAATCATCTTTTGAGGAGTATTTAATATTTTATAGCAGCGTAGTTGTCTAGGCCGTGTCAGGACAATTAAGGTTTAATCGTTTTTCCATCCGCCAGTTTGAGTTCCTACTATTAAAACTGCTGATTTAGTTTTTTTCATCTAAGTTTTGTGTCACGATACTAATAATAATAGTCATAATAATCTCAATAATACGCTTTTTTTGTGTGTGGGGAAAGACCCACCAGGAAGTGGCCGATTTGCTAAATCATTACCGATTCCACATGTACACGTCGTACCTGCGCTTTAAGGTATCGTTTTATTTGAGTTAATATTTTCTCATTGTAGTTTTGTTTAATTACAGAGTTAGTAGCCGGCCAATTAGCATGTTGCTACGTGGTATGCATTACTGCGGTGTGCAGGAATGTCAGAGTTGACTCTTTCAAAGAAGAGACTTCCTCTCATGCTGCTTGTCAGCATTGAAACAGGATGTTGCAGAAAATAAGCCGTAAAAGGTCTTCATCGGTACACTTTTTCAAAGGTCTTTTTTTTTTAAATCAAAAATGTTCTCTTCACCCTCACAGATTTTTTTTCTTCATATTTTCAGGTGTGGTTGTTAATGGAAGGAAAAGACAAAAACGAAACTTGTGCTTTTAAATTCTACACGAGGACTTAAAGAACCAAAATGCTGTTTAAACATGTTATTTTAGAAATATAAAATAAAAGAAGAACCTGGTGAATAATAGAAGAGTGTTACTGCACTAAAGGATGCACAATGGCTGTCTTGATTTGATCTTGATTTGATGGTGATAAACTTAATTTTGATTCTTTTGAATGTGAAGAAATTGACAAAATGGCAGACATTGAATATTCCTTTTTGTTTGGTCATGGTTTTCCTGGGGCAGTATGGACTGGGAAGATAATCTCACCCCCTTCCCAAATGACATTTATTGTAGTTTAAACTATAGCTGCACCAATCACTTCATGTTGTAATTCTTAAACACTGTTTCCTTTTGCACCTTTTTTTGTTTTGTAGTTTGTCAAGTGCGGCTATGCTGGCTCCAACTTTCCAGAGCACATCTTCCCCGCCTTGGTGGGCAGGCCCATCATTCGCTCAACAGCCAAAGTGGGAAACATTGAGATCAAGGTACACAACGCCTCCTATTTATTTTTCTCACGTAAATGGAAAAACGACAATTGGTTAAACAACAAATGTCCAGTTTTTGGTCTTATTGTGGTTTTATACGCACAAACCTCCTCTCCCTCCATGTTTCCCCTCCGTTGAAGTAGAATTCCCAAAAGATGGTAAGTCTAGGTCGGCGTGTTCTCCTTTGCATCATCATCTTACCTGCCTGGAATGTTGTGACCACTTTCTTCGTTCTTTTCCCTTTCTACTCACACGTTGAAGCCGTCGTCGTGACTGAAGTGGTGAAGCATTGTTTGAATTTGTATTTTGAGTGAGTGCCAAACTGCTCCAAAGTTAGTTTTACCGATGGACACCAAATTGGGTGGCTGTAGAATTGATGAAAAGGTCAGAACATCACCTGATTATAAAACAGGATGTTGTCAAAGCTTCCTCATTTTTTTACCCTTTTTACAGGAGAAATGACAAAAACCACAATCGCAAAGTCTAAACTCATTAAAATGGCCGCCATAGTCATCTGCTTGAAAGTTGCCAGATGCAATGTTGGGACTGGCTGCACAGAGCTGATGAGCATCATTGAAACTAAAAAAAATATATTTTGCGCATGCCGAGTGATGGTGCAATGCCTGCTGGGTAATGGAGTTCAAAGGCAAGCATCGGCGTGATGTTTGACTACCGGTTGGAGTTCTGATCTGAAATACTCACAGCTTACCTGGTTGCTCTTAAGATGAATTTGGACTTTGAAATCAAATGTTAACCTTTTTCAGGATTTGATGGTGGGGGACGAGGCCAGCGAGCTGCGCTCCATGCTGGAGGTCAACTACCCCATGGAGAACGGCATCGTGCGCAACTGGGACGACATGAAGCACCTGTGGGACTACACGTTCGGGTCCGAGAAGCTCAACATCGACACGCGCAACTGCAAGATCCTCCTCACCGAGCCCCCCATGAATCCCACCAAGAACCGGGAGAAGATCATCGAGGTAGGCCAAAGCCCAGTTTATTTATATCCGAGGTTAATTGGTGTCGCTGTACATGGGGGAGGAGCTAAGTTTAGCTTCTTTGCGGAGCTCTGTAAAAGGCGCCATACATGTCTTGCAGATGATGTTCGAGACGTACCAGTTCTCAGGCGTCTACATCGCCATTCAAGCCGTGCTGACGCTGTACGCTCAAGGTAAGAACCGAGACGTTCGTTCCGGCCGAGCGGTTGAAGGACAGCGGCTTATTAGCGAGCGCATGGTCGCCACGTTTGTTTGGACAGGCCTTCTGACCGGCGTGGTGGTGGACTCTGGCGACGGCGTGACGCACATCTGTCCCGTGTATGAAGGATTCAGCCTGCCACACTTGACCAGACGTCTGGACATCGCCGGGCGGGATATCACCCGCTACCTCATCAAGGTAGATATATGGAGTTTAAATATTTTTTTTTTTTCCATTGCTCTTCTCATGGACGTTTATTTTCTCTGCAGTTGCTGCTTCTGCGAGGCTACGCCTTCAACCACTCGGCCGACTTTGAGACAGTGCGCATGATGAAGGAGAAGCTGTGCTATGTGGGCTACAACATAGAGCAGGAGCAGAAGCTGGCGCTGGAGACCACCGTGTTGGTGGAGTCCTACACGGTAAGAGGGGTGGCTGGCACAGCGTGGCTTTTGCACGGCTGGTCTTTCCGGCCGTGTCATGTGGCCGACTGGTTTGTTTGGTGCACAGCCAAAGCGTTCAAATCATCACCACACGATTCCTTCAGACGTGACAAATTCAAATGTTCCAGTCCAGCTGCTCAATGCCACGAAATCTGAGATTTTATGTACCACTGCATTTACAAAGAGACATCAGTGCATAAAAAAAAGGAGGCTCGTTTGTAATTTTGTTCAACATAAACGCAGCTGTGTGTCTTTTTTTTTTTAAATTTTATTTATAGTTTGACAAGCGGCATGTTTGTAGCCTGGTGTTTACCCATTTGGATGACAAATGACCTCTTGGCTTAAAAGCACGGGTTTATATAACAAGCGTGCACTCTTAATTAATGGCCTTTGTTGCGGGGGCCGCTGTAAAGTCGAAATTCAAACATCTGGCAGTCGGCGCGGTGGTGCTCCTCCGCCAGTCTTGCTTTTCTTTCCGATGTCTTTTTTTTTTTTTCCCCCTTCTCTCACTCTCCAGAACCACAGAATCCAAAAGCATGCCTTGGCTAACTGGTGTTGTGTCTCTGAGCTCACTGTGACCGCATGTGTGTGTGTGTGTGTTTGGGTCCCCTCGAAACAAGGAGGGCAATGTGAGTGCGGCCCGTGGAGCGCCCGTGGACCGCCCGTGGCGTCATTTCCTGCGTAGCCACTTTTGCAGCAGTGGCGGCGGGCGGCTTCCTTTGGCTACCCTTGCGGCTCAATGAGGCCTTTCTATACACTCGCACACACACACTTGTTCAGGTACAAGTTGTGCTTTAGCGTCGACACTTTAGTCCGACCAAAATCTTTTGCTAAAAATAGCTCGTGAGCAAATTGATTTGAGTTAGGAGCTTTGTCACGGATTAAATCAAATTTGTAAGCCAAACTACCAGCGTATTATTTTTAGACGAGCTAATTTTGCTACCTGTATGAGTCCCTGAAGAGTTTTTCTGATTCTTTATTCAAATTCAAACTTAATTTTTTTTTACGCGTCTTCCGTCTGCAGCTCCCAGACGGCCGTGTGATCAAGGTGGGCGGCGAGCGTTTCGAGGCGCCCGAGGCCCTCTTCCAGCCTCACCTCATCAACGTGGAGGGCGTGGGCGTGGCCGAGCTACTCTTCAACACCATCCAGGCAGCTGACATCGACACCAGGTGAGCCCGCCGCTGCCACCTATATGTGACGAGCGGGAAAAAGATTATTTTCAACAAAAATCTTTCTCACCAGGCCCGAGTTCTACAAGCACATTGTGCTGTCGGGAGGTTCCACCATGTACCCGGGGCTGCCCTCGCGACTGGAGAGGGAGCTCAAGCAGCTGTATCTGGAACGTGTGCTCAAGGGGGATGTGGATAAACTATCGGTGAGAAAGAAATCCATTTGTGCTTCTGCTGTCATAATAATTAAAACTTAAGTGAAGTATAGTGAACCCCTTGCTAACACCCACCATGCGTCATAAACATAAATATGGTTTTAGTTCCCGAAAGTTGCTGTTTCATCCCAAAATGTAATCATAACACCCGCCACACATTTTAAACGCAGTAAATTTGCCTCGTGTAAATTCAACTGGTGCAGTGCACTTGTCTGCCACCAGGTGGTGCCCTGAGCCCAATGCTTTATTTACTCAGATTTAGTGTGTAGGTGGTGATAAAAATGCTGTTTTCTAGCATGACTACTATCTAATTAACTAGTTCAGTGCTAAATAAGTTAATCACTCTTCATGTTAAAATTGGTAAAACACTCATGATTAAATGTAATCGTGTACTGCGACTGTTAAAATGATGATTGCTACTTAAAAACATGAATCCTTTTAGCCAAAGAAGAAGCAGTAGATGAAAATAAGTAAAGGAAGGTGTAATTTAAAACATACATGTGACCTCATGGGTGTTTGTTTGGTGCTTGCAAATATAGAGGTGCCGTTTTAATACATGGAGGTTAGAATAGCACAAACAGGTGATCGGGGCCAGAATCCAGATCAATTCAGACCCCCTTATAGTTTGGCGCTACTTTCAAAATTGCAAGAAAATAATGTGAGAATTCTGAAGCATGCCATCTCATCTGACGGTGATGTTTGCAAATCAGGAAGTGCGCTTGACATTCACTTCCTGTCTCTTTTTTTTTTTTGTGTTAACAGAAATTCAAGATCCGCATCGAAGACCCTCCCAGGCGGAAGCACATGGTGTTCCTGGGCGGGGCGGTACTAGCTGACATAATGAAGGACAAGGACAACTTCTGGCTCACCCGCGAGGAGTACCAGGAGAAGGGGGTGCGCGTTCTGCAAAAGCTGGGTGTCACTGTCAGATAAAAACACACACACACACGAAAAAAAAAAAAAATCTATTTATCCTTCTCCTCTTTCCGCCTTCACCTCTCCTCTTTCTCGCTGTCGCCTTTCCCCTTTTCCGCCTTCACCTCTCCTGGCAAACGGTTCCATCTTTTTTTGCACAATTCCCGGTATAACGTTAAAAATATAAGGTTGATGTCCCCGCCAATTCACGGAGAAAGTCGGGGACGTCTCGAAGGGAAGCCTACAAGTTTTTTTATATCACAATCAGGGTCCACCCAGCGTATTTTCTTCCCCCCCGTGACTAATCACATTTTTATAAACCATTTTTTTTTTTGGAGAGGGGTGACTTTTCTTTTATTGCGGGTTTTTCAGTTGCTTTCCCCTCGCCATTGTTGCAGTGCACTACTACCATTGTGAATGGAGTGTAACCGTGGTAACAGAAGTTTGCTTTTAATGAAGTCCAACTCCCTTCTAAGCAGGGTTTCCCTCCCAAAAATTTGGGCCCATCCTCGGAACGGTGGCGCCGAAACCCAAATTTGGAAACTTCTTCGGAACACTTGCCAACCATATTGTAAAAAACATTAAATAAAATATTATGTAGGACATGCGTAGAAATTGATAACTGGAGCGTTATCGCTAATTGAAGGAACCTGAAACGTTGGCGACATACAAGGCTTCGAGATTACCGAATTTGTCGCTAAACTACGCTAATGCAATACTAATGTTGGAATAACAGTATTCGTATCAATTCACTTTCCGACCATAAATATTTGAAATCCAATAAAAAAACACGATGTTAATTGTTTCACGATGTAAACTAATTATCAGATTTGTGAATTCACCCAAAAAAGTGACCCCCGAACGGTTTGCCGAATTGATAAAAATGTACGACCCATGGAAAAATTATGTTATTTTGGGAAACCCTGTCTTAAAGGAGAACATAGGTAAAAATGAAAGACGACCAAGAATCTTACGACGATTCATTTGTGTGATGGTACTTTCCGGCATGAGGGGGCGTTTAATCTGCCTTAGTGTTGATCAAAAAGGCCTGCTGTTGTATATTTACTCGAAGCGCAGCAAATCACAGAAGGTTTAAATGGAAAAGGCTGTTTTTGAGATTTTTTTTTTTGAGACCCCCCCCCCTCTGGCCTGATCAATACTCGAGGCACTTCACCAAGATTGTTTGGGGGGGGTGACGGTTGATAATGATTCTTGGATTGTATATTTTTCTTTTCCTCCTTTTCCATGGATGTCTTATCCAGTGCCAAGTGCAGTTCATGTTTTGTTGTACGTCTCTGCTGGCTTTTTATTTTGTTGTCGCCACCATTTTGTTTTGACTCTGTTGTTCATAGCATAACTGCCTAACGCTGATTTAAATAAAGAAAAGTGATTTATAAGGATGCCTGCCTCGCTTTTTATCAGTTACTTGTGTATTTAACGATCTAGCCTTTCTCCGGCCATTGTTCCATCGGTTCATTATTCCTCTATTGTTTCATCCTTCCTTAATCTATTCCAGTCATTCCTCCAGCTCCCATTTATCATTTCACCAATCAATGATTTGATCCATTGATCATGTCTATCCCTTCTGTCATTCATCCATATATTGCTCACATATATCCTTAATTCATCCATCCCATCTTGTTTCCTCCATCTTTCATCTGTCAATCCGTCCACTGTCATCGGCCATTTATGCAACTATCGCTTATCCATTTATTGCTCCGTCCATCCTTCATGCATCTCTTTTTTTTTTTTTAGCCATCTCTGTATCTTTCTACCTCTCTATGTATCCATCCATCTCTTGGTAGACATTTGAAGTAAACGGGAGGTGGAGGAAATGGAAGAGTGGCGCCAGCAGAGGAAGAGGGTGTCTTTTCCTTGTCTGTAATAAAATAAAAACCAGAAGAAAGCCCTCTCCAGCCTTGGTTCCATTTTAATCCCTCTACTCCTCCTGCCACTTCCCCGGCGGCCGTGATCTCTTACCTCCCGTTTGAAGTTTCCCTCTCCTCAGACAGGAAGCGGGGAAGGTCATTTGGCAGTGGAGCGACTTGTTGCCAATTATTATTCTACGATTGCACCTTTTTTTCCCTCATCATTTGGAAAAGTAAATAGAATGTTCCTCATTCAAGTTCAACTGGAGCAAAGAGAAGAAACTTTTCATTTTTTTAAAAAAAACTGCAATTTCACGGGCAAATTCCATGTGTTGCTAAAAAGCTCGACACGCTCCATAAAACTCGGGAACGAACAACTCAATACTCCATTCTCTTATTTATTTTTTTAGGAGTTGAATTATGTGATGATTTTTTATCAATTCAATCAACAATTGCTTGCTTAAAAGGAGGATAAATACACAACTTTTTCTTGTTGATTTAATATTTAATATTGAAGGTCTATAAAATACTTTTTATTTATTCGTTTTCGTCAAAAAACAAAATTAATAAACAAAAAAAAGAGAGTAAAAATTGTGTTTAAAAAAAAGGTTAATTTCGGTGTTTCCTGAAGAATGTGATTGGTTGAAAGAAACTATTCATGAGCGTCCATCCATTTCCTGTACCACTTTGTCCTCACGGGGGTCGCGGATTTTCAAAGCATTTTTTTTTTCATTATACTGCCCCTCAAAAGGTAATTAATGATGATACGTTAGTATTCAAATGCCAACTGTCACATCTTTACCTCAATTTAGTTTCATAAAATGACGCCGTTGCACTGATTGAAAGTCATTGGTAGTCAGGTTTTGGCAAAATAGTGGCACGGTCCCACAATTACCGCCATAAGGTCACTTCCGGTTATCGGAAAGCCCGCGATATCAAAATGGAGCAATGAAGGTCGCTGGTTTTACATACACAAAAGCAGTTAGCTAACCTCGCTCACAGTTAATTTCACTGGCTACAAATGTGACAAAAGATGACAAATTAAAACATTTGAGTTAAGGTGAGGAGGAAAGAACTATGACGAAGGAAGGACGTCCACTTTACCTGAACTTCTCTGGTATGTTTGGACCATGAAGATGGCTAATTTTTCGATTTTATTTCGAACCTTATTTTCCTATATACATTTAAGTTTGTCTTCGGTCCACGAATTTCAAATTGTGTCTTTGAGAGTTATTTGTCTTTTCAGTGGACATGAGGTGAGAACGGTATAAGTGAGCCTTTTTTAGAGAATATAAATGAGGATTGTTACATTGTTTAGTTAGCCTGCCGGTGTTTTGCAAATGTAGCGATAATAGCGTTTCTCTGTTTTCAGAATAATTTTAAACTTCAGCTTGGGATAATTGAGTGACAACCTGTATGTCAAAAACCTGTGAGTCGGGTCACTTAAGATATGACTATTAGAATTTACGTATTACATTTATGCCTTAAAGAACAGGTATTCAATTCAAGGCTCGGGGGCCAGATACGGCCCGCCACATCATTTTATGTGGCCCGCAAAGACAAATTGTGCATCATATTTGTGTGTCATTACTAGAATTGTGAATTGTCTTCACTTTGAATAATATATATATTTTTTAGATATTCGACCAGTTTTTACTCGACTGATTTGAAAACAAGTTATTTGTCAGTTTGTTTTGTAGCTTTTACTGTATATAAAATGAGGTGCTCATACATTTATTTTTGGTTGACAGTCATAATGGCCCTCCGAAAGAAGCTATGACTACAATGCGGCCCGCCAAAAAAATGAGTTTGACACCCCTGCTAAAGTATACTAAGGTAAGTGTATTTTAAGTCTTTGACTATCTTTGGACATGCAGCAATGGCGGAGTCCGTTCTCGTAAAGAAAGCTCTCGCTGAGGGGCCGCGTTGACCCTGTTATGAGCGCAGCTATCTTAAATGTTTGCACATGTGCACTGCTGTGACTTTTTTTTTTTTTTTTGCATCCTCCAAGCTGGAGCAGGCCCCCCAAAAGCCCTGCGGGACCCTGGCTTTTTTTTCCCCCTTTCTCTTTTCTCTCTCCAGAGCCTCCTCGCTCCGTCATTATCGCCCACATGCTTTTTGCAGAGACATCTTGAGCATGAACGCCCTCTCGATGGCTATCACATGTTCCTGCCTAGGAGGGGAGGCAGCTGGGAAGGAGAAGAGTTTTTTTGGACACGTTGGGAGCTTGAGGAACTTGAACTCTGGAACTTTTGGAATAATAGTTTGACATTTAAAAGCAAATAAAGTGCAGTGCAGTGGTGCCTTAAGTTACAAGTTCGATTTAGTCGGTGACCAAACTTGTATCTCAAATAATCTTTGGAATGATTGGAAATGCTGTTAATCCATTCCAGGTGGTCACAGGCTCCTTAATAACCTGCGATAATGGTAGTCGGTCTTCACAGATGACAAAGAATATACGTATAGATGGCACTGCAAGTATTGATGCTGTTTGTTAGCTTAGCACTGTCTATAGCATTGTGTGTTAGCATTAACTAGCACACACTCCAAAGGTAAGGTTAGGAGGTATTTTTAAATTCTCATGCAATTTTCTTTGTTTCATGTTTAGGAAGAGAGAAAACTTCAACCGGTTGAGGCTATAAAAGCTTGAATCATACTGGAGAAGCTAAAAAAACAAAAACCAGACAGTTGGGAAAACGAAATCGATGCAAAGTTGATTATCTGCTTATTGGATCATCTTCCTCATTTGCATAATGTTCCGAAGACGTCGTTGGATATTGATCCGGTTGTGGAACCTTACCAAAAAAAAAATTCTCTTCAAATTCTCTTAAGGAAGTGAGTTGTTTCCTACTGACAATCATCAGACAGGCTCAGATATGCTTTCAACATTTTCTTAACTTTTATTGGCTGCGGAAGGCGAAGACACGTTGCATTTCAGTTTTTCTCACAGAACCCACCACCCTCACGACACCCCCCCCACCACCTTCCCCAAACACACGCACACACGCACACTCATTATCTACAAAGTACTTCCTGTTCCTTCGCAAAAAAGCAAGCGCTACATCCATCGTACGTTAGTTAGAAACAGTTATTAAAAAAAATAGAAATAAAAAATGTACAACATACACTTGATATATGTAGAATATATATAATATATATAAGGTATATTTATATTATATAGATATACATATATATATTATATATACTTATATAATGTTCTTATGCATTTTTTTATGTTTGTTTTTTACAGAGGTAAAAATACTAAGTGTAAAAAAATGGTTCTGATTCAAATACAGGGAGTCATTTTTTTTTTTTTCCTAATAACTTCTCAACTTTAATACAAGACAGAAGAGACGATGCGTTCAGGCACTTGTAAATTGGCTCTGAAAGGACACGTAAAAGAGTGGACGGAGAGGAAAAAAGACAAACACACACTTTCCTATTCTGATTGTCTCTCCCCTGATGTTTGACACTACAAATGGGATGTTGTTTTTTTAACTTCTTTTTTTCAATCCCGCAGATGCAATGTCGGGAGGTAAAAAAAAACACCAAGGACACAAAAGCACAGGACGTGGGAGACGGACTCAAGGTAAAAGGACATCCTCAGCCATTCTGGACTTCAACTACAGTAAGTGACATTTCCTTGGCACCTCTATCCGGATGGGAGCTTGACTTCCTAGGTTTTAGTTGAGTTAGGGGGGCGGGGGGCACCCTTGTCCTTTTAAACGCTCCAGATGCCTTAAAAAAAACATTTATGTGAAGCATTTGTCAAAATGATTCCAGCAAGAGATGGAACAAAATATTGCAATATATGTAAATACAGCGTCGATATACCAACATCAAATATCAAATACAGTATCAACGTGCTGATATCAGTACAGTATGGCTACACCGATATCTTATTATTACAGAATTTATATGGCATAATCTAGATATGCCAACATGAGATATCGATTTAGTATACTTGAGCCAATATCAGATATTGTACAGTTGTTGTTTTTCTGTTACCAAATTGAGTTTTTTTTTTTTTTATATCCTTAATCACATTAAATAACTACATTTCTTGGATGTCTGCATGTTTTTTTTCTATAGCTTGACTTGGTCACATAGCTAGTAGATACTTCAACATAGATGTCTCACAGTAGCTGTTGCAATGTATCACGACTGATTTTTTTTTTTCAAAATATTGATTGCCGTGTAATTGTATTTTGTACTTAAGGAAGGGATGAATTTAATCGTTGTCATGGTTTTGTCCACATCACTTATGGCGCAGTGCTAGTATTGCTTTTCGCTTAATGTTTGTTCAGATTTGACAAAAACGACACGACGATTTTTTTAAAGCACACAGAAAGCAACGCTAACACTTGTCATAAATGACTCTTGTATTTTGACACCCAAAATGTACAGTATAAATTGAGTTTGTTGGGATTTGTGTTGCTCCTCTAATGTCACCGTTGGTCTGAGCCGATTGTACGCCGCAGGTAAGTCTTGTTCATTATATCTTTTTTATTTTATTTTTTAAGTATAAAAAAAGTTTTCAACCAAGTTTGTCACCACGCTTTGAGTTCTGCGACGGAAATCTTCACTCCAGATTGTTAAGGCAAGTGGCAGCAAAAAAAAAAAAAAAGCATGAATTTCTGACGCTCCCAAGAATGGCAGGATTTCCGAATTTGAGTGATTATACTTTTTGAGGCACCTTTTGTAATAATCCTAACAATAATGGGTGAGTGTGACCGGAGGCACCATGAGTGAACCACAAAGCCAAAACATTTGTTTTTGTTCTTCTTGTGGATCAGTACAATGAGAAAATAAATAAAATCTTTGGGATATTTTGATTGCTAGGAAGTGGCCTCATACTTTTCCGATGTAGTGTTTCGATTGGAACAAGGATGTTGAAATAGGAAAGTTAATAATAGAACAAAGAAAAGAGTACAGTATTCCCCCGCATATTCCTCGAGTTTATTTTTGGAACCGATCATCTGCAGAAAAACTCACATTTGCTGTTTTTGTGCTCAGGCCAAAGCCATGTTTCATATAAAAGTATTGCTTTGGTGCCAAGGAACTATTTTGAAGTGACGGGGGCGAGCATCATGTCATCAAGCCGTAGTTCTGTCTAATAGACAAGCAATGCTTTTTCGCCATCTTGTGGCATCTGTTGGCGATTATAAAGCTTTTTAGACGTGCGCCAATTACCGCGGACGTCAGCTTTTTTTTTTGCGGCACGGTTCGAGCCTTGTATTCGCGGGGGAACACTGCAATTGAAGTTCTCTGATGACAAAGTCAGTGTACAAAATATAAAGTACCTGCATATGTGATACATATATATTCAGCTATAAAACAAAAAACAAAAATAAAAGGCCCCCTGAAAAAAAGAGTGCGGTCTCTTGCCCGGAAATGGAGCATGGAGAGACGAGACAAGTGTCTGCCTTTAGGGGTAGCTTATCTTCCCAGGCCTCTTAGAAAATGCACCAGTTTTTTTTTTTTTTTTTTTTTTTTATGACTTTTTGGCTTATATCAATTCCAGGAATTGTCAGGCGATCAAACGAAACCTCAGCGGTTGTCCCCTGTCCTTCCCTGTGCTTGCGTTGGGTTCTGGTTTTTTCCCCCTCTCAGCTGAGGGCCTTATGTCGGCCCCCGCAGCAACCGCATGCCAGGCCCGCCCGGTGGCACGCATTGAGCGGTGGGTACAGGCAGAGGCACGGCGCCACCAGAGACAAGCCCAGCAGGGCCAGCCAGCGTGTGCCCAACCGGCCGCCCTCGCCCCCATCGCAGGAGCAGGGATCTGAGTAGTCCCCTTCGGGGTCGGACATGCAGTGGTAGAGCATGGTGTCCGCCAGCCACATGCAGCTGACCCGCCGGACGCATCCCCGCACGGGATCCGGAGCGTCCTGGCACCGGCCTCGCCTGTTCTCCGCCACCGAGAACGCCTCACCGCAGTGTTCGCAGTGGGCCCGCTCCGGGCCCTCCTCCTTGTGGCCCTTCCCGCCGTTGGTGGACAAGGAAGAGCTGGGTAGGAAGGAGCGAGGCTGGCTTGAGACCACGGAAAAGCCCTGGCGGTAGGACCCGCCGTGGTGGCCCTTAACGGCAAAGGGTCCTAGGGCTGGATCGGAGTCCGAGGGCGAGAGGACAGGCGCTAGCGGGTACGTGTAATCGTGCTTATGCGCCTCTGTCTTAGCAAAGTGGACGTAGGATTCTGTGTCGTCCATCTGGATGAACTTGTCGCGCATGGTGGCGTGACGGTAGTCCTCGTAGCCCGTGAGCCAAGAGCGCTCTGACGGGCGTGCGTGGAGACGCTCGCTGACGCGGTCGCCCACCCGCTCCCAGCTGCGCTCGCGTGGGTTGATGCGCACGATTTCCTCATCCTCCTGAAAGGTGACATGGGGAATCCGGGACAAAGGCTGTGGAAAGAGAGAATAGTTTCAACCGGGACGTTGACAGGTTGTAAACAATTACCGGGGTCCTCAGTCTAACTAGTTCTTTAGTTTGTCTTGTCGAGGATGGAACATAAACTCCAACCTGGTCCAGCAGGTAGTGGTCCGATAGCCGGTATGAGTCGTGAAGGTTGTGGTGATATCCCAGCATGCACCTGTGCCTCTGCGGTAGAGGTGAGGACTCGAGCGGCGGCAGGCAGCTCTCCAGCTTCTGGGAGGAGGAGTTGGACGAGCTGTCGGTGGCGTTCTAGGGAAGGGAGGAGGACGACAAACAAACACAGGATGCGTCTGAGAGCTGCGTTGTCATTGGACGCGGAGAAAAAATACAAAACAAAACAAAAAAAAAAACCTGCTCGGTCGCCGGACGCCGAGATTTGACAAACAAAAACAGGAAGGCTCTACTCCGATTGGGGAAAAAACAGGAAAGTACGACTTTGTTTTTCAGTCCTTGGCTTCCTCATTTGGAAACGGGGGCAAACTTTTCAACGCATCTGCCTTGAAACGGAACCGTGAAAAAAGGCAGGTAGTCTTTTAATGGCTTTAGGACGGTTACGGATGTGGTTACCATGGCGATGGAGTCAAAATGTTTTGGGGAATAGTCCCTTAAAGTTTTCGATAGCGCTTGACTTCAATTGAGTCGAACCTCGCTCTTTCGCTAAATTAGCAGACTTGCAAGATGTTCAACCACAAGCACTTTATCAGTCTTGTTTTTGTTGTTTTGAGTTGTCACATGAGCTAAAGATATTAGCGTCAAAGTCAGTGTATAGCTTTGAAAATTGAATGCGTTCAACATCTCTGTCAGTAATGGTTAGTATCTGTCTATTAGCAGGACATCCAGTTTGGGGTCACATCTCTTTAAAAAGGCTAAAAGCTCATTTCGTTGAGAAAAGGCTTTGGCTGGGATTAGCCCGTTCCGATATTTCCCGCAGCTCTCCGGGGAATTATTCTCAACGGGAATTCCCAATGGAAGGTTGCCGAGAAAGCCATTATGGAGCCTCAAGTCAGTAAAAAAAAAAACCCTGCTTCTTAAAAATATTATAGACACGATTCCAGGTGTTGACGGGTTTGCATGTTCGATCCACTTTGCTTGTTCATGTCACCCGTATCCTGACCGCCTTCCTGCCTTTCTGCCAAAAGACCGTCAGGGCGCCGCTCCAAGTTAAATCTTGGCCAGACACCACACACGTCTGGCCACGCAGTTTGCGGGCAGATCGATTTCAGGTCAGCCTAGGCAGTCGCAGGCGTGTAGGGGGGTAGGGTATCCATGTCCCAGCTGACAGGCACGTGTTTGGGGATGCGGTCTTTTGTGATGAGAAATAAACGATCAGGATGTGTTGGTGTTGGATTTTGGAGATCTCAGAATTTGATACAGAAACACTGTCCAGATTTGGTAAACATACGAGCCATGTTTTTCCTGGTTCGATATGGTTTAGCTTGAAGTTTTCTGGAACCTTCTCCAGAAAATGTGCGGACTATTACAAAACATGATGAAAACAATTTTTTTGAAGCAGTGTATCAAACCAACCACCGTAGCCTATCGATGCTATTCATTAGCCTATTTATTGCGTTGGGTTAGCGTCATGTGTTAGCGGAAGGCAAAGTTGTGGTTCTTAAATACATGTTTTATATTTAGTATGATGGCAACCTTTGAAAGGGAGTGGTATTATATAGCTTGAAGAATTGCTCGTTCGCCACCAAATTACTAAAATAAAATAAAATCATTTGGTCTCAAGACGCCACTGTACTAGCGGGGCTTACTAGCTTAAAAGCGACATCCATTTAAAACACTGTTTCTCGCATGACACATCTGTTTTAGCCACGGTGTCATTTTCACCCCTCGGAAGTTATTCCTAAGAATGATCACACGGACAAACTGTTCACCTCCAGCGCTTTGATCCCGTCCATCTGGCACATAGCGAGGCCTGAACTCGATGAATTATTTGCCAGATTTATATGACCCAGAAATGCGTTTGTGTGTGCGGTGAAGCTATACCCGTTATATCCTGGACGCGTTCCTGAGCAGCGCTCCCCACATGGACACTGCCATGCTGAGAATTCCAAACGCCCCCCCCCTTCCACCCTGCCCCCCTTCTTTGCTTTCTTACAAAGCTCTTGCGGAGCAGCCGGCCAAAAATAACAAAACATACCGCCTGTACTCTGGCCTGCTAGGCTGCGACTAATTCAAAACAGGATCGGATCGCTAACGGACTCTGTGAGCGAGTTTGAAAGTTTCTTCGTCTTTTCTCTAATTTCAAATTCTGGCTACTTCCAAGTTAAATTTCTTGGCTTTTTTGTTGTCCTTCTGGGATGAACCTAGAATTTACACCCAATTTTCTCCGTCGGGTCTACTCCCACTGTTCCGAACCAGCCGAGACAGGGGAGACCTTCTGAAAGGGAGGTGGAGGACGATGAGGAATCATTTGTCCCGCCCCCTTCCCACCGTCCCCCGATGCCTGTAAATCTGCCGGCGCATTTCGTGCCGTCCACGACTGCGCGCTTGGCGAGCCCTACCGGCCGCCGCACCGCCAGATCATTAACAGAAGCTAAAAGGAACAGCAGATATGGCAACGACATTGAAAATATCACATTACAGCGTTCCCTTATTCAGTTTTCGGCTTCAGCTTTTATGTGTTTTTACAGTTATTAGGCAACCCCCCCCCCCCCCACTTCCAAATATCTGGTACAATTGTTAAAAGTATTGATGTTGCAAGGGAATCTATATTTCCCCAGTGTTGTGGAGTCCCGTGACAGCTTTGTCGAAGCCTCTTTTGGTGTTTGTGTGCATCTCTGCGGTGGCGGTACACTCCCAGCAGAGCACCTATTAGTCTTGGCCGTAGCAGACAGCCAGAGCCCAAAAGATGAACCCACGAGGCACTTCCTCTCGTAAATCAGCCGCCCGGCTCTAAGCTGGGAAACAGCTGCGAGTCGCTAGTTTGCACGCTGTTGCGCTCTTTTTAAGTTGCTCGAGTGGGTGGAGGGAGAGTTTGGGGGTGGGGGGGGGAGCAGGAAGTAACCTTCTGACCCTGCCTGCTGCTCTCAGTGTCGTATTACAGGGAGGTGGGGGGGGGGGGGGACCCTCTCAAGCAGACAAACTTTTTTTTTTAAACTGCAAACAGCTCTAGTGTTGTCTGAGTTGAGCGAAAAGAAAACACTCTTACGGTGAAGACGTCGTCGTCGCCCAGCTCGCCCTCGTTCTGGAGTGCTGTTGAGGAGGTTGTGGAACCTACGGAATAAAAGAAAACATTTCATTTTTTGTTGCAGGACAAATTGACTTTGTAAGAAACCTGCAGTTGACACACTTTATTTGCTTTTGTGAATGAACCCCACCCCCCCACCCCCGGGCCTTGCGTTTGACACCATTGTTTAAGGTCGTTTACCGCTTCCCCTACAGTGTCAATTTGCAAACGTTATTCCTGTAAAGTTCATTTGGAAGCAACACTGTTGGTTTTGTGTACTGGGAACAAAAAAGGGCCTTTCCCTAAAAGTTCCCACAAAGTTTCTGGTTGGCTAAAACGTCAATAATGCCCAGTAGTAAACACTTCTTAGTCAAGAATAGAAAACAAATGAGAAATAGTAAGCAAGGCAGTTATTGAGCGTGCCTGTTTTGTGATTGAATGCTAAATGTTGTTAGCAAGGCGCTACGTACCTTCGGCCAGGTCCTCGATGGCTTTGCGCACTCCCCTGTCGAAAGCCCTGGCGTCGGCCGGACTCTGGAAGGAAAGGCCGCACCTTCGGTCCTCCACCTTCCAGTGGTGAAAGGTGGGCGTGGCGATGGTGTACACCAAGTCCTTCCTCAACGGGCAGTCCATGATCACCTGACAACCCAAAGGACATCAGTCAGGATGAGGCTTGCGGGACTTTGAAAACTTTCCATAGAAAGTTAGCTCTTGGATACATCATGGCCGCCTTCACCTGTTTGTCCCGTAGCCGTTCGCCCCGGATGAGAAACTGGGAGCTGCCGGAGGGCGGTAGCTGGGGCAGCTCGGGCGGCCGTAGCCGGCACACCCCCACCCGACTAAGGGCGCCCCCATCCTGGGCCAGCCAGCCTCCGCTCGAGTCGTCCCGCGTCATCACCACCGCTTTCACACGCACGATGTAGCTGTCACTGCAACATGACAATAAGAACCACGCTTAGAAACTCGGGCCCGATTGCGCAACCGTCGCAACCTTTACACGGTAGTTCACTGTATCATCTATATACGGCATTGAGTTTGCTTTCCACACATCGGCAGAATGTTTGAGGGCGTCTGCAGTCACGACTTTGCCTCGTCCCGGCTCTAACGACGTGGGAGGTGTTGTACGCGCACCACCACGCGGGCCTACATAAGTAACCATATTTTATAAACTTAAACCCGGGCTCCTAATTGGTGGCATTTCCATCCTAAACTCTCATCTACTCGCACCTGCGCGATAATTTTATACGTGATTTTTTCGTCTTGGGGGGGAAAAATAGAACGTCAATCTGTCGGCGATTCCACACGAAATGGAGGAAGAAAAAAAAAATACGCAGACGGAAGTCCCTGCGACAGTTTAGTCTACCGAGTTCACCAGTACAGAACAAAAGAGTCGTCGTGTTCCAACATGATGGTCGCCACCCTCCATGGGGACACAATGACCTCCGTGCACTGATCTGACAACAACAGGAAGGAGTCTTTGTGTGTGTGTGTGTCTTTTAAAAACGAACACGCAAAGGGTGTGTGGACTCCACTGTTTGTCTGTCGTCAGCCAGCTTGTCATTCAGTCACTTTTATGAATGTGCGTGGGTGGGAGGGAGCTGCTCTACTGGTTTCGCCACCTGTGCTCTGTGTGTGTGTCCATAGATGCGTCAAATCCGCGGCACTGTCTGTAAGCTAATTATATAACAACACCTCCCTCTCTCGCTCTCTCTCCTGCACCTCCCTTTCCCCCCCTCTTCATCTCTCACTTGCTCGCCCACACACACATCTGTATTTCCATTCTCGTCCATTGACATATACAGTAGCGTTCCCCTGGCTCCTGAAACCTTAACTGAGACAGTCTTCAGTCATAACGACGGCTCGTATAAATAACTCCGGGATGGGCAACAAGTTGTCCGACAGACGTTCCCGCTCTCACTTTTTGGTCAGATTCTCTGTTTGTCGCGTTTAGTTTAGTCGGCTAAGTTGTAGAAACGAGGGACATCGTAAAACTTGGCCGTTACAAAGACAATATCGCTTAGATTTGATCACCATGCTGACTCTTGGTGCTCTTGAAAACACATGTGCGACAGGTCGGGCCACCCACGAGAAGCACTAACAGCAAAAAAAAAAATAATAATCCAGACCGTCTTTATAAGCACACATGGTTCAAAATACACAATAGCGGCTATCAACGCTCTCAGCGATGTGAATATGTCACATTTCGGTCTGGTCTTGTGACCCGTGTTTAAAGCCCCCGTCTGCTGACAGGCCCTGTAATCTGTGGTGGGAACACACAAGGAAGAGCCACAAGCGCTACTTTGATACCCACAACGGCGGAGGCGGCCGCAGCGTGTTCTAGACCAACGTACAAGGGTGCACGCAAAAACATTTACAAGGGCTGGGAACCTCATTCAGATAAAAATGACCAGCTTGAGCTTTTTTTATTTTGCGTCAAATTCTAAATTGTAGTCATATGAAGTTTTATGTCACTATTTTATTTGCCAAAGGTTGGAACTCTTGCCACTCATTGGCAACTGCGCTGATAAAGGGCAATTCATGAATCACCTCTTCTAATTTAATCAGCCCATCCCTCGTCAGGTTGAAAGGTCCACTGGCGTGGTTAGCCTCCACTTCTTAGTTTGGCTCATTTGTTTGCGCTAATATTAGAAAAATATAATGACCCCAAAAATGTCATTCAGTAATGCCAATTGTTCTAAGCAACTTAAAAAAAAAAACACTCGACTGGGCTTCACCATTATGTACCAATTCAGAAAAATAAAAAATAATTCAATAGTCCGCAATTGGCTTCTCTTGGCAGTCACATCAGTGAATACATGTGTAATTAATTTTATTAACCTAATGACATAATTGCCCGTCATTTTTAATTTACTGTTACCAAATCAATACAAAAATACACACCATGCTTGGTGAAAATTGTTTTAAGTTTCAGTGGCCCTATCTAGAATCCAGATAGAATCGCAATAAAATCTCGATTCCAAATGCATCGGAAGATGTGATTTATGTGCAACAATGCGAGTCACCTAACAGGGACTGCCGGTCGTCATGCGCGGCATCCGACTCATGCATGACTGTTTGCGATAGTAAAAAAGAAAAAGGGCTCGTGCTGTGTGATAAGGGCGGCGACACTTCCTCTGAATAGAGATGACAAAGGCCACTCCTTGGTCTAATCAACACAAGCACGCTACGCCGCTTATGGCGCACACACCTCAAGTCCACGCCAGCAGGAAGCGGCGGTGACTTTTTGACGCGCCCGTATTGTTTCAGGCCAAATCTGTAACGACGAGGCACGCGTAGGCTTTCTTCACATATTTGAGATTCAAATTCCAATGTTGGAATTTTGAATACAATATTTGGCTTTTCGAAAGATCAAACGACATCTGACAGCCGGAGGGTGAGCCGCGCCGAAAGTTGTTTCCAGGTCAGCGAGTGGCTCCGAGGTTTTGCTAACTCCAATATCAGTTAGGATTTTCATGAAAATGTTTTGACAGCCACAGTCAAAGACACCTCCAAAAATGGCTACTAAAGAATCTGTGTGGACTCGTCACGTATACTTTGCGAGGCTTTGAAAAGTTCCACATGTTGAGAAGAAATAGAAATGGAATGAAAAGCTACCCTATCCCCTCCGCAAACGAAAACAAAAAAAAGAGGGCGAGGTGAAGCGAGTTCATTCCCATCTATTGACACTGATGTCTCCCGGGGGGGATGTCGCGATCGGCTTCTCGTCAATCCGACACCCTTATATGGAACGCTCACTCACGTGTCCAAGCGGAGAGGTTGCCCAGCCAAGTCATTCAGGCGGCGGACGCGTTTGGAGTCGATATAAATTCAACAAAAAGACGATTATTTAAGAGAGGAAAAAAAAGATGGGACTATATTAAAATAAATACCCCCTTTGTTCTTAAAACAGGACTTCATTTTTGTAACGATACGGATTTTGTTAAAAAATAACTTTACGGAGACATTTATGTGATAACGTGACGATCATATCGGAGATTTGTATCGGCCCAAAGCTAATTGGGTGATTCTCACCTGCTTTTCTATTTTTAATCTGTTACCGATTATTTGACCCTAATAATATTTGACCCTAACCCTAACCCTCCAAAGCTTCCGGATCTTGTTTTGAAAAGCGCTGACTTTGGGTCAAAGTGTGGTGAATAATGCAAACTGGAAGTGGTAGTTCTTAGCGTGTGTCATGTTAGCGCTACATCTGATCCGTTGAAATCAAGGTGGAAAATAAGCTGATTGCTTCTAAACCTCTTACAAGGTCAAGCAAAACTCCCCATAATGCTTCATATCCTCTTAGACTTGAGCGGCTAATACTTTCAGTCCGACAACATTGTTTTTAGATGGAAATGAATAAAAAGCGTATTTTCTCCCGCTTTGCAAGACTGCTGTATCTTAAACCCTCCTCGTGTTTGATAACTTGTCAACTCTGTTTACATAAACACTCGGATGTTGCGGTTTTCGCTCGTGGCGACGCTTACGGGCCTAAAACTCAGCCGGCCGATATTCGATGTGATTTCCGGCTGAGTTATCGCCGCTTAAATAACCCTCGAGTCATTTTGTAGTTCATATCTGCTGGGGAAAGCGCCACATCAGAAACGACATTATTTGTCGCGTCTTTGCAGAGAATTCCGAACGGGGGTGGGGATTTTTCGGGCCTGGAAATGCAAAGCGCATGATACGTGTACGTTGCGGTGGCGCTAACCACGTTTATTCACATCAATCATCACCCTAATAAAACGTCAAAGCAAAGGGGGCTGGGCTCGTAAGAGTCAAAGTTGACATGGACTCTGGCTATTATTAAAATCCCTCGGTCATTCCGTCAGCTGATAAGCAAAGATTAATTATTGTTTTAATGAAAAAGGACAAACAATCGGACTCTGTTGTTTGCTCTCGAGATATAAACAGCTCAGGCTATTATATAAAAGCTGTGATGAGGACAACACAGGAAACACTGTTACCATGGATCTGTTCCACATGATAGTGTGTGTGCGTGCATACTTGGCAAGGGGGGGGGGAGGGGATACCACGGTTTATTAAGTTCATAGAATTGATTGGAATGCGCTACCGACATGGTATTTTAATCACACAGTGTATTTCCAACAATGTTTAAAGGCGGGCCTCCGTTGGGTTACTTTCAAGTATTCTTATAATCCACCGTTCTCGTGTCTTTATTGCATTAAAAACATTTTGGGGGAAATCTGCATCAAAGATTTGGAAATTGCGTACCCGGCGATCACGATAAAAAGGTGCTCAGAATTTGAAGTCACGTTCTACGGACAACAATGCTCTCTGTTGTGTGTATCTCCATATAGTTATATTTTAGGAAATTCCTCAAAGATGACGCCCGTGTAAGTAAACGTAGGTATGTCGGAGGTAATAAATGACCAAACAAGGCTACTCGAGCGCACTTAGTTTGTTGGCACAAATTTAGTGTGTTATTCTTGACGGTTATTACCGGTCGACCGCCATGAAATTCCACACCAAACAGGGGATAGTCTCGATATCAAATGTTGACAAATATAAACATGAGGAACAGAACAATCTTAGCAAGGCGTTTGAGGGGGGGCGGTCAATATGTAGACCCTCTAACTCGAGCGTCTGCTACGTGATGAGTGCTTTTTTGTTTGGAGTGGATCGCCTTTCCGTGGGGATGGATGCCAGACTGACCTCGGATGAATGTCAATGGGCATCTTGTCCACAAATTGCAATTAAAAAATGCGCTATAGTCCGTCATCATCATTTCGTAATTGTCTTTGATCCATTGTGAAATGTAAGCGTGGGCATGCATTTTGAAAGTTGCTAATCTGCCCTTATTATAGCTATCGTGATTTATATATATCGTGCATGAGCTAGAATAGACAGGGTTGTGCTGAATTGTGCAATTTAGCTCGTAGCTATAGCGCTGAAGTGACCTTCCAAAGAGCCGAGGCTCTGTCACTGTTGCTCCCGTGGAGCCGAGTGCGGCCGGCGGGCATGAATGAGGGGGGGAGACAGCTCCGGAAAGTTTCGAGGGCTTTTATGAATGACGCCGGCGTCACGCTACCGCAGCGCAAACATCCCTCTCTGATGCCCTTCGGGCCCCTTCCAACACCCCTCCCTTCCCTCTCCAAATGCAAGTTCCCACCGAAACATACGCTAATCGACATCGCAGAGCCAAAATGGCGAAGCAGCATAACAAACGTCTCCATGTTGGATCGATGGAGAAGCCTCGTGGGTGCCCACGGAAGCGAGGCGATTAAGGCATTATGACGCTATTTTAACCAACATTAACGTGATACGTGTGGGATTTGCGATGAAAACGTCACGGTTTCAAACCGGGATTTTTTTTTTTTTTTATGAATGGGGGTATGCAAATGAGCTGCGATTGAAAAAGACATGGCGGATGAGGCGTATCGGATATCTCATATCCTGTGAGACTTCCCCTTTCGGTTAGAGGCACCACACACACGCACACACGGAGCTAAAAACAAATATTATAATAACACACGCGCCGATATGATCACTTTGTGGCCTTGTCTCGTTTTTTTGTTTAATTTGACGTGGTGAAAGCTGCAAGCTCTCACAGCCGGGGGAAGTGTTTGTAAAACGGGGGGCTGCTGGCAGACGATCCGTTCACAAAATGTTTCCGATCCACCCACGCTTCGACTCCTCCACCACCACCATCACCACCACCTCGTTTTTCTCCAAACACAAGGTGGCCCTTCAATCTCGCCACCCAGCAACTCATATTGCATTCTGTTATCTTGAATAATCTTAAGCAGAAGGTATTTTTTAAAAAAGTAGCCGAGACCAAGTTAAGCACGAGAGGGGGTGCAGTGGGAGAGCGCAAAGGGGGGTAAAATGTAGGGGTGGTGGGGTTTTTTATATGGCTACTTACTCGTTTGGGTGTGTTTCTTCTTCTATCATGTTTCCTCGCTTCACCTTAGGTCACGTAGCGCGGCGGATGCGTTCTCCCTCGTCCTCGTCATCGCGTTGATCCCCGCTACAAATCCACATTTACCACCAAAATATCCTCCTGGAAATCTTTGGTGTGCAGTGCGAACCCACCCCCCTTTCTCCCTCTTCACCTCCCTGCTCTTATTCCTCGTCAGCCAGCTGCTTTCCGATTGCAAATGTCGAGCCCCTCTCCTCCGATATCCTCCAACTTTTCAGCGAGCCAGCAGGTACTGTTAGTCCGACGAAAGCCTGCCCTCCCCCCGCCTTGCAGGAGAATATGGACTCGCCCTCAGGTGCTGGCTGGTTGTCGTTTTTTTTTTTGCCCTCCCCCCCCGAAAAAAATGTCCTCCACACGACGGTGGTTGTTGTTATTACAATGTAAAAATCGCGTTGTAGTCGCCGTGGGGTGGCCCCGCTAGAGCCCCATCTCTCGCGCTGCTACTCCATGTTGGTTTGCAAGGCAGCCAGGCAAGCAGGCAAGGCAGCCCGAGTCGCTCCAGCGATGCCGGGGGAGGAGGAGGAGGAGGGGGGGAGCTGGGGGAGGGAGGAGAGGGAGCAGGGCGGAAGTTGTGACGTAGGTCTCCAGTTTGGTGCTGGGGCTGCAAGCCACATGCCCCACACCCCCAATAAATAGCACCCCAACTTAGCTCCTCATAACCACTATATGATTTCGAACTCATTGCGCATAAAATAGCATGCAGTAGTTTTGTCCTCTGATCAACTTGCAGAGTACTTGTACTGAGAAAAAAGAAAGAAAGAAAAAAATCACTGGACACATGTTCATCAAAACAATTTGAGTCTCAAATCCAAATCTCAACTAAGGTTGATTATAAGTATACCTCGCTCCAGTTTTATGTGCTTTCTACACATTTTATCGTCATCTGCAAATAAAACAACAACTAATAAGCCTGGTTTCACAATTAGTAAAAGTAAAATAACAAATAAATGTTTTCAAGTGCAGTAACAGTACAGTAACTACAGTAAGGTAACAAAATATTTGTACTTTGGTATATGCATGTGTGTATTTGCATGGAAATGTCAGTGTGTGCGTATTACTGCAATAGAAATTTATAGACTATATTCATTTGCATGTCTTTATTACTATTTTTTTCCACAAAAAGACCAATAAAATGCCTCTGCATAATTGTATTAAAAAAGAAAAAAATATGATACATGCCTAATTGGATTTTTTTTTTTAATACAGTACGCGATTTTATGCAAATTTAGGCCTGCGGAATCTAAAGTCGAACTTTTCATGCCTTGTCGGTTAATGTCACCTCTGTGAGTTCCAAACTCCACATGCATGATTTACTCAAAAGCCCGATTAATTTTACTGAGACAATCGTTCCGGGTTGATCTTTTCCCACACCTATTGATCCGCTTAAAGTGTGAGCAAGTCAGATGATTGAGCGCTTCTGTTTACACCACCACTAAACACTAGACTGCATTGTTTGTTTTTATAAAGAGAGGATCAAGTCTGAACTAATCCCCCAGACAGGATTTCAGAAAGCGCGATGTAGTACCGCCCTCTGCTGGTCATTACCTTTGTCGTACCATGACTTTGAAGATTAATTTACACTTCAATCTCATAGCATCGTTCTCCTTTTAAATAAATAGAAATGTCATTCATCTTTTCCAGTCTTTCCCTATTTTTATAATGTATTTTTTAATAAGAAAAGGAGCACTCTACACTCTATGGTATTGCACCATTAACATATAGCTATAATTAAAATTAAATAGGATAAAGTATTTACAAGTTTGTGCATAATGATGTTTAATGCTAATGCTGTTTTAATGCCCACTTCGTTGTGTTCCACGTGTGCCTTGGTCACCAGGGGGCAGTGTAATACAAGTTTACGTCATACAAAAAGAACATTATCCAAAAGTGATTCAGTAATCTGCAGTTGATATTAGTTGTTTTTCTCTGAGTATTAAAAAGTCGTCTGTCTACATGTGTTGATGCACACTTTGCGTTATTTGATTAAAGTTAAATTAAAACTGCATAATTGCTAGTTTTGTGAGCATGTCTATGGTGTTTTGCATTGTATGTTAGCATTAAGCTAGCAACGTTTTATACATTAATTCGAATTTACCGTGTTAATTAGCAAAAATATATTTTTTTCAACGTTAAAAAAACATTTATTCACAAATTATTTCCACTTATATTCTTTTCACATGGCCAATGGACTGACTACTGGATGAGGACCTATACTGGCACCGTGTGGCTCAAATGGGAAAAGTTCTTGCTCTCGTATATGTGCTAAATTTACGATGGAAAAAAGTTCTTCAGACTAAGAAACTTCAAGTCCTTGATTTTTATTTATTATTATTTTTTTTTTCTTTTTACAAATACAAGTAATAGACATGCGTACACTTCTGTTTGGGTATTAGTTACATCATACTCTTAGAAATGTGGTCTGGTTTATATCAATGCATGGAAGACTCAATTCATCCAAAAGTCCATGCGTATGTACACATTGGGATTAAACTGGCAAAGATGTTATGACTATATATTTATTAATTATCGGACTAGCAAAAAAAAAAATACTTAAAATAATTCTCCCAATTCTCACAAGATTATTGTCTTCTCTCTTTCTGGTTACTGGACTGAGCCCTCAGAAGCTTTTGAGCTCCTTTCACACTAAATTTGAGCTTTAAAGGAACCTAATTTGTCTTTAATTCAAACCACACTGTGAAACCCGGGACACATTCGTCAGCTCTGACTCCATGACCCCTCTCCATCCCCATGCGCAGCCCCCACGGCCCTCTCCATCCCCTCAGCCAATCAGAAACTATCAAGCCAGCGTCTCCATGTCTGTAACTTTTGTACACTTATGAAGTCTGCCCCCCCCCACCACTCCAAAGACCACCCCTCCGCCCTTTTAAAATCAACAACACTAATGACTCCCACCAACACACAAACACACACGTCCTACCTATCACAACAGCTCACATCCAGGTGATAAATGAGGTCGCCCCTAGTGTGTGGTATGAGTTCAAAGGTCACGCCAACCGTTCTTGTGGGGTTCGAGGGCATTGGGAAGTCAGGGGGAACCTACTTCCCCCCAGTAGACAGTCTCATCCACCAGGGGGCGACAGACAATCACGTTGTGCTCTGGATGCGCTTTCAGGGAAAATATAAAAACAATCTAAGTAAAAGTGAAAATGATAAACCAAACAATAGTGCTGTTTCAAAAAAACGGAAAAGATGCAAGAAATTTGTTCAAAAGTGAAAGGAAGTAAAATATGAAAAATAAAGTTTCATGGCTCTTTTCATTCAAAATAATCTTAGAATAGAAATAAACTATAAACCCAGTCAAAACAAACATTCAATATATAAAATCATAATAAATTAGGCTTTTATTAAATACTTAATCATTTCAAATTGCTTTGATGTTTGGAACAAAAATACATTTTGGCCAAGTGTTTGAGAGGCCGCTCTTGGCATCAAAGGCACATTTGTCTCACGCCAAAAACGCTCGCAAGCTAAATCATTTTGACATCTCCAGGAAATGGATGTAAGTCAATGTCCTCTGAAGTGATATGGAAGCATGACCGCATGCGTGCGTGCATGTGTGTGTGTTGCAGGTCAATACCGAGGTCATCAGTGTTTAGTCTGTGGTTTTCGCCCGAGTGGCGGCTCCACTTTTCCGTTCGCCTAGCGAGATTTACAGCCAAACCGTCTCAACTTCAGCCATTTTAGTTTAGCACTCATGTTTGGAAATATATCACACGAAACAAAAATAAAAAGGATGATTGTGCAAAAATCACACATTTTTGGACTGGCTTCGTATCAGAGTCAGGGTCAACATATCAGTCAAGAAATCTAAGCCGGGCCTCTACGACAAAGTGGAGACTGTGGAGTCTTACCAGCGCGGTAAGCTAACATTAGCGTGTTTGGTTAAGTGTTTGCTGCAACTGACGGCAAAAGATGTGATAGCAAAGAGGAAGCTCTGGTAATGAACTGGAGCCTGGCAGAAAGTGAGTTGAAAATAGAATAGATCTATCCAAATGAGTTTAAAAACATCTTCAGTCTGACTCTGTGGGCTCTTTGAGTACATCAAATGCAATAAACAAACAGTACCATTTGCCCCCCCCCTCCCCAAGTGGGTGCGTTAGCTGTTTGACAGGACTGTACATCATAGTCTTGGATGGCTTCTAATTGAAAGTGACGGCTCTGTGTTTCTGCGGTGGTCAGTGTGGAGACTTTTGGGGGTGGGGGTCTGGAACCTAAACCTGGAGGCGCAGACGGACAGAGTCTGCCCCCGCTCGGAACCACGTCAAGAATTCCAGTTCTGTTGTGGGAAGGAGTTACTCAGTGTTTGGATAATTCAAGGCTGAAGGAGCCCATCATTATTTTATTTTTTTGGTTCATCAATTATGCAAAAATGGCCACTGCTGTGTTTCGACTCCACAGTCTCCACTTTACTGTATTGGTTCTTTCTTTTCTTAGTCTCCTCTTCAATAAAATTGCTTTACTTTATAACATATTAGTGTAAAAGGCCAAGGTTAACTCTAAAGTCTTCATTTTGTTTTTTCCTCCATTGTTTGTTTTCTATTAGCATTCCAGCGCTATATATTGTAACCACACCAAGCAGTATTTATTAGCCCCTTTTCAGTTGCACTTGTAGCTGGTCATCCAAATTGTTTGCAGCGGCCTGCCAATCAGTGTCGATCCGCCTTGAGCGCTTGTTTTCTTTGAACACATTCTAAAGGCTCAGCCGGCGTGTCTTGTGTACGCCCCACATGACAAGTCCCAAACATTTGCAATTGCTCATGACAGATCTGACATAAACAGCCTCTCATCTGCCCGGTCCGGAGCTAAACAAATGCACCGCTGATCAACCAACCTCACTTAATCTCCCTGTTAGATTTTCCAAACAAACCCTTCCCCTCCCCACACACACACATTGTAATTCCGCTCAAACCCCAAAATGCCTCGCCGATCTCGTACGCCTGTCAGTTTTCCAGATTAGCTGTTTGGCATCAACTATCAAAGCTAACAACAGTGGAACGTCTTTTCAAAAAATACTGTGTGCGCACAAATCGACCCCGCGCCCCCCTGCCCTCTCAATCGGCCCCCTTTTGTTGGCGGCTTGCTCCAGGAGAGCATGTTGATGGAGCAGCATCGATGTTCGGATTAGGGCACACGTCCGTGATCAAGTGCTCAAACAGTAGATAAGAGCAGAAGGAACACACTTTAATCCTGTTAGAGTAGCAACTCCGGACGGACGGACGATGCTTTGTTGCACGCCTTTTATCGTCAAATATCAAAGACACAACCAACTGATTGTATCGCTAGCTCTCAGACAAGCTAACTGTACCAATTAACTGACTCTATGATTGACGTATCTATAAATATATTACGGGCCATATCTGTACGTAAAATGTAAATCGTTCAGCAACAAAAGAAAGAACATCAGAAGAGAAAAGCGAGGCGTCCATTCACAAGTTTTGTCTCGGCACGGCTTTTCATTTTCACCCTGACTTGAGCGAGGGTGCGCTGCAAAACTGTTGAAATTGGCTTGCCGGGATGGCTTTGCTTTAGCGGCCTGTCACTTTGAGGTAGACGTGTGAAAAGGTAATACAACCTAAGATTTTATTCTCCCTCTCAACCCCTCCCAATCCTTCTTTCCCATTTTTTTTTTCAACTACTTAGCGCCACCATGACTTTGTCCTTGTCCACGCGGTCCAATGACGACACTTTGAAGACAATTCCTGCTGGTTGTTTTAAAAGTACTTCTGCGCCCAAAGGGATAAAAATGATAGACTATTAATTGGGGAGGGGGGGGTCACATAATTTTATGTCCCTCTGGCATTTCTTAATTTCTGTCAATCATCTGTTGATTAAACCGAAGCACTTTCTTACTTTACGTTTACCCTTGCTCTCCGTTTCCATTGTGCGTTAACGTTTGCCCATCAATCGGAAAAAGAAAGTAGAGCAAAGCAATTCGAAAGACACCACTGAAAAGTAACTAGATATTAAAACCCGATAATCAAATGATACAAATGATAAATAAGTGGTTCTAAAAGGTTTAGGGGACTTAAACATGAGCCCTGAAGTGGTCTTAGGCCATACAATCTCAAGGAGAACATTCAAACTCCGAAATTCAAACCTTGAACCTCACAACTGCGAGCCAGACAGTCGAACCACTACTCCAACGTGCCGCCCGATTAAAAATATATTTCGTCAAGTTGAATACAAGCCTTGTTGACTCCGCTGACAAGTCCCAACACGTCAAGCCGTGGCGATCCCACCACGGCACGAAGATTAAAAACAACTGTTGGTAAACAAAACGAGCATCCCGCCGAGGCCGCCGCTAATCACACGCGCATCCTCCCGTATCACGACTGTTTAACATTCATCGCCGCCACGGTGACGACGAGAAGCACGTGCGTTGAAAAGCAGGCAATCCCAAGCGTGGGCGCAATTAGTTCTTAAATAAAGTGCCTGCCCTGCTACGCTTTGGCAACATTTTAATTAGGCAACCCCGCTCTAACCCCCCCCTCCCCACCTTTTTTTTTTTTTTTGTCAAATAAACAGGCCTGTTTGCCTCCAAAGAACTCCCTGGGGGAGGCACTCAGCGGTGAGGGTGCTCATGGTAGGAAATGGAGAGTTTACCCGAGGAGATAATGGCTGTTTGTTTCTTTTGAAGGAGATCCAACGCTTCCACTTTAGAGCCCATCGATTAACTGCTGCGTTGCCTAAGAATACTATTTTTGCTCCTTACATTTTAAGTCATTCAAAAGTCTTTAATAGTGTAATGCCGGTCTTGATTTTTTTTTTTTTTTTTAAGTGGCTTATCATTAACACTAGATGCTACTTTGTAAACTTAACTTTAGCATTTTTTTTTTAATACTTTTTATCAATTACCTGTTTAAACTTCATAAGTAGATTTGATTTAGTTATCTGTTATTTAAGCATGTGAGTACTTTGTCGACCTTTGGCCAACCTGGATACTGATGTTTCTTCTCGTCGCCATAGCAGCGAGTTCTTTTTTTGGCCTCTGGAGGGCAGTGTAACCCAGGTGCTGAGCTACTGGTCAACACTCGTTGACTGCCCTCTGAGCAATTACGTTTGGCCTCCTTAGATTTCATCCACATACTTTAAATTTCCAACATTTTTGTTTGGCTTGAACAAAATCGACTATACTCTGTATACGTCCTCTTTACCATTTCGAGTTTTTACCGTCATGCCATTCACCTAAAAGTTAAAGCCCCGCAACTAATCCACCGTTGTTTTTTTTTCAAATTGAGAAAGTGCTCGTTTAGTTGCTTCGACCCGGAAACTTTCGTCTTGTTTCTTGTCAAGAGTGTCTGAAGATAAACTCTTTTGACAGGGTTGCAATCTCTCATCTCCTCACCGCCTCTTCTTAGACACGCCAATCAAGATGTATTCACAGTGAAGGGCCAATGACTTATTTTCTTAGATTCGTAGATTAGCTCGGAGAAAGTTTATAGCCCTTAAAAGGCTTTGTTTTTCATCAGCCTTTGTTTTTCCTCGACGTTTCCGCGATGGGAATTAAGGCATAAAAATGGGAGCGGACCCTCCCAGAAAAGATTTCTGGCCTTCTAAAGAGTAACAGGATATTCACAAGTGTCAGTGATTTTCCACTTTAATCGTTTTTGACTGATTTTCAGCTTTTATTTCCGTGCTTGTAAGCTGACAGGACAACGGGGAAAGGACTATCGGGGAACTTCAGGACTTGGAATTCCTGGAACTTGATGTTCCACTGTATGTTCGACCCCAACCCATAAGGTTCCTCCAAGGTCTTCCTTCGGCGGCAATAAGTTTTCTTTTCGAGATGGCCCAAGAACAACAAACGGCAGGATTGAAAACATCACCTCGGCATGACGGATATTGTTTTCCGATATACGGCAGAGAGAGAGAAAGACTTGGTCAGTCCAAACAGAGCCGTAAAGTGCCGCATGGTTAAGCCTGATGAATTAATAACAGGGAAGGCAGATGGGTCCCAGGGGCATAGTGGGAGCGCGGCAGCATGGCCGACAGAGTGCACCGTCAACACACACACACACACACACACACACACACACACACACACACACACACACACACACACACACACACACACACACACACGCACGTCTAAGTGAAAAGTGAGCCATTTGCATAAAGTGAATCACAGGACAAAGAGAAACATCTCCTCGCTAAACGCAAACACTTCAGTTTTCCAACTCCTGACCTCATTCGTTTCATTTGCTAATGTACAAACGTGGCCGAGTTGAGTCATTAGCACACCTAATGAAGGCCGGCTCAAAATCAGCACCGAACGCCGATCAGCATTTCAGCCCGGACGCTCAATCGTGGCAGTTTTTTTTTTTCTCCAAACGAGGAATTGTATAGCGTGGCTTCTCGGGTTTAATGATCACACGGCCCTCTTGCTCAATTAGCCGGCGATTTATTGTTGGGAGGGTTGCTTTTTTATCATTTAAATTGCAACGCAGGGATGCAATTAGCTGCTTGTTTTTTCTCATTAGCTCGCCCGCTAACGTCGTATTAGCCCGTCCCAGGACGCTTGCTGGACTCACAGTAGTCGCTGGCAGATGCAAACTTTTTCCTTGAGCTGGGCAATAAAATCAAATCTAAACAAAGATCTGAATGCGCCACCTGCTTAGAGGCCGAGCTTCCCCGGTTTGCTTTCCTCTTTTCATCTCCACGTGATTGTATTTGTTGGTAATGTCGCATCGCTCTTGTGTGATTGCCGATGTGATGACAAGCCGGAATGAGACTGCGGCATCATTTACGACGGGCGGACGGGTCAAGGTTACCGTGCAATCTTCTCCCGGATGCGAAGGAACAGCACGGTGAGACACTTTCGGTTACGAAATAGATCGAATGACTTTTTATTACTCGGGTTGGACCATGTCAAATAATATAACATCATAAAGGGTTTCCGAAGCCTCGACTACAACCGCCGCCTTTCTTCTCGCTTTCTTCTCACCGTCAAACGGATCCTGTTGGAAACAAAACAAAATATCCATATTTCATCGGGCGGCGGCGAACGGCGTTTAGAAATGTCACATCAACTCACGCGCTAAAAGGTCCCGGCGCTTCCGTCGACATCTCGATCGGCCCGAGCTGAATAATTGAGCGTTCCTCCCAGCCTGTCCGTCTTGGGCGTAGATTTCACATTGCGGCGAAGCCTCGGAGCGTTCCTGCGCCTGCGAGGCCTCTTTTCCAGAAAGTGTGCGACAATTCTAGAAAGACTTCAAGAAGTCCGACACACCACAGACGGCCGCCCGCACCTGTACGTACGCTCGCGCAATCGTCCGAACCCGAGGCTATATCGTGCGCCTGTCAGGCCGATGGCGCTCACGCGTGTTTGCCTTTCTCTGCGCCTACACCAACTACGCTGCGCAGGAGGAAGGCGATGGAGAAGATGGTTGGAGGGCCTGTTTCTTTATTCATTACCCAACGGCCGAGGGGGTTCTCACGGGGGAACCTGGCAACAACGCTTCTCCCGGGCCCATCAGTAGTGTCACTCGGTCGGGGGCTCCATGCTACAAGCTAGCAGCCATCTTGTTCCTTTTCCTGAGATGATAACCTTCGAACAAAAAGCCCCTCAAAAATAATTTGATACAAATTTGAATAAATGACAGAAGTGACCCGGAAATGGAAGTTCTGCTCGTGATAGGCGATCCTCGGAGACAAAAAAAATTCCCAGCCACGTCCCACCCGGGATCGTTCCCCCCCCTTCCGTAGAGTGACCATCGATTACCGCGACATGACACATCTCTCTCCTGACCCTTTCCGCCTTGCCTCAAATCCTCTCCGCCCCAAACTGATCAATGGCAATGCCGGGGGATCAATTCCTCAGGCTTTGGGGGTGTCAGATGCGATAGGACACGAATGAGGGCGCGCCGGCGGACGCTTCAAAGCTTGCTGCTCATCAGACAAACAATTCAAATTGAAGACCGCCATTGATACGAGAGATGAGAGGCACGTTGAAGCTTTTTGTTGTTGTGTGTTTTCGATTTGTTGTTGAGCCATGCGATGCATGAAGAGAAGTACTTTTGACGTTCCCTCTCCTTCGTCTTAAGATGGAGTCACTAATTGGGGGGGCTCTAGGTCCAGACTTAGAAGTTCTTCCATTTGGATTCATTTGCTTTTATTTTAAGCAGCACAGCCATTGTAGGATTTACGGTAAGTGAAATAACTTTTTTTTTTTTTTTTTTAAACTGCAACTATTTGTTATGTCCTCTAAAACGAGCTCAAAGTTCTTTCATGACAACAGGAAAAAGTCACGTAAAGAAACGGTAATGGAGAAAATGGCAACCCAAAAAGGGAGAGATTGTGGAAGAAGAAAAAAAACACACACAAAAGCATTAAAATTTAATTGAAAAATAAAAAGGATGCCGTCCCATGAAAAACATCCTAAATGGGTCTTGTGTGTGGCGGGAAGCAGCACAATGTACCTGAGGCACTGCAAAGTGTTAACACGGAAAACACATCAGAGGAGGAAGCGGACGAGGCCCGACGGCCTGTTGGGGGTTGGCGCTGCGCGTGCATGCTAACGTGCATGCTAACGTGCTCGATACGTCCCACTTTGCAATCGTTCCGCATGGCAGGCAGCGGGTCGGCCATGCTGCTTAGTTAGCTAGCTCATCGGCAAGTCCCGGGCAATTAGACGATACCGACCGACCAACTCGAATCCTCAATTTGTTTGTATTCCGTGCAAACACCCGAGTGAACATCTAGCTCCCGCGTTCGTATTTATATCTCAGTGTTAACATCCATATCAATACTTTTTTTTTTTTTTTTTTTGGGTTGCTCCTCATAAACACGTTTACGGCTTCCTAATGCGTTATCATGCGGCGTTATTATTTAGACATATACCGCCGATTACGATACCTATATATAAGTAACGGCCTGGCGGCTGAAAGAGATGTTTTTTAATCCCAATCATCCATCGCGCGAGTGCCGTTTCGTGGAGTTCACATCTATTCCGGCGTGGCACATTTAATTGCCTGAAACATTTCGAGCTGCCGGCGTAAAGACGAGAGCTCTCAGGTGGCTTCTCAAGAGGAAGGCTGATGAGAGGCTATATTAAGGCTGTTAAACAGCGGACAGGGGAGGAGGGGGGGGGCTCGTGTTGGGGGAGGGCTCGCGGCAAGCCCGAAGAGACAAGAGGCTTTATTGGAAATGTAATTTTTGTTTATCCGCAATCACCTGCCGGCTCGTTTGTTTTTACGCACGCGGGCGCTTATAGCAAAGAGCGGCCGCATCCTCCCAAGGATTGCTCTGCGGAGAGGCTGCGCTTTATTACAAATAGGAAGGCTTTCATTGCAGATTGGATGGGCGGAGCTACGCCGCTCTACGACTGAGCTTGCCCGAGCAAAGAATCACCGCCTTGAATCATTTACGTTGTAGCGTTGTTATTAAATAAGATTTATTTACTGTAAATTTAATCTGAAAATTGCACACTGAGGTTAATTTATTATTAATTTTATTTTTTATTTTTTGATTTATTGTAGTTATTATTAGACTTAATTTATCATTAATTTAGACTTTTTTTTCAGTTCCAAATTTTATGAGGTACCTTCTGTTTTAAAAAAAACGATTGACAGGAATACCAACGCAAACTTAAACAAACGAGAGAAATTGCCAGTCAGAGTTGCATGTCAAAGCTCCTCGTTTATTAAATTAGTTTTGAATAAATATTTGGAAAAAACAAAGGTTGCCCAAAAAAAGGTCTTGCCCTCTGTTGCGTTCATGCGATCCCGTTGATCCGCTGCAATGATGTCACGGTGTGCCTGCGAATTCACATTTGCTCTCTAGTTGCAGCTAATCGCTTTATCATCAGAGAACATTTCTCTAATAAGGTCGCCACCCTGCCTAACCTCCACCCTGTTAATGATCAGGCCGGGTCATGGCTATTAGTTTGCCCTTCCCCCCCATTGGGAGGCACCATTATCGCTGTTCTGTAGGGAAAGGAGGGGGGTGGCCTTTGAGGAGGTAATTTGGTCAGTGCAGAATTAGGGAGTCCTCGGGTGAAGTATGATGGGGGCCGGTTCCTGGCGGGTCATTGCGGCTTCCTCCATATTTCTAAGCTTGATTAAAAATTGATCGGCGGCGGAGGCAATGTGAATATATTATTGCGGCCATTATTCACCTCTGACACATAATTGGACGGTACACACGACTCTATTTGCTCGGTCGCCATCGCTTTGCGTGTGTGGGAATAAGCGAAACGGAGGCCGTTTGAATCCATCGAGTCGAATCGTTCGAGCCCTTTTTGAAGCGTGGATATGTATATAAAAATGGACGTATAATGACTTTGCCGCTTATCAGTCATGACCTATCCCCGCAAAAGTTAGAAATAAAGCCTTGAAATACTCTCTTGGCTAAAACCAACATGGATTTGGGATTTTTTACTTATCTCCGACTCTATTTTGTCCTAAAAAGCAGCCCAAGTGTGGAGAATTCCCATAGTAGCGGTTAGCTAGCGTAGCCAGCGGGCACATAGATATAAATATATATATGTAAAAAAAAAAAAAAAGTGGCGGCTAATGCTATTTGCAATTCACTTGAGGCTTAGTGTGGTGCCATTGTCACGCCTTTTTAGCGTATTAAAACAGCGTGACAGAAAAGAGGCCTTGCACAACATGCTCTGCAAATACACCAGGGAGACTTTTTCGTCTTTTGGTCTGCAAATTATCTTCACTTGCAAGCTAACAAACGTGCGCCATACAACAAATGCTCACAGCAACGAAAAAAAAGTGAACAATTCAGCCCACCAAGATAAATATTGTTCATAATGATCCATTATTTGCTATAACTATAGTATATATGTGGGAGGGGGCAGGGGGGGCACACCCACCCCTCACTCACAAAGACGTTTCCCCTCCCAAGTGGAAATCACTGGTGGAGATTAATAACGACATTAAGGCGGTAACGATGCCGCAACGGTTGAAATATTTATTAAAAATCCCTCTGCTAGCAATTAGCGCAGCATGTAATGGTAGCGCACAAGAAACGGAAGCCATTGTTGTCGGTCACCTTCATCACCCTGCCCTTCCCCCTGATTTAAAGCCACCATTTGTGAACAGCATTGCTCTAAACAGCCTCTTCTCACCTTGACAACAGCAGCCATGGGAGGTGTGGCCACAGTGGTGTACAATCTTAATTACAAACACGCCGCCGTAAGGAAATAAGCAGGTGATAAGTTTGTCAGGCATGCCGACTCATGAGGACCAGTCCAAATAAAACAAAGTCAATATAACGTTCCAAGTTTCCCTAGAGCCGTTCAGGGAACACCATTTTTATTGGATGATCGACTGACATCTTGGGGGATTTTCTTACTTCCACTGCCTGGAGGGACGCTGTGAAGTTCCCCGCACAACTTTTAGAAGAAAACCTCCAGAAGCCGAAAAGCGTCTCTGCTGGCTAACTGTCTAAAAAATAAGTGAGGTCGCCAACTACATTTCCAACCAGTTTGGCGTACGTATCCAAGGGATTGTTTCGACACGTTATCATTCCGTACGTCCTTGTTTGTGTTCACACCTCTCAATTTTCCAGCGGTCAGCTCCGATAGATGACATGAAATGGCGGGAAGGCAGGAGGGGTCTCATGTTGTTGTCGCTAGGAAGGTCAGGGGTCGGACCATCCCATGGATCCGTTTATTGGCGGCGACGTGCGACCTCCAGGAGCTCATCAACGACGTCATTCAGGCGTGAGGCGCGGAGCACGAACCAAGTACTGTGTGTGTGTGTGTGTGTGTGTGTGTGTGTGTGTGTGTGTGTGTGTGTGTGTGTGTGTGTGTTCCTAATGTAATAGCCGCTCACTTCACAACGCTGACAAAGGGAGAGCGATCAATTTGCAATATTGTCCACTGCAACAAAGAGAGGACATGAAAGCGAGCACATTAAGCGACGCCATTGTATGAACTCTGCAATCAATAAACATCAGGGCCATGAGGAACTGTGTGTGTGTGTGTGTGTGCGTGTGTGTGTGTGAGAGAACAATAGAGAAGATTGTTTAAGTTCCTGGTAAACTTTCTTTTTCCCCCGCTATTGTTAATTAGATAGTTATCTTTAGCCTCGCCGATAGAGTGGATAAGACCTTAATTAATCTTCTCATCTAATTAACTGTCTTGCCGTTAATAACGTCAGACACGTCGTTGTTGTACCTTCGCCCGTCAGTGCGGAATATATGATGGCGAAAGCCTTTCCTTCATCAGACGCGCTTCACGAAACGGAATTGAAGCATGACAGAAAGTTGGTGTGGAAAATAATGGAGATTAACTTGCATGTCAGACTAAAGAGTTTTAGTAAATATAACAAATTAACCCTAACCCTAACCCTAACCACCTAATACTTACCGAATAAAATGACTGCTGAGTGTAAATGGATACCAGTCTGAAAAATATTCACACACACACAGTCAGTCAGTCTACTCGGTACAATCCCCGCTGGGATCGAGAGCCTCATTTGCATTATGATAGCGGGCAAATTAAGTACATTCCAGTGAACTCAAAAAGGGCCTCCGTCACAACAACACACACACACACACACACACACGTGCACACCAATGATTATTTTTCCTACTGGGAAAAAGGCCATCTTATTGGAAGTTTGGAGGGCACCCCATCCTGGGGTGAGTGGGCACCTTCCCTCTCAGTCAGAGAGGAAACTGGCGTTATGATGGCATTAATTATAAACTAGGTTACTTTCAATTCCCGTGACTCCAATCATTGTGGCAGCTCGACAATACATTTCAACTTGAGCAGATGTAGAAAGGAAACCTCAAACCACCAGGGGCCCGCAACACTTTTACGTGTTCCTTTTGGGAATTAAACCTGGGAACACTTTTTAAATGGTTAAAAAAAAAAAAGCGCTAAACCATATCTGCTATAACGTTTTGAGTTCCTGACAAAATCATTTCTAATCAGAAGAACAAGAATAAAATGCTAACAATAATCAAGATACGAGCTCACAGGCTCCTTCAGGTCCATTTAGTTTTGCCGCCCCTGCTGCTCGGGGCTCATGAATAACCAAAGCAACGTGATCGTTCTCTACATTAAAAACTTCTACATTTAGATTTAGATCTCCCGACTCGACCTCAGGTAAGAGAGCACTGAAAAATTTAACAGCCTGTAGAACCTTCCTCACCGCTCCTTCCACAAATTAAAAAGTAATTCACATCTCGGCTACTTTTTAAAAGGTCCGGCTCTGGCCTTGCCCTTTAAGATGAGCTCAAACTCCACACCTTGCTTGAAGGTGGATTTAAAAAAAAAAACCTCCTTATTGCATTAAGGCAATTAGACCATCTTTGCCCTAAATAATAAACTCCCAACCTTGCAGCCACGTGTTCAATATTTCATCTTTTATTCAGATTCGGGGAGTGCTTCTATAGTGAATGCAGACCTCTCCGTAGTGCAGGTGGGCTTCCAAGGAAGCTTTTAGATGGCGGAAGGGGGCGGGGCCAGTTGGGTAAAAGCCATTGGCTTAATAATAAATCGCCTACTTGCGTCCCTGTACAAAAAAAATACACACAAAAAAAGAAAATCTGGTTGGCCAAATGGGAGAGCAAGTTAATAATAAAGGTCAGGATGAAAAGTAAGTAAAAATGCTGAGGCGAAGGGAAAAAAATGGCGCGGTATGAAACGGCGCCAGTACAAACATAAATATTCTGCATTGCTTTTAAATACAATACTTTGATAAGTTGCCACAAAACATAATATCATACAAAATGTCAATAAAACCCAAATATCATGGTTGTATCAATTCAATACCATTTATTGATATTTTAAAGAATGAACATGGTCCCGCCCCCTTTAGCTCAAATTTGACCTGCAATAAAATATGGCACAAATAATAACGCTTCATTTTTAATCGTTCTTAATTTTTGCATAACTGTTAAAGGAGGTTAAAGTCGATTGACTTACCGGGCTGAGTTTTCGCTAGCATCTTGTATGACGCCAACCGAGCCGAATCGTACGGCGTCAGGGTTATTAATCCACAAACAAAAAGTAGGTGTCATTGAGAAGTAGATTAGGCGTGAAGGTAACGTAAACCGCAAAAATCTCGTCATAGAGACAGTGACCCATCTAATAGGAATGGAGGATTTGTGTATGTGTGTGTACGGGGGTTCTTGGCGGTAATTAGCGCTGGTGGTTGCCCCCCCGTTAAATTGAATTTAACGACAACACAGCAAGTCTTAGCCGGCGCCAGCTAATCCGGCACTCCGGAGCATTATGCTTAATGGGCTCGAAAAGAAAATGATGGCCGCTCAAAAGCAAAACCAATTAACACAGAGCGGAGAGCTGATGCGGAGTGCTGAGCTCCACACATCGTCCGCTTGTCGTTATATAACACCATTTCTGCTCATTTTGAATAATGGAGGCCGAGGAGGCGTGACATCATGTTGCCACCGCCACACCTTTGAAAGAAAGATTCGGGGACAGACAGTTTTTTTTCGAATCTCTTAAGTTTGCCAATTCACAAAAACTTCCTCTGGTTTTTGAGGTCTTCTTGCCCCCCACATTGTGTTGGGAAACTTGGGTTAGCAAGTCTCATTGTAGCCTAGCAGGCTAAATAGCAACACAATAAACGATCTGCTCCGTCGCTGAAACACTCGCATGTTAATACGAGAAGTCTGCTCAGACTTTGTAAGCTCCTGTGCTCCCTCAAGGCACAGCCCTGGCCATACATCATCGTAATTAAAGGCCGGCGTAATGACGCGGGGTCTCGGCAGCATGATTTCTGTCGGATCGCCATGCTGCTTCATTAAGACCACTCAAGCTAACGAGCTGTGGCTGTAATAAAGTCCTCCCACCGGTCTGCCGCCGGTGATGAAGGGGCCGTGAGCCAAGGCCCGAGATGGAATTAGTAGAGGAAGAGTTTTAGGTGGACCAAGGGACAGCCGCTGCCCCGGTGATGGGGGTCAAGGTACTTTAAGATTACTCGTCGACATATGCCAAGCAAAACATCAAGGAAAAGAACGGTATGGCTGGCGTTAGCTAGCACGCTAGCCATTATGGTTTGCTTTTAGATTGCTTGTCGACATATGCCAAGCAAAACAACTGTATGGCTGGTGTTAGCTAGCATGCTAGGTTTTGCTAAACAATTGAAAGACAACCCAAAATGCGTCCCATGGAGGTTTAAGAACTGTATGGCTGGCGTTAGCTAGCATGCTAGCCGTTATGTTTTGCTAAACAATTGAAAGACAACCCAAAATGCCTTCCATGAAGCTCACAAGGAGGTTTAATTCCCGATTTGTCCTTTTAGCTGTCTCTACTTTGGCTCAGTCTCGCAATTTTTAAGGTAAAACTATTTACAATAGCCACTCTATTTACCCTCCGCACCCGCAGGTTTTGCTGGATCAATTTTTAGTCATTGATTTTTACCTCTAAGTATTTTATCAAGAAACATCTGCGTTGGTAGACAAGACTTAATCAGGAAGCAGCATTTACGGCCACCCCTTCCCCTCCGACTGCTTCATTGCTTGGCTGTGATTAGTCACACGACGCGACATTAACCTGTAAATTAAAATTCTTCCATGCAATTTGATGGGTGATTTAATTCCAGTATTGTACCCCCCCCTCCCCTCGACCATCTCCATTCTTCAGACACCCCCTCCCCCCCTTCCCGGCGCTTTCTCCGTCTCCACCCGCCGTGGGCTAATCCCATTATGAATTCTTTATATAGCCTTTTCCCTTAATGATCAGCGGGGCCTGCTCCAATCCTGATTACTATTGTACACTTAGCACTACATAAAGCAGGGGATTAATACGCCCCTCCAGGATCGTTGCTATGGATCCACTCGTTGCCTTCCGAGAGATGTTGCCCGCCGCTTCAATTGGCCATAAATTGCTTTCCCTGGTGGCTTCCCACGTAACAGACAAGAATAGGGGGGTGAATTTCTCTCTCTTGTGGTCTAGCGCCGTCTCCCCGGAACGAGACGAAAGTGATCCGCTCTATAATTCATGACCCAGCACTTTCGCTTTCTTCTGCCTTCAAATTTTTCCCCTCTGCGGCCAAGACGCTGTAGTAACCCTGCTCTTCTCAATAACAATGTGAAAAGGTGCTTTAAGGGGAGGCGGGCCTCGTACGCCAACGCAAATTGGGAAAGCGTTGACGACATGATGAATTTAGACCCTTCCCTAAAATATTCACTGATGCTAACCAGCAACACAACTGTCCAATCCAATTGAGCTCTCAGTTTAGCTCAAGACGATAAGGGAGAACTTTTGGAGTCCGACGACTTGGCGATGGCGACCTGCAAAGTTTTTACGAAAGTAACTTTAGAAGCTGATGTCATGGCGGCTACAATATGTCTATAGAGAGACAGCGGCTTGTGTTTACGTTGTTGTGCGAGACTGAAAGTTTTGCTTTCCTTGATCCCTCCATCCTTGTAGCCCCACAGCAACTCTCTTTCCCCTCATAACTTGACGTGGTCAAGCCTCATTGCCCTCCGAGGGGCCCGGCCAGAGCCAGGCGGCTACAGATGTGCTTAGACAGCGTAACATCCCGCCGTAGACACCCGCGGCCCCCAAACGGTGAAAACTCACACTCCGGCGGCTCTCGCCAGGTCCACCACCTGCCCTGGCCTCTGCCGCTTTTCCCCCAGCCAAGGAAGCTCATGCATGGGCACACCGGGCAGCGGCCCAGCCTCTCTCACATCCAGGGCCAGGGCCAGGAGACGACGGCCAACAGCTGGCCGAGTGCAGAGGATGCCTGGAGGCTTCCACAGTAGATGAATCACCGCGGATTAATATTTAACTCCAGACTCCTGCTTCCCTCCAGCATTTCTCTGTCCTCCCCCTCTTTTCCTGCTTTCTCCCGCCGTCCCCCAATCCTGCAAAGAAGTTGGCTCAACGCTGGAAATATCATACGGGGGTTGTGATAGAATTTGGTTTAATGTAACCTGAGTCAATACCTGAAGGATTTTTGCCTTAATATGCGTCTTTTTATGAAATATACAGGGGTTCTCGGTTTACGACTTTGGCGGTGACGTGACGCAAATTTGGACGAAAAGTCGATACGTGGTGTTCTACAGGTTTTTGTGCGGTTGGGGCGATATTTTAAGAATCTTTACCAAATTCCCCAATTTTGAAAGAAACTTAAATGTCATTGATGAGCCTTTTGTGAATGAATTGAATTTTGGTTTTGGATAGTTTTGTGTTTTTAACCGTGAGGTATTTTCGATTCGAGTTGGCAGATATTTTATTGATTCCAAGGGAAATTCCAGATGATGAACGGAATCCAAGGTGTCATCCTGGGAACCAAAAAAAGCTGTAATCATGACTTTAAAAGTGCTTACATTGGTGATTTTGATGGCTTTCTGAAACTTTGCAAAACTGATTGACTTAAGATCATAAACAGTTTCACGTTTTTAGCCGCGAGACATTTCGAGTTGGATTAGCTCGATATTTTATGCACCCCAATGGAAATTCTTGATGACAAAAGAAACTCGAGTGTCATTGGTAAGTACTGTAGCAGCCTGAGAACCAAAATGACATAAAACAAGTATTTTTTTGCAGGTACTAAAGCTTTCGTTAGCCCCGTAGCGATGACAACCTGAGCCACGCGGCCTCGCGATGGCATTCCCAGATGGGATCCTCGTCGTGATGACTGCTCTGATTTTGCGATTAAATAAAAAACAAGACGGCTTCTCTTCATCTTCCTTCTTCTTTGTTTCTGCGACGCTGCACTTTCCATTCCCCCGCCGTCTTTTCCACTGTATATGTTTGCGAAGATATATCGTCCCCCCGCGGGTGCCTCTCATTCACATGCATGTTCGGCAAGGCTCGGACATAAATCCACCTCTTTATGGCCCAGCATAAAAGCCAAGGGGGGGGGGGGGGGGGGTGATTCTTCTACTGTACATTCCCACTTGTAACGGATCGAGCTCTTGTGGTGTCCAAAGTGTGGCCGTGGGCCGTTTGCGGACCGCTGTTGATTGTCTTAGCAGCCCATGTCATAGTGACCAACTACTATACTACCGGTGGTCCGTGACGGTATTGCACATGGTCCGCAAAATTGGAAATGGAAAATAATTGTAACATTTTTTTAAAAATGGGTTTATTATTTAGAGTTGCTTCTTGGTTATCATGTTGGTCCCTTGGACAAAACCATTTGAAAACCCCTGCTATATATTTAAGGATGGAAAATGTTAAAATGGCTCTGCGGCCCTCTGAAGAAAAAGTTTAGATAAGCTTGCTTGGGATGGCATTTAGTCTCTGCCTATATGGGTCCGCCATGAACTTTTCTTTGTGTGGACACGTAACCAACCAACGGGGCCGGCGGAATTTGCGGGGGATTTGGTGGGAATCGCCACAGGGATGGAGGTCCCGGCGGGACCGCTTCCCGTCCTCCCGATTCAGGGTCGCTCGGCGGGTGCCGTCCCGCCACCCCATCCCGGACGAGTTTTCAGCAGAATATGACTCTCTTTTGTGCGCTAAGGCCCGAGCATAATCGGAGAGGCCGCAGATTGTCTTTCAAATATGAATATGCATATTCATAAGCAATACCCCCCTACCCCTCCCCCCCCTCCCCTCTTCCTCTGCTATTCATTCCTCTCCTCATTTTCCATTCCAAACATGGCGCTCGGCAAATGAAAGGTTGCCGTGTCACACCCCTGAAGGTTTGACAATGGTAGAAAAATCCTAATTACATCCTTTTTTTTTTGTGATTATTACGCTATGATTATTATTGAGAATGTGTGGGCTGATGTTTGGTGAGTCTCCATGGAGACAAAAGTACTTAACAGCTCCACCGGTTTCCTCGTTAAATGTCAACGGACGCCTTTTTACGTAAAGAAAAATCCCATAGGGGTGGGGGGGAGTGATTCGGAATAATTCTTCCAAATAAGTTCAACTCCAAAACTTCTCCAACCCAAACCACAGTGGTGAGTATTTTTACTCAGCGTGGAAAATGATACTTTGACCAGTGATGGCTCTTTAGCGCCAAAAAGACAAAGCGAGTGTTTGTTTCCAGGCGCTGTGAAATAAAGTGGTATTTTCAGAACGGGATGACTCACATGTGGACTGCGTATGGTAGTAATCACACAGCGGGAGATGTTTCAAAGTGCTTCTGTTAGTCATGTTTGGTCAAAGTAGTACACGGACAATGAAGAATAACTGCCCCCACCTCGCTCAACTTCACATAGTCTTCGCTAATGTGATGAAAGTCAAGTCACCTTCTCGATGATGTCATTGATATTTTTCCAGACGGTGCCCCCAAGAGTAACGGAGACCACCATCTTTCTTTCCATTGTTCCCTTTTTTTTTTTCTCTTCAATGTAGCAATGTGTGTGGACCAATGGTGCAGTTTGCTCCGAGCGCAAAACTAGGCCAGGATTACTCTTGCCGGCTTGTCCCCAGTGAAGCGTGTGTTTTGAATGTGTGTGTGTGTTTGTGGGACCCAGGAGAACAAGCAAGCTTCCATTCTGTCCAACGCAGCAGTGAGAAAAAGTGTTGGGCATATGGAGGCTGGCTATTGGGCCAGCAGGTATTTTTCCCAGCGTCTGCTCTCTCCTCCTTTTTGTTTCCGACTTTCATGTTTCACGCGCGGAGGGCCGCTAGCGACCCGCTGCCGCCCAAGCTACAAAGTCTCTCGTCAGGAACCCTGCAGGAGGTCATCAAAGATAAATGACGTCTGCTTATTCTTCATCGTATAGTACCTTTGTGGCGTCAGCAGTTTTATACGTTTAGTTGGCGGGATTTAGAAAGAAATGTTGCCTTTATACTCGTATAACGTACAGTAGCCGAATATAATATATAGGACTCCTTTGCGCATGACAACCATAACACAAACACCATTTTTCAGTAGAAAGAACTTATTTCATCATTTATTTTTGAAGCTCTTATGTGTGTCATTTGTGGTCCTGCAAAACATGCTTTGTGAAACTAACACTAATTAGATCAAGTGTGGAGAACACGTGAAGATTTTTTTTTTTTTTTTAAATCGGAAAGTCCCACACACACACTCACCCATCATATAAAATCGTCACGCCTCCAAACTTAATTGTCCTCTTAATTAGGTTACAGATCAGTGCTTATGGCTGCAGGGAACACCAGCATATCAAGTCATATATCTCTGTGGGGGGGGGGGGAGTCCATATAAAGTCCAATACGTGCTGTACGGTATCATGTGATATCACTTTGCATAATGTTATTTTTTATGAAAAACTAAATTATAGACAGTTTCCTGTGTTGTAGATCACGTTTTTGTCTTCCATTGTGTTGCCCTTCCAATCGCCGTATCGCGATACCGTTGATATCAATATACGACACGTATCTTGTATTTACTACGTTTTGTTTCCAAGCCGCTGTGTTGACATTTAAAAAAAAACAAATCCTTGTAATTCTGTCATCTGTAGTGGAAACAGCAGTCAAGTGTTCCTGTGTATTCCACATGTCCAGGTTGTAGCGTTTAGCTCTGGCGTAGCGTAGCGGCAGTGGTGGCGTGACAGGTGAAAGTGTTTAGCGCGAGCGACCTCCTCACTCGCGGGCCGGGCCCCCCGCTTCTTGCAGCTGGGCGTCATTACAAGTTTTCCTTTTCCCGCTCTTGATTACTTCCCCGTGTAGCATCAGATTAGCCAAAGGGGGGGGGGGGGGGGGGGGGGGGGGCATTTTTTTACATGACAAGGTACAGTGCGCTCGGCCATGTTATTTTTCTTTCTAGTTGAGTAATTCAAGAATGAGGTCTAACCGTTCAAAACAGTTGTACGGTGGACATTTGGGAATTTCCAGTTCCGTTCACCGTCCTGGGATTGAATCTAATTTTGAGTCTTTTCATCCAAGCTGATGGTGGGATAAGACTCTTTGTCGGGGGAAGGCGAGCGTGGCGGCTCCCAATCAACTGGGGCGGAAAACACCTGTTATCGCTACAGGTGCGCAACGTCGGCTCATATGTAGCGGCTTCTTCTGCAAAGCCACCCAAAACCCCAGACGATGACCTCCTCCGTTACATTGTGTTTTCAGGACTCGCATTCCAATCTGGCAAGAAACCGAGCGTAAACGGAGAACAGGGCGAAACCGATAAAGGATAACAACCGGATTGATAAAAAAAAAAAAAAATACCGCAACTGAAGACAACATGAGAGAAGACACAAGAAACGAGAGAGCTGGGTAACAATAACACCGGATAGTTCGGGGTTTAAGAGAGGACAGACAAAAAAAGGAATCAAGAACATAAGAATGCATTAGCGCCGCTAAAGTAACAAATCTGATGGTATCCCAGAGCGCCACATGGCTCTGCACAGTAAAGATAACAGCGATGGGCAGCAAATGAGAAAAAGACACTGCAGATAGATGGACTGATAGCACAGATGGATGGATAAAAGCACACTTGCAGTAGATGAAGATGGCTACGAGCCCTCCGAGCCCCTCTCGTCTTCATCGCAAACAGGCGGCTAGCGCAGGAAGCGGCGCGTGGCTAACGCGGTTACGCCGCCACTGATGCAGGGAGCTTCATGGAGCAGGCCTTTCTGCTTCTTGTCAAGACCTTGCCACCAAAGTCAATTTGTCCGTGCCCTGGCCGAGCCTAATAGTCCGCTAATCGCATCAACCAGGAAATTACGTCGGCCGCTCTGTATCGATACCACCGGACATAATTGAGCAATCATTTGGAACATTACTGTAAACCCCGTAAGACAACAACAAAAAATATTTCATTACCTCGCATGACAAGACCTCAGCTAGATTCAAACAAAAATGTAGTAGTAGTAAATGAACCACACGATAGTGTTAGCTAGCATGCTAACATTAGCAAACGCGAGCAAAACCGGCAAATTTGTGAAACCATAAAAATAATTCTTTAATCTACGTTAAAGCTGAGCTCTAAATTCATGGCGGATGTCGTGAAATTTCAAAGCCTCCGATACGAAAACTCGTTGGAGGTTACACCTCCCTCCCGTCTGAAAAGCTTGTTAAAAGTCTAATAGTCGCTATCAAAGGCTATTGATTAGCTTTCCCGCCCTGTTTGGGCGACAAAGTGAGCATTAAGCCCGAGCTACACGCTAGAGAGCTTTCTTAAGAAGGCGCAGCTCCTCGGGGGGGACCCCCCCCAAAAAAAGGACTCCGTCCACTACACACATTGCTATCCTTTCACCCTCCTACCACCAGATAATCCATTTTACAGCCAGGGATCAAACACTGAGCCCTCTGGCTACCATAACACACACATACACACACACACTAAATAAACCTTCCCAGAGAAGTTACTTGTTCTTCCTTTTGGCTCCCTTCACCACAACCGAACATGACATTGCACCAACACAACAGTCAAGTGGTCCTTAAGTGCGTTTTGGGGTATCTTTAGCGGGGGCACTGGTGCAAACGGGAAGAATGGGTTATATCGGGCAAGTCGCTACAACTAAATTAATGGATGTCTGTTCAAATATTCATTTGATTAACCCCCGCGTTCGCATTGAAATCTGCATTGATGTGTTTGTGTCGTTTTCGCTCGGCTGCACTCGAACGGGAGTGCACTCTTCGCTCGAGCTGGCTTTATTCGCGACGCCGTGCCACATTTAAGGTGGAATTTTGCTTCTCGTGCATCGAGCTAATTATCAAAGCAACGGTAAATACGACGTGGTTTTAATTGCATGTGTCGACGTCAAGCGACAATTAGAAGCTAACTCTGCCCATTAGCTGTAGCGTGACACCGAGGCTGTATTTAGGAACTTACTAAGAGCTTATTCCATTTATTCATGATCAAAACCACACAGTGCGTGAATGTGTGTGAAGAGGATATGAAGTCAACCATGAAATGAAAACACCCTGCAACCATTTCAGCGCATCTTTCAATTAGGACATCGTCTTTGCCTAGCGAGTGTTCACCGGCTTCTTCTTCTTCTTGAATGTTTACAATTTCTTGACATCTATTTTTTCTTCATCTGTTGTGCACATAACTAACTTGAGTCAACAGTGCCCCCCCCCCCAGTCTGGTGTAAGTCCCCCCAGCTGAGGTCCATTGGAGTCCTCTTTTTGGATCTCAAGGCCCCACTCCACCCCCTCATCTTATATTTTATACATGAAGCTAGCCACTTACAGTCTGATGAGCAAGTCTGGCTTATTAACAACACAGCGCCCAGCAAATACTCATGTAAAATTAAACCAAATTTGTTTACACGGCACCTCGGAACAGCCCCACTGTTGGGGGTTTTGTTGCAAAAGGCTCCACCATTTTAATTTGGCATCAAGTGCTCACCGCCAAGCTTGGCAACCATTTGCTGAAAAAAAAAATCGAGATGTTTGAGAAAGGCGATACCCACTTGAGTGTTTGGGACACTCACATTTGCTCAGGGATACTCTGCTTGAATGAAGGCTCAATGACTCAGTGATGGCTCCACTTTGGGGGAATTATGTTAAGTATTATGATTGCTATGCTAAGTATTATGATTGCAGCTGTTTTTGCTCTGGCCCAGGCTGGTGGGAAGCGATCAGCATCGCTCACTCGTGTCAGATTACCACCACGGCAAGCCCAAACATTGAAAAGACAAGAGACGCAGTCCAAACAAAAACATGGTTCTTGGAAAGGGTCCTACACTGACTTTGACTTGGTTCTCTCGAAAGTTGCCCAATGGTTTTGATCCTAAACCGGTTCTTAGCTGGTCCTCACTTGATCCCCAAATGTTCCTTCTACTTTGCCAAAGTAAAAGTGTCCATTTGTCAGAGTTCTTTGACAAGTTTGTCATGCTCCTAAAAGATAATTACGGTGTCTGGGGAAATGATCGTCACATTGTGCTTCGGAAGAGATAATTGCAGTGTTGAGTTATCGTACGGTAGTACAAATTAAACGCACCCATGACACTAACAACCCTTCTACATACGAGTTGAAGTGGTGGGACAAATTTCCCCTGATGGTGGCAAATGAAAAACAAAATATATTTTTTTTACATGTCCTGTGTTATTACTACCAGCAGAGACCAGACTAGTTGTATTAAAAAAAAAAAAAACATTAATGGATCCATCATCATTGACGCCCACCGTCGCAGGTGCGCAGTCAGGTTGCGATTTAGGTTGATGGACGACTAATCAGCAAATCAATTAGGCCTTGACCCAGAAAGCGAGACAAAAGGAGAGGAAATTCCTTTCTTCCTTTCTCTCCTCCGGCTCGTGCCTGTCTCAACTCGGACCCTCTGGTGCCGTTGATGGCTCCGAATGAATCCTCTTGGCTCCGGAACCTATAGTTGCTTTTTAATAGATCCATCTATCAAAATGTGTAGTATTCAAAATGTGCACAAAAGACACTCAAGATACTTTCTCAAACTTCAGTGGTTGTGAGGAAGCGAGTATCCGTTGACAGCTGGCATGCTTCTCATGTCCGGTGGAGCCCCCAGCGCCCTTCCCCCTTATGTGGGAGACCCCCTCCCCTCGAACCGAGCCCCTCCTTCCTATCCAGTGCAATCAAAGAAAGCTTCATTATTTTCCGACTCATTTGCCCCCCTCCTGACATGACTCGCAGGTAATGCCGAGGCAGGTTGGCCTCTTGAGATTCTGACCATGGGGCTCCCTGAAGGGGGGGGACTAGTACACCCGCCCCCCCTTTCGCCTGAATCCTCAACCCGGAGGAAGGAGTCAGGAAAAAAAATAAAATCTCCGCATCAGGAAGCGAGCCAGCGTCGGAACACAAGGTTTGAATGCGTGGAGTGAGGGACGCGCCGTCGTGCCTCTCCAATGAAATTACCCAGTAGACAAAGGCGAGGCCTGAGAAAGTGACACTTCCTTTGAAAGGGTGTCAGCAGCTTTGCGCCACAGCCACCATATCCATCTCTCGCGACAAAAAAACCCCAAACGATTCGCTCCTGAGAGAAGCCACAATAGCAGTGCCCATCCTTCTAATACTGTTAAAAAAATGGGGATGAGATTTCGGGATTTGGATGCTTTACTCGGGGAGTCTAGTGAGAATATATCTGACAAAGTGGGACGGCCGAGTTATTTACAAGTGAAAATCTCTCAGGACTGAAAGACACATCACGGGAAAAATAATCACAAACACTTTAGCGGGTCACCTTTGCTACATCTGAAAAACTTATGATTTCTCGGTTTAGTGTGCCTGGCTAAAAAAACGGGTTAGATAATTTTTTTTAACCAACCATGAGGGGCATCCAGACAAGGAACAAAAAGCACAAAAGATCCACATCACTGTCTCTGGACCCGTCTACCCGACCGTCCTCCCCCCCACCCTTACTGCGATTCGCCTGCCAAGAAGAGGAAGTTCTTCTTGACTCCCTTTTTTCGAGATAGCCTGACACAAACATTGCTTTCACACCCAAAGCAGAAACATAGCAAGCTAGCCAAAACTTTTGCATTGAATTTATATTGAGCAAAATGTAGCCAACTGAAAAACACATTTTTCAATCGGAAATAGTCTATTGAGAAATTTTATCGGTTGCTTTCGGCTGGTCGTTTGTTCTCTCAGTTGGCCGGAGTCTTTGTTCGGTGGACAGTCAATATTTCTGTGTGATTATCGGTCCCTCTGTGTGTTTTTCAATCGATCCCCCGGTTTGCCGATTCCTCAGTTGGTCTGGATCTATTTCGAGGTTCCAATGCAGTCAAATTAGCAAAACCTTATCCACAAACTTTTAAAACAACCCTGTGGTCCATTATTGATGACATCACCATAGTCTTTTGATCTAAATGGTCATAAGCGACCGCAACGGATCAATCCGACTTTATAAAGGAAATGTAAGGTCAGCGACATTGAAGACGTAAAAAGGGTGAAGACAGGCAGTGTCGACTTGCTCTTTAGGCGCGTCAGTCACTCTTTAGCCCGGCGATGTGACACTGAGCTTTCACATTAGTCACTACACCGCCACGTCACTTCATTCAAATGGTTGCGTTTAACCCGGGATGACACGTCATTCACACTCCAGCCCATCCCTCAGGCACAACGAGTATTCAAGGATCCCTTTTGAAATCGTTTATTATCCGACGTACGAAACCCACCAATTTGTTGGAAATGCCCCCTTGAGAAGGTTAGGGTTAGGGTTAGGGTTGCCCTTGACACCAGTTTTACAGAGCAACACAAAACTCAATGGAGGACACAGGAAAAAAATCTCATTGGTCAAAATTTCTGAATAAAAACTTTGCCCAAACTTGCAAGTGTTTCCACCTGTGAAGGTTACCCAGTAGTCATCTCCCCCAATGAAGTCACAAAGGCAGTGATTTACAGTTTGGGCTGAGAACAGGACCTCCAACCTCCTAATGAATATGACCTCAGCGTCCTTCCCACAATTCCCGAGACTCTCATTCTTTACTAAAAAAAAAAAAAAAAATCCTGCCAGTGTTTAATCATTCCAAGGACTCTGGGGTGAGCTCCAACTCTAACCAATGAGCCGGTATCCCTAGCGACACCGTTGCCAAGACAGTTGTGCTTGGCAAGCTCTTGCCTCACCATGGAGATGCATCCCCAAGCCTCCACCCCTTGATGCCATGTGCAGGCTGAAGACTTCAGCAAAATCTGGATTACACATTCATCTTTTAAGACCCCTGGAAATGGCCACAACGAGCCAGTTCAAATCAAAATGGCCGACGTCCTCTTGTTTGTATACTCATGATAGATGCATAAATATGGCTAAAAGACCCTAAGATGGGTTCTTCAGACCACCATGGAGGACTCCCCGTGTCTTTGCCAATGGTTTCTTCAGACTTTTTTATGGGTTGACTCATTTTCGACAACGTCTACCAAATTTTATGTTGGCTAGTGGAACTGGTTTCCAGGGCTGGACATTCAAAGTTGTCCAACCGTAATTTTTCAGTCCTTTCCACTTGTGTCTTTTTATCACAACCTTTCTCCTCTACATTGACTCCAAACTTGAGTTCTTCCGCCTGTTTTCCAAAAGCTTACCAGCGACTATTTTGTTCCCTTTTCACCGCCACCGCTCAAAAAAAGCACCTCAAGCGACCTTTTTAAGAAAAAAGGGAAGAGCTTCTTTCTCCAGCGCTCTTCTCATTGATGAAATGTTTCCTCTTCCTCTTCAATTATTCACAGCGTTTTCATTGGAGAAGTCCCAATGGTGCACCCAGTGAGATTTGCATCTTGATTTATTTGTCATATATCCTTTCTAGCGCTAAATTCTTGATACCTCTCCGCTGGTGCCATCCATGCATCTTTCATGGGGAGCAAACACGGCCACGTTACGCCTTGACTCTTGTCGGATGGATGAAAAATGCATTCGGTCATTAATTTCTTTTCTCCCGACTCGTGTTTTTTTTTTTTTTTTTTTTTTGTCAGGATTAGCACTTTTCTGCTTTTCAGACGCTTTGCCTGTGACCTGGAAAATGAGTGAGTGACACAATTAGGTGAAGATGACGCTAGCCACAGGGCAAGACGCATTTATTTATCAAGAACATTCCGCTAAGTTCATTTGAAGTGGAAGCTGCTAACCCTACCCGAAATCCAGTTTCAGAAAAGACTTTTTTGGGAATTCTTTTAGCCCAAACTTGAAAGTTGAGCGTCAAGACTTGCGAACCACAAGGCTACCGTTTCGCCCCACTATACTGTATCTGATATTATTTTTTAAAATAGGGGGGCATTGTTGTGGAAGACCTCGAGGATTATTTCTTTCTTTCTTTTGTTCGGCTGACAGACAAAATCCAGCAAAGGAGACGAGCGGGTGACAAAGCTTTGAACCGGCGTCACGCAGTCAACACTTGAGCCGCGGGATGAGATAAACATGTTTGCCATGGCGTACATTTTATTCCCGCATCTACGCCTCTCTCTTTCGCCCTCGCCGGAATTCGCCATTCCCGATGGACTAATTCCCTCTCAATTATCTGCCACCCCCCCGCCTCCGCCTCTTTCTCCGGATTTCTTTTCCGCGCCACGGCCTTCGGCCCCCCGAGTCGGCGCGAGCTGAAGAAGGCAAATGCGAGAATGCGCCGTCAAGCCTCACCATCTTCATCTGTGTGGCCAAGTTGGGGATGAAGGAGGGATGGAAAGAGGGCAGAATGATGGAGTGCGTATTAAATATACAACAGGCTGCGGAGAACATGTTGTGGGGAGATTTCTTTTTTTTTTTTTTGCATTATCTTGGTACATCACGTTTCTTTTTCTGTTTTTTTTGTCAGTTTCTTGGCTTTTCATTGGGCTATTTAAAAAATGTCTAATTTTGTTGCGTTACTGGAAGTCCTCCACAAAATAGCGCTTAACCTTTCCTTCTTTCCCACCGTGGCATCACATCCTTTCTTTTATCACTTTGTCTTATTTTATTGAATCGTGCCGCAGTGTTTGCTCTCAAAGTGGAAAGTCTCTCCGGATACTCGTCCTGTCTTCATGACAGCTCGCTAACGCATCTCCACATTTTTGTCGTGTTTGTCGTCTGATTCACACGTCGGCCGAGAAGCTGCCTGAAGGAACTCGGATGGTAAAACATCGTGAAGACATCTTGGGATGAGGGTGTCGACGAGCGAGGGGCTATGTGGGTCACGTATGCGTGTCCGGATCGCTTCTTTTCAGGGTGGAGGGATGCTGTGTGTGTGTGTGTGTGTGTCGCTAGGTAAGCCTGCCTGGAAAAGCGTGTTGCTCTATTTCTAATTCATGCCGTACCACCTGGCTAATGGTGTTTTTGGATCCAACCCCTCTCAGAACAGAACTTGCTTGGGATAATCAGACCTCCACCAAATGCGTCCAAATTATTCATGACCGTCCACATTATGTGCCGCTGATCAGAATATTGGAATAGTCAAGCAACCGGCAGGGAAACGTCAGGTGGCATTAGGGCGCTGTCGTGATGATTGTTTCTTAGGTGGAAAGGGTTATGGAAATTTAGATTAGAGTGAGCAAAAATGATCACGAATATTATGATATGGCTTAAACAAATGTAAGGTGTGTGTGTATGTATATATAAAATATAAATATTTTATATATTTTTTTAAATTTTATTTTGTAAAATATAAAATTCAGGGAAAAATATGCTGATTTTTGTGGTAACGTTTAAAAAAAATGCGGTTAAAATATTTTTTGTGGAAAAAATAAAATGTGGCAAGTTATTAAGCCAAGTGCACTTAAATCGGAGTGGTTTGCTTCAAGGCACAATTCAAAAGAATTGTTAACAATCGTCCCGTTGTGCCCGTTTCCAACATTGCAAAGCGACATAACAACGAGACGTTGACAATTAAAATCCAAGTTGCTCTTTGCCTAAACGCTGACAGTGACATGCGGGCTAATCCTCTTAGCTCGCACTGTAAAGCTTTGTTGGTAAATATCAAGCGAATCAAGTTTGTTGCCAGTGCGACATTTGCGCGTGCATGCTATGGAAGAACGCTCACAAAAGTTCCAGCCTTGTTACAAACTGCTTGGCCAAACTCCAACGACGTATCCGCGCTCACAGTTTTGCCATCATTTGTACGTGTGATGTCGTCAAAGCGCAGCTAACAGTTTTGTTAATCGCTTTGGCATCATTTTATCTTTGCCTTAGTCTCAATTTGCACGCTCAGGCAGCGTTAATCAAGATAAACATCGCTGACGAGGGCCGGTTAAGTAGAAATGAGTCAAAAGACGTTCCAACAAAACACTGCTCTGTTTACTTTTTCAAAGTCAAACTTCCCCAAATTTGAACTATTGCCATGAAATGACCGAAACGTCATTTTCGTCTTTGCCTGCAAGGTGGCTAAGTTTGTTGACTAAAATACAAAACTCAACAATCAGCGGTCAACTTTTCCATAAGACCACTCTTATTAATATTTCATCATGAGGTCATACACGTCCAGCGTGTCTCAACGCCACTTAATGCGTTCATGTTAAAGCGAATTGCGCAATCGCATCACGGCCTTGTTTTCTATCAAGATGACATCACCGGAGGACTGTTTCCCATCTCCTCCCATAAATGATAAGCGATTACGGCCTCTCAATATTGAATGGCCTGATTTAAAAATGATGAAGAGGAACTGAAGGCAAAGGCGTTTTTTTTTCCAGGAAGGCCTTCTTCTTGACTCCATTCTTGTTGATTCATTATTTAGCACAATTAGCTTGCGCGGAGCTATTTTTACAAGCATCTATAAGAGAGACTCAATCTACACAACAATATGCATTTCACCGCTGGGTTATTTATTTGGTACATTAGGATGCTATCGACGTAGCTTTTATAGCTTCACTTATTGGGTAGGGCTTTTGTTGCGAAGCATTGATGACATCATTGGCTCGACTCCCAAGTTTTTCGGAAATCGGGAAGATTCTGAAACCGGTTTCGTGGAAATTGTATATAACGTAACGCATAAAAAAGTCGTTATTATCCTTGCTCGGAATTGAACCGGAAGGGCCCAATCAGCTTTGAGCCTTCATCAGTTTTACGAAAACTTTTTACTGCATTTTGAATCACTGTCCGGTCTGACCTTTAGTCATGCATAGAGAAAGAAAATCGGTCGCGCGGCCGTTGACTTGAGTGACCGATGCGCAACTTTAAAAAAAATTTCAAATTCCGACTCCTGCGTCCAGGAGAAAACGGCTTTTGAACAGCTGTCCACTGTAATGACCACTGAGCATGAAAGGGTTAAATCCCTTCTCTTGCCTCGGAATACGTCCCCCCCCCCCGGGGAGCTCCGGAGGCTTTGATCCGGCTCCGCGCACCCCCAGAATGCACCCCAGTTAGAAGTCAGCGTGGGGGGAGGTCAGAGGTAAGGCTGCTGCAGATGAGAGGCAAAGAATGAAAGGGAAAAGGGAGTCTTGTAAAGATCAACTAGGGTTGACTGAAGGGGTGGATAAGTGGAAGGGGGGGGGGTTGGGCTAATGAAGCCTCTAATACCCCCCCACACCACTCCTACATAGACACTTTATTTCCCTAATTACCTGCCTGATTAGTAGCGATGACGGCACCTGCGAGGAGAGGTCAAAGAGCACGTGTGAGGTGCCAAGCACAGCGGTAACGAAGGCCTCATGCTAATAGAAGCTAATCACGCCGCACGTTAGCACGGTGCTAATACGAGCCGGAGAAGATCACAAAACCAGCTTTTTTTTTCATCTTGAAAGTAACGCGCCGCCGCCGGCCGGGTCCGCTTCGCAACGGCGGCTATCGGATCGGTGGACTGGACCGCGTAGAACACGGCGGTTCGTGCGTGCGCCGCAGCTTTAATCAATCAGCCTCATTTCCATCGGCCAATGGGGTAGCCCCGCTCGGGGTTGAACGGTTACAATACAAAAAGTAGTTTGGAGATTCTTGATGTGCTCGAAGGAAAGTGCGAAGCTCTAATCCAGCATATCAAAGCGCATCTCAGATAACGGCACCCGTGCGCCTCTATCTCATCAAATCAACGCTCGCTCCGATAAAATGCCACTTTGATAGAAGTCCGTGTGTGTGCGCAAACCTCACTTCAAGAGCAAAAAAAAAAGAAAGCAAACAGTGCCTGAGGCCCCACCAGGAACGGCGGGCAAGTTTTAAAGAGAGGGGGGGAGCCGAGCGAACATCATTAGGGAAATTCAAAACATTAGGGACACCCGCGTGCATATCCCATGTAAAGATTCTGCTCGATTTGAATTCCTTTTGTCTACACATGATGTCAAATTTCAGCATCAAGCAGTACAGTAAACCCATGTGGGGTGTTCGTACCAAAGAGAAGGTAAATCCCCCTAATGAGGAAAATGAGTACCCCCCCATGACCGCCATCCCACCTGTGGCTGCTTTCTCTTTAATGATGCTTTCAAAGCCATTTTGTTCGTTTGCTTGTGGTGGATTTGTGCGAGTGGCGTGACGTGCATTCAAGATGACAGAGGCATCCGAAACAACAAAGTGCTCTCTTGAGGCTGACAATATCCTCTATGTCTCTTTCTGTGTGTGCGGGTCCATGTAAGTGTGTGTAGGGGCCGGGGAGAGGCGGGGGGGGGGGGGGGGCAAGGGAGCCGGGTTGACAGGCGCAAACGCTGATACGCTGTGGCGGCGGGAGCACATCCGAGAGCGCATCGGCGGCATCCAACTGGGAGCAAAAATGATATTCATTGGTCTTAAACGGTCCGGGATGGACGGAGGGACGTGTTGCCATCTCCTGTGTCATGTCGCATTATGACCTCACAGCGAGGAAGGAGAGCAGGGAGGGCCAATCAGATGCTGACTGGACTTAGAAGTGTCGTAAGTAGGAAACGTGCAGATTTATGAACCTTAAATACAAATGATTAAATTATAAAATTAGAAATCATAAGTCTTAAATTCTTAGAGACTACCTGCTGTTATATAACCCTAAAACCTAATTTGTGCCCACTGTGTTCATGAAAGTGTAGGGAAGCTCTTAGGCAACAGGGGGCGCTGCAACCGCTCTGCAGTCTTTCCGTCATTCTTGAACCATCCTGGCATGTGGGTCAGACTGACCCTTTTTACAACCAAATATTTCTAGACACATTTTTTTTTTTTTTTTATAGATTTAATGCACTTTTTTTTTTAAATTGACAAGGTATTTAATGTATTGTATCCGTGACACAAATCATTTATTTATAGACAGCAAGTCTTGCAGTGCTACACAAAGTTTGTACGTTTGCAAAACAAGTGCAACTGAGTTTGGGAGAAAAAACAAAAAGCATTAGCCCAAAACAATGTCACCAGTTTAAGAACAAAAGCCGGTGTTCATCGGCTTGTGTGGCATTGAGTAGCAGATCGAAAGGAGGAACAGCTGCGCCACCTTGAAAATAAAAAAAAAAAAGCCCAGACAGCGCAAGGTCCTCCATTGTCAGGACGCATCTTGACACCTGTCATATTCATTATGTTTTTGGTTTTGAATTAGTCAATGGAATTCTTTTCTAAATTGTTTGGGCAGGTTCACATCTCTCCTGTTTAGTGGATTTCATGAAGGAGAGTGGTTTTAAAAAAAACTGCAGAAGCCCTGCTGCATACATGTTTCATATTGTCTAGCAAACATTTAAATTTGTTTAGTTTAATGGCGAGGAGGGCTTAAATTGCATCCAACAATATTTAAAAAAAAAAATTGATTTCTAATTTCCATGATTTTTTTTCTAGAGTAGTCGTGGGCATTTATTTACGCAAGCGACTATGAGATTTAATAGTTCCTCTATCCACAAACAAAAACAAGTAATATGCAAGGGGGGGGGGGGGAATCAAATGTCTCCCCGCCATCTCGCTCGTCTAGCGTTAGCATCTCGGACGCGTTGGCAGCTGTGCTAACATCTGTGCACCTGTGTTCTCCATCCGCCCCGCTCCCTCCAATAAGCTGCCGGTGCCATGACGGGTATGAATAAAGAACGCAACAATCTGGAGTCTCAAGCTGCTGTGAGGACATGGCGCGACTCAATAAGGCATGAGGACGACTTTTTTAACTCGGATTTTATCGATGGAGTTTGAGTTGCAATCTATCATGAGTAGACCCACAAAAAAAAGTCAGGAGTCTGATTTTCTCACTGGAATATTTTGAAAACTAAAATCCTGAAGTCAATTTGACGTAGCAACAAGTTCAAGCCTTGGCGGAGGTCTACAGGATCTGCAATTTTGAATTGCCGGGCTTTTTACTTAACTCTATTAGTGCCGAAGAAAAGTGGTTATTTGTGTGTGTCGGGAGAGGCGTTTGTGAAATTGGGCTGGCACTGGCGCTCGCCAGCGTGTGTGGGCGGGGCCACGTTAATATGGTGCAAGGCCGCTAATGGCTTTATGATTGGATAATTAGAGGTAGGTGGGTAATTAGGAGTGAGTTGTGGGTGCACGCTTGGCTCGCTCCACACTGCAGCGAGTGGAAACAGGATGACTCCCCGCTGGCTGCTCAAGGGTGTTTATGTGTGTGTGAAGGGAGCTGTGTGTGTGTGTGTGTGTGTGTGTGTGTGTGTGTGTGTGTGTGTGTGTGTGTGTGTGTGTGTGTGTGTGTGTGTGTGTGTGTGTGTGTGTGTGTGTGTGTGTGTCATATCCAGCAGCTTGCAGAATGGGCACTTCTGGACTTTGGTGCTTGTGTTATTGTTGGCAAATTTTCTCCATTTTATAGTTGTTTAACAAGAAATGTTTGCTTCAATTGGAATTTTATGATTGCAAAGTGCAATAATTCACTCAAATTAAGTTGCAATATGGATTTTTTTTTAAAAATCAGGAGTAAACGACTAACGCTGCCCTCCCTTTGCGCTCCAGTCCAGCGTCTCCAGACATCATTAAAAGGCGAGGCTGTAGCCGCGGGCTTCCTGTGAAAACCTCCTTCAAACTGTACACTTTATCCATAATTCAGCCCCCCTCTCCCGACTGAATTATTCACGCAAATAGCGGGCAAATAATGGAGTTCGCAGAATCTTACTTACACATCAAACTATTTAAATGTTGATTTGAATTTTTGAGGCGCTCTGATGCGGTGGGTGGGGGGGTGCAAGTGGGGTCTTTTTTGCCTAGATCACGTTAGTGAGGTAAATGAATAAATTCAAATTATATTTATGCTCACGTACCGGTCAGCAGAGTTCTGTAATGCAAGGATTTGACTTTCCAATCGGAAGAAACATTTCACATCGAAACCATGTTATATATATATATTTTTTTTTTGAAAATTATACAAAAATAAAATCAATTTAAGAAAATACAATTATGATAAAATCTTTATTTTTCTTCTTTCCTTTACTGAAATACTTACAAAATGATTTCAAATTTAAAAGACAAGAAAATATACAAAATTAAATCAATAAAATAAAGTGACAAATGATTATTTGTATAAAATATGAAGAATAATTAAAAATAAATATGCCAACTTTTTTAATAGAAGACAATGATTATCAAATTAAAAATTGTAATTAAAAAATATATATTTTTAGAGTTACATAAATAAACAAAATCCATAACTGAATACAGTTGCCAGCCACTATTTTCACAATTTCTTCACATTTTGTTGCCTAATAGCGTAAGTGCCTAAGCCAGTTTGCGTTTTTGTAAAACAAGAAAAAGCATAACACATTCAATAGTCTCCTTTGATTGTGACCGAAGTTAAAAATATTTAACGCAACTACGCTATTAAGCTAACGACTTGAGGGTTACGCTTTCATTAGTGTGGATTCGACCCTGACACGATAAATAAAAACCTTGACCGTCGAGGCTAGCGGCATAGCTCATAACTCACACGAGGCCTCCCTTAACGTCCAAGAGGTACGGCAGGCTAAATGTAGCCGTGGCCCTCGCTTGATACCGTATCAGCAAAAGGCTGAATTAACACGCGTTGCTTACTTACCATATCGTGAATCATTTACTCCCCTCGGAGTGCGGGAAGGCCATGCAAGTTTTATGGCGGGAAAAAGAATCTGAATTCCCGGGATAGCGGCGCACGGGTGGCTCATGCATAAGTCAAGCGTGCGCGCTACATGCTAGCACTATAACCTCGCTAGGCGATTTGGCTGGCGGCGTATCAGAGTGCACCACGCAGAGAGTGAATACGCGTGGTGCGAAGAAGTAATCAAGTCAAATACTTTGTTGTACTTAAGATGAAAGTACGTTTGCCACCTCTGGTCATACACATCGACTCACTCGTGCAGATTCGCCGGATTGCGCCAACATCACGTCTGAACACACATACATACGTGCGCGATGAAAGCATTTGGGTATCATGTGAATCCGCCACTTTAGCTTCACGGCGGATCCCGGCTCAAATGGACAAAAATCTGGAGTGAAATACTTTCTGCTTGCTTGGGCGCCACTCTCATTAAAACTCCAGTGGGCTCGTTACATCACCGCGATAGCTTCAAACTCGATAGATGATCCACTGAAGGATATGGAAAAACCACGGTTTTGGAAGTTTGTCTCAAAATTGAAAACGCTCTCGCCGATTACAATTCGATACCGCGCTCTGATACATCGCGATATTTAACGATACGATTACGATACCGCGTAACGTGCAAACGACGTGAAGCCATCCGGACGCAGGTCACAGAAGGCACGAGGAGGCGTAAGGAGCTAAAGATCACCGGCCAAGCAGAGAGCAAGGAGGCGACAACCAATTTGACACATCGGGACGGAATTCCAGCAGCGTCTGTCACCATCAACACGTTTATCCTCCTCGACGCGTTGCCGCGGGAGACGGCCCAAGTCGTCTGTCGGATAAGAGGAGACTCAGACGAAGGATCAAAAAGCACGACTCGGGTTCCATCAGACGGCAACAATTTCAATATTTGAAAAGTGCATGTATGGAGCAGGCGTGTTTTGGGGGTCGGAAAGTCCCCCGTCAACAAAGCACCGCGAGCCGCTTTAGCATTCTTCCTGCGGCTTTTTTAATGTTTAATGCTAGCGTTAGCGGCGGGGTGGGAGTATCCCGCGTTCTGCAGTGTTCCCAAATGCGTAGCGGGATTCGTACTTCATACAGGACATGAATATTGTTCATGAAATACTTAGTGCCACGACATTTTCATTTTCCGCCATAAAAACAGTTTAATAGTCTGAGCTCAGTGTCAGCCAAGCGTTCATTTAGACGGGCGAAACTATTCCAAAAAACGGTTGGGGCTTTTAAACAATGTGTTGTAAAATGATTGGAAAAGAAGTGGAAAATATTTATACATTAGTATTGCAAACTACATTGGAACAATTTTGTTCCATTTCAGTAAACTGTTTACTTTAATAGTCATCTATTGTTCGTGTCTTTACGGGACGGACAGACCACCTGCCGTCCCGTCAAGAGGTTCGTTGACGATTCCCAAATGTAAACACAAAGACAAATTCTGTTCTTGACCTGAGGTTGGAGGCTAACTCGCTAACTTCCAGAGGTCCTCCTCCTCTTCTGGAAAACATCGCTATGAGTATAACCTTTCACATATTGATTAACTGGTCGGTAAGAAAAAAAGAGCCAGTCGCATTAAGGCCTAATGATGAGCAATTTTAGGACCCGGAGGGACCCCAGCTGGTTCCGGGTCCAGACATATTGGCTCGTGATGAGCTAAAGTGAGTCCATTTGCACACAAACAATATGCATAATGGACAAATAATGGAATCTTCTAATCATTTGTTTTGGCTACGGAAGAAAATGACATGAACCCTGTGGCCTAACACTATTAGAATTTCAACTATGAAGCCCCCCCCCCCCCTCGCCCCCCACCCTTCCCTTCATTTTTTTCGTCTGGAGATGGATTATTGCGATTTGCCGCCGTGGCTTTTTGCTCTCTTGCCAACTCCCCGCGACATTCCCTCAGTGTGACACGTGTCTGCCAATCACTTTGATGGACAGCTGACACAGAGAGCACAAAGAGCGTCAGTGTGTCCTTGAGTGACACCTCAGTGCCAGGAGACCTTCCCCACGTCATCTCCCGAAAACGTTAGTTACGGTGAAAAAAAATCGTGACCACTGTATTTACAACCTGGCGAAAATACAAATAATTATCATTCACTGCCAGACCAGTTGTAATGGACCTTTGACGTCTATATCCGTCAATGGGAGTGAACGAGTTAATATAAAATGCTTTAATAACCTGAAAGTGGTCCTTATTGATTCGTGACGACATTTAATGTGGAACATGCTAAGACTAATGGCCTATTTAAAGGATCAGGAAGCAAATACTCGTGATGTTAAAGAAGGTTTATTTGCCTTAAGCGGCCATAAAGTTCACTTTTGGGCCCTTGTGATGATGTCACGGGTGGATTTTCGCTTTGGGTAATCGCTGTGAGGCGGATGAGGCCCGCTGGGAGCCCATGAAAGTTGGAACGGGATCCTTGTGTGAGGGTGCTACCCGCCCTTCCTCCTTCTTCGTCCAGGGTGGGAGATTAACACCAGTGTCGTATTTGACTCTGTTTGCCAGAAGTGCACACGTTCGAACAAGCCTCGACTACACACAAGTATACACACACACACACACACGAGTTGGGGGGGGTTATACCAATATAACTGATCACCAATTTTGCATGATGTAAAAAAATATCTGCCCATGCCAGTCAGATTATTTTTTTTTAGTCTTTATCTAGAAATTTCTCCATTTTTGTAATTTGTGTAATTTTAAAGAAAAACTTTTTCTCAATATTTTTCTTTTGGTTGTAGTTTTTTTTTTTTTTTTTGGGTGTATTTCACTCATATATACATTATTTTCTAATATGCTTGTATTTTTTCCTCATTTTCTAATACTTAATAATATTTTTAGCCGTTCAAGAAATGTATATACATTTTTTTCAGGGGATTGTTTCCCTCCTAATATTTCCTTAGTATTACTACAGAAAAAAAGAAACATGACATTTAAGTAGAAACACAGACTGCTGCAGTTTGGCCAACCTCTGGACCTTTTCTGTGTGTGTGTGTGTGTATGTGTGTGTGTGAAATCTGTAGATCTGGAGAGGCTTCAGAGGAAAGTGAATGTGTGTGTGTGTTGCAAGTATATTGCCGCAGTAGCCCGAGAGAAGCCAAACCTGGCTTGGTGCACTCAGAGAGGCCTGGCGGTGGGAAAGCTCCTCTGATATGTCCACACACACACACACTTACACACACACATGGAGAGCCAGGAGTCAGCTGTCTCGGCCTGTTTCTCAGCTCATTAAACCAAATCCCGACGACGGGAGTGAAGAATTTCAATTAGAAGGCTGACTTTGATGTCACTCTAGCGGTGATTTATTTTTTATTTTTTTGGGCGTGTAGCAGTTACAACACCTTTTGTGGTCTCGACTGTATGTTTACATAATTGAAGCATGACGTCGCATACGTGTAAATCTGACAAAATCCCTTTCGGGCCTTAGCCCCAACAAAAGTGAAATTTGAGATTTTGGATTTAGGAAAACATTCTACCGTTTCAAATCTGGCCACTCAGAACTCCAAACTAGACAATCTCAAAATGTTTATATACACAAGTCCTATTAGTGTCAACTTGACCTCAGTTGCACTTTTTTGTGAGCAGGATACATAAATAGATCATAAATCAAAGTTCATCTTGTAGATTTTGGCCAGTGGGGGGAAAAAAAAACAACACTGAAGACTTTTTCAGCAACATGAAAGAGGACAGTGGTAGATGTAAAAATCATCTGTTTTCTCTCATATTTAAATCTTTTATGGGGCGTCTGCGAAACATCTCGGTTGGCCTTCTCTTCTCCCGCCCGCGCATGTCACCTCTGAACTCCTCCTTTTTTTTGGGCAAAAAAAAATCAGCCGTCGTCCGATCCACTCGCATTAGGGATTTACTTGGTGGATCTTTGGAATCAAGCAAGAGGATGGATGCCCCATTGTGCCCCAATCAAAGCACTTCCTCCTGGGGTAATCCCTCCATCTGAGCAGGAAGAAAGGAGGAGGGGGGGTGTCTCGATTCTATGATTTATGCTGTCATTATTCAACTGTTTATTCCTCTCTTGAATCAGTGTCCTGGTCTTGTTAGCTTCCCTTTTAGCGTCTTTCCTGAGTGACTGACGTGTTAGCAAAAAGACACAATAGCCGCCTTCATCAGGTTAGCTCAACGTTAGCGTACGGCGTCGCAGATAAGCCTCAGATTTCGTCGCTTTCGTCTGACAGCTATTGTGTCGTCGTTCGCCGATTATCGGCAAGTTTACGTCTTTTGTTTGTCAACAGCGATCTCCAGATGGGAACCGGAATGACTCGATATTACCAACAAAACATTCCAGTGTGTCTGTTTACGAGCTGTCAGATTTCAAGTTAAGCCGTTCTTATCATCATGAGATGTATTTCAACCTTTTTTTTTTTCGTAGCACCTTTTATCGTAGAATTGGGTCAAGGTTACAACACGGTGTCAAATTTCTTGTGTTATGCTTGCAAATTTTATTTTGCGCTCCAAGTTAAGTGCACCTAACACAAAGTGGCTCACCTTGCTATACATTGAAGGCCTTCAAATTGAATCCCCCACTCCCGCCCGGCACGTGTGCATTATCTATACGTCGTAAAAGCTATCGATCGTTTGATGGTAACCTTCTTAAAGTTTACTTCTCAAGAGCTCGACTTAACTATCATCATTGTGGAAATGCTTGTAAGTGTCAAACTTGTTCTAACAAGATGGAAACTTTGTCCGGCCAGTGCCTCGGTCGTAAAACCAATTTTTTTTCTCCTGACTGTGGCGCTCTTAATAAGTTTTGCTGTGTTTGGGCCAACGCAGATGTTGCTGTTGTGTCTTTTGGATCTCTGAGTGGCTTTTGTGTTTTGTCTCTGTGGCAGCTGCTACTTCTGGACCGCTTCGCTCACGTCCGTCCAAGTCTTAAAGTCCCCGCAGGACCAGTACACAAGACAGATGTCAACACTGGAGCTGTTGACTAAAAGTCACAGCCTAAAGAAAGCCATTCGTAATGTCAAACTTTTACGCGGATGTAAGTCGAATGCTAACCTCACTAAGCTAATGATGTTAGCGACGTGCTAAAATAATGGTATGTGGTTATAAGCAAGTGCTACATTTGACAGAAATTGGACCTAAATGTTATGTTCGGAAAGTCCGCTCTAATCACACGACACTTGGCATGGGTATTTCGGTTTCCAAATCTTTGATGTTGAGTTCTCGTCAGCGTCTAATATCTCTCGTCCCCACGGATCCATTGATGTGGTGTAACCCAAACTGGTGGTAGTCTGCTTGCATCAATTGAAGTCATTGAGCGCAACACGCAACCTTTACCGGCCTTGTGAGCTCCTCCAGCGCAGGAAGTCAAAATAGACGAGTGGATTAAGTAGGAGGCGGCAGCCCCAGGAGACTCATTAGAAAGGGGGAGAGCGGGATATCGGAGGACTGATCCCAGCTGGATGGACTTCCCTGCACATGTGACCCATTGCGAACGTCTGCCGGGTCAGGGACCAACCGCAAAAGAGCTAGAAGATGCAAAGATATAGCGTGAGGTAGAAAATAGGGCACTGCAGCAAAGTGGAGACTGTGGACGGCCAAATGTTTTCATTGGTAGCTTTTCTAGCTACTGAAAGTATCTAAAAGTGAGCTACTGTTTTATGATGTTGAAAAGGGGAAAATGCAGCAAATTTATTTTTGTGCACTTCCAAGTGTGGCCACATTGTGCTGGATGATGTGAGTAATTGCAGCACGGCGGGAAACGGTGCATTAAGGTTTACGATTTGTGAAAAGAGGTACGGTATCATCACCACCATGACATCACTGTCGTCGCCAACGCAGGCAGGCTTCCAATCGCAAACCACCGTAAACGTTCAGTTCAGCACGCTCGCCAAGCAGCGTGTTATTTTTCTAAGCCGACCCGATGTGGCCTGGCCTCCCGGGCCGACCTTTTCCTTCAAACCCGGATCAAATGTTAGCCCCTTTAAGGAGCAAAAGAGTTTGATGTGGATGAGCAACTGCCTACGGAGGACGTTAATCTGCAATGCTGTAATGTATTTAATTTCACACCCTCTCACGGCCCTGTTTGGGATTACCCACGGGAAGGGGCCGCGGGAGCGCTTTGTGTGGTTGGGCACAAGGACATGGCAGCATTGGGAGGGGAGGGGGGGGGGGGTAGCAAAAGAATTAAGAACAACTTAAGAAAGAGAGAGGCAGCAATATATTTGTGTACACTTACAAAAATCAAGCTTAAATTTATACTCCAAATTTTGCGCTTTTTTGTTGTTGTCAGTCTCCCGTGGCATGTAAAATTGTCCCATCATGTAATATTTGAGGATGCATGACTAGAAACCACTACATTAAACACACATACTAACGCCCACAGTCTCCACTTTGCTGCACTGATACGGTTTCTTGCCCCTACTCTCTTTCTGAAAAGAAAAAATGTCTTTTATGATCCTTTTTAAACCTTATGAAAGAAACTGGACTTTTGGACAAGACCAGAGTTGAATTTTTAAAAAAAAATATATATATATATATATGTAAGATGTCACGCCAACTACTGGCCTGGCATGCAAATGACAGTTTTCTGTCAAGCTCAGTATGCAGGAAATTCTTTTGTCCTTCTGTGAAACTTTCCCCAAAAGGAAAAATCTGACTTTTGTTCCCTGGAAGAGAGAAGAAAAGATGAAATATATATATATATGTAGTCAGTCAGACATACCAAAGGGACCGCGGGTGGAGCGGGGCAGGAAAAAAAAAAGTGTTTATAGCAAAAGAAAAGAGGAAGAATGCCACTTAACAATTTGGAATGCTTGTATTCAAACGGGAGGCTGCAGCTGGAAAATCCTATTCTGGGCTCGGGGAGCGACGGAGATGAGCATCTATGCGGCCCAGACACGTACGCCGGGGGAGAGAGCGGCAATAATTCCCCGATGACGGCAGCGCACACTGGCTCCTTTATATCAGCCCCCGCCCCCTCCCCAACCCGCCTAATATCCAATTTACGGGCTCAGGCCCCCGGCCAGCGCGGCCCTCCAGAACGCAGCGGCCCCAACGCCAGCATGAGATGGAATTAGGTCCAAGTTCTCTTTCTCTTGCCAAAACTTTGAGGCTTACAGAAATATGAAACTGTTTTCCTCCTTCTCAGTCCCACTTGGAAATCGCCAAAGAATAAGTAACTCGTAATGAGATTAAAAGACTTTTTTTTTCTGCTCAAATGTTTGTGTTACTTGGAGATTTGTAAAAAAAAAAAGTGGGGAGGGATGAGAGGGGGCTTAAGGTAGAGGGCAGTAAGGAGAGTCCATCATGCTTTGATGAGTGAAGGATTTATCCCAGCCCACCCCCTCCCTTCCCCCAAAAGTAAAAGTTAGCAAGTGTATACATGCTTAAGAGGCGTGATATCCCCACTCTGCTGATCTCCTTAGCCTCTCCTTAGCCTCCCTAAGCAACACACACACACACACACACACACACACACACACTGGAAGCTCACCTCCAGCTCAGTGAGCCTGTTTCTGTATTTACTCATAACAAGGGCTTAGGTCAATAAGAATATTCTGTATGCTGATTTATGCTGTGACCACTCGAGGATCATGTTGCTCTTTTTTTTTTTTTTTATATATATATAAATCTCATTGCACTGTATTCCACGAATTGGACGCTGCAGTTAGACTCCGCAGTCTCCGCTTTGCTGCAGCGCTTTGTTTTCTTGCTGCCCTTTGTGACAACTGGACGTAAGAAATGTTTGTTTCTTGACCCCTTAGTCTCCACATTGCTGTAGCAGTCCAGTTTCTCGCTGCCCTTGGTCCTGTCTAGAATATAAAATTAAAAATGTGTAACATTGGAGAGGATGGGGGGGCGGGGGTTATCGGGGAGGCGTCAAAGTCTTGGGTGGCGGCGATGAGCAAAAAGGTCCTGAAGAAGAAGAGCAAGCGAAGGCCAGCCCAGTGCCATGGAAGGTTGCTGCTAATTCTTCCATATCTAAGCCTCTTTGCACAAACTCGCTTTGTCTTCCAAGTCACAGTCATTAGAGCCTAATCCTATCAAGCAGGGGCTAATCTGAGGCCACGGGGTTCAGCCCCCTCAGCGCCGCTGGCCGGCCCCTTACACGCACATGCATTTACACACACACATCGAAAGAAGCCACCAGACCACACTCCTACAACAGTTTGTCTTGCAAAAAAAATCATTGTATGAGTAACAACAAACAATGGTTCCAAGACCTAACGATGACGAGTCAGTCATGTTCATCCCAAAAGTCATTCAAACTTTTTTTTAGCTGCGCGAATCCGTTTGCGTGTACATCAATTCCCCTCACATTCCGCCACACACCCTTCCTTCTCCCCGGGCCATCATCACTCTGGTCTTTATTTCAGCGCGGACGACGGGCCCGAGATTAGTTATTGATCAGCCGACATATAAATTATGCTCAAGTGAAAGCCAACAACACAGAGACTATGGATCGGCTATCGACCCGCTCCGATTTATCATCCCATTTCCACAGCGCCACCAGCGCCCTGCCAGGGGGGAGGTATGAAGAAACGTCGGAATAATGAGAGGAAAGGGACGTTTACGACCAAGCCTGGGTATTCTGTTTCACCTTTCAGATGTCAGAAACTGCACACAAAAAAAACAGGATGCATTGAATGCGGCGTCTAGATTTAGAACCGCTACAAACAAAAGATTTACTTCCATCCATCCATTTTCTGGACCGCTTTGTCCCCATAGGGGGTCGTGGGCATGCTGGAGCCTATCCGGGCAGTAGGCGGGAGACACCCTGAACCGCTTGGCAGCCAATCGCAGGGCACACAGAGACGAACAATCATCCACACTCACAACTCGGGGCAATTTGAGTGCTCAATCGGCCTACCAAGCATGTTTTTGGGATGTGGGAGGAAACCAGAGTGCCCGGAGAAACCCCACGAGGAGAACATGCAAACTCCACACAGGGAGGGTTGAGGTGGAATCGAACCTGCACCCTCCAAACTGTGAGGTGGACGTGCGAACCAGTGCTCCACCGAGATTTACTTCCACGCAGGATTTTATTTGAGAAGAGATTATGGGCAGTTGCAGTCAAGCGGAGACTGTGGCTACCATATACTGCAGCTTCCGGAGGGAAGATGATATGCATTGTCATTTCTAGCTGTGTATCCTCAAATGTCACAATAACGCAGCCATTTTGTTTATCCAACAGGAGACTAAGGGCGGCAAGAAATGATGCAGAAGGAAGTGATCGGCTAAAAAGGTACGTGCAGATTGAGGCAGCTTCATTGATTGCCTCACTCATACGTATGGATTTCTCTACATGTATGCAAAAAAGTCCAAAATATTTTATTGATATGTCAAGTAGAGATGCTTTGAGTGAAGTTACTTTATACAAAAAAAATGTGGCTAATTTTGTTGAAAAATGCAACAATTGTTGACTTTAATGAGGTTTTTCTGTCAAAAAGATGTCGCAACAATGGGTCACAGCTGGGATGAAAAACACAATTGAAATCTTTCTCCAGGTGTTCTCATTGACAACTTGTGATTTTCTTTGGCTCAAACGTTTGGCATTTCAAGGCCGGAAAGAAAACGTTGTAATTAAAGCCACGCAGGTGTGCCACCATCACAAAGGACGTCAAGATGGATGCTGTCAAACGCTAAACGACGGTCGTCATAATTAACGGGAGGACGAATCAATCGCGGGATTCGTTGACAGCGGGCGCCGCTTTTGTGAGCCGCCTCGACTCAGATGTTCTGAGCTGCGTTCGCCGACTCAATCCCTTACGCTTGGCGAGATTCCTCATTCGGATCATGTCAGCGTGACATCGTGTCACCCACGACCTCTCGGTGAACTTCGGGAGAGATAACTTCGGGGAAGGTCGCCTTTGGACGCAACATTAGGTACACCTGCACACAAGATGCAGATTTGTTATTGTTAAGATCTGCGCATTATTTCGTCAGGAATTTAAAAAAAGTGACAATTATGGATCTGAAGTTTATGTAGCTAAAATAAACCAAAATATTCTGAACCATACACATCTTAAAATAAATTCCAGATAATGCCTGTTACGTCCTCCCCCAGCCTAGAAAACAAAATCATTTACACTCAGAATGTCATTCCACCTTTAGTCCCCTAGGGGCGCTCACACCTCAGTTTAAGAACGGGTGTTCTCTAGCAACCAGAAAACAACAACAAAGACTTAAGTCATAAAAAATGAAAGCAGTGACATAGTACAGCTGTAAAACGCTGATGAATACGCCGCTACAATTTTATATTTTCATATTAGCTAAACAGTGTTCCAAAAATAAGAATAATCTGGCATTTGCTTTAAAGACCCATCTGCTGCGCAGTCAAGCAGAGGGGCTTTAAATATGAAATTATTACTCGGCTTTGGAAAATTACTAATCTTTCCCCTCAACTAAAAATAGTCACTTGCTCAGCAATAAAAACTGAAGTTTTTGGGAGTCTTTTTGCTGTTTAAACTTTAATGTTGGGTGTATTATGAGTGGGAATGACTTGGCTGTCATCGCTAATGGTATCACGATACGGCCGTCGTGCGATAATTGGTGTGGTGGGAATACGTCATCTGTGAAATGAAAGAATGTAGAGTAACAATACGATATCATGATATTTTTCCAATTATATCAATCGTATCATTGATGTGTATCGAGAAAATCTACGTTCCTGCCTTACGATATCACGATAATTGCCAGTGATACCAATGACATCATGATAGAGCATGATTTTGGAATTTTTGTATTAGAAGAAAAAAATTCCGGGTGGATCATGACATTGCAAGAAGTCCAATTTGATTGCAATATCGTTATTTTTCCTCATCTTGTCTCCCAAAGATCTTCTATTGGTGAACTCAAATGGACTTCTTTTTTTAAGTCCTCCAGGCTTTTGCCACTCACACCCGTCGCCATGAAAAGATGAATCTTCACACCTCCCTCCGCTTCCTCCCCCTCTTCTTGACTCACCCTCTCTCCTCACGTCCTTCCTCACTTTCCTTTCTCACATCTCTCCATCGCTCCCTCCCTATGAGGTGCTGATCAATTCACAGCCTCCCTGCGAGGTGTGACCACCCCTCACCCGTGCACCTCGTCTTTCCTCACCCTCAACACTTTTTGGGGAGGGGGGGGGGCAAGAGATGATCTTCGTGTGAGTCCATTAGCACACCTGAAACAAAAGCTGCAGCATGGCAAATGTTCAACGGGGGTGGGAGGGAGATGGGTGAGGTCGATTCAGCAGTCTGCTATGACCCGATCGGTCTTTGCCACAATGTGAGAATGGATTTTATTGTGATACCCAAAAGGACTGGCGCAGCTCGGCTTCCAATGATACCACTGAGAACATACATTTGCATTACGATTGATTGAAAATATATTACGATTCACTCCATTTACGATGCGGTGTGATACAGGGATAATTTGTTCCGATTACGATTCATTCGAGTATATGTTCCAAAGTGTGATAATTCACTCCAAATAGATTACACTGCCTTATTTTAAATACGTGATAATACGTGATAGCATTGTTCAAGCCAATTAAGAATCGGTAAGATGCGGATAGTGTCACGATGCTGTTCAGAACTGCAAAAACAGCTTGCTCTTAATGTTGTCTCATCGCAAATAACACCTCACATATTTAACACCAAGGAAGGGGGAAAAAAAAGTTCACACCATGCCGACTACCTGTTTTAGTTAGTCTGTAATCTATAAATCAAAAGTGTGCGTGTGTAGCAAAGCAGATGTGAGTCCCTTAAAGGTATGTGCGTGCATGTGTGCGTAGGTGTGATGCACTGCTGTCTTTGCACTCCTTTATCATCAATGACGCCACACCTCGCGACGTGTTTGACGGCTTGCGTGTGCAATTCGCAATTGGAATTAGGAATTCAGAAAGCATAATAACTAAATGCCTCACAATTTTTTTTTTTCCTTTCTCGCCATGCCAGATTAGCAAGTTAACTTCATGGAGACGCCTGACATTCGAAATGAAAAGACAAACACACACAAGGTGCTCCGTTAAGACTTTTTTTTTATTTGTACTAAAGATCAGAGGACAAACAAAGTTTATTGACATGAGCCAGGCACGTCATTATGGACATCTGCACCCTGTAAAAATATCCAATACAGAAATGACGCCTTTATTGTTCACTATGCAATGACAAGGTTTTACTAGTCTAGTCCAATGTGATATTAAATTCTGTATATTATGTTTTATTTCCTCATGAGTCAGGTTAAGCCTCTTTGATTCCCTCAAAAGCCATCATCTAAATGTAAGTTATTATTATTATTATTGCTGGCCTTTAATTACTGTTGGTGACTAAATATTTAGGGACAGCGTTCAGTTTGACGCAGTTCAATTTTACACTCATGTTTTTAATGAATCACAACATTATACATATAAGGAGAAAAAAACCTCTGTAAATGATCCTTTTCCGCATCTACTTTTTCTTGATTTTATTTTTGATATACATCAGTGTCCTGTCTATCTTTTTAATGAATACAATTATCAAGACTGAGCTATGTTTGACTGTTCGGGAGTACCTAATTTTGTGGATGTGTAGGCCAGACGATATTTACAGTTTGTTTGCGTTGTGCCTGTCTTTCCCAATTTGTGCGCTAGGAGGCGCACACGATTAAGTCTTCGTGTGTATGAGAAGCGAAAGGAGACTCGCACTCAACCCTTCAGAAGGAAGCCAACCAGGCATTATTAAAATGCAACTTGTAATTATTTAAAACACAAAATTGAAATGGTGGGATCACTTTCATTAAACCAAACGTAATACTTCTATTATTATTTTTCACCTAAAAACTCACATTATGTAATATTAAATGGTTGATCAATGGAAGTCAATTAAAAACAAAACACTACGTTGAAAAAAAATGCGAAATTACACATTTACATTTAATTAACCGGCATTTTGACTTGATGTATCCTATTTTGGCTTGATTTAACTTAGTCTCTCAATATGAAACAAACCGAACATGAGATGGAAAAGTCAATATTTCGTTCATTTTATTTTACTTAATTTAATACTGAGCTAAATGCTGACAAGTTTTTGAGGGTCCGGCTGCATGTTTGCAGATCACAAAGCGTTTCTCCGTCAGGCGACCATGCAAACATCTTTGAAAGTCATTTACTTTGATTATTCTACAAATAAAACAACCTCCCCTAAAAAAAAAAAAAAAAATCACACCTTAGACGCAACACATTTGTGACTTTTTGTTTGTCAAACTGATTTGCTGTCATATCGAAGCCCCCCTAAACGAGGCTGGAGAAAGTGGAGCTTGGTGTTTATATGGACGCTAATTGAAGCCATCTAATGACTTTAAAATGCCTCTGGCGTTACTTAACTGAATGACCAGCTCCTCATAGGACCCCCATTTGTGCTAAAATTTCACTACAAACACACTCAAAGTACATCTCAACAAGTTAGTTATACTTAATATTCTTTAGAAAAATCCCAAATATTAATCATACTCACCAATTTCGAACTAAAGTGGATGTGCGTAAAAGTCCGTGCGTCCTGTTCGGCTCCGAGGAGCGGACTGAAGGAAGGTAAAGAAGGAGCCCTCGCACGCCTCTTCCCCGCGTCTCGTCGCCCCCAGCCCGGCCTTCTCACAGCCGTAGTCCCCGCTGAATGCGATGGACGACTTCCAGCCACCACAGAAACAGTCTGGAACTTACGCACCCGCCCCCCTACATTAATATTAGCATAATTATCAAGATCAATAAATACATATATCGTCTTGCGGTGACGTCATGCAGTGCACTATTTAAAAGTCCATATCGTTTGCTATGCAGGAATGACATTTATTGAACTTTGCACCTCATACTCATATTATACAATATAAATGACGCATGATACTGGCAAATATGACGTCACTAACTAGTCATCACAGGTATTGCAATTTGCACACTTCATTACCTGAACATTTCCTAATTTATATAGAGTATATTAATGCATTTGATGGCAATTGTGATCACTAGTCAAAGTCCTATCTTGATACCGAAATCACTTATTGCATTTTACCACTTTATATTAATTATATACTAGAAAATGTGCTGACGCCACTAGTGGAATTTACATGCAGAAATCACATGTATTTGACTAAATACATATACTGTACCAAAAAATATGACGTCACTGTAGCCTTATCACAAAATTTCACCTGCATAAATACAAAGGAAATATTGGCGTTATTGGTATTGGTATTTATTTTATTTTGCGTGATTTCTAATTTATATTGAATACCATCATAAATAGAACTATTTATATAAAAACCACGTATTCCACGGCTTAAAACACGAGGAATTGTGATGACGTCACTTTTAAGTCCTCGATTTTGCATCATAACATGGACTTGTGTGCTGTCGTGTTTCCACATGAGAATAACTTAATTATTGCTGCAAGAAAATGTGCAGTGCAACTTAGTGATCGAGTATTCTAGAATCATTTAAAGACACGAGACAAAGAAGTAAGTATTTGTGTAAATGTACTGAGTTTAATTAAATGACATTATGCATGCCATTTAATTGAAGGAGTTGCGTTTAAAGCATGAATTTGCCTGGCACCGTTTTTTTTAATGATGCATTTATTGTTATTAACCTTTTCCCCAATAAAACTGACCATAAAGAAGCGCCACATGTTGTAAATAAACTGAAAGTGTGGCCTGACAATAATGATGATCATGTGCTTGCTTTTGCACCTTTTCGCCAATGTGGCCTCGGACCAATCAATCAATTATTCCGGGATCGATCGATGGAGATGGCCAATCAGAACACCTCCCTCCAACAGCCCCCTTCAGGAGCCCACTGCCATTGGCCAGAGCGCCGGCCGACTGGACTGACCCATTCGGCTCACTGGCAGGGGTAGAGATGATGGAGACACTTGGCAAACTACTTCTCACTTGTGATTTAACATCAAATTAAGCCAACTCGGCCATCTATCCACACTCCATGTACTCATTCGTTATTTTTACACGCCGCGAAACCTGACACGGAAACGCGAAAGAAAACTTAGAATAAAAGTGAATGCGAGCCACCGAAACAGACTGGACAAGACCAGTTAGGTGGCAAGAATGCCACTTTTGCATCGGTTATAAAACAAATAATTGACAACAATAGAGCAATATTTTGTGTTATTTGGCAGCGTTGACTTTCAGTAATTAATTCGGCGTATTTTGCGATAACATATAAGGCGAGGTTCTGGTGGTTTGGAACCTAAACGAGCTCACTGCGGAGCACTAAAATGGCGAGTTTTTTCAATGGACTCTGGTTTTTCGCGCACCCCCTCCATTCTTCAAGTACGCGTGCCCCACTTGCAGCGGTCAGTCTGTTTATGGCCAGCACTACTTCCGGGTTCGAGCACACTCGTTCTCTTATCTCCATATATACACACCACACGGCTCCTTTAAGAACAGCCCCGAGCCAGAATGATGAGCCCTCCTCCTCTTCCCCCACCTCCTCCTCCTCCTTCTCCTCTTGAGCTCTTCCACACGTCTTTGCATAAGTAATTCAAGCCGCGGGAGAGCGGGCAGCCAGCAGCCGCCGAACCCAGGGAGATACGCTTCATTCCCGGCTGCGAGTAGGAGCGCCGAGCCGGTGTTCATTCCAGCGGACCAAAGCAAGGGGAGGAATCCGCGCAAGCAACGCCGGACACCCGGGGGAGCCGACAAACGAGCCATGAGAACCACCGGGTGTCTTCCAAGGCTTTGAATTTATTTTTTTATTTTCGGGGGTGGGGGGGACTCGGAGCGAGAAGGAGAGCCGAGGATCGACTCTCCTCGGCCGGGTTCAACTTGGCAGGCACCGTGGTGACTGGCTGGAGGGGGAAAAAGCCCCAAAACAACAACCCCAAAGGATTTTCTCTCCAGTTTTTTTTATGTTTTCTCTTTGTAAATGTAACCCCCCTCCTCGCAATTTTTGTTTGGATTTGCTAATTTGCCGTGCAAGGCTGGCTTCCGAGCGGATTTAAGTGGGATTCGAATCACGAACTGCGGGCAGTGAAGAGGCTTATGGCTCAAAGGGTACGTACGACCAAAGCAAGCAACCAAACACGCGTGGACTTGAGAAAAAAGTTACTTTTGGTGTCTTTTTTTTTTTTTTGGGCACCCACATTACGCACGGACAAGCTGGTTTTGTATTGCACCGACCCTTCCACTCGCACACATCTACACACACTTCTTTCGTGGACGTGTTTTTGCAGATGACTTGTGACAGCACTGCGTGGATTTTCTAGGTGACAAATCTCAAACATTTGTCTCGTGACTTGAGATATCCACCCCCCCAAACACAAACACGCATTTTCTCCCTGTTAATAAAATTCCCTCAAATATATGATTAAAAAGTCATACCGACGACAAATATGATTTGATTTGCACATTGTGCGCAAAAATCTGTCACGCTGACTTGCTTTTTACATGTCATCGCCCGGAGACTTGCTGCCGTTGTTTATAAATAACTTCTCAATCCACATCGGAAGACTTTTAGTTTGAAGACTTCACAGCAAAACAGCACGTTGTTTTATGCAAAGATCGTTTTGCATAAAAAATAATCAGTGGCAAGGTGTTTACTTATTGCACAATTTTAAGATTTGAAGCCTTAGGGAAAACGATATGTTTATTTAATTGTAATAATTCAACGAGTCCCTTTTTACGTTGCTGCAAACTACGTATAAGAAAGTTGAAATTTAGGATTAATCCACTGCATTTTTTTTTTAATCACTCCTAAACGCAACAGTCATTTTGTTTAAATTCTATCACTTGACGTGTCAGCCGCTTCGGCTTTCTGCTTTTCTTGCTTTAAAAGGCTTAAAAAGTTGTCTTAATTCGTCTAAAATTGAGGTTAAACACTGAATAATAATTGCATTTTTTTTTGTGAGTATAATAGTGCGGCTCTCGCGGGTGTAACCAGTGCACGTATGTGTGTCGTTCCGGTGCAGTACGAAGACTTGCCCCACTACGGGATGGACGGGGTGGGAATCCCGACCACCATGTACGGAGACCCGCACGGCGCGCGCTCCATGCAGGCCGTGCACCTCAACCACGGGCCCCAGCTGCACTCGCACCAGTACCCCCACACGGCGCACACCAACACCATGCCCCCCAGCATGGGCTCGTCGGTCAACGACGCGCTCAAGAGGGACAAGGACGCCATATACGGGTACGATGTGGGGAGGGGGCGGCTTCCGATCGTTTCAGCGAGGTGCTCGGCTCGCTTTCCCCGGGGACAGCGAGTGCTTGCCAGGCTCGACTCGCTGAGACCAAGGTCGATCTCCGTGCATATTTTTGCAAACTCGACTGACTCTACGTGATTATTTTTTTTTTCTTAATATACACTTTTACGTGTTGTAATAAAAGTTAATTGCATTCTTAACTGTGGGAGTTAGCTAATAATTTTAGCCTTTTAAGCAAGTGGAAATAATGACAATCTATTAGTAATTTAATTAATCGTAGCTCATTAAAAATGAAATATGCGTCACGTTCAGACTGGTGCTGCATATTCATTCAGATTTTATGGCTTTTTACAATTTGCATAAAATGTATTTTTGTTACATGAAGTTACAGACTATACGTGCCCACAACGTGCAGAATTGTCTTGCACTTTGCAGATGCATGCATCCCTGCAAAACTAAAACAATATATTTATTAAAAAAAAAAAAGAAGAAGCAGCATGGCCAAATGCAGCCTGCAGTCGTCTTGACCCAGCGTTGACATTTGCCACCGTCTGCTTATACTCTGTAAATGTGTGTGTGTTGCCATGTAGGCACCCCCTCTTCCCGCTGCTTGCACTGATTTTCGAGAAATGTGAATTAGCGACGTGCACCCCCAGAGAGCCCGGTGTGGCGGGAGGGGACGTGTGCTCGTCCGAGTCCTTCAACGAGGACATCGCCGTGTTTGCCAAACAGGTCAGCGAGCAGCCAAAAAGCACTTAAAAAAAAAATCAACTTTGACAAAAATTAATGGAGGGACTGAATGGTAATGTTGACTGCTTTGACATGATTATCACATGGTTCCTTGGTTTTTAGATTCGTGCAGAAAAACCTTTATTTTCATCAAATCCAGAATTGGATAATTTGGTAAGTCACTGAAACATTTCTGAGATGTGCATGTCATGAATGAAAAAAAAAAAAGCTTGATTTGTGTCATTTTTCCCTTTTGTGCAGATGATTCAAGCCATTCAGGTGTTACGGTTTCATCTGCTGGAGCTGGAAAAGGTAAGAAAAGAAAATGGATAACATCTCTTGTTCCTAATTTGCATAAATATATATTTGCTCGTCGCTTATAATTAGCGTTCAAATCAATCACGCCACGTTTTGTTTTTCAACTTTATCCTCCCCGCGCATGTTAATCAGCGTTGCCAGACCAGTTCTGACCCATTTCTGTTCGTGCTTTGCCTTAGTCGTTATTGTGAGGAGAACATGGAAGGGGGGGGGGGGATCCGAAAGTGCACGAAATGCGAGCGTCACGCAGGGGTGGCTGCTGGTGGGATTTTTAACACGCGTGTTGAGTGCGTCGTGGCCCGTGTGAGCCCTCGTGTCACTGCCAATTTTCAGGGATATCTCCATCCTGGAGGGAGGGGGGGGGCAGGGGGGGAGGTAGAAGTATAGTCATCTTGAAACCGACCGCCCTGGCCGCCTCATTAGGTCCACCTGCATGCATCAAAGACCCCAGAAACTGAACATTCTTGCACATTAGACCCACTTTTGGATTTTTCTTGTGTGTGTGCTTAATTATTTGACCAGTGATTGGTGTCACTTCTAAGAATTAAAAAGTGTTGGTTGATTGTAATCTTTGTCTGTTGTGTTAGAAAGTTTGTTTGCGGAATTGCTTGTGGCTTGTTTTATGGTGTGTGTGTGTGTGTGTGTGGTTTGGAGGGCTGTTCCTAATAATTTGGCTGGCACACTTTGGGAAGTTTTTTGCGCCACGGATTTTGACCGGTGATTTGGTTTGATTGTTCTGAAATTTGAAAGCATTTGTGCCGGGAGATAATCCATTCTCCATTTTGTGTGTGGTATGCATTTTTATGAAGTGATTTTTACGCAGCTCCGTTGTTTTGTAATGTGTGGTGGTGCAGGGCTGTTCCTAATATTTTGGCTTAGAGGAGGAAGGTAAAATGTGGATGTTTTTAATATGGGTCAAGCGTGGTCATTATTTTGACCGATTATTGTGTAAGATGAGTTTTTATTGTGGATTGTTTTATTGTTTGAGAGCTGTTCCTAATAATTTGGTTGAGACTCTTTGAAAACTTTTATTTATTTTTTTTTTTAAATAACTCAAGACATGCCACATAGGGATACTTAATATTTTGGATTTTGACCAGTGATTGTTACTGTTTTTTCGTTTTTTGGGGGGGGATAAAATCTCTGTTTTTGTGTTGTAATATTTTTTCAGGCGCCATTTCCCTCATTTTGCCTTATGGTGCAGAAGGGCTGCTTCTAATGTTTTTGTTTGATTTCTTGATTTTTATTAGATAGAGTGCAGGTGTACCTAATATTTCGACCTGTGATTGGTACTATTTTATTTCTTTAAAGTTTGCTTGAATATATTCCGGTCTCCTTCTGACTTACATTATTTTTTTTTCCAAGTCATTTCATCTTTTTTCAGATATGCAATAATATAATGTACCTAATCGTTTGAGCAGTGGTTGCAATTATTTTTATGCATTAATAAAAACTTGTTTCAACATAATCTACATTAATTTTGTGTTAGATTACTCTTTACGAGTGATTTATTGCAGATGGCGTGCGGCAGGGCTGTTCCTAATATTTTAATATATTTTATTAGTTATACACTTTTTTTTTCCTTCTAAGAATTTCCTGCAGCTTGTTTAAAGTTCCTCTTATTTTGCTTACTTACACAGACGAATAAGTGAGTTTTTTTTTTGCAATTTTACCTCATGAAGTACTAATGTAGGCATACTGAATATTTAGATTGGCCCTATTTTTCCCGAATATTTAAAAAAATGTTCCTCGAATATTAACTGCTCTCCTTTTTGGGTCAGATTGAATTTTGCAAGTGTTTTTTCTTCTTCTTTCCACGTAAGAGTGCATCTGATTGCTGTTTGGCTGTTCGTGCAGGTGCACGAGCTGTGCGACAACTTCTGCCACCGCTACATCAGCTGCTTGAAGGGCAAGATGCCCATTGACCTGGTCATAGACGACCGCGAGGGGGGCTCCAAGTCAGACAGCGAGGAGATCACCCGTTCCTCCGTGGCTCTCGACCAGGTACACACACTCGCACGCACCCCCCCTCCATTTCCTCCAATCATCCCCTCCATCGGAATGAGACATTTTCTGCATAAATGCTCTCATTGGCTCATTAAGACTTGACCCGCTTTCCTGTCCATTTGAATTTACGGGGCCCTTTCCCAGCCTCCACCCCTCCTCGCTGGAGCCCAGCAGAGCGCATCGGCGGCGGGGTGCAAGGCCGAGGTGCTCCCCGGTGTCGCTTCTGCTCGGTCCCTCCACTTTTTTTCCTTCCTCCTCCTCCTCCTCCTCCTCGACCGTGTGCACGCTTCATTAAGTGTCTTGTCAGTGTTTCTCCTCAGACATGAGTGCACATTGCTTATCGAGAGACCAAAACCACTTCCCCCACACTCCCACCACATCACAGCCCCTTTTATTTGCCTTTCGCAGTAATAAGTGGCAGATAAAGGTGAAATAAGCAGAGGTGGGAAAATGAGTGCCCAATTGCTTGATGTACTGTCGTGTTTGTGTGTTGGGCGTGTGCTCTTAAGGGGTGTGGCCTAGTGCTAGTTTTGATGTGAGCGTCTGGGCATGAGTAGTGGCCTACAGCAGCTCCTTGTGAGTGTTTTCATTGTTTGTTTGTTTGTTTGTACAACTGTCTGGTTCAGTTATTGGCGGCCATTGTGTTGCTACTCCAGGGACCGCTGTGTGTGTGTGATCATACTGATCCATACACCGGCTTTTGAAATATCGCAAGATCCCAGTAAAATTCAGCATTTGTGCACAACGTAAAGACGGTTGCAAGTCAATGAGATTAAAGGCGACATAAAAAAGTCACCAAGCTAAATAATTTAAATCCGCGCGGCGTCCATATGGGTGAGTGGCTGGGAGAGGCTGGATGGCAGGGCTGAGAGTGAAGACTTAGAGAAGGGAGGGAGGAATAGACCGAGGGGTATTCTTAGTGTGTGTGTATTATTAGGGAAATGAAGATCAACCGGCAAAGATAACACAGCGCCTTTTTAATCCAGAACGAGAATGAAATAACACACTAAGTGTCTCTTTGAGGGGTTCCTTGTATCCTCTCGAGGATTTCTTTTTTCAAAAGTGGCCTTTTGTTTCTATAGATGGAGCAGATCAGCCAAGACAAATCTGTTTGTTGTGGCTCGGGTCAGATTGACCCATTATTATTATTATTTTTGACAGTGCACCTTGTAATGAGTTCATTTGACCTTTTTCCGACAATGTTTACAGCCCAGTCCTTTCTGATCATCAAACAGTCCCTGGGTCGGATTGACCCAGGGATGTTATTACTGTTCCAGAGAAATAGATTAACAGCAGAGTGAAAGACTCCTCACGTTTGAATGATGAGGAGGTGACCAACCCTCCTGTTCCGTTTGTTCCTTTAGTGTGCCAAAAATTTGATAAACCTTTGTGGCAATATAATAGTTTATATGAGTGTAACTTCAACAACCAGTTGTATGGATTATGAAATTAGCCAGGGTCAATTTGACCCACAATTTAAGAGCATTAACGCACTTCAAGTTGATTCTGCTTCGGACTATTGATGGAATAACAAACAAGAATACAATATAAAAACTTTTTGACATCATGCACATGCCTACTTACAAAGTTCTATTTATTTTTATTTTATTCTTTTACATTTTGTGGTCTATTTTTGCGTGACGTCTTATCCGCACTGGTGACATCCTTAACGAATTGGCCCTGTGTGGGTGCACGCATTATCTTGCCCCCCCCCCTCCCCTTCCACATATGTATTTTTAATATATGCCCCCGGGCATAAAGTTGAAGAGCAAGAGCAAATTTGCACAAAAGCAGCAATGTTAACAAGAAGGCACATTTATTCATAAAGCAATTTATTCCGGTGCGAGGCGAGTGTAGCAGAGAAAAGAAAATGTCAGGGAGAGAGAAAAAAGACTTTGAATTTATTCAACTTGATTTTTTTTTTTTTTTTTTTTTACAAGGCTTGACAGTGTTTGGGAATTATGCGACCGCCTTGCATGTGTCACGCCGCTAATATTCGGAATATTTAAGCCGTGTTGTTCTTAGCCTGCCTGAGCAGGCCGGCGTGCAGAGGTGAAAAAGTCAGGAGGCTGGTGAATGCGACCAAGCCAGTTTGCTGCGTGTGTGTGTGTATGTGTGTGTGTGTGTGTGTGTGTGTGTGTGTGTTGGGACTGGCCTGATAAATGCAGCACCCCCTCAGGTCCTGTGTTGAGTGGAGCGACTGGTTAGCACCGGTTGGACTGAGTTAACCGTTTCCCCGCTGCTGTTCTTTCTGCGAGAGATTGCCGACCACTTAAATATTCTCGCTAATTCGCAGCAGGGACTTGAAAATGCTTGAATCGGAATGCTCCGGCATTTAAAAGTAAATGTGTGTGATTTTCAAAGTACTTGGCAGTTTATAAACTCTGATTCTTATTCTTAAATGATCATCAACCTGCTTTTTCCAAAATGTCAAAATACGTTCAGATAATCACTTTGCAGGTTGAAAAGTCACCTTAAAAGTGTGTGAACCCTGACCTAAAAGCACATCACTCACATTTGGATGCCACCAGTGACCTTAATTGGACATCCAGGGGTGAAGGGGAGGGAGGGGGGGGTTGGCGGAAGGGGCTAACGAAGTGTGAGAGAGGCTAATGACGCTAAGAACTCTCTGGGTGTCTGGAGAGCCTCTCCACTTCATCAAGTGGGACTGAAAATAATTGGAACTTCCCTTTCAAAATATTCCCGCGTCTGACAAAGTCGATACGCCCCAATTCATTCAGGAGGTGTTTTGATTCCGCCCATATATTTTTGTTGAATTTAATCCCACCTAGCCCTACTTTGAGGATGTGGTTTGAGTCCCAGGTTAGCTGTTAGCTTAGCGCAAGGACTCCCAAATGCTTTTATTGGTGTTCATTTCAAGACCTTATCAAATATAGACCCTTGGCATGTCAAGCGCCACAAAATGAGTTTAAGTTATTTAGTTTAGTCTTAAATTTAAACATTGGGGTGAGGGTGGGGTCACGGGGATGCCGCAGAGAAAGGCTAACGGGCTATCTTTTGGTAACAAGCGACTACGCAGTTATGCAACCCGTCTTTCAGGTCAGCAGTGTTGGTTTAGGTAACGCCGCTGGTCAATGGGTGACACTCCCTCCCCCCCTCTGAGTCAGGCGGGGAGGGGAGGTGCGTCACCCACCATTTTCCTAATCGGGTCGCCACGCTATTGCTAATCTATTAGCTGGAATCACATGCGGGCTTCTTTTTGTGCGTCTCAAACGGCTCCTCTCAAAGCAAACTTCTGAGTCGCGCTCAAAGAGGGTATAGAGGGGGGGGCGGTGGTGGGGGTTGTCGGTAATGGCGGCTTTTGTGGCGGCATAAAGGGGTGGTTTGACCCCCCCCCCCCTATCCTCGCCCTCCCCCTGTCTTTCGGGGCGGTGGATTCAACAAGTGGCACAAAAGAGGGGCAACCACGTGACTTGTGTCCGTCTTAGCCTGCCGGAATAGCAAGTAGGTTCATTCAAAGGAGGGGGTTCTCATCGGCAATACCCCCCCCCCACCCCCTCCTAAAATATGCAAAAGTCCATTTTGTACCCCCAAAGTTATGACGGCTGACGTGCGGCCATGTTTGAATTCCGAGCAAACAATAACGTGGCTTATGTGTACTTAGCTAATGGAAAGAATCCCCCCCCACCCTCAACCTAACCCCCTGCCGGCCTCCCACAATGGCCGCCGTGGCCGTCGTGCTAAGCTAATGGAGGAATGACTAGCACAAATTTTTCCACTCCAATTATACCGTACACAGTATTTAATACAATTTCCCCTTTTCTAATGGAAATGGAATGAAGCTCACCTTGTTTTCATACAGCCGCAAAGCATTCTGGGGGATGGAGTTGCATGTGTCATTTGCTTTTGTAAGAGTTAATGTGTGTGCGGTAGTAGTGTGCATGTGTATGATGCGGAGGGGGATTATTTATATTTACGCCAGCGCCTCTTTAAGTATGCACATATTATTCCTGCACCCTGGTCGCCTGTAAAAAAGCGGAACAGCTCAAAAAAAGATTTCAGCACCTCGGCCTTAGCCGTTATTATTAATATTATTATTACTGCAAATCAATCAGCGAGGTGACATTTCTTCTTGCATGAGCGCTTGCTTGCTTGTATGCATGAAGAACCCCCCCCCCAACACACACACACACACACACACACTCGCACGCACACCGGGAATGAGAGCGCACTGGATCGGAATGCCGAATCACAATTTGCAGCGAGGGGAATCTTTTCATGGCGAATTAGGGAAGAAAAACGATGATAAAAAGTATGTGGGGGGGGGGGGGGGGTGCTTAACTCAGGGTGGGGAGTTGCCTGCGTGCCTCTATGCGCTTCCCTGGGCGGCAGATTTAAGAAGTTTAGCAAAAAGCGAGGCAGAACAGAAGCAGGGAAATTGAATTTACTTGACAATTAAGCGTTGGAATACAACCTAGTGCACACGCAGCAGAGTGAGCGAGCGAGAGGGAGGGATGGAGGGATTTGGGGAATATGCAGAGGGAGGAGGAATGGCGGCTCATTAGGAGAACACAGAATAAATCAAGTGTGTCGCTTTGTGTGCAGTCGGCCTGTCGCAATTTTTTCTTCTCAGCGGATCTTAGGGCTGCTCAAACTTTCAAATGCTTCACCTTTTGCTGCGCTAAACGGGAAAAGAAATCCAGTGTGTTGGCTTGGAGTTAAAGTTAAAGGCTTTTTTTTCCCATTGTTATAATTTTTTTTACATTTTAACTTTTTTTTCTTAATTATTATTTCAGTTTTTTATTCATAAATAAACTAGACTTGAATATTTATATATTTATTTTATGTGGCCCGTGACCACACTGAGTGGCTCCTTTATTAATTAACAAAAAGGGTATTATATATTATTATTATACAATATGAAAATTATAGAAGAAATACACAAATGTGAATCTGCGTATATGCAGAGTGCGACTGTAGGTTAAAGTTGTAATTTCACCAATCGCCACTAGATGGCAGACATGTCTTAGTTGCACTGAAACTGTCTTATGTCTTTAAATTGTGTGGTTTTTTTATGCAAGATAGCACTTTGTTTGTTTTATTATTTCAATCTTCATCTCTGTAGCCCGTGTATGTACGTGTGTGTATGCGCACTTTGCGGTCAAGGTGTGTGTGCTTTTGTTAAATAACGAAGAGTGTGTATATACGTGCATGTGTACTAAACTAGAAGAAAGGAAAAAAAAAAGTCTGTTGTGATGTATTTGCCAATGGGTATGTGAGCGTCTGCTGTGTGCGTATTGGCATGCGTGTGTGTGATCTCAGCATTAATTGCGCGTCAGATCAGCGCTCGCATCTAAGGGCGGCTTGTGTGAGCATAAATAAACTCCGCCTCTTCCACCCCCCCGTCCCCGCGGAGATGCCATCCGGCCCCCTCCCCTCCTTCCCATGGGGCCTAGGCGGCCACCTCCCAGCAGGCACTGCGCTCTTTTGTTCAATTACAGCTAATGCACAACTTTGCCTCCCCACACTCCATCCTCCGTGTTCTAATTATATTTTCAAATTAAAACACAAAGAACTTGCACGCACCCGGGCACTGGCGTACGCGATTAGCACGTCTCCGAGGTTCAGGTTTGGTACTTTTCCCCAAAACACGCCAATTGGCCATTCTCGTGAAGATTTATTTGCCCATATGTACTCCTGGAATATCGTCTTTTTGTTCCCCGTCTTGAACACTCACCAACTGTCTCCAGTAAAAGGATGCAGATTGAAACCAGTTGATGTTTTTTTTTTCTGGTACATCTCCTCTACCAACTTTTTTTGTCCGACACCAGATCTTCCATCACTCAATTTGCCATGTTTGGGCTGACTCTTACAGGTGTTGTTGACTGCACAGAACTTTGTGTGTGTGTGTGTGCGTGCGTGCGAGTGATGCCGTGATAGATCTCGTTTGAAGTCTCGTCGTTCCTTTCAGAAGCGAAATAACATCTGGTTTGGTTGCAGTGTGAGGCAGTCGCATCGGAGGAGGCATGTGTGTGTGTGTGTGTGCACAGATCCACATTTGTAGTGTGTGTGTGTGTGTGTGTCTGAAAATAACACTGTCAATGAGAGGTTCCCCCGAGTTCAGTCAACCTTTGGCAGCATATGCATCAAACTTTCGCTTTAGTTTTGTCCCAAATAGTTCTGGTTCTGTTTGAGGAGGACTTCCTCGCTTCTGGTCTGGCTCTGAGGGGTACATTTATACCACAGAAACCTTTTTTCCCTTTTGGGGTTTTTGGACCAAAGACAATAAAAGGATTCATGCAGGCTCGCGGAGACTGGAAACATTATAACGTGGGTTATAGAATGTGACGTATGTAAGTAATGCGACTCCACGGCACGCTTTGGTGAATGTGCACTTGTGTCCTTTTTGTGCCGCATCAGAAACATAAGAGAAGAGCAGTCTCTTCTTTCACATACTAGACGAGAGAAGCCAGAAAAGTTTGTGACTACAAAAATTTCAGGGAAAAGAACGGCGGAATTGATTTGGAGCAGAGCAGCATGTTAACTGGTGGCAAATGTCTGATTGGTTGATTTTGAACACTGCCACATCGTCAGTTACAAGAGGGTGTGCACATTTTTGCAACCATATGATCTCAATTTCTCTTTTGATGCTTGAATTTGTTTTCCATTTGATGTGTAGGTCAGATTAATGGTGGTTCATTCGATTGTTTGTCTACATGTTGCCGCACCGTTTGTGTTTTTTTTTTTTAAATCTAGCGCAACATGCTAGTTTAGTTAGCCCATTTGCGGTATTTTGCTTTAAGCTAGCGTACGTTTGTAAAGAAAAGTAACAATGTTTCGCTATGGATGTACGCTAAGACGCGTTAGCTCGCATTTCATCCATTTTGACATTTCACGGTGTGATTTTCACACTTTTGATGTGTCCACAGAGTCGTATTTGTCGACGCAGCTCTCAAACGCCACTGTATATATTTGAATTGATTTCTTTGTGGATGACATCACTTTCGCTGGTCGCTCGCTGTTGTGCTTGTTGTCATCTGCTAGCAGTTTGTCCCAAACGGAGACAGACGTGGATTGCATGCTTCAAAAAGCTGGGAACTCATGCAACATGTTGGCTTGCTGCTTTTTTTTTTTTTTTTTTCCCTTCTTCATCTTTTTCTCAACCCTCATTCCATATGACGGTGTCATGCACACTCGCTTGTGCCTGCATGCCCTTATATGAGCGCTCTACTTGCGCCGTATGCAGGAAAAAAAAAAAAAAAAAAAGACACGACGGCACTCTAAGCAGAGCGGAAACCTCCGCCAAGGCTGAGTGACAATGACACATAGTCGTTTGTGTTGTTTTAGTTCAACATGCTAATTAAATTTCGTGTAAGTCGTACCACCGCGCCTCGTATTTTATTGTTGTATGCGTCATGCTGCAAAATAAATAAATTAAGTTACATGCCGGAACAAAACAATTAAGTCCTCTATCGTCTTTGTTTATGTTTTAAATTGTGACCAATTATTTTGAATCAAAATTGAAATAGATACACCATATATACGGAAATGGATGATAAAATTATAAAAATGAATGTAAAATGTGCTTTGTATACAAATTAAAATTGAACAGCGAGTAAAGTCTAATCGTCCATTTTGCCTTTCTCCACAGACGTCTTGGAACCGGGACCATGACGACACGGCGTCCACGCGCTCCGGGGGCACGCCGGGCCCGTCCAGCGGCGGCCACACGTCGCACAGCGGCGACAACAGCAGCGAGCAAGGTAAGGGCAGCCGCTTTGTTGCACGTGGCGCTCGCCGGGTTACATCAGCCGCATCAAGGTCAGCCGAACGGGCGCCTTGCGGGCTCTTTGCAACAGTTGCCGCTCAGAAAGCTTTGCCGACCCCCACACGCCTTCTTAAAGCCACGGTAGCCTTCTGCTGCTGATGGAATGTTGTCATAAGCACGCGGTTACAAAATAGTGATTTGCCGCCTGGATTCGGTTGACTCGAAGCACCTGTGGCAGGGTTTTTATTTTCTGGACCCGTATTTCACATCTTTGTCAATGTATAGCACTGTAGTAGATGGGCGAGGGGAGGGGGGGAGCAAATTCATATATTATTAAAGATGAGTGTACAGGGTTGGCAAGTGGTAGGCGCTGCCACCAATATGGCTTCCGCTCCAGCGAGTGGACATTTTGCGTGTGTGTGTGTGTCACCAACACATATCGTGTCATTGTTGTCATTTGTGGTCGCAGGAGAAAAACCTCGTTCCTCCCGTTTGGGCAGTTTTACTTGGCTTCACTTTAAGGGTGTAAGAATGCGGATGAAATCCGCGTGATTGAAGTGTGAACGTAAAGAATCGATAACGCATTTTCGACGGTTTAAAAGTGTGTGGAGGGAATAAGTAGGACTGTCACTGTCAAGTCTTTTTTGAATTGATTATGATATTGATTATCTGTGAGTAATCAGAAGAATTTGGTATCTTGTAAGCAATTGTCAGACCTGGTGACGAATTTCTTCTTAGTGTTTTGTTGTGTTTTTGTGAACACTTAGCAACCTTTTTTTTTTTTATTGCAAAGAAAATCTCTCCTGGGTTGTTTGATATCATTTTCTGCTGAGGTGCTCGATATTGATATTGTTGTCAAAGGTCATGATTCATTTATTTGATACATTTTTACAGTTTTATTTTTTAAACATCACGGTCAATAAAAATCATCAAATAATCGGCATAACATTAAACGGTGACTTACCGTGTGATTCTCAGCAATCGGAAGCTAAAACACTTTTACGGGGATTTTTAACATTCGTGACAGTTGGGGGAAAAAAAACTATTCCGACACGGAGTGTGTTTCACTATACTTTGTAGGTCCTCCTGCTATGTTGTGTTTATGGTCCAACCCTTTCCTTCGTGCTACATACAATAATTATGATGTACAGGAACTTCATAAGCCTGTGGTGGGCCGCTGTCCAAATATTTTTGGCCCTGTGGCGTGTCTTATTTTGAATCCTCTTTCAATTATGGAATTAGTATAGTCCTATACATCCTTCCACTTTCTAGCTTCTAATCATACACTCGGCTATATTTGCTGCGTTTTCATGCTAAATTCTGCACACTGTTGTGGTTCTGCGGCGTGAGGCGTTCAGGCTCCCTCGTGCGTTATTACGTCAGCGACTCCAAAGGCTTCACTTTTCTCAATCCTGTCTATTGGTAAAAAAAATTTGTCTAAACAAAGCAGCGAGTCGACAAACAGGACCAAGGCGAGTGCCGAGCATGCAATAACATGATTATTACTTCCTTAATTGGGTTAGAGGCTGTTAACATGTGTCTAGCATTGTGTATTGTCTTCGCAGGGTTCATGTTGCATATGCTTCGGAACACACACACAGGCACACGCTGGTGTGTGTTACGCACACACACGCGGGGACAAGCACAAGTACCGGAGGCCATGTTGGACGCGTTTCAGTATTTATGTGGGTTAAGAGCGCTCTCCGCTGCGTCATATTTGCCTCTGTCAGTCACTCTGTAATCTCGCTAAGCTGGTTATTTATGTTTGTGGCAACCCCCCCCACACCTTCACCCCAAACGCTTTCATCCGCCACCTACTCTCCCGTGTCTCGCTTTCATTTCGCCGCCGATTGTTCGGCCTCCCACTCGCTCCCCCAAAACGCCGCCTTTTGTTTCTCATCACCTCGCAACTTTCTCCCTCCTCCTCCTCCTCCATTTGCTTCATATCTCCTCCTTCCTCTTGTTGTTGTTTTGGCTCTTGATTTCTTCTCTTTCTTCCACCCTTCCGCCTCTGATTGAGTTCTCCCTGACCTTTTCCCTCTCCCACCTCCTCCCCCCCACCGCCGCCACCATCACCTTCCTCCGGAGGAAGATGTCGGCTGCCAGAGTGCTCCGGGCATTTTCTTTCCTCCCTGAACGCCTCACTGGACACCGGTGGAAACATCCTCTCCGGTGCGAGGATACACGGCTAGGAAGGACAGAAATAAGCTCACATGCCAACGTGCCTTGACTCTAGCCTTTGCTCCACATTCTCCACCTTGCTGCAATAGCCCTCGTTCTCCCTGCCCTCAGTCTCTCTTCTTTAATTTCCAATTGCCAAAAGTGTGTTAGCTTCTTGAATTCCCCTTTGGGTGCATTTTGTGTGGTTCCCCTAAAAAGTCCATTCACGGGGGTTCCCGGGCCTTAACAAGGAGGCTTAGCTGCACTCTTGCGTCTTGAGTGTGACACACTCAGCCTCGCACACTCCGGTGTAACGGCGAGCCTCACAGGGAGCTGTTTGCCTTGGCTCCGGCCCGCGCTCTCCTCTCTTACAAATGCTGTGGGTAATTGGTGATACATATCTAATACGGCCAGTCATCGCCTCGCTCCCTGGATGCTTCTGACAGGCGGCGGAGGCGGAGGGAGGGAGGAGGGAAGAAGGAAAGCTGTGTGGCGCTCCAAAAAAGAGAGTAAACACTCGGCGGTGTGTTCTTGTGTTTCCCCCTCGCACGCCAAGCAAGAAGGAGCACTTTATTTCCTCTGCGGGGCCACGTTTGTGATCCGATCGGAATGATCATGTCATATGAGTGTAAAAAGTTATTAATGTTGCCCGAATGAAAAAAAAAATCAAAAGGAACAAGCAGATTTAATCATGTACCGCTCAATGAAAAATACATTTGGAATTATATGTAGCATTTTGCATTGTGTTAGCATTAAGCTAGTTGGGAAGTTATGTGCTTTGGTTAAGTACACAACGTGAGAGTTTTCTTTTTCCCCCTCTCAGATGTGAGCTGTAGTTGACTAGCGCCAGTGGCTGTTATACAAAAGGGGGCACCGATGGTGGCGGCTAGCTGGCAAACAGCTGGGCTAACAGAGAGGGGACTAATTAACACCACCATCACCGCCATTGCTGCTGCTGTCGGCGAGGAGGGGCAAAAAAAACAAAAAGAGAACGCTTTAGAGACTCTCTTTTTTTTTTTAATGGCATGTGCCAAACATTTTTTTTCTTTTTCTGTACATACCAATGGAATCCAGTGTGAGCCTAGAAAGAAGTGAGGGAGGTGGGGGGCACTGGTCGGCTTGTGGTCAAGGCATAAACACCCGAGTTGGGAATGCGGTGTGGGAGCCACAAAAAAAAAAAGTGGTTCTCCTAATTGCTCACAGCGAGACGGCGGCGGTGCCGTGTGTAAAAAGCCTCGTTAAAGCTGAGATTTTATATAAAGTCACATTAGCAGGCTTGCGCTTACTTACGCCTTGCTTTGCTACTTCAAAGTGGGGAAAAACACGCTGCATTGAATGCAGCACGGCTGATTTTTTGGGGGGGTTATATTTCAATTCAATGTTCTCACTATAATGCTATTTTATTCATTGAATTTTTTTAATTAATCGACTGTTTAATCGGTTATCGGAATTGTACCCTGCCAATTATCTGACTCCGCTTCAAAGAATCCATATCGGTCACAACTGCAACCTCGCATAGAGTCCATCAAAACTTGCCGGCTTTGGCCTCCCATCGATCCGACCGCGCTATTTTAGATCCATACCCTCTGACCTCCGCCAAGGTCGGCTGTGGCCGGATCGAGCTCGCCCAATGGCTCGGCTCAGCGCGGGCTCTCCAAAGCGGCCAATTAATGGGTGCCGTTGTCCAACAGACTGGAAGAGGGAACTGAGAGTGTATCTCTCGCTCTCCCTCCCCGTGGGCCTCGCTCTCTCTCCTCGCTTTCGGAATCAAAGCGTGTGGAATTAGCTCCACTTTAACAGGCCATCAGTGTCGAAAGAACACAGGGATCGGTCTTGCTTGGCCGGCGCTCAACCGTAGCTTTGGCGCACGTCCATGCTTCCAACGCAAACACGGCTGCATTTATGGAAGTAACAGTAGATTTTCAGACAAAAATAAGCTCTTAGAAAGCCTCAAATTTGCCTTATTACCGCCCTCAAGGAAGTTATGTCATCACAGTTATGTCTATGTGAATGTCAATACAAATTGTTTGTTCTGGATGTAGTGTTCACAAAAATATTTTATATATTTGCCTCTTTGGTGTCCCGTTATATTAACAGCGTCTTTAAATATGCGAAGATAGCGCAACGAAGCTATAAAAGTCATCTCGTGCTGTTTGCGGCGGCGTAAACACGTTTGAGGAAGCTAGTAGCGTTGTTTGTATAGAATTTAGTGCATGGCAAACTGCGTTTATGGGCTCACCTGGGGAAGGAAAGCGCTTTACAACTACTCTGTCAACGCTGGAAAGCGATAAACGCTATATTGCAACGAGCGCGATAAGATTAGCCGCGGTGCAGGAATGTGGGAATGAGTAGCAAGCGGACAATACGCGCAGAGAGTGTACCTAATGGTTTGTCCAGTGTACATTTTGGGATGTGAAGCGGCGCCGTGATGACTTTTCACATGATGGCGCGGTTGTAAAAGTGAGGCGAAAAAGAGGAAACGGGAGTTAGGTTCTCACATGGAGACTTGGGGATGAGCGGCTAGCTAACCTGACGGACAAAGCGACACGTACGTTTTGCGCTGTTGGCATCAGAAGTGCTGGAATATGCCGACTTTGAGTCGGGCCGGCCTCTCCATTCCGCATTCGTTATGGCTGAGTCACCAAATGATTAGAAACAGCTGTCAGGAGGATGAAGTGCCGTTGGACAGTACGCAAAAGTACAACCACTGTATTATTTATAATAAACAGAATTGTTTCATTCATACCCTTTTGACGGACCGTATCACAAGTCAATTTTTTTTTTATTTTTTTTTTTAACGCCTTCGTTTCTAATATTTCAATATCTGTTTTCGAGGTGGAATTAAAGTATGTATATTTTAGACGTGTCATTGAAAAAAAATCTGCCTTTATTGTTTTATCAACAGTATTTATTTAAATATTTTAAAATACATATTTTATATGCATTTATATTTATATGAATAAATACTCATTGTATTTATAGATTTTTTTTTCTAAATCACAAATATAAAATATATAAACATTTTTTATACAAAATAATCCCTTTTAATATAGTACTTTTAATCATTTTTCAAGCCTCACTTTATTTTGCAATTTCTTTTACTTTGTAGTCTCGTATTCCCGTTATTTGCAAAGTGGCCAGTCAGCATCTATTCACTTCTCAAGCTGTTGCGTTTGAGCGGAGGGGCTGAATAAAACCCGGACATACTTGATTTACTCCAACGCGGCCATGCTGGAGGAAGGGGGTGTCAAGGGTCGCTGAGTACAAAGCATATCTTTAGCTCCCATGATGTAATTGTAGGGCCCGATAATGATGTACGCTGCATTCTCGCTCGTTTGTTTACGGGATGCGCGCTACTTTAATTTGAGAGCGCCCAGCCTATATCTAATTGCTGGTGTTTTGCTCAAAGATACCATTTACACATAGCAGATTTGAACGTGTAGCAAAGCCCATTGTGGAACGGGACGCTTTCCAAAAGTGTCGCGCGAGAGGGCTCAATTCTTTGACTTCATTTTTCAGCGGGGGCGGCACCGTAATTAACGTGCTTTTTCGGCCAAATGACTGACTGTGATTTGTTTGATTCTGTAAATATAGATATAAAACACGGTTCAAATGCGGTACCATGTACAAGTGAGAAGTGGAGATTCCATCCGTGGGAACGTTCCGACATAGTTGGACGCTACGTATCTACTTTTTACATGATCAAAAATCAGTCGATTAAAATGTATCGGATGAAAAATTGAATACAACTGAACTCTTCATAATATGTCATTTTTTACAAGTTGCTCCTCTCTCGGAAAGACATCTTGCAGATTATCTTCTTCCTCACCAAACGTAGCCAAGCATGCCTTAAGAGCCGAAATGAAAGTGGAAAAAATGAAACGATACCACGAATTATTAATACGTCTATGAAGTTAAGAAGAAAAAAAACTAAGTGACGTATGCTTACTTCATACTGTTTATGAGTCAGTCCAGTAAAATATGTAGAGTGTTTTTATGTGGAAAAAGCAAAAGTCGGACGAGCGTTCTGTGGTAGACTGTAGCATACTTTACTCCGCCCCCGGCGCCAGTATGGCAAACGTTGAGAGACATCTGATGCTGCTATGGAAGACAAAGTCTATGAATCAGACATCCAAAATAAAAAATAAACATTGGACCACATATTTAAGCACCAGAAGAATTATTGTTGAGTATCAGTCTATTAGCTTAATGCTAACGCTATTTTTTTCCAGTGTCGGTTCAGTATCAAAGTCATCATTTTGGTATGGTGAGTTTCCTGAACTTTTCCAAAACAATCCAGTCGGCCGATGACACAATCTCGCCCACCCCCACAATTGATTGATGGACTAAGTGCTTTGTCTTTTGTCCACATTTGCACTCAATGCCTCTTGCCTCACACACACTTGCGCAAATGTTTATTTAGGCGTTTGATAAAGAGATTAGCGCCATCATCATCCTACACTCTTAAGCCAGTCGAGAGGGGGGTCCATGTTGAGGAAATCCAGGATTTCCTGACACGCGGGGGTCCGGGTTGGCAAAACTGCGACGGTAGGGACACATCCACCCGTCCTGGGGATTCTGCTCTCTTCTGTTGTTGTTTATTATTAGGCCCGTCACAGTGGTCCGGCGTAGAGCTACAAAGTGCTAAATTTAGCTTCTAAAGAGGATGATGAGGATAAATAGCCTGCTGCCTACCACTGTGCCATATGCTGCTCTCGCCATTATATTGTCTCACGGATATTTACCTTACTCGCTCATATTTTATGGGACGATTTATTAACATATCATTTACTGTACATTGGATATAGAGCATTTCAAAATTGGGAGCTAGCTTACAACTGGAAATAGTTTGGCTTGAACGATTGTCTAAATTTAGTTCTGGGGTTGTTTACCAGGGTCCAAAGACGATGCTGTTATGAGGTAGTACTTTTGAGAGAACCAGGAGCTTCTTGAAAGTTCTTTCCCCTACTAGCAGGATCTTCCAAATTTCCCCCAATGGTACGATCCAAAGACTCCAAACCCTCAATGGTCCTCGGAAACTTGCTATCAGTTCTATGTTGCGTGTAAACTAAAAAGTGGCTTCATCTCTGGCTCAAAGTGGAATTTTCCAAAAGTGGCGATAGGAGTTCCCTTTCATCCACTATCGCTTCCAGCTGCAAGGTAACATTCCCGCCCCCCCTCCATCTGTAATCTCCCGCAACTTAGTTGATATTCCCACTTGTAAATGTGAGCCTGCAGTGGAATAGAGATGAGCACTCTCTCTCTCTCTCTCCTTCTCTCTCTCTCTCTGCATTATTCTCTCACATGCTCGCCCTCAAATTGAAATAATTCAATTTATGGACACAGTTCCAGACCTCCCCAGCTAAGACCATTATGCACGGAAGCCCCCCCTCCATCACCACATCGCCCCTCCCCTCTTTTCCCAACAAAAGAACGGGAGAATTTACCAGCGGGCTCTCCAAAAAGACACCCACGCAAAGCCAATTTCATGCCAGCCCAGAAGACCCGCGAGAGGCGCCATTTTAGCCCCCCCCCTCTCTCCTCCTCACCCGCCACCTCCGTTTCCCCGCAGGATTGTTTTTATCATCCGATGTGGGTCGATAGCGCTTTAAATTTATTCTTATGGATTATTTTATCACCTCGCTCCGCCACATAGCGAGGGTTCCCTGGTTCGATGTCGCCCGTTTGATCCCCTCAATAATCGCCCGATGTTTTTGACTCACTCAAGACAAACCTGACACTTAAAAGGTGGAAAAATGGCGCTTGCTCTCGTGGGAATTTTGTAGGATTTTCTGCCAAATGTGATTTTTCCTTTTACTCCTCAAAATAGACGACTTGATTGACCTTTAATATGACGCTTAAGCCTTCAATCGAACACTTGCGTTAAAGCATTCTTGGTAAATAAAAATAGTTCGATCCAACCCATTTGCATACATAAATGCAAAATAAATAGATGACATTTTTAAATATTTTTATAAAATTAAATAGCGGCCAATATAGATTTTTAATTTTTTTTATTGAAAAGCTGAGATGCTTGGCGCTAATGACAAGGGCTGAAGCTTGACCTAAGGCTGACCCTTAACAAACATGGCCCCCCCTCCCCCTCCTTCACCCTCCTCACCTTCCATTACCTCCCCTAAGGCCTAATCCCACTCCCCATGTATGCTCTCTTTGACATGGATAGCAGCTTTCGGGCTTGAAGTGGGAGATAAAGACCTGGGTGAGTTGCGTGTTTAGAGGAAAGCCAGTGCCAGATAACAAATACCTGTAGGGAAACACACAGGAGGGAGGGGGAGGTCTTAGGGGGTCTTGTTTTGTTTGTGTGTTTGCAAAGCAACACAAGGCAGGCCACTTGTGGCTTATGCTACTCACATGAGGACGTAACTTGATCATCTGCTGCTGCTGCGAGTCAGTGAAACTCAGAGATAAGAGATGCTCACCTGAGATAACCTCCTGACACAAACACATGCACGTGGGGGTCAGACTATTTCAGGAAGTCACCCCGCCACCTCCAGGAAATGACTCCACGGGGCTATTCGGTAGGTCATATCACTCGGTCCACATGCAGGAAGTTGGTCCGTAAAAAGCTAGCTCGCTTCCTGTTCCTATACGAGGTCCAAAACTTGATTCTGACGATGGTCTTGAGAAAATGCCTTAGGTGAGGAGTAACTGATCATATGCTGTCTAAAGTTTTTTTTTTCATTGGAAGTTTTTGTAGTTCCTAGAACTATAAAACCCAGGGCTGAAATCTCTGCTCCTAAAGCTCCTAGACTTCTAAGAACCACTAGCGATTGGATCAATACTGAAAACTCCTTCCCGTGGGTTCGTGGACCTCTGAAATGCCACCTCAAGTTCTGAAACCGTTGAATTCTCGGAACTTAAACACTCTGATCACTTAAGCCCTACAAAGGACCTCTCAAAAATCATCCCCTTGCTGGGTTTCCCTTCTAATCCAGATAATTTACTTCACAACTAAATTTAGACACTGGCACTGTGGTTGGAATAAACAATAGTCCTCCATAAGATCTTCTTTGTGACTCCGAAGTGTCATTTGACGCCCACACAGGGGTCATATCGCTGGTTCCACACGCAGGAAGTAAGCCCGTAAAAGCCCCGCTCACTTCCTGTTTCTTGACTAGTCCTTATCTGGTACGCATGGGGAGACTTGATAGGACAACAAGCCCCTCCCTCCACCAACCCTCGCCTTACGCCGCATCCTGCGCCCGTCAAGGACGTGCTGACAGCGAGGAGGAAGTTGAAACGTTATTTTTAATCCGCACGCCGCAGCCCAAATGTAAACGAAACAACAAGTAGGAGGCAGCTTAGCAGGTCGGACCTGTTCGCCAATCCCTCTTCCCACACTGAACCCTTCTATCGCCGTTTACTCGGAAGAACCGGCTCCTGGCCAAATTGAAATCATCAAAACCGCCAAAGACCACCGTAGAAATAAACCGCAAATAATTCATCGAGTACAAAGCAGGAAGGGCAAATCTCGACCGAGTCTGGCACGGTTTGAAAGATGAAGATTTATTAGTGAAACGTGCCTTCTCACGTTTATCGTACTCATTCTCACAATTGTTTGGCTGCCTCTTAGATGGCTTTTGACACCTCCAAGCTTCCAAGTAAAGAGTGGTAGAGCGAGGGAGGGGGTCAAATGGAAAAGTGGAGGGGGGGGGCGAACAAAAGCCGAGAGCACTTAGCGGCACAATGGCACGGCGGCGGGCCTTTTTCCAAAAGTCAGCTGACAAAGTCCTTGAATGCGGACGTGGGACAAAGATGGAGACCCTTCGGGCTCAACTAAAATAAAGGGGGAAAACCAACCCCCGCGATTCGATTTAGTCAAGCCAGAAAATGAATCACATGAGCCCCAAAAAAAGTCAAGGACACGCACTTCCAGGCTGCCTGAAGTTAAGTATTGTTGACTATGTGGATTATTTGTTGTTGCTGTGTTTTATTTCGATGGCCGCTATCACAGTAACACAAAGGCAAGAGCGGGTTAGAGAAGAAAAAAAAATCAATAGCTATACAGCAAAAGTGCTCGACATGAAAAGGGTGAACTCATCACCCGACTATTCCATCTTGTATCGTCGGCTCCTTTCTCCCGGAAGTGGGAATAAAAGCCAGTGACTGTGTTTATGTGTGTACTTGTGTGTGTGTGTGTGTGTGTGTGTGTCATAGGTTTAATGTCGTGTCGCTGGCCGGCGCTCTGGGCCGTTTTGCGGCGTGTCAAGGCAGGCCCCCGGTGATGACCCTTTATGGTGTGGTGGGAGGGGGGGAAATGGCACCGAGAGAGCAGTCACATTTACGCTGACATTTTTTGCCGTCACCTATGGCGATGTCAACACACACACCCGCACACACACACACTTTCCATTGTCATAGCCATGAGAAGAGCCATGCATTTGATGCGGGTTTAATCTGAATTCCTTAACAGGCATTATGTCGTGACGATATACCGAAATAGTGTTGACCTACATTCAGCGATAACGCACACAAACACGCACATCGGCCGACCTTTCGCTGCACGCACAAAAAGCACTTCACTGCCTCCCGTTCATGTCTATTTAAGAGCTGCACTTGATGGTTTTGCAGGGTCTCTGTGTGAATTTCCACTACTCGTCAAAAGTGCATTGTTTACAGCGGCCTACAAAAATCCACTTTCAAGCACAACATGGCTTATTTGTGACTTAGCGGTGACGTGAACTTGACCTCGTTGCACTTTTTTTTTTCGGTGTCACAACAACTCCACTGCATCTTTTTTGTTTGTTTTTATGTTCCGCTTCGTGAACTCTATCCTGGCATTGGGATGGGATCCCACTGCATTGCGATCCCAAAATAGTGGCGTGGCTCCCTGGCGCGGGCAGGAAGGGAAAGTCTAGACGAGCCGTGCCGCGCGGTGCCGCGCCGCCGTCTTGTTTTGTCCGCAGCGCATGTCATTATGCGCCCAATGTTGTGGAGGCGGGGGTGAATTTCTCTCGCCTCTCCTTCCAAAAAAAAAACGTTTTGGTTACTCAAACTGTTTTGTGTCCAAGTGTGTTTTGTTTGGAATACATTTAGTAGCCATTTTTGGAACGTTGTTTTGTGGAACATCCAGTGAAGAATTTTTTTTTTTTTGGTGCCGTAAAAGGAGAGATGCTTTTGAAATTCTAGCTTCGCTTTAGAATCAACTAGGAATTCCAGCATGTTCAGAATATTTGGAAGATGGGAGGGTCCCCCTTGTAAGCGCCCCCCACCCCCCCTCCCCCCAGCTTTAGAGCTTCTGAATGGCCTGACTACAATAAGCGTCACTTATTTTCCGCCCCCTTCTTCTTGTGAGCCCAACGAGGATTGCTGGGAATGCGCCGTTTGGCAATGGAGACATTTTTTTTTTTCGGTTCAGTCTTCACATTGGGCTATTTTGCAATCTGAAACGTTCAATCGTAAATGATCTTCCGTCGTTTGATCAGTCTCGACGGGTTTTCAACACCGCTTCCTACATCCGATCTGTTCCAGATTTGATCGCATGCGGTTGCCAAGAAAAAGTCACACGTGAGCTGGAAGAAAATCCAAGCTGGTTCTGATTTTCCTCCACCGCGTGAATGTTGCCTCTGTGAGCAGCACCTGGATTTCGGCCGGCCGTCTCACCTGCTACACGAGAGTCCAGCGCGTGGAACCTGATAGTGAGGCCCCGGGGCTCGCGTCTCGCCCCGGCCCGGTCTGGCGCGCCGTTATGTAAGACAAGCTCGGTAGAGGTCACTTGACAAAGCAGAAATGAGCCTTCGCGTGACTTCTTCCCTCTTAAATCCAAAATACGCTCCATAAAATCTCCAACTGACGTCCCCTTCATAAACTGCAAATGCTCATGACATCTGGCACAAAGCTAATATTCATCACCCTTTGCGCGTTTGGCACTTTGGAGCAAACAAATGGAGATATTAGAAAGCTTAAATGTCATAATTCTCCCACGGGGCACGGCGAGCAAGACGGCACGCTTTCACACATGAGCGAGTGACAGAAATTGGCGGCTGTTCATATTTCCAGGCGGTGGAAAAAAAAAACGTCCCACACCTCCGACGTGGCGCGGCGCGAGCCACGGCGCGTAATCAGATCATAACAGATTAGCCCAGATAGCAACCGATAATGTCAGCGTTCGCCTTAAGACGTAACGCTAAAGATATGAAGCGTCATTAGTCGTCTTGATAGTGATAGTTTTTTGATAGTTTTTGTCCAAGTGCAATTTGTATTGTGCTGCTGTTGTTTCGAATCCAATATATGGTCGGATAAAAAAATAAATAAATAAATATTTTGATACAAATCCCCCAAAACTGTTTAGTCTTTGTTACTAACCCACCACTTGATTGCTGATTGCATTTTTTTACACAAAAAAATTATTCATTTCCCCCCTCTTCCTTTTCCAAATGATTTGAAACATCCTTTTTCTGACCCAAAAAATATTTCATAAGGAACCGGGAATAAAAAACAATGAATAAAAACCACTGCTGCCGAATTAGCATGGAAGCGGCTAATGCTAACTACGCCAGTAGAAATGCTCGACCAAACACGGCCAAGACTAACCTACTTTTTACGTCATTATCTGTTTGCTCGCAGTGTGTGTGTGTGTGTCTGTGTGTGTACTTCAGCGTGTGAGGTGACTGATAAAATATTCTTTCCCTTGGTTGGCCCCGGGGCATTTCAATTGCCCCTGGCTCCTTCCAGTCACTGGCCTGCTCCTTAATTGCCACACACACACACACGCCCGCACGCACACACACAACTGCTGTGCTCGGAAACACACATGCATAAAGAAAAGGACGCACGCTCACAGACCGATGCACATCTATGCATGCATGCATGCATGTTGCACACGCACACACACACAAAGCCTCACACCCCCATGGCCAAGCACCACCCTTCATTGATTCGGCCCTTCTTCAACCTCTTCTTCTTCTTCCTGGTTGTTTTCATGTCTTGGGTGTCTTGAGTGTGATTGGGGCGTTTTGGCACGAGGCCGGCCATCTTGAATGTTCTTGCTGGACCACTATTTCCAAATTTTAACTCTGGCAACACTTCCTCAACATGGCAACCACCTTCCCTCCCCCCCTTTGCACTTCCTCCTCCGCTTCCTCTTGCCGAAGCAGCCGCCACGCTTCCCTTCGGCAGAAATTAGCCCCAGACCTGGCGGAGGTGATTGGTATCAAATTGCGGCCAGAATAGAAATGCCAATAAAATTGACGGCGCTTCCTCCGTGGTCTGCCTCCTAGGTAACCAGAAGCAAAACCAAAACATCCAGTTTTAACCCGGGTTAGAAGAAGGTTTTGAGTTGAAAATTTGTCTTTATAAACATATTACATACTAGAAGAAACAAAAACTAGGTAAGCATCTTTAAATGCGTAGTTTGCTATACTTCCCATGATTCCCTCCATCCCTCCCCCCCTTTCCTCGCTCGTTGGCTCAGTGGCTCGCCGTTGCCAGCGAGCCATTTGCTTCTGTTTTCCCAACTCGCACGGGACGAGCCCTTGGGTTTGTTATTGTAGGCTTTGCTGAACATGAGCTGGTCTTTACGGCGGATTCTGAGCATTTGCTTCCAATGAAAATCTGCTCTTGGATTACAAACGCCTCGGCCGCCCGTACGCATGCGCCATGTCTTTTACTCTTAAAGAAATGTTGACAATAGAACACTTTATGACCTCTAACCCGGTGTTGCATTCTGGGAATTGTAGTTTTAGTGTGCAAATTCTATTATGGTTGATTTGGGGGTTCTTCGGATCTGCTCTTGCACTATTTGATACTTCCTGGAACCAGAACCGATCCGATATATTGAGAGGTGCAGAGCCCAGCTCCGAGCGAGAAACCTTTTCGTAGTGCCCGGCCGCCATTTTCTTGCGCATATGTGCATTATTAATGTTCGCACCTGTGTCTGTGGAACCTTGTTTCATCGCTGCGACTTCATTAAAAAGCTCTCCATATGTGCGCATATGCATCTTGGCGTTGCGGGAGCTGGCACTACTGATCCGGGCGCGCTCGCTATCCTAATGGCGTGTATAATTCAGGTGCCCCGCAGGCACGCTTTCAGGAATTCTTTTGCCCGAGGTAATGGGGAGCAAAGGCCCCGGGTTTTAGGCCGCTGATTATTCCGCTGATGGCGGCGGGCGTGGAAAAAAAAAGTCATCTCCAGCCGGATTAGCGCCAACATCCCCATTAATTATCAATGTGCTCGAGGTTTAGCGAGGTGTCGCTCCCGCGCCGCCGGAAGCCGAGCCCGCTTTAAAAGTGCTTTGTGTGTAATCAATAAATAACCGCAGCCGATTCTCGCGGCGCTTTTTTATTTGTATTTTTTTTTTCCCCCCGCCGCGCTCGCAGCTTAGCTCAGTCGCTTGTTTACCGCTCATAGCGTTTCTTTGATGAACGTCGTCTGCCTTCTTATTTTGAATAACGATAGCAACAATTAGGCTCATACGGAGCGCTAGCAGTAATTGGTGAGATGTGCGCGTATATATATAGGTACAGTATATGCGTGAATGTAAAGGGGGAAAAAAAGCCTTTGAAAGCCCCCCCCAACCCGTTTTAAGCCGTCTTCCCCCTCAGGTGAGGTGAACTGGCCTTAATATAGCGCCTTATCGAAGCCCTACAGGTTGCTGTAAGCACCCGTGACGCCATTGTTATGAAAAGCAGCTAGCTTTGTTAGCGGCGTTTTTTTCCGCGCTACCTTTTATTTGGCAGTCTCCCCTTTTGTATTGCCGTGTTACTGTTTTCTAGCGCGAATCAAATGGCGGAATAACTATTCTATGCCCCCCCCTCCCTCCTCCACATGAAGGATAATAAAGACTAAATCTCTCTGTCAGTTTCAATTCTGCGCGGGCCAGGATGGCTGAGTGGGGAAATGCGACCTTACAAGTCCTTTGTGCTGGGATGCGCGCCATGTTTTGACTGTGGGGGTTATGAAAGGCAGGGATATTTATAAAAGTATTAAAAATGAATGCGGTTGTGATGCGCGCTATTCACTTTGGGCTATTGTAGCGTTTGCCTACAAAGCCCCCCCCACCCCGATCGCACGGGAATTCCTCGCTCTTTGAGGTGCTTGACGTCAACAAACGGTGCTTCTAATGTCTCGCCTTCTTTTTTATTTTTTTTTTACAGGCGACGGCCTGGACAACAGTGTGGCCTCGCCGAGCACGGGCGACGACGACGACCCGGATAAGGAAAAGAAACGTAACAAGAAGAGGGGCATCTTCCCTAAGGTGGCCACCAACATCATGCGGGCGTGGCTCTTCCAGCACCTAACGGTGAGTTTAAATTGAACACCACTAATATCATAACACAAGTTTAAAATGGCCGTCCCCTTTCATATATAACATCCAACACAGTTGCTCTCAGCATTGCATTTCGTGTGAGAACAGCAGTCGCTTTGGTTTTTTTACACGCCAAACAACACATCAATGCTCGCTCATTCTTCATCATCTTTCCCGACTGTCACGCTGCACCTCTCGTTTATAAACACACGCTTGTGTCGGCATCTGCTCGGAGCTAGCGCCTTGTGGGGACGCTTGAACAGAGCGCTTATTAAAAAAACAAACGTGTCATTCTTTTAAGGAGACTTAAAACTGTGAGAAGCACCTTGTGATGTGCTGATAGCAGTTGCGGCGGCGGCGGACCACAAGATCACACCGGGGCATTTCCATACTCAGTGAGGCCTTGATGGAGTTCATCTTTACACTTGAACTCATCCAACCCAAAATGTCACGCCAACACTGCGGGCGAGATTCGTCCCCTCAGCACACGAGGCTTGATTTACAATCTCGATCTAAACGGCCAAGAAATACGGCAAATTAATGGCGGCAGATCGGGGGCGGGTGAAAACTCGATTGTCCATGTGGGCGTGGCCAGTGGCTCCTTCGTGCGTGTGCTTGGAGATAAAGACGCAAACTAATTCCTCTCCTTATCGTGATTTCTTTCTCCTGCCTTTTTACCTCAGGGTTCCAGCCTTTTATTTCATGATTCCACGGTAGTGACAGTTCCCGTAGTTTGTGCCATCCAGCTTCCAAGCGATCTGGCAGTAATGTGTGAATAACTGCTTCCGCCTGCTTTTATCGCACGCATCATTTTTATTGTATCGCCATCATTTTAATCGCACTGCTTTCCAGTTAATGCCACACTTACGAGTCGCTTCAGTGTCTCAGCTGCTGCTTTTTCTCTTACGCCAATTGGATACATGCACACCAACAAACCCCCCCCCCCCCATTATCTTTCAAGTGTATTTAATAATTGAGCACGCATGCAGGAGAAGATGTTGATACAGCAAAACTAGACTAGAGCAGTGGGCACATCACTCCCCCCCCCCCTGCCATTGCTGCCCCCTCAGGGGAGTCGCTGTTGTGCATGAGTGGAAGAGAAGGTGGGTGGCAGGATGAAGCTGCCAGGAGATGGCAGGAGGCGTCGAGCCAGCTGTTTCCGCATCAGATTTTCGATTTGAAGAAAACTTGCATACGTAGATTTGAAAATGAACCAGATATAGAACCTGGAAAAAAAAAGGACCCACATTTTTGGTTGCGAGAGTGACCCTGCAAAGCCTTGGCATAAGTATCAGAGCTGCCTGGCTGGCCTCTGAGGTAGGAAACCCGGCCGAGTGTCTTCAAAGCATCCCATCATCCATTTGGAATGTACACCCTGCTGCCCCTAACCCCCTTTGCTTTCATCCAAATGGTATTTTCTTGTTTAATTTAACAAGAAATGAGAAGTAAATGAAAGCTCGGGCCTCCGATCCCCCGACGCGCCCCGTGATCCGCGCTCCTCTCCCCTCTGAAAAGGCAATTTGTGAAATTATGTGATGGAGTAATTAGACGGAATTCACAAGCACGCCCCCCTTCCCCCCCAACTGTTATTCACGTTCATGGCTGCCTGCCTCCACCAGGGAAGGGGCGGTGGTGTTAGCGTGTTAGCTGGCAGACTGCGCCGCGATCTCGTACACATTATCGCTAACACTCCCATCGCTGGCTGAGCTCCCTGCCTATTTGTACACACAGTCGCTGTAACGAGAGGCAGCCGCGATCGCAGCTCGTAAACGGAGCCAAGCCGGCTCGGCGACCCGCCCTCCCCCCTCCCCGCCTCCTTTTCTCCCATTTAAAACGCACCAAGAGCGTATTCAAAAAAAAAAATCCAGGCATAATCCACCGTTAATACAATTAGAGGCTAATTTAACCGCGCACAAAGTGAGGTTTTGTGAAAAGCGACATCATTCAGAAAAGCCATCCTGTGCTGGAACAATTCTTATATCATTTGGGAAGTTTTATTGATAAGTGAATTGGATTAGCGGGCTATACTTTCGAGGTAAAATCATAAGCTAGTCTTGTTTTTATTATCGCTATTTTGGTGAACGTCTTCGTCTCGCACATTTCGGCAGAAACTTTCAAGTAAAACGCGCCCCTTAGCAAGAAATTAGCATCCGTTGTCGTTGCCATTCGTCACTCTCGGTGACGTGTAATTCTCGAGCTCTCCCGCGGGCTTCCAAAGTCGGCCTCAGACGGCGTCAGTCTGAGGCTGCTTATTGCTGGAGCCTGAACGTGTCATCACAACGGTCACCTGGGGCAAGATCATCAGTTCGCCCTTCAAATAGCGTCGCTTTGTACTCATGAACAAACGCTGACCTCGTGGACAAAAATACTCTTCATCGCTCCACCCTGTTGTCGTTCCTCTAAAATCTTAATTCTTCATTTTACCAAGAAATTTGGAATGCTGCATTCCGCAGTGCTGGAAAGTCCCAAATGTTGTCTCCGGGGGGGGGATGAGTTTTTTCTGGTCATTTTTTATTTTATTTTATTTTCTAAAATAGTGTCTTCGAAATGCCACTTCATCCTTTAATGCTCCCATTTAGCCATCTTCAAAATGCCACAATGTGTCCAATTGAGTCAAAGGCCGTTGACACTTAAAATAGAAACATTTTCGGGCCTCCCATTCTAAGACTTGATCCAAAGTCTGTCCCACGTGTCTTAGTGCTGCTTGTCGCATGATTGTTGTTGTCTCATCAGAGCGACGAGACGGCACATCAGCTGACCGTCCGTCCGTCCGTCCGTCCGTCTTGAGCTCCCGTCAAAGACAAACAAAGACGCAATGTCCATCTCGCCGCGTGCTGCCCAGTCCTCCCTACGCGATTGCAATCTTAATGCAGCCTAAGTGGCTGTCCGAATCGAAGGCGCCAGCGCTTTACGCTTTTGAAAGCGTTGACAGACGGCGGCGCGCTTGCGCTAGCGGCCTGGCGTGACGGCCGTGACATCAGAGAACAAGTCGTCGTTCTTTGCTCGCTCTCAGATGCTTTCTGTGAGGCGCTGAAAATGCCTCCGGGATGTTTAGGACTTACACTGCCTGTGTTTGTTTGTCAGTCTGTGTGTTGCGTCAAGCCGCACGAGGGGGCGATTCATCAATTTTATCGATTAGTGGAAGTTTATTGCGGATGAAAAGATTGTTCAAGTTTAAAAATAATTTATGTGCAGTTTGCAAGCCAGTTTGGGTGCCACAGAATAATCACACAAGAGTAAATTCAGCTTTTTTATTATTAGACTTTTCAGCTTGGTGTGTTTGGTTGAGATTTAAAAAAAAAAAAAACTTGCCACTTTTTAATTCCTGCAACATTCCAGGTGTTGATCATGAAGCAACATTTTTTTTTTTAATGTCATTGTCGTTTAGGGAAACCATTGATGACAATAACAATCAACCTTTTATATAAATTCTGAGATTTGGGTTTACGACTAACTCCCAGCCCAAATTAAAGGTAGCAGACGCCACTTGGTGTCAAGCAAGGAAGGCAGCTGAGTCAACTTCTGACACACACACACACACACACACGTACATATGTGCGCTGATTGCGTTGCCCCCAACCCCCACATTGGCCCACACCTTATAATGAAAACATCATCAATTATCCCTCTTGACAGGCCCTAGAGACCAAAGGCAGACAAGGGGGGGGGCATCTTTTTTTTGTTGACTGACCTTCTCACACACGCATGCAAAAACGCTCGCTTTTGTTAAAGTATCCCAAAAAAAAAACAATAGCATGATGAGCCATCTTTGCCAAATAGTGACCCTTGGGAGTTTGTATGCAGTGATTCAGTGTGGCGTCTTAGTAGTGATGGTGAGGTACTGGGATCGGGGGTCGTGCTTTGACCAGTGCAGAGGGGTCCCGACAGATTACATGAAAGGCCATCTGTTCTTTGATTGATGGACAGAATGATGGATGATCTCTTTTTTTACGGAGGCAAGGAAGCATATTTGGTAACCCGAGCAAGAGGTCAGAATGGACCCTCGCTCCGAGGCGCTGCCTGACCTCTCCCACACAAAATGAAAAAATAACTAATATTACATATGATTATGAATTGCAACAGAGCCACCATGTTGACGTAACTTAATAAGTTTTGCGATGTGATTAATGGTGTCATACACACACGCTTTTTCACACTTTTTCCTCACTTTCATTATCAACTGTGTGCTATCAACTTGCTAGCGTGAGTGTTTATGTGTGTATGGGTTTCATGGAGGGGGGAAAAAACGAATAACTCTAAAATGACAAATTATTCTCTGTTGGGCGCTAATGCATTACAGCCGATACACACGCAAACTCAACCGTGACATCAGCGCGTGGGTGGGATGCGGAGTTCCCCACCATCGCTGTGGTATTGGAGAGTGTGTGGCAAGTCCAAGTTTGGAAAGTACAGTCACAAGGTAGCTTGTGTCTATCAAAATATCCAGTTTAGCATATTTTTAGAGACCTCCTCAAGTCTCAACAAATCTAAGTTGACTTTGCACTTTCTGCAAATTTGTCATTAAGATGTCACTGAGAAATAATGACATCATCAAATAAAAAATGAATATTTAAATTTTGGAAAACATAACTAGTTGATTAATTAACTGTAATAATGTGGCAGGATTTTGGTTTATATTGCAAAACTGGAAGAACATGGACTGGTCTGATCCTTTATCCAGTTACTCCCCCAAATTCCAGCATTTTCCTTGCCAAGCTTCAGTTAAGTTGTGAAATGGATTAAGCACTTTGTGGCTACTTTTATTTATCAAATCAGCAGTTTTACATCAAAACGCTTTAAATTAAGTTCAGCGGCTTTGAAGAAAGTTTAACATAGTGTGTGTGGGTGTATGTGTAGCTTGGTTGTGTTCAGCCAGCAATATATTAACTCTGCTTCAGTGTGAAATCACATTAGCGCTAGCTGTTAGCCGCTATCCATTAAGGCTGTTTTGGTGATCCGCGGGATTGTCGGATCTCTTTTCTGGCTGGAGTCAGCAGCTCGATGCTTGTACTTATATGGCCACATCCCCGCATGTCCTGCGAATGTGTGTGTCACTTATGTTATTTCTGCTTGTGATGGATGCCGCCATTTTGACAACGCTTATAATCAGCATGCTCGTTCATCAACGGGCTCGTGTGTCCCCGTTGACTCAACTCGTATGAAAAAAATAGTTCTTCCATTGTTTTGTGTGTGTTTTCAGTGTTGTGTGAGGATTTTTGTATTCAGCCAAGCCTGTGGTGAATGTAGACAAACAGCACGTCATGATGGCGGAAAAAAGAAAAGGACGACATTTTCCTCACTTGATGCTGTTTTCCAGTTTCCTCCCCCCCCCCAACTAAATCGAGTGGTCTTATGTCTTATTGTAAACACCTTGCACGCTTCACCTCCGTCGTGCAATCGGGAGGTGAAGCAAGTGCTGCTCACTTGTTTGTTACGACGGATTAGCTCATTGATTTGTCATAGTGGTGCACTGATGGAGAAGATGAGCAGGAGGAGGAGAAAGAAGGCCCAGCTCGGGCACTTAATGGAAACTTAACAAGAGGAGGGAGGAGGCAAATGGAAGGAAAATAAAAGAGGGGGGAGAGGGACGGAGTCTTGTAGCGTGTGAAAGCTAGCAAAAAGCTAAATATAGAAGCGATGGATGGAAGAGGGCACGGGCAGGTGAAAGGATCTACCGTGTGGAGATGAATGAGACGTCACCGAGCATCGGGGCGCAATTGTGAAATTACCTCACTAACTTTTCAGCTTTATTCAACCTCCCCAAAGCTGACTTTGTAATTAAAGCGTCAGGGGCAAAAGGCTAATTATGCTAATAATGTAATAATATCGCCACGGTTATTAGAGTGCGCCCAAATTGCTTCCTGTCGGGGATCGACTTTCGGCACATTTCCCCACCCCTCGTAGTCGAGTGAAATAAATGACAATCAACAATAAAGTAATTTCTATGAACCAAGTGGAGGGGGCGGGGCTATAAATACGAAGGCATCCCACTGTTGCCCTCCACCCTCCCCCAAGGCGGCAGTGGCGTCGCACCTCCAGCTGTGGCTGCCGTTCACCAATGCCTTTTGGAGTGCCCCCCCCCTCGCTCAAATAGGCAGTAATTACCGGCTTAAAGAGGTTTAGTGGTCCAGCAAACTACATAATCACCCCTTGAATTAGCCCCGGCTCATCAGGCGCACTCCGCCGAGCAGTCCGCCGGCGCGCCGTAAAGGGGCGGCAGGTGTAGCGAAAAGCTCGGCCCACCCCCGGTGATGAAAGTAGCGAGGCTAAATACGCAAGTAAAAATAAATCCGTGTTTGTACTTTGGTACTTCCCAAAGCTGCGAAACCCGATTTCGCACGGCGCAGAATGCGAATTAGACAAACGCCGGCGATGATGATCAATTACCCAAGATGAGCTACGCTTTCCACACGCCGCTAACTCCATTTGTTTCCCATAAGGCCGCCGCATTGAGGGAATTCCCTAAACCAACAAAAGCTGTTTTTTTGTTTTTTTGCGAGGAAAAGCGCTCATTAATGCGTGAAAACATCTGTTTCCCCGCCTTTATCTCCAGGAGAAATGAAGAGGCACTCGATGACAAAGTGCCAATTGTTGAATTATTCATGTTACAAGCTCAGAGATGTTGATGTAATTTTTTTTTTGTCTGCGGTGTTATTATTTTTTTGGAGTGTCTTTTGTTATTCTGCTTTTGAGAAAGCCCCAATCAAAGGAAATTAGTTTGTTTTTGTTTTGTTCCCTCAATTTTTTTGTTTCTCTTTAAGCCTGTTTTTTTTTCCTCCATGGCGTTGTCACCCCCCCCTCCCCTTCCCACCCTCCAACTTTCCTAAGTAAGTCAATTGAGTGCTGTTGGATGTCTCATATACTAAACCTGAAAAAAGTACTCGAGTAAAAGTACAATTATTTTAACAGGAAATAATTTAACGGGAACATTTACAATGTTTTCAATCCGTTACCTTACAAGATTGTGTCGCAACGAGACAACGAGTGAACAGGAAGCAAATTTAGGGAGTACGCACAACTTAGTATGTCGGAAAGTCTGCACTTGCTCAGAGTTTTGGCATAACAATGTGCTCACCTCCCCAAATATTTAAAGCAACCTCATACCGGCCTGGCAGCTCTTGCAGTAAACAGTACGTTCGTGAATGTGTGTGTGTGTGTGTAGCTAACCCTCGGGCCAAACCCCCCCCCCCCCACCGGATTAGCCGTCTGGGAGCGGGCCCGCTGCTCGGCTTGTCGCTCGCTCGCCAAGTCAACACGCAGGAATCAACATCCCGCTTGTTGATTGTATACAAAAGTCGTTCTGAGATGACCGCTTGTTAGCGTAACACCGTTTTGATCCTCCGGGGGCACTCCGGTGTGCAAGGGGTCACAGGCTAAGCAAAAATTTGTAGCTTGCTAAGAAAATTAGCATTAGCCGCTTAAATGATCACATGACTGGCATTGTACACCCACCAAAAATGGAGTTCACCACACAAGGAGCTGTCGTACGGCGAATAAAAAAAATGTGTTCATGTTTGCCATTTTACACATCACAGCCGGTTGCGAAGTTGACTGGATTTAGCGACGTCAGCGCTTATGTTTCTTGTCAAAGTGTATTTTTGGTGCTCCTCCGGGGGTTTTTGTTTGTGCTGACACGGCGAGATGAAGACGTTGGCGAAATAATCCTCCTCCTCACTGTAAACTGGAGCATCACCGCCGCTTTTTAACTTGTGACACTTTTCCACCCTTTAGGGAAAAGAGTGGTTTTTATCACAGCATTAAGAAAATTTGGCACATTGTTTTTTGTCATAATCATTTAAACGTTATGAGTGGATTTTTTTTTCCCCTTTAATATGTTAAGGCAATTGAAGACTGAGGCAGAAAGGATTAATATTTTTCTAATAACATGACAATCACATAAAATATTTCAATACAATAGATCACACTCATCGGAAATCCAGGCAGCCAATCGGATGCTGGAAAAACACTGGTGTTATTGTTGCGAGGACGAATTTTGAATCTGAACTAGTTTGCTAACAGGCCTGCACGACTGATTCTGCAGGCCCTGGCCAGATAAGATTACCAGAGCAACACATACAGGCTGAAATCTGATTGGACAAAAATATCCCACTATTGGGACTTGTCTGGCTTTCTTTTTTTCTTCTAGTGAATCTCAAAACTCCAACATGAGCTGTGACTCTGCAAAGGGCTCGGCGAAGGTCTGGCCCTTCCCTCCCCCATTGTAGTTTGATTTGGCAAAGACCCACTTACTTATATTAACACGCAAAATAGCACAGGGTCGGACTGATAAGATGAGGGAAAACATAAGCCTCCCTCGCGTCCTGGCGGCCACATGCTCGCAGCGAGCAAGCTGCGAGTTCTCATGAAAGCGCTTGTATATTTGGAGAAGACGTATCATTAAGATAGAGCAGAGGGAATGGGAAGGAGGAGGGGAGGATGCGCCGAAACTTTCCATCTGCTGCTCTCAAGAACACGCTCCCGCTCTCACTCTCTCGGTACGCCGATTCCAAGCCAAAGGCCATTAGGAGACGCTGCATTACACACCTTATTAAAACTTCACAGTTGTGACGGATTGGACTTCATTTGGCTCGCTGCAAAAGCATGAGGGGAGGATAAAAACATTGTGTGTTGTGTTCTTTGAGAAAATTCCGGGGCGGGTTTTCACTATTTACTCGAGTTATTCTGTTTGCTAACTTAAGATGAGTAATGAGCATAATGTTTTTCCTCACAGAGTCGTAGATGTATGGCAACCTGTCCCTAAATCTCAGTTTAGTTTAGAGTCGGGATCAGCAGCAACTTTAGCTACAGTTGGAGGGACGGTCTGCATGTTCAAGCTGGTTCACGACTTTTAAGAATTTTAGAACGTCCGGTCTAGAAGAAGGAGGCGTGAGATGTAGCTACGCAAATAGGCTACATTTGTTCTGCGTTGTAGCCTGTGGCATGGACCCTTCCCCTTTTCTTGACCCCCCCCCCCCCCATATATCACGAGTGAGACCTTCATGCATTGGCCGCGTTTGGTTTTTTTGTTTTAACGAGTGGACGACGTAGCCAACGCTCACATGACGAGCACCGACATGCTAGCGGCGCATCTTTTTGTATTAATGGACAGCAAGCAAAAGCCTGAACAATGGTGTTTTATGACTTGTGAAGCACGCGGGCGCCAGAGCGGCGCCTCCTATCTGCCGTCATTGCGTAACTTGTGCTTGAATCGGTCGGATTTTTACACAATACGATTTTCTGATATAGAGCATGCTGTACACCTCATACCAAGTTACTAAACAAAATATGCCATGTTAAAGGGCAAGGATCGTAATTAAATAAATATAGTGCAGATAGCTAATAAAATAATATAGACATAGAAAATACAAGGTATGGTCATATAATTTTTTTTTTTTTTATAAAATATTTTGGTCGCAAGCGTATGGCAGCTAGCTAATCTGTGGCTAGTTAACATTTGTTAACGTAGTCGTCTTCATCTTGACTTTCTCCACAACCAGACTTGAACGCACCACACCGATAAATCCAATAAGATAGTATTATTGATGTCGTCGGCAAACTATCGTGACTCGAACATGCTGCTCGAATACACAAACAGGGTGGACAGCATTTTGGCTGGAGGCGACAATGCAATTATAACTTACTGCATGGAATTAGCCTCCATGTATTCCCCCTCCCACTCCTCCTCCTTCCCCACAGCCCGTCACATGGACAAGGGGAATGCTGGAAGCGGAAAAAAAAAAAAAAAAAAGACAGAGTGAGTCTCCCCTCTCTGCTGTCTGCCGCCCTTCAAACAAAACACAGTCCTGTTCATTATGTGGCATGAAAGGCAAAAAAAAAATGGAAATAAACATGCTGGCGCCACACCAATTTTACACATCTGATTGTTGTGTTCTTTGTGTATGAGCTCACACTGTGTCAGTTCACACACGTGTCATGTTTTAAATATGAATTGAAAGGACAGACTCTAGTGTACTCTTCTATGTTGAAATACAAAAAGAGCAAGTGTAATTTCACATTTAGGAATGATTTCTTTTCATACTTCCTAATGGGAACATCCAAACAAGTTCCTTAACTTCTCCGTCCAGTCACACTCAAGGCGAACCGCAAATATCGGGCATGAATGTTGTATTAATTTGAGTCGTTTAATAATTTATTTGAACCTTAGGGTAGGGTGATGATACAACATACATCTTCAATGATTTTTCTTAAAATAAAAAAATAAAAAGTTTGAATTTATTATCGATTTTCTCTAATCAAGAATGATACACTGAATGGTACAGGCTCAAATATATGCATACGTTCCTGTCGATCTTTTAAGAAGTAGGAAAGTTCTCAAAACTAAGCCCAGTCGGATCAAACCATTTTCCAAACAATTTTCGATTTACACTTTGTATTCCGTTCATGATGTAACACTGAGGCAGCATTCGAGCCTATCAGATCAAATAAGCCCCTCCCTTGACAGGAAGTAAACTAAAGTGTGCATATTTTCTTTTTCCTAAAGCATCCGTACCCGTCAGAAGAACAGAAGAAGCAGCTGGCACAAGACACGGGCCTCACCATCCTACAAGTCAACAACTGGTAAGAGAAGCTAGCTCACTCGGCATCACGCGTGTACGATCTCATCCTTCCCTCAGGCCATGCCGGCTGCCGGTGATCGGAATTAATGCCGCCACGCCGACATCAGCCCCCCCCCCCCCCCCATCCTCCGCCTCTGCCCGTTCCCAAACACAGAAACACTCGGCTTACGGAATCACGCTGGTGCGGATCAATCTAAACAGATATGGCCTCAAGTCATTTTCCAAAAAGCAGCTTTAATTAAGAGTCAAACAAGCATCGGAAAGCATTAAAAAATAATAATAATCAGGGCACGCAGAAAGTTAGCTGCGGTGATTAACGCACGGATCAGGCTCGATTTTCACGTGGGCTTGTTTTCGTGTTTTTAATGACGTATATTTAAATCCTTTTTTTAAAGGAGTTGATGAATATTTGATTGGGCTTCACTTGTCTGCGACATTTTCATTAGCTCATGTCAGAAATGAATTTTTGGGGGGATTTAGATCAGGTTCTTTTTTTTATCTCAAAACAAAAATACTTAGCAAATTAGCAAATTCATGACAATTTATCATACTACTTATCACGAGCTGGTTAGCGAATCAAAGCTTCTGTAGGTCTGATTTCAAAATTCAGATCATTCAGAAATGTACACTTTTTTGTAGTTTCAAGTTGTTCCAATTTGGCGATATCTGATTTGAATAATTTTTTCTAAACCTTCTCCTACCTTTACCCTAAATTCTTGACGGTTAATGATGTTTCTTTGAAGATTTGTGGCCTTTCTGTTCAAGATTTTTTTTTAATTAAGATTCTCAACTTGCTGGTTGACTTAGCTTGAAGCAACCTTTTTTTTTTTTTAATTGGGTGCCAAGGTTGACCCAAAATAAGGCTTTTAACCTGAGCTAGCTTTAGAAAAAGGTACAATGAGGGTCTCGTGTTTTTGCGACAAGCTCCTCTTGGCACTTTTCCAAATCCGAGCCTTTCTTAAAATGTTTATTTACATGTATCTGTCAATTGATTTGAATCTCAGTCTGTCTGACTTGGGTCTGTTTCCCTTTTTACACCTCGACTCTAAATCGTTGACTGTAGATAATATTTCTCTGAAGCTTTGCGGTGTTTCTGCTTAAAAATTCAACATATTATTCATTACGACGCTTCACTAGCTGGTTAGCTTAGCTCCAAGCAGCCTCTTTTTTTAATTGGGTGTGGAGTTTGATTCAAAACTAGGCTTTTAACCTGAGGTAGCGTCAGGGGAAAAGGTAGAAAGAGGGTCGTCTTCACGTGGTCGTATCAGATGGATGCCTATCAGCGCACGCTTGCCGTTATTAGCCGCGGCTAATTAAAGGGCCGGCGCGGTCCAGCTAAGCGTGGCCCCCATTTGATCTGTTAAAAAAAATGAATCGTGGCAAGCGAGGGAGAGCCAAAGTGAGATGAAAAGAAGGAAAGAGGAGAAGATAAGGAGGGAGGAGAGGAGATTAATCCCTCTAATGATGTTAACATGATGCCCGCCATTGTTCAACGGGAAGAGCTCCAGAGACAGGCGCTAGATTAGCATGCCAGGCAGTCTAGGGAGAATTCAGCACATGCACACGCGTGCACACTGGAGTGGAATAAGGACCCCAGGGAAGCCCGTGTGGAGGTTATCACATCAGGTGACCTCGCTGAAATCCATCAGGGGATCAATTCTTTTAGCACAGATAAAAGCCAGTGTGTGTGCTGCCTGAATTGCCTTTTGTAGGCGTCAACATGCCCGAAAGCTCACCAAAACGCAGGTGAAAAGGGTTTTATTTTGAAGATGACCCACCCAAAAAAAAATCACTCAGTAGCGTGCCCTGGAAAATTACATGAAATTATCCCTCGACGCCATTTTTGAAATTTGGTGGACTCAAGGATCCATGCCTTAAATTCAATAGGAAGTCGGCCATTTTGGTTTGAAACAGCCAGTTGAAACGACGTGAAAATCAATTGATAGTCGTGCGTTTGAATTGCTTTTACGATATTAAGTCACCTAAATGAAGCAGGTACATAATTTTTTAGCATATTCTCAAACGGCTAAAGACGCACAACCTCAACGTGGGCGTGTGTACAATGCGTACATCGTGGGAGAGTAATCTCTGTTGGTACGTGCGTCCACGAGGGTGGTTAATCTAGAAGGTATTAGCTGTAAAAACCAACGCTCGGATCCAACTGCCTCCTCATATTGTAAAAATGTGTGTTTGGGTGTGTTGTTGTTGTTGTGTGTTTCCATGTGCTGTGACAGAAAAGCGCACAACAGCAGCAAGGGAGGTTACATGAGGCAAGTGAGAAAGAGAGAGAGGGAGATAGAGAGAGAGAGCACTGCCATTTTGTTGGTATGTTGGTGTTGTCGCACTGGCCTGGAAGCTGTGTTGCCATTGGGTGTCGCCATAGCAACCCCCCGGTGATGGTTACCTCCTGACCCTCTGATTTGGTGGAGTCAATTTGCCTGGCTGCCACTCACACACACACACACACATTCACTCACTTGACCACCAATACCGACATTCTGATATACTGTACACGAAGCAGGCCGCATTAATGTTATGGTATTTCGCTTTATGTATTAGCGTTAACCTTGTGGTCTCTAAATCCAAATAATGCGCTTGTTGCAAAAAAAAAATCCTTTCACATCAAAACACTTTAATCCCAAGACGCCAGAATAGACAAAGAATATGAAATCATCAAGCGTCTTCGGATCGGCAAGATGTTATTGAAGTAAGTTAAACTATGACACATCCTGGCTCGCCATGTCCCTCACGTGCACTCGGGCGCCGCGTAGATGTGTTAACACACGTCGCTGTGTATTATTGATGAGGCGGCGGCAGTCGCAAAGCTCGGCAGATTAAATAAGAAATGCTAAAGGCCGGCAAGGGGCGCAGCTCGCTCATGAATTATTGGCACGGCGACGCCGCACCGGGGAGGTTTCCCCCTTTGAACAGGGAGGGGAGGGAGGGAGGGAGGAACACTTTACATCACCACCTTGTCCTTAAGGGGACCTGTGATCAGTCGCTGGCCTAACTGACGCTTCTTGAAAATATTTCGGGGGGATTATTCAAAGCAAAATCCCTGAGAAAATAATTGAAAAGAAAATACAGTAAGGCGGCGTGAGCAATGATGACTTCACCGCTCCCGGTAATGCGTTTCCCACAATAACGTGCCAATCGTCTTAATTACACGCAGACGTTCTTTTCCCTTACGCACGCGAGTATTTCTCATGTTGTCAATTGCGTGCTGTCATTCTTCTCATCTCCTTGGTGTCATGAGGCACGTGCGGCGGGAACACACTCGCACACCAGGAAGCCGCGCTTGTGTAACAAACACACATACGAGCCGAGGAGATTTTCCCTAAGTTGCGCTTACACGCTCTGCTGATGTAAAAATCAATGCGAGGGTCATCAGGTTTCTCCTTCCTGGGCGCAATTTAATCACGGCCCTTTAAAAGGCGGCGTTTGAGCCATTGTTTGGTCAATAAGGCCGCTTTTAGCAACATCTTAAGAGCCGGGAGAAAGCCAGCGCGGGCTACTTAAGCCGGGAGGGGCCCATCATGGTGTTTCTGGAAGGACCAGAACCTTTTATTATGTACACAGTTGCATTAAACAAATATACACACACAGCTCTCCACCAAGCGTGACCCAATACTTTTGTCCATTCTTTGTACTTATCTTCTTAGAAAGGGTTGCTGACGGTAAATGTCTTGGTAATGGATGGACGTCATAAGAGAGAAGAGGAGGAGGTTTTATTACATTTCTGTAGTCTTACTGTATTAAAAAAAAAAAAGCGTGACTTCTGGTTTATCAGGATTCGACATCGCCTCCCGGGGAATCCCTCGGCCCGGCTGATGCTATCAAACCCGGCAATAACAATGATTGTGAAAAGGACACGTTGTCGAGACTAGTGTGCAAACAACTGGTCCGGTGAGTCTGGTCATTGAGTTCAGGCTTGCTTGTTGGAATGAGATGATGCCTACTTCTAGTTAGTCAGCCGACGTATTTTTATTGGGAGAACATCAAAATTTCCACTCTTGGAAGAACTGCGTTAGAAAAGTGTGACACACAACGATAGAAAGACAATAGTGTGCATTTGCGCAAGAGTGTGTCTGTGTGTGTGTTATGAATTCTTCTCCTCGCTACTCATAAATCATCTTCATGGCGCGCCAGCCCGCCGGCTCACAGCCTGGCCGTGAAGTGAAGATTATCAATTCATGCACGCGTATTAAAACCAATACTGTCATTTTTTTTGCGCTATTAATAACGACGCTGTTTAGCACGGCCTCTGCGACGAACTCCGCTTTCTGCATTCATCTGAGGACGCTATGACCAATTTCACCGTCGCCATCATGGACGGAGGTAGAGCGGGTTACCTGCGAACACACACACACACACGAAAGTGCACAGATTTAACAAGCAGACTTGTTGCTAGGTGAAGCAGGGGTCACCTGACTGGGCTCATGCCAGGCTGTTATTAGTCAGGAGGTCTTGCTAGCTGTGTTTATACATGCGAGCAATATCTCATGCACACACACAGTTGGATCCAACTCCCGCTAACAGTAGGCGGAGGATTACGTGCATGCGGTGCGGGGAAACAGAAGAAAAGTGTGAAATTTAAAAGGGGCTTTAAAGTGAGATCTGCTGTGAGGGTCAACTAATCCCCCCCCCCCGCCCTCACATACACACACATAGAAGATACACACTTATCAAACACACACTCCATGCGCCGTTGCACCGCCATGCTTGAGTTTGGCGTCCATTGGAAGTGGAGTGAAACGAATGCTAAACTGGTTTACTGAGTGGGAAGACAAGTTGGGCAACACATGTATGTCCAAAGACGTACGTTTGTGTTCATGACAGCCGGCTGCTTAAAAAGGAAACAGGACTCGGAGCGAGAAAGACAAAATCCTGCTGGCCATGTTACCACTTTCTGTTGAGTGAAAATGAAAAAGGTAGCAACCAATCACGGCTCAGGGGCATCATTTGGATTAAATTTTATAATTTTATAGATAAAGGATACTATTTATAGTCACTGAGGAAAGTTAAGGGGGATGTAAAAAAAAAACTATTTCAAAAAATAATTGAGAAACCCTTTTATATTACTATTATTTTATATAATATTAATTTGTATACAAGAAATTCTACAGACATGTTTTGAATGACAGAAAAATTGGCTAGCTCCGGCCCATTCGGAATATTCCGGAAAACAAACAGGAAACTGAATGGATGAGTGCTACGCCCCACAAATGTCAGCACGTCTCACACGACACACACATGTACACACACACACACCACTTGATTGCAGTTAGGCAAGTGCCCAGTTTTGGTCGCCACGGTAACCCCAATAACAAATTCACAACATGATGTCATTCTCATATTGTACTGTATATAGACATCGCACACAAACTGTTACAGGAGACATTTTTGAGGCAAATGAAGAGAAAAGCTGGTGTAGCCTCAAGGTGGTGTTTTGTGATCGAAAAGTAAAACAGGTAGGGAAGTTATGAGGCGCTGGAAGGGATGCTGTAGGGCAAACACCTCCGTGTTTAAGGCAAGTCGACACAAGCTGAAGATCGTATTCAAAGAAAGCATTTTTTATCAACGTGTGTGCGCGCAGTTTTAGCAGTGTTGCTAATGATAGCATAATATTGTGTCTCATCTCATTATCCCTCCATTATGTTGTTAATCTGTCCAAAAAATGATAGATGTTTCTTTTGTCTTTTTTTTTTGTCTTCCAGTATATTACTTATCAAGCAATCGCAAATACTGGATATTATTAATATCTTTGTTCATGATATTCATGGCTGCAAAAAAAAAAAAAAAAGTACGGCTTTTAAGTTATTCTTTACCTTGTGTGTGTGTTTTCCACCCCTGATGGTGATTTATGTTCTGGTGTTTTGCTGTCAATTCATATTTGTCCCTGACGATAAAGTATGACTGATTATCTGGTTTCTTACACTTTGTTAATGTTTGTATTTCAACTGCGCGCTACTAAATCCCGTCATGTGCAGCTGCTATTATGCTAATAAATCATCCCCTTTTTCCCGGCAGTATAAAGGTTTAACCGGTTTACTGTTAGTTTGCGAGTTTAATGCGCGAGCAGGAAGCACATGTGGGCAAGGCGTTAATTGCGGTTTGAGGAGCAAACAATGGATGTCATCGGCGCGCTGACGAGCCCACGATAAGAACCCACGCCGAGTCCTCGCCTTCTCCTTTTTACTCTCTTAAATCACCTTGAATGGCAGCCGACGGCGAACGGTTATTTTCAGCTCTCCGAGATTTTGAATATGCATATTGCACCTCTGTTGGCGTGCGCCCAAATAGGCCAAATAAGTCCCGCTCAGTGTGTGTGTGTGTGTTTGGTGAATTTAAATGAGAGAGCTTGCCGCGTAACCTTTTGTATCTCCAATCTGCATTTTTCCACCAGCTCGTTATTAAATTACCTCCCCGATCGGTCACAGCGCCGAGGCAGCTGATGAAAAAGACAATTTCTTGCTTTTAATTGGCCATTTCACGTGCGCCGCACGTACACCTGTGCGCGCCCGTCCGTGCATGCGTGCGGAGTACATGTGTGTGTGATGTCATGAGAATAGGACATTAAATTGGCAGTCGCACTCAGTTCCAGTTTCTTTGTAGACCAGGGATGAGAAATTGCTGCAGAAGTCAAACACAATCTGATTTGTTTGGATTACAAAGTCATTAAATTCCCCTCATAGGAAATAATGGGAAAATACTCAAAAGAGAAAAAGAAAGTACTGTAAACTAACTGCTAATTTCCACATTTTGAATTGGGCTATTTTAGCCACCATTCCAAAAGAAAAAGTTTTGAATGTATTTTTTAACACAAAAAAATGTATAAAGGTATTTTAGTCATTTATTTTTTGCTTCACATCGTGCTGCTCCTTTTGATACATGAAGTACTTTAGTAAGTTTAGTTCTTCACATTTTTTTTATACCTTGCCGTGGTACCAAAAGGCAAAAAGTGGAGCTACGTTGAAGTATGCACCACAGCTTCCAGGCGTATTACCAACCCCCCCTCCTCGGAAAATGTTGGTGTATCTCCAAGTTGTACACACTTTGAAGGCCTTGAAACGTTGAGGTCTCTCTGTATTCTGGAGGCGCATCAACAAAGACCGCATGGCGTTCTTAGTTGTGGCGCAACACATGGACAGCATGTGTGTGTGTGTTTGTGTGTGTGCCCCTGCTGGGACTCCAAACTCCAGGCGCTTTGCTCCCACGACGAGGCTACGGGACTCCATTTTTATTTGGGGTCACCCCCTCTCACCACGTTTTGGGCCAAAATAGCCCGACTATTGTGGCTGCACTTGAATAGTGAGCCTCATTGTGTTTTTTTTTTTTTTTTGCCTTGGGGGAGGCCGTAAACAACGGGCATGTGCGGTTGGCTCGGGGGGTCGTGCGAAGGTGAAAGAGGAGCTGGCCGTTTACTCCTCGCCTTCTCATTCGGCGCGGCTTGTTAACGCTCGCAGTGAGAGTGTCTGCTTTCCTTTTTTTTTTTTCTTTTTTTTTGTCCGTCATTCTGCCTCTCGTTCCCCCGGCTGCTATTATGAGAGGCATTTTCTCCTTTGTTCCAGGCCCCATGGTGCATCTGGCCTCCGATACGGGCACGTCGGGGACAGGAAGCTGGCAGGAGGAGGGAGTGGGCGGGGGAAGGGGGGGGGGGTGTCCAGTATGAGTCAAAACCGGACCGCCACTTTCCACCAGAGAAGGGAGGCATGATAAGGAACGATAAAACAGCCTCAGAAAGCAAATACATTAAAAGCTTTTGGTATCCAATATTTATATTCTTTTCAAAATTGTTAGCAATATCATTGACAACTAGCTTTGGAATGCTTCCAACGGCAAGATTTCGTGATATCGATATCATTGTGCAAAGCATCACGATACCGTCAAATTTGATATCATCTCCACACAATCTAGGATGAACAAACGCTCGGCTTTCTAAGAAGCGCACCTTGCCGAAACCTCCCCCGTCAGTGTGTTTGTGGACGTGTCGCAGGAAAGAATATAAAAAGGAGGCTTTAAAATATATATGGGAGGGGGGGGGGGGGGCGGGGGTAGGAGGTCAACAGTTAGCTAGCACTGGCCCACGTTTGACCTTCTGTAAAGGGCCCGCAGAGGAGAGGAGTTAGAGGAATGCTCTTCGACGCTCCCATATCTCCCTCAGCGAAACAGGCCCCCATCAGGGAGGGTTGGTTGGGGGGGGGGGGGGGGGGGGGGGGGGGGGTGGTTGGTGATAAAACTCCAGACGTTCCCTCATTTGATGGTGCTCTGCCATGTCAGTCCATTCTCGCATTCCTCCCTTGCTGTCCTCACACCCCGAAAACAGACGCAGAATTCCCCCACATTTTATTCCAACAAAGTTCCAAACATAGCCCCCCCCCCCCCCTTTTGGAATTCTTGCTGAAGCCAGTTTGACTAAGCAAGATGAAATTTGGAAGACATAAGTAGTAAATGGTAAAAAAAAGTTTCTGGAAGCCACGTCTGAAAAGTCAGAAGACATTTGTAGTCTGCCATTTTGGTTCATTTCCTTCAAAAAATATTTTTTCAATTTCAACCCGTTTTAGATTAATTCAGTACCGTTTCCAGGAGGATCTTTCGAAGCGAACCTCTCCCACCAAAAGATTTTGAAAATTCACATTGCAACATGAAACGTGGTAGACACGTTTATCGTAAGTAGAAAAAAAACATGTTTGGCAAATTGGCTCAAAGCCGTCATTGAAAGACAAACAAAATAATCAATTCAGGATTTTTTTATCTTGCTACCAAATTTGAAGCATGTACACGAGACAAATGGGCGACACAAAATTACCAGAATAATTTGTTTTTGCGTGTGGGTGGAACACAGCGGCCAAATTTGATGACTCGTCATAAAACACAAAACGCTAATAACTCAAGCCAATAACTCAAAGTGCAGATTTATTTTTTTGTTTTCCTTATTTGGAGCCTAAACGGCGCCTAATCTTGTGTCATCTCGCGTTTGTTTTTTCTGTTAATTTGCCGGCACTTTTTGTATCCAAAAGGAGACACGTCCCTTCGGTAATGAGGGGTCAAACACCGCCCCCCCTTTTGTTTTGCTTCTCTGCTCCCGCCGCTCTCCGGGATGGGGCGCTTTAAATGCTCCCCTTTTCTTGGGGACTTTTTGTTTCCTTCGTTTTGGCTAATGCTCCCCTTTTAAGACGTGAAATGCAAGAGTCCGCTGGGGGCAACAGCAGGAACACATAAATCAAGTCCCCAAATCCCCGAGAGGCCGAGCTCTCCCCGGGGTCATTGCACTGGTCAAAGGGTCGATTCACCAGGGGTTAGGTCACAGCGGGTCACTGTGTGTGCGTGCGTGCGTGTGTTTTTTGTGAGTGAGGCGCTGAGAATGAACAAACAGCAGATTTAAACACAGGCGCTTTTACTAGACTTTAAATTCTATTTTTATTTATGATTCTCCGGCTGTCACATGACTAGTTCTCCATCATTGGATGTAGTTTTCATTTCACATTTTATTTTTGTATTGACTTTTTTGCGGGGGAACCATTTCATTTTATAATGATGCAAATGATAATTCAAACTAAACTAAAACAAACTGTGTAAAAATATAAATTATATTATTATATTAATGCATTTTAAAATCATTGAAATTATTTTTATATCATATATGGAATCTTTTTTTTATTGAGTACAATATCCTTTCTGCGGTTACTCCAATACAAAAACAAAATCCCAAAAGATTTATTACTGTGGAATAATTTCATGATAGTTCCTAATAATTGAACCATTCTAATAAATGAATTTGTTCAGTGCCTGGCTGGGAGACGTCATATGTTTCTCCCGCCTCAATTGAAATTAAAATATGTTAATCCTTGACTTGGGATTAACCCCACTTCACTATCAGTCCATTGCTTCGATTCCCCCTTTCCTAAATTTGTCTTTGTTGTTGTCTGCAACGGTTGGGCGTAATAGCGCCACCTGTTGCTTTGCTCCTTTTCCAGTGTTAATTAAACGTGCATTTAAAAACAACATGAACTAGATGTTCTCAATTTTGACTGTTGTGTGTTTTCATCTTGACTTACAAGCTTTTCAAGGTCGCCCCTTTTAATCTTGTTCCCCTCCCCCCCCCCCCCCCCCCCCCTCCCTTTCCTCCTCCAGGTTCATCAACGCCAGGAGGAGAATAGTGCAGCCTATGATCGACCAGTCGAACCGCGCAGGCAAGTCCTTTAAAGTTGTTGTGCTCGTTTGGCTTTTTGGCTCCAGACCTCCTTGGGGAACTCGCCCCCGTCAGCTTGTCCCCATTTGTGGCCGTTTTAGGGAGCGGTTATCCCCCCCCCCCCTCCCCTTTACACGGCTTAGTTTAGGCTGCTGTAAACTTTATTACCTGTAATAGGGGTGAAAGGTCAGGGCGGTATTAGGGGCCGCAGTAAAGTTCAAAGGCATCCAGAGGGGCCGAGATCTTGCTTCTGCTCCAGTTGACCCACTGACGGCCTCAGTGGGAGCTAAGTGGATTTCTATGAGGGCGTCACAATGGGCCAAGCGTTCTCGGGTTGCACTTAGTTGTGCGAGCCCCCCCGCCCTCCCTCCTCGATTTATGACGTGCACACTTTGTGTTCTGAGGCCAGCTGTTTACATTAAAAATGCAACAACGTCCATTTTGGGAAATAAATGTACACCATAAACAAACAAACAAAATCATCCTAATATGTTTCATTGGTTTATTTGGAAACGACAACAACACCTGTTGGAATCTGAAGTAAACAAGGAGATAAAACAGCGAGGAAAAAAAATAGCAGCACTTATTTGTACCTCGGAATAATTAGAGAAAAACTATAAAAAGCCAAAGACAACAACAACACCTGTTGGGTGGCTCACCTGAGAATAGACCAAAAAAAAACAAAGCAAAACACGCACGCACAAAAAGACAATTAGATCCTTTTTGAATCTGTTAGAGGACCTAAAGAAAGAAAAGAGAGCAAAATTAAAAACCAACAACAAATATGAGTGGGGGTGGCAGGAAAATAAGAGTAGCAACAAAAACTCATTGGATTTTGACCGAAATTTTGTGGAAAAAATACTGGCCAAAAGTTGCTCCCATTATTTCCTATGACGGGAATCAATGTATGGATTCTCCTGCAGCGATTGCTCGTGTCTGTCTCCATCCTGCAGACTGGAACTAATTGAAACTGGCTGCTTATGTACACGCCGTCCACAAAGTCGTTTAATGAACTACTGCCAATGTGTGTGTGTGTGTGTATATATATAAATATTTATATCCATATTATTTTTAATGCAGTGTGTGTTGCATGTGTGCGCCATTCAAACCTCATTAAAGCCCACCAGGAGCTTAGCGGTATAAAAAGTCCGTTACAAGACAGCGGGCTCTCCGCTCCATCTCGTGCGTGCAGTGGTCAACAGATGACCCTGCTTCGGCCACTCAGCCTTAATTACAAGCGCTAATTGATCACTCTGCCCCCCCCGCCCCACCCCCCCTCCCTGATCTCCTCCATATACACACGCAGTAAGTCAAGGAGCTCCCTATAACCCAGATGGCCAGCCGATGGGGGGCTTCGTCATGGACGGCCAGCAGCACATGGGAATCAGACCACCCGGTGAGGAATTTGATGTTCTCGTTCTGTCGTCGTTCACCTGCCATCGTGCAGATCGCATCTTCAAGATGATGGAGATGCGGCAGCTCCTGAAATAGCATGACTTCATAGCATGACATCATACTTAGCATGGTGTCATAGTATGATGTCATTCTTCAGGGTGACAACATTGTAATGTGACATCACAGAGCGATGACATCAGCTTCGCTTTGTCGTACGCAACGTCGTGGTCGTGTGCCACGCAACACTCGTCAGGATGACATCATGAGGATGGGGGTGTTGACATGGTAGCATGGCAACACACTGACTGGTTTGAATGTGCTGTTTCACAGGACCAATGGGCGGCATGGGTATGAACATGGGCATGGAAGGTCAGTGGCACTACATGTAGCCCCGCCCCCACCCCGGGGGTGAACAATCGCAGCAGTGACGCGAACGTAAGTCTGCCATCTAATGCTTACATATATTTTCATTTTTTTACTGTTTGCACAACAAAATAAGTGAGGATTATTTTTGCAAAGAAGTCCAAACCCAAAAAACAGGTGAGGTTTGGCACTGTTTTTTTTTTTTTTCAGTTGACAGCAAGTGACAAAATGGCCGCCCAAATATTTTGCTGCTTAACTTATACTCTACAAACATAATATTAATGACAATGTAGTGGAAGCACATAAAATATTGTCAAGAAAATTGTTGACCCTTTTTTTTCCCCTCCAATCTCTTATTTTCTTTTTTCTCTCTCTCCATCACTACCTTCCTCCCTCCCTCCCTCGCTCGCTTGTCTCGGGGCCAAATGGCCTCCCACGTCATTCCGGGACATACTGTACGGGATACGGCGAGCGGTCGCTAGGGTCGTCTCATGTTTAGAAAGCGCACACCAGAGCGTCTGGCAAATTTAAACATAAAATGTTTTTGTGCACGCCGATGTATACTGTATGTGCATGCGGTAATAGGATTACTGCTGGCACAGGGAAGTGGGGGGGGGGGGTGCAAACTAGTGCAAAAAATGGAGGAGGAGGAGGTAGCCAGCAGGCTATGGAGCTTAACGGGGCCTAATTGACTCGATCCAAATTAAATATGCCGTCAGCGGAGGTGTGACCAATGGATTTGACTTATTCAGTTTACCAAAATGGACGCCATTAACCCCTACGTGGAGTGTGCCGCTATTCCCCCCCCCCCCCAAAAAAAAAAAAACAAAGAGTCTCATCGTGAGGAGATGTACTTACGGATATGCTGTCTAGATTTTGTGTGCGTGCGTGTTGGGCGTGTCCAAGTCAAACGTCCCTCCTCCTCCCTGGGAGCAGCTGCTCGCCTTCCCAGCAGACCCCGCTTTAAACAGCCTCAATTTGCCTGCTCAATCCCGTAATTGGGCCACCAGAGGAATCCCGGCCCAGTCAAGATGAGCAAGAAACATGGAGGGAGACGGGGAGGGAGAGTCAATGACGAGGGGGGAGGAGGAGGAGGGGGGGGGGGCACGATGGAACGGACCAAAGGGAGGATGAAAAGGGGGGGTGGGAGTCTTACAGCTTCATCAGCTTGTATTGGTGGCGTCTTTTCTAGGTCAATTAAACGATGAAAGTCTTTTGTGAGCAATTAAATTAATAGCGTATGATGATGGAGTGGGGGGGTCATTATGTATTCCAAGCGTTTTTCATTAGCTTCTTCTGCTTCTTCGTCGTCGTCGTGGTCTTCATTGCCACATTCAAGCCAATTAGTGTTGCTTGGTGACGGTCCAGTTGGAGCCCCCTCCTTGTGAAACAATACACCTGTCAGCATGCATGAAGTCGGACAAGCCAAGCAGAAGACACCCCCCCTCCCCACACACACAGGCACGCACGCTCTTTGAACGCCGCCGAGGTGACTCGCATGTCACCTTTGGCCCCGTTTGCCGTCGCCGAAGATACTCCCCGCCCCACTCGGGAGCTAAATTTGGTTTTCTTATACAAAATAAAATATGGATGCTTGCTAAAAACCTGTCAGACTTTTGCAAACTTACTCAAACACTCAAAACAAACAAAGCTATTTCATCCATTGTGCTTTTTAAATAATAGTTTCGGAGTTTAGCATTTGCTGATTTTTCATTTTCCTTGATCTCTTGCCCAAATGTATGTTGGGCGCCGGTGAAGCCCCCCCCACCAAATGTCCGTCCCCCATCTCGGCTGGAGACGCTTTTGTCCCCCAGCCCCGGCTGCAATCATTAAGCGCAAATTTGTTAACCCTCGGGCCGAGGGGTCGAGATGCGGCCCCGCCTCCTCCCCGCCATTAACTTCCCTTTCTGTTGGATGAACTTTTACTGTTAACGAAGGGCGTGCCCCCCCTGCTCCCTCCGTATTGTCCACGTGAATGCTCGTCCCCGTTGATTCGGCCCCTGCGGACCCCAACACGGGAAGTCTTAAAGCCTTGCGTATTGATTGGCTTATTAGCGAAAAACCTTATTAGCAATTTGTGCTCCTTCAAGCTCTTTATTGGGACTCGGCGTCCATTGACTTCACACCCATCGACTTTCGTAGTCAGCGTGTTCTTGTTAAGCGTGCAAAAGATGGATTTTTCTTTTATTGCCACATTTACATGCTCTGCTTTGGTAGCACAGGTGACCTTTTAAGAACAGGAAAACAGTCTTAAATGGGATTTTACAAAGTGTGAGGCCTTAAATATGTTATGTCGTTCTTAAATCCAGCTTTCAAAGCTATTAAAAAAAGAAATGCCGCAAATACATTAAATGTTGCCATATGTCAATAGTAACAGTTTGCCAGCGCTTTTTGAATTCACTCCTTACACAACAAAAAATTTAACCATTACAAAGAAAAATACAACTTTTTTGTCATGAAAAAAATCCACTGCTTGGCAAAACAAAATACCCAAGAAAAAAAATATTTATATATAATTTTTATTTTTTAACTACTTATTTTTAATTAAAAATTCACTTATATTCTCCGAAATTTAATTTATTTAATAATTTATTTAATGTAATAATTTATTTATTTAATAATTTAATTAAATTTAATAAATGTAATTTATTTCCACATATAAAAACCTATTTTCGTCCTTTCAAATTTTAATGTTGCACTTGCACAAATCAAACTTTTGTCTCATGGAACGTGATATTATCATCCAACCAAACCTCCTTGACACGATTTTCAAATCCCTTACAATCTGCTTCTCGTTAG